>NC_050083.1:22976807-23698057 GCF_009764565.3 Dermochelys coriacea | reverse complement strand
TTCTCTGTGTGACATAAGCCACCTACCTCTTTCGGTGAAGGGAAGAAAGATTTCTTCTTTGGTTTGAGATTTGGTTCGATACCTTCAAAACATAACATTTTGGTTTTCTTTAAGCAGTCAGTTAAAAACTAACAAGAATATTTCTCTCTGCTCCCATAGGGCACTGGATGTCCCCTTCACTTGTAATGTTGGTTAGGTGCAAAAGACTGTATTGATTCAGTTTAGTAACAGTGTTTGCTGTGCTCTGGGAATCTGTGCTGGATGTGGAGAGTACCTGTCAAACTATTCTTCTGACCTGCTTTGACACTGATGTATCATTTTGTCGTTGCTAGTGACACTACACACTGGTGTCTGATTGAGGAGGCGTTTTCATTTTAACTCCCAGTTTTCAGGGGTTTATCATGTTCCCCAAACTACTTTTCTGGGGTGAAAGTTTTCAAACCTTCTCATTTTAGAGGTAAGCTTTTTGAGAGACTTATCTTATTTGACACTCAAAGGGTGAGAAACTTGTGATTGCCTATTAACAGAAAAGGCAAATATAGGCATGCTTTTGTGTTATGCAGGTAGGGAAGGTTAATCCAACTCAGGCAATGAATTTCCTCCCTACTTCAATGTAGAGCTCTGCTCAGGATCCACACCTGCTCCACATCCTCCAAGATCAACTGCGATCCGGTATGCAATCTGCTAGCTGTCTTTTACCTGTATCTGCATCTGCAGCAGCAAGCCATCTCACAGGGGCTGGGGGTGGGGAGAGGAAGCGAGTGGGGGGGTGGGGACGAGGCAGTGCAACGGTAGGGACTGGGGGAAAGGGGCAGAATCTTGAGGAGACAGCGCAGTGGGGGCAGAGGGAAGAGGCGTTGCATCGCATGCTGCTTCTGGGGGCTCACAAGCGATGGCACACGGGGGCAGCAGCAATGTGTATTCCATCACAGTGGGGCAGAGGGATGGGGAGACGGGGCCCCGCCCTCTCCAATCCCCATGGCTGTGGGCGGGCCCTGCTGCCCAGGAGCCGGCAGGCTGGACCCGGGACTGGGAGCGCCGCCAGTGCTGCCAGGCCGGGTTCTGGTGGGGATGCTGGCACCGCCCGAAGGGCCCGAGCTGCTGGACAAGAAGCAGCACAGCGAGCAGGTGCTGCCAGCCCCAGCCGCTGGCTGCTGGTCCTGAGTGTGATATGTCCCCTGGCTGCCCGAGCCGGACACCACAGGCCAGGCGCCGCCAATGAGTAGACCCCTTGGCGGTTGTATCTGCATCGGATCTACTACCGCAAGAATGGTCTGCGGATATCCGCAGATTTGCGGGGCTCTACTTAAATGTCTTTTGTGCTTTCTGTGGGAATACAGTTCTCATCTTCTGCCTTAAATTTTAGGAAAGAGAGGCTAGTGTAGACAAGGCCTGTGTGTGCTTGCTTCAAAACAGTTCTGTCAGAAAAACTGTGGAGTTGCAACAGGGAAGGGATTGAGAGCTGACACCATTTTAAAAATGGGAATTAAAATGGTTCACCATGATCACCTACTCAATGAGGGGTAACGGTGCAGCACCCTCCTTGCATGTTGGCTTTCACTTTGAAATATGTACCATCTCGTTTATGCTGTGCTAAGGAAACGAGTGTTTGTGCCTCCATTACTAGAATTAGAAAACTGACTTTTGCTAAGATTGATTTTTAAAACGTAACCAAACATGACGTCCTAGCAAGGACAAATGTTTTTGGAAAGGGTAGGGGAAGGGACTTTTACTACAGCTACCATTTGCTGGATTACTCCTCCCTGAAACAGCTTTAAATAGCCCTTCAAAAAATCCCTAGAGACTACAGAAAGGCCTTGAAAGTTAGGGACAGTAAAAGATTTCATGGACATCAGGAGTGCCTGATTTTTTAATCACAGGCCATCGTTAGACCCTTCCTTAATCATCCCCCAAGGAATTTATCCTTTTACACTTAAAACTTTCTTCATGAGGTGGCTCTTGTATCATAATAGTTCATTAATAGTCTACCACTTTTCTGCCAGGTACAGTTTCACCAAGCAGGGTGATGCAAAGTAGGAGCTCTGCACTTTTAATTTGGGGAGCTCTGTCATATAATCTCCTTATGTAGATAAAGTGTGGAACACACTGATCAGTTTGAAAACCTGTTGCATTAGCTTCTTCTTTAGTCTGATGCGATTGCCCCTCTATTACCAAGGAGAAAATCCATTTGTTTTAGTTCATGTGGTAGCTTACTGTATTTGTATCATATAGCTATTAAAATAATTGTAGAATGGTCACAGAAATTACGGTCCAAAAACTGACATCGTCAGTGAAGGGAGAGGAGTTATGGGCAACGGTTTTATAATGGAATATTCAGTTTAAACATTGTCTGTGAAAAGACCTAAAGTAAATCTTACATTTCCTTTCATCTGAACGCTGACAAAAGCAACTGTTCTAAAATGCCATGCAGCATCAGATAATATTGGTTGTCATTTTGATCAGGGGATGACTGGTGTGTGATTAAATGGGCCATGCAGGATTTTTGTAATCTAGGGCACATATGATGCGGGCTTTTAATTTAAATAGTAAAGTGCTCTTGTAAAGAAGTTTTAATGTGGTCAATTAGCCCATCAAATGCCTGTTTAAACTTGAAAAGAATTTTTTACTCTTCCCTGGAATAAAGAACTGATTTTTAAAAACTAACCTTCCTAGTTTGATTTCGGCATGCATTTGTGTTCACTGACACACCAACATTTTGACCATTTAAATCCTTGGCAATGTGGCCTCCTATACTTTTTAAAAGCAGATTTTTTTTTTTTTTTTTTTTTTAGCTTGGCAACAACAAACAGGAAATTTGAGCAGAACTGGGTGAAACTGTAATATAGTGATTGCTCAGGCGCACTCCTTTGATATGCATAGAGGGTATTAGGCATCAGAAGGCAAGTGAGTAGTCCTTGTGGGAAAGGCTGCTTCCTGGATTCAGAAACAGAAATATCATTTCTTTTAAACCCAGCTATTTATTCTCCTAAGACTTTGTTATCACGAATGTGAAAGCCACTCACCAAATTCCTTCTTGGATGTTCTTACAGAATATGTCATACAGTCACTAAACCCAGAGCTCCACAAAGATTGTTTTATAGTGAAACTTCATTACAATAACTGGTGGTTGAGATGAGATGAAAAAAATGATGCCCTGACCATTTGTGCTCATAAAAGATCCAAGGTCATTTTGTTCAGTGGGAACGAGGGTTAGGCCTGGCTAAATTTAAACTTGGAAAATTGTGTTCTGAATGATCAAAACTCCCCAGGGTTGGAGAAATGGTCGCTTTACTTTCCTCAAAAGAAAAGGAGTACTTGTGGCACCTTAGAGACTAACAAATTCATTAGAGCATAAGCTTTCGTGAGCTACAGCTCACTTCATTGGATGCATCTGATGAAGTGAGCCGTAGCTCACGAAAGCTTATGCTCTAATAAATTTGTTAGTCTCTAAGCTGCCACAAGTACTCCTTTTCTTTTTGCAAATACAGACTAACACGGCTGCTACTCTGAAACCTTTACTTTCCTAGTTGGTGTGCTTTGCCTCCTACCTTCTTGTAGATGATATAATGCTGAGTCTATCGGTGAGAGGCCCTTGCCAAACCAGAAATGCACCACCTTCCCCTAGCAGTTGTCAAAGACATTATCAAAACCATACAGTAATCTATTCTTTAAATATTGACTGTCAAAAATTTAAATCTCCATTGCTCCTTGAGTGGCCGATGGGGGACTACTGTGAAGTGATGCAGAACTCATTCCTGCTAGCTCCCCTTTCCCTGGACTGACTCCATTCCAAGTCTCTGCCCTGCAATGAAAGATGGAGTCCCAGTTTTCAGTGGGCTCCGGTAAATTCCGGGAATTCTTTAATCTGCCTTTGTACATACGGAGTACATAGGGAAGGCCTTAGTTGCTGCTCGTTCAGAAGGAAACAGCGCCATCTCCTGGCCACTGGTCAGGCATACCATAGTGAAAGACTAGTTTTCCTTTCTTTCCTTCCTTCTCCTGGGAAACTCCATTAATTAATCTCATTGAAGAGCAAAGTCAAAACAGCTAGGGCTTTTTCTGCAGATGAAAACCCAGATGTTCTTTTAGAATGGTAAAAAGAGGGTGACCGGTAACAACATTATTTATAGCTGTTTACGATGCTCCAGGCTGGATGGCTTTTCAGTTGTATGTATAAAAAATAAATAAATTAAACTGGGGGGGTTTCCAAACAAGACCTGTGTAACTTATCAACTCACCATCTTCAAAGATCATTGTGGCTCAGATGTGGTGGTATATGGCTGTTGGGTGGACAGGAAAGTTGCTCATATTTTTTTTACCCCGGTAGGTACCAAGGTTCAAGCGTAATTTCACAGTGGTTTCTCTGTCCTCATTGACCAGAAAGAAAGTTATAGTATGACTGGACCACAAATATATTTCACAACCATGTTTAAATGTATATTTTTGTAGGGTCAACAGGCCCCTTGGCATTGAGCTTACAAGGAGTCCAACTTGCCATTTTTCTCCTGAAGAACCTCTGACAGGGCCTGGTAACCAAGACAGGTAGTGCAGGAATGCTTGGAGAGCAGCCTGTTTTAGCATCATGCATTTTCTAGCATGTAAGTCATGAAACAAATGTTACACAGGTTAACAGAACTGTCCCCAACATGTGACCTATCACCAAACATCACGTCTACAGGCATTACAGAACTGGGAGCACTTCACAAGGGGTAACAAAAATCTCTCTCAAAAATCCCACTTGAAAACATACTAAATAAATGATGTTTCCAAGCACGATACAAAAAAAAACCACCTTGAGGCAGGCAAAGCACCTTGTAATTACTATTGCGTAAAGAAAGGGAGAGCCTAAAATAGGGGTGCTGAACAGCAAAAAGGACTGCTGCTGCCAGACGTGCAGCATCTCTGCAGATTTCTGTACTCACCAGTACTACTTTATTCAAAGTATGGGGCTTGCATCAGCTAGAGCCCTGATATGGATTACACCTTTGCTATGAAAATCAGATAAGCGAACAAAATGAAGAGGGAGATCCCATTCAGTGACTGAGTATTCAGGGTTAGGGTTACAATTCAGTGCTGCAGTTAGACAGAATAGGCCCAAGAGTGTACAGGAAGTTGTAGGAGGTGTTTGCTCATTTGGAGACTAGTTGCTCTTCTGGTTGCACATGCCTATTTTGAAGGATGGCTGGCAGCTTGTCAAACCAGTTCAGCAGGGAGGTGGGCAGTGCTGGAGTGACAGGGCATGCTGTAAGACACAGACCCCATGTGTGTGATGCTAGCTCCTAGGCATCCTTCAGGCATTCTGTATTTCATTAACTCAGCCTGGTTTTATGGGGCTGTGGATGGAATCTTCTCCCTCCTGAGGCTAATGAAGAATGCTGCTGCTGCCTCCTCACCTGAGTGCCAGTCCACAGACTGCCAAACCAGAGGTGATGCCATTTTATCTGTACAGCTGTGGTAGCTTCTCCCTTGCCTTGTGGTTCAGGCTGCAGGTTGGCCTCTCAAGCCTTGGGAGTCAGGTAGGCTTCACAGCTCAAGCTGGATCCCGAGCTTCAACATCCACACTATTGTTCTTAGCTCTCTAGCTCAAGCCCCGCAAGTGCGAGTCTCTCTGCCCTGGTTGCAAAGCCTGCTCTGAGCTGCAGGGTGAACATACCTTGAAGTCATCTCACCTACAAAGTGCACTGAAGAATGAAAATGTTAGAGAACCTCTATTGAAACAGTGACTTGCTACTGGGAGTCAGTAGGCTTCCCTGGGATTATTCGTACTGGGGCTGAAGTTTGTCCTTTGATATTTTTTATATATTTTTTTATTTGATTTTATTTTATTTTTTTACTCCTGCCCCCTTACCATGCACTGCTGCATGAGTCATTTATCAGCTCCTGCAGAGGGAGGGTGAGGGTACCCCACAGCAGCCAGAGGCTGCTTTGTGCCTGGGATGAGTCGTCTTCCACATCTAGCTGTGTCTACGGTGGGTGGCCAGGAAAGGGATTGTGACCTATGTGATGATTCTCAGGATACTCAGGACTAAGAGTCATCTTGTTTCACCTCCTCCCTCCAGCCTGAGGGAGTCTTGCTTATGCCTAACGGGCTGTCAGTTCCATGACAGCACCACCTGTTAGTCACTCAAGCACATTCCTCTGGGCTATGCCAGCTCTTACCTTGCCTTACAATATATGTACTCTAGTCCTTGAGTCCCTTTGAAGCATTTCCCTGTAATGGTCAGCAACTTATCCGCTGGACACTCACAGAAATACCAGATCTACAGCCCCAAAGAACAGTGTACACCATAGATGTAGTTTGACTTCTATATTTGGAGGGGGGGGCAGCACCAGTCAGGCCAACAGGGCTGCTCATGTGGGGGCAAATTTCACGTCTGCCTGAGGCTTGCAGTTTGGCTGAGAACTCCCCCACCTCCCCAAACTACACCTATGGTGTATGCACCATTTTGTAGGATTCAACTCCGGATAAGCACCTTGATCACAGCACTGAGATATGTTTATGGTGAAAACAAGAATGTTTGTTGTCAAAAAGTCAAGATTCAAGTGATAGTAAGTATGAATAGTGGAAACAAATGGTGATTACATATAAAACAAAATTATAGCACGCTTTCTAGAGACTAAAGTTAACTACCAGTCTAACTTCCTGGCTAAAAAGGTTTATCTCACCCCCCGCCCCAAAGTGCCGTGCAGTGTTTCAATCAAGACAGGATGAGATTTCATTTTCAATTATGTGAAAACGCTGTCCATTTGCTTCCTACATGCAGGATATGGGGATGTCTGTCCTCAGAGACAGGATAACCACCTGTGGTTTTTTCCTGTGCACTGCTTCCCTGTTGATTTCACATCTCTCCATTGACTTTGTATATAAATGAGTGTTAGCTTGCAGTGCTTAATTTGCATCCTAACAGAGAGACAGTTGAATAAACATCTCTTGTCTATTTTTCACCTCTGCTGGAGACTCAGACCTTTGTATGGGCTCTAGGAGCCTGTTTTCTGTCTATATATGTAACTTCATACAATGTCAGTACGTACATTTCAGTGTGATACTAATGACCAGCATTACTGGTCTTTCACTAAAGACCTCACATGACATGCTGTGGTAAACCAGAATGTACCTACCAGAATCAGGGCATTCCTGGAATCTCTTTGCCAGCATTAAGGGGTTATTGGGTCACAATTTCACAAACTTAAGAGGGGCTTCAGCTGGAAGAATAAGCAGCAGGAGCAGTTGAAATCCTTTGGCACAATGGTCCTTTTCCCATGCAGGATTTCCCAGGTAATAGAAGAAAGTGGGGTTATGGGAGAATAGAGAAAACGCCAAATAGAGGTGAAACTAGCTCTAAATTGAATACAATTGAGACTTTCTATAAATGGTTTGTGAGCCTTTAAGAAATGCAGCCTCACTATTTAGAAGCCTTTCAAAGGGCTTCCTCCTTTTGGAACAAAACTGCTTAACTAGTCGAATAGCTAGGATTTCAAGTCACTGGTTCACATACACTCAACTTGTAAAGTGTGTCCTTTCCGTGCTCTGTGGTGTCTTGAGGAGACCTTGCCCTGTGCAATAGCAGGGATGGAAGCCTCTTGTCTTTTGTGCAGCCTCAACACTAGAGGGAATCAGTTAACACTCTGACAGGACCCTGGTTTAATCCAGAGAGGTGTTTGCTATTGGTTTTGTGCACAGCGCATAGGCCAGAGATGGACAAACTATGGTCCGTGGGACCTTCCTGCCCGGCTCCTGAGCTCCTGGCCCGGGAGCTCGCGCCCAGCCCCTCCCCTGCTGTCCACCCTCCCCCACAGCCACACCAGTAGCGCTCTGGGTGGTGGGGCTGCGTGCTCACGCAGGGCAGCACGGCAGCGTGCTGGGTGGTGCAGCGGCCAGACGTGCTGCTCTGAGCAGCATGGTAAGGGGCAGGAGGTCCTGGGGGCAGTCAGGGGACAGGAGGAGGTTGGATGGGACGGAGGTTTGGGCAGGGGCAGTCAGGGGAAGGGGAGTGGGGGGGTTAGGTAGGGGGTCGAGTCCTGGGGGGCAGTTAGGGGCAGGGGTTCCGGGAGGGGACGGTCAGGGGACAAGGAGCAGGAGGGGTTGGATGGGTTAGGGGTTTTGAGGGGGGCAGGCAGGGGGCGGGAAGTGGGAGAGGGCGGATAGGGGGCCATGGCCAGGCTGTTTGGGGAGGCACAGCCTTCCCCACCCGGCCCTCCATACTGTTTCATCCCCGGATGTGGCCCTTGGGCCAAAAAGTTTGCCCACCACTGGAATAGACGTATACATCCCAGTACTAATGAAGGGGGGACACCCTGCTGTGGAGAACATTGCTACTTCAACCAGTTCTCGTTAGTGGTACAGTGGGGTGCTTTTCCTTTACCATCTCTTGAGTTTTCAGGCAGTTGTGGTGATATGGTACTTTTTCATTTCTACATCACCTTTCACTCGAGGATCTGCAATGGCTATATAAATATTACTTATCTCTGATTGCCCTTGTCAGCCAAGTAAATATTTTTGTGATTCCCATTGCAAGTGGGAATCTCAGTGCATACTACACAGCCTCTTGTTTCCCCCGGGGAGAAATACACATGAGCTGCCTTGTTTAACAAAATAAAACTCAGATTCAATGTCTCTGTAGACAACAGGCAATTTCCTGCAGGCCAGGTGTTCTCTGTGTGATAGCATTCCAGAATGCAAAAGAATAGTGGTGTTCCTAACCAGCGTTTGGCTCTTTCCTTTCAGCAATCAGAGAAGATGGCATGCCAGGAGGCAGGAACAAAAGTATTGGACCTGTCCAGGTAAGCGTATTTTCACTTTCCCTAGTGCAGTGCTCTTCATCTTCTGTACTGTTTGTTAGCCTTTAATCACATGACACCAGAGCACATTTGTACAAAGACACCATCATGCTACTTCAGGAAATGGGGAAGGTGACCCAGTCATTAAGGCTTTGAAGGGGAGAAAACATTGCTATCCTGCCGGGAGGCTGCATGTGCTCAGAGCGTCCCTTGACATCATTTCTGCTGCCTCTAACTGCCGCATGAGGCAGAGTCATGGACAACACACCCCGGAGAAGGGGTTGAGTTGGAGTTGGGGGGTATGTAGGTGTTTCAGGACTGCCTTGAATGTGCTGGATATTTCTCTTTAGGATCTGGTTGGCTCCTGCACTGCAGAATCCCGGGTGGTTACTTAGCATCTCAAGGCTCTATGCCATGGAAGCAACCATACCCAAGATTTAGGCCTGAATTAATTTGGTGACCATCTTCCAGCCAGTCCCGTGTCATTAAGGATGCATTCCATTTAGGAAGCAGATTTGTAAATAAAGCCCTGATCTTGCCTGGCCCTAGAGAGACATGACATGGCCCCAGTGGATTACAGGTTATTGGCTGGCTACATGAATAAAGTGACAATCTCCAAACTACTTGATCAGACTGTAGGAAACCTTCTGTCCTTCGTAAGTCAGGACAAGCACTTCAATCCCTGCAAAGCTCCCAGTAAATCTTGCAGTGTCCATACCACAATTTCTTAAGTTGTTGCAAGTGGGGTACCCAATAAATGTCTTCCTGATTGATGGGGCAGCATGTCTGGAGATGTCTTATAAAATGCTAGGTAATTTGGCACAATAGCTTCTCCTGAACCAGTGAGAAATGATTTGCCATTTTCCAGCCTGCAGCAAGAAATGCTATCTTAAAAATACTATTTATTTTAATAATATAGAAAGAGCCTTACATGACACTGTCCATGGCTATGCATCTATGAAAAACTCTACTCACTACAGCACAGAACTGGAGTGGATAGGATGGAAAGGAAATATGGTCTGTATACAAAAAAAAAAGGGGGGGGGGAGAGAAATATCTGAATAATACTGATCCCAGCCCAGCTACTGTTTCTGCTTTATCTGGAATATTAATTCCAAATTTCGCTGCCTGAGATAAGTTCACCTCTCCAGACACATGCAGTTAAATCGTAGGGAATTGCTGTGGGCTGTAAGGAAGCAAAATGGTCCAGATCTAGTAATTGCTCTTCCAGTGCTAGTCTGATGTGCATCTCACTGTGTGTATGCTGTGGGTATGCCTGAAGCCGGAGAATCTTGAAAGCAGTGTCCGTTGGTCCACACATGCACCTTGGCTCACCTTGTGCCTGCAACTGAGGAGATAAAGGCAGATTGACTGCCTCTCCGGTTCCTTCTCACTACTTCCTGATCCGGGTTGGACACTCCTGTTTCGGATGCTTCAGCTTTTTTCTTTAGCTGTGAACGTATATTTAGATATCTCTAAATAGTTTTAGTATTAATCTGCCAGTTTTAGTGTTTTATAGTTAGCCAGTTTCTCTGATCTGGGGAGCACCACCTCTTCCCCAGACTTCCTTTGGGTACTGGACTATGCCCAGGACTATGGGCTTCAAAATTTGTGCTTCCTGCCTGTGATCCTCCTCTGTCAGTGACAACCACCAATGCTGCTTGTACTGTCTCAGGGAAGCCCACATTGCAGCAAGGTGCGGTATCTGTTCTCCAGCCATACCCTGAAAGGGTGGAATTTCCTCTTAGGAAGCACCTAATGGAAAGGGCCATGAGGCCACTATCAGACTGTGGCTGAGGGACCCCCTTCCCTCCCCCCCCATTTTGGACTGACTCAGCAAGCAGCGTGCCTGCTTCCATGAGGTCTGAAACAGGAGCGAAGGAGTCTACTCCCACAGATCCCTCAGTAGGGTCTTGTTGGGAGAGCAGGGAGCATTCTCATAAGCAAGAGGATAAGTCTTCCTCCAAATCCACTTAAAAAAAGTCATATGTAGCCCTGTGCAAACTGAGCACTAACTCAGCCCAAGAGAACTTAGTACATACTAAGTCTGAGGCATGATAAGGGAGCCCACAAGTATAGGGCTTCATTGGCACCTCATCATGATTGGGTGTACTAGTACCTCCTGAGCACAAGCCCTGAGTTCCCCCGGTACCAATGAAGACCGGTAGCTGAGAGCATTGATCACACGCAGTTCCATCGGACTTCAACGGCTTTGGCACGCTGTCTCTAGTGTGGCTCTGGTGGTTCAGGAAAACAGGACTCTTCTCGCTCTGGTAAGAGATGAGATCTATGCTGCTTCTGACGACACCTAAGGAGGTCATCTAGTCCAACCCCCTGCTCAAAGCAGGACCAATCCCCAATTTTTGCCCCAGGTCCCTAAATGGCCCCCTTGAGGATTGAACTCACAGCCTTGGGTTTAGCAGGCCAATACTCAAACCACTGAGCTATCCCTCCCCATCTCCCACCAGGGGAGCTGGCCTTTTGAAGGGTTTGTCTCCCTATCCATCTTTGGGCTGTGATTTCCCTCCAGTGGCAACCGTGTTGGAACTAAAATCATTTTTTCCTCACCAGGAGATGAATCATTATGTCCTCCTCCAAAACACCTTCCTGGAACAGCTTGGGACCAACCTCTGCCTCATCATGCCTTAGGGACAACAGCAACCCCCATTTGGCCCATTCTTTTGGCCACGCTGGGGGCCATGGGACCAGTACCATTTCACTGGTTTGCTGGAGAGTCACCCCTTCCCTCCCCTTTGAGGGGACAACTGGAGCTGCCGCCAGATTTTATTGAAGAATAGAAGTACACACTGGATCAAGCAGTTCTACAAGATCAGACGAGATTGCAGTCTTCATCACCAAATGAGGTAGTGATTTCAATGTCTCCAGCCTCCTTCAATGGCTATAAGCACTTCAAGGAACTCCTTTGTTAAATTGGAGCGGAGCTGCAGATTCCTCTTGAGGAGGTTCAGGGGCCCCAACACAAGCTCCTGGACAACCTTCAGCCCTCCGCCTCCAGTAGAATAGTGCTTTTGGTTAATAAAACTATCCTGGAGCCAGCTAGAGTGGTCTGGCAATCCCCAGCTACCTGCATCTCCATGCCCAAGAGGGCAGAGAAATGGTACTCTGTAATCACCCAGCCAAGGTGATGGAATTTCTGTTCTTTCACTCTACTCCTAATTTTTGTTGGTCCAAATGGCTGTAGAGAGTTCTGGGCAGTAACACCCGCAATCTATCCTGATTGACAAAGAGGACAAGCATCTCAACTTATTGGGAAGGAGAAAGTATTTTCTTCTTCTAGCCTCCAGTTCAGAATAGCCAGCTACCAAGCACTACTGGCTAAGTATGACTTCCTAAACTATTCAAAATTCACAGACTCCGTTGACAGTCTCCCCCAGCAGGACAGAGCTCATTTCCAGGTTCTCATAGATGAAGGCAAAATGGTTGCCAAGACTGCTCTTCAATCAGCAGTAGCCTCTGCACCAGACAAGGCAGTAATTATCAATGCATTACTGTTGGGTTGGAGAGTCCACGTGGACAACCATACAGAACAAGACATCTGGACATCTTGAGAGACCGGATGCACGTCAATGTTCTAGAGTTACAAGCTGTTCGAAGAGCTTGCAAAACCTTTCTCCCATTTGTTCAAGGTCACCATGCACTCTGTGTCAGACAACATCACAGCCATCTTTTACAACAACAAACAAGGAGTGAACTCCACCTGCCCGCTCCCCTTTGCCATGTGCAGAAGTGGTCAGTCTGCGAAACTGGTGCATTGGCAATCAGATTACCCTGTCAGTGTCTACCCCTGAGGAAACCAGAATGTGCTAATGGACTCTCTTAGCAGACACTTTGCATTTGATCACAAGTGAGAGCTTCATAACTCTGTGGTAAACAATATTTTTGCTCCACCGGGGACCCCACCAGGGACTTGTTCCTCTCCAACAAACTAGAAAGTGCAACATATACTTTTCTAGAGGAGCCCTGGGTTGCCACTCACAGGACAACACTACTCCTTCCATAGTCAGATCATCTGAACTATGCCTTCTCTCCACCACCACTCCTCTGCCTCAAGTTTTGCACAAGATGTGGCAGGAAAGGGCATGAGTTAATCTCATTGCTCCCACTGGCCCAGATGGTTTTGGTTCTTTACCATGGCATTTTGGGCACCGATCACATTCCTACATTTTTCCTAGTCTCCTGACTCTTGGGCATGGCACTATCAGGCATTCTAGCCAACGGCGGCTTCATCTCAGAGCCTAGTTTTTGGATGAGCGTCATCGAGCAGTCAGGTTCTGAAGTTGTGCAGAATGCCTTTCCTCATAGGAAGGATTCCGCTAGGAAATGTTACCTGGTCAAGGGGAAGCGTTTATCTGGGCCTGTTTCTCCAAAAGCCACAGATATTCCATTCATTCTGGACTGTATTTTTTCCTTGAAGACAACAGGTTTGCCTGTCAATTCGTTATGGATCTGCTTGGCAGCAATCAGTGCAGACCATCTGCCTTCACAGGGCTACTTGATCTTTGCACACCCTCTAGGCCTTTCCAGAGTCTGCTAGTCAATCAGAACCTTTCTGCCTATTTAAAAATAGCCTCGTGCTCAATGGGGCTTGAACCTTGTTCTCTAAACTAAGCCTCCTTTTGAACCATTAGCTTCTTGCTCCATGTCTGTCCTATTCCTGAAGGTTGCATTCCTCGTAGCCATCACCTCAGCCAGGAGGGTTGATGAGCTTGGGGTATTGATGGTAGGTCCTCCTTATTCTGTATTTCATAAGGACAGAGTTTCATTATGTCTACACCCTAAATTAATTCCCAGAGTAGTCTCTGCATTTCACCTGAACCAGTGTATCCACTTACCTGTGTTCTTCTCAAAACTTCACACATCCTTGGAAGAAAGGCAGCATTCCCTTCACATTCAGCGAGTCTTAGCCTTTTACCTGCAAAGAAGGGAAACAATCAAGAAATCCCATAGCAGAAAGGGTCAGAGGTCAGGATATATCCTCTCAAAGAATCTCAAAATGGGGGTCTGGCTGTATTTTCCTCTGTCAGGTGTCTAATCTTCCCCTCATGGGGAAGAGCGCAAGCAATGTCTATGGTGTCACTTCAAGAGGTGCCTCCATTTAATATTTGTGAGGCAGCTACATGGAGCTCAGTCTACACATTTGCTTGACACTGTCTCTTGGTGCAGAACTCCTCTGCTGATTTGCATCTTTTGGAACATCAGTCCTTCATTTGGGTCTGCCATCTATGACCTAACACACCCCTCCTATTTGAGTACTGCTTGTCAGTCACCCACAATGGAATGCATAAAGGGACCAGCTATTGAAGAAAAGAAAGTTACTTACCTTTATAGTAACTGGAGCTTCTTCGAGATGTGTGGTCCCTATCTGTATTCCACTTCCACTACCTGCCCTCCTTCCCCTCTGCTTCGGAACTTCTCTGATTTGCAGTGGAGAAGACAGAGGTGGTCGGTCTGCCCCATGCTTTATCTCCTCTGTTGGAGGCATGAAGTGAGCCGGGGCACGTGTGTGGACCAATGGATGCCGCTTTCTAAATTCTCCAGTTCCTGGTAGGTGGAGCATGTGCGTACTCAGTGGAATACAGATAGGGACCACACATTTCAAAGAACCTCCAGTTTCTATAAGGTCAGTAACTTTCTCTTTCTGCCTTACACTCCCGTTCTGGCCTCATTTATACCAACTTCCTCCCCTAAGTAGAACCACATTGACTTCACTTGGCTTGTACTGTTATGACTGGGCAGTCATATAATTCTGTAATCCTTATTTAAAAACAAATCTCTCATTAGTAAAAAATAGAAAAGCATGGAAGATTTGAAGTATGTTTGAATGTTCCTCCCATATAAAAGACCCCGCTCAAAAAATTCTAGGTTTTAGTAATTTTTCCATGCTAAAGTAGCAGTACAGCTCCAGCAGTATGTGCAGCTCAGTCTTGCTTAATTCGGTACTTGGCTGGAATAAGTTTCACTAAATGTAGTAATTTTTACCCAAAAGATATCAGAGGAGGAGATTGAAAGAATTATGTCTGGACAAGAATTTGAGGGGGAGGCAAACATCTCTTGGAGTAACAATGGAGACAGTGACCATAGTTCTCCTGGAAATGGAGTTTCTGAGAGCAACCAGCCATCACCTGTTTCTACTCCGTCTTCAAGGTGGGAGTTTCCATTGAAAGAATTTCAGATGAATGTAACTCTGCCTATATTTCCCCGAGGACTGCATTTTGGGCCAAAAGTGAAAACGAGCATTTTGATGTGTAACTCAAACACATCTTGCGAATGCTGACCTCTTCGTAAATATATTTTAGCTAGAGACATATACACTGTGTTAGATCAATCCAGTGTGATCCGAGAGTAAAAGTCTCATGGAAGATTGACAAAGAAATGTTGGATTAAAGATCTTACATTTAAAGCAAATATCTTAATCTGTTTTAATACCACTTCAGATTATGAAAATCTGTAAATTTTATACACATAATTTACCTTTCGGTATTAATGCTATCTGTTTACTTTCTTCCATTTCATTTTGTTTGTACGTTGAAAATGAGCTAGTCAGCTTATTTGATTTTCTAATTACTTTATAGTTTGTGTTACTCTCAGGTTCACGTCCCCTAGCACATTGTTTCAGTACTTGGGTTGCAAACACTGGAAAGAATGTTGAAATTCTTTTAAATCCCCCCGCCCTCCTCCCCCCCACACACACTTCCATTATCAGTTGTTTTAAAAATGTAAATGAAAATATTTTTATTCATAGGTTTTGTAAACCTTTTTATTCAAAAACCTAAATTCTGGGCCTTTCAGTAAGTAGAGATGGAAATGCTTAGCACAAACCTTGGCTATGTGATTTAATCTAAGAATGCTTTCTAAGCAGCAGACTTTCTAGAAAGTCACAGTAAATTGAGCTAGCATGGGGGTCAGGCTGGACCTGATGCAAGTATGAAGCAGCTTGTCTGCATGCTCTTGATTGCTTTCACCACAGAATTTAACCAGAAGGGATTTTTCATCCCTTTTCTTTTCTATGAAGCATTGTTTCCATCTGTCCCTGAGCTGGATGAAAGATTGTAATGAATTAGATGGAGTTTGTCCAGTCTATTAAATAGATCTTCCCTTTTCAGTAGGTCTGTGGAGCTGAATGGATTCACTGCACTCAGGGATCAATATATTGGGACTCCAGTGTCCACGCACTATCAGTACCTACCGCACCTTTTTAACTATTCTGCTCACTCGGCTCTGATGCCCCCACAGACCCGAAGCCTAGATCCCCAGTCACATAGTCTTATCAATCAGTTAGTGTCAGCTGAGGACCTGGAACCACTTGGCACTCCAATGCTTATTGAAGATGGGTAAGTGCACATGATTTGGTGGAGTGAGGCTGCCCTGAGCCACTCCATTGTAATGCCGGTACTGTCTCTGTTTACACATGCACAGCACATAGAACGTGCATAAATTAGTGTTATTGGGGGAACACCTTTTGAGTATTTAAATTCATAATAACATTGTATTTACAGATCTCTTAATTTTGCATGTGTATAGGTAATTAAATAAATTATGCCTGATTCTGAAGCCAGTAGCCAAAGAATGTCATCCAAGGGCTAGAGCTGAGACTGTGATGCTAATGTCTGAAAGCTGAGAGGATCTGTTTCACAAGTGAAATCACTTTTCTCTTCTTTGCATAATATTTTGTACATCTGTGGAGTACAACGTCCACTTCCCTTGTAAATGGGAAGCAGCAGCAGCTTGTTAATCTGTCTGGTATCCAGGACTGCAGGAGGCTTCCTGAGAGCAGGGCTGCTGGTAGAATGAGAAGATTGCTAGTTAGGTTCAGTCAGCATCTGCAGGGATGGCATTCTTCTCTGGGGAAAAACACAGGTGCAGGGATGGTACCTTTCATCACCTGCTGTCTGTGGGCTCAGGAGCAGAAAAGCCAACAGTCAGTCTCTGTTCTCACCACTGGGTGACACTGTGGTCACCAGGAATTAAGACACACGCAGATGTTATCTTGTTGTCCTGGTGCCTTGTGTTCCAATGTTTTAAATCTGTTTTTGTGTTTTCCTATTAACTGTGCCTGCAGGTATAAAGTGACTCAGGCAGAGCTGTTTGCATTGCTGTGTCGTCTGGCAGATGAGTTGCTTTTCAGGCAGATTGCTTGGATTAAGAAGCTGCCATTCTTCTGTGAACTCTCAATCAAGGACTATACTTGCCTGCTAAGTTCCACTTGGCAGGAGCTGATTCTGCTGTCCTCACTAACCGTTTACAGTAAACAGATCTTTGGTGACCTTGCTGATGTAACCTCCAAGTACTCTCCCTCTGATGATGAGCTGCACAGGTGAGGTGGTGGGTTAAATCTTCTAGGGCTGTAACAGTATCTAGTCATTTTGGCAGGGGGGGAGGGGGAAAAGAGGGTCTGTTCCTAGCTCTGCCACTGACTCGCTGTTTATCCCTGGACAAGTCTCTCAGCTGGCATCTCACTTTCCATCTTGGTATGAAGGGATTATAGTCCCCACCCTTGTAAATCACTCTGAAATCTTTTATATGTATGTGTAGGGATCATTGCTTAAGAGAAGATAAAAAATTTTTGGTGAGGAGCATGTGGGCAAAGGAGGGGTACCTTCCCTTTCTACCCATCTCAAAATCCCTGTATGGAGTTGGTTGTGTGGAACGCCCTCTGGATCTTGTCAATCAGCTGCCGAAGGGTTGCCTAGGGAGTGATGCCTGCTACTCCCCTGGAGTAGGGTACATTCCCTTTGTTCTGCCTGCAGCCCTAACCCCTATGCTGTCCTTAGGCCTCTCCATCTCATGAAAGCCATTTAGATATTTGAAACCTAAAGTCTATTTGCAGAGGTGGGAGATTACTCAAAACTGTAATAGAAAGAATCTACTCTCTCAGGAAAACCTTGTGCACAGGTTGGCCTACTTTCAGTGTGTTCCATTCAGATTAACTTGCTGAGGGATGTCATTTCAGCTCTGCTCTCAAGGGTGACAGGCATAAATGGGAGCTTGAAGTCAAAAGTCTGTTACATTGCAACATTTTAAATCCTACAAAGCCTTAGCTGGTGTGAAGAATTATGAATGGGGATATAGCTCTTGTATTAAAGGACCCTTTTGAGATTCATAGCATAGGCTTGGTTTTCAGAGGTGCTGAGCCCCCACAGTTCATTGATTTCAACTGGAGATATGGAGACGCAGCACTTTTGAAAATCAGACCCTAGATGTGTGAAATATGCCTTATCTGCATTCCTAGCGCACATGATGTTCTTTGGATCTTACAACCTACTAGCGCCATTTCTGCTGTTTGTTTACACTTTTTTCACTTGGGACTGTGCAATTAAATGAGTCCATTTCGCTTTCAGTTTTGAGTGCCCAAATTTTGAGATTTGAGGAAAAACGTCTAGTCTAATGACTTGTGATTTCACAATCACAACTCAAAATTTCAATCAGCTTTGCCATCACTTTTGAAAATCATGGCCCTTGCTCTTGTCATGTGGTTGTGATGTTTGGATTTCCCTGTATGCAGGGAAATGTTCAAAAATCTCTTAGTTTAAAAAAATACCATCCTCTTTAAATGAGGATTTATCTCTCTCTCTCAAGCTTCTGATTTTTATTTGTAAAAAACATAAATGTCGGGTTTAAACTTATGTCTCCTTTAAGATGACTCATCTAGAGCTAGTCTATGCAGAGTTTCTGTGCTAATTTAACATCAGGGCTCAATCTGTAGATGAGGCCTTAAATAATTTTCAATTTGAAATATCCTTTTGAAACCCGAGATAGGAAAAAGGGCAAGTCCTGTGAGATCAGAGGGAGAGATCCCATGACTTCCGTTTACTTTTGTCATTGAAATGGCCGGTTTCATTTTCTTCACATCCGTCTGAGCGTATATAGTTCACAGAAGTTTACCCCGACTATTCTGATGGAATATGGCAGATTTCTTAAGCATTCTTCTGAAACTCTCTAAGATGCTTCAGGTTTCAGAGTAGCAGCCGTGTTAGTCTGTATTCGCAAAAAGAAAAGGAGTACCCGTGGCACCTTAGAGACTAACAAATTTATTAGAGCATAAGCTTTCGTGAGCTACAGCTCACTTCATCGGATGAAGTGAGCTGTAGCTCACGAAAGCTTATGCTCTAATAAATTTGTTAGTCTCTAAGGTGCCACGGGTACTCCTTTTCTTTTTAAGATGCTTCAGTGCATTATTTCAGATTGCTTTTTATTAATTGTTTCCTCAGGGTTGATATTAAGACCCAATGAAATTAAAGAGCAGTGAACTTTTAAACAAAAATTTGGGGTAAAATGATCCATTTCTAGATGTTTTAACCCAATCAACCAGCAAAAGCTTGCTCCTGTGGCCTTGCCTGATGCACTGTAGCACATGCAGTACTTATGCTGCGAGGGTAAGGAATAGGGGCACAAATTAGGAGTAATCCCTGCACGTAGCACAAAAAAGAATATGGCACAAGACTGAGCATCTGTACCCTATAGTTCTAGTTTCACCAGTGTAGTTCCTTTTAACTACTGAAGATCCCCCTTGGACAATACAGATTTTTCCCAGCATTCTGAAGAAAAGCAGAGAGTGATAACCTAGTGTCAAGGCCAGTTTTCCCATAGAAATTCTTCCTTTCTTCACCCTAGGATTGAGAGGAGAATCCCTTTATGTGAGGAATTACTCAGGCTCAAAGAAATACTATATAAATATTGTAAATAACCACGAGCTACAAAACGACAAAAACTCGTTCGCAAAGCTTCCCAGTTAGAAGCAGAATGAAGAACTGATCATACAGCTAGTGACCTTGTTTCCACAATATTATGTTATTAATTGCTATTTCATTGTTTTTGATTACATAAATTTGATGATGTTGCAACTGAGCTGACACTGCAGAGGAAACAGCACTATCTGATGCTCCAAGTGATGACCTGCCTTTAATTCATCATCTTGGTTAGTTTTCTTTCTTCTGTAGTCCGAATCCCAGACGATTCTTGTTTGGATAGCAGAGAGACTGACAGCATTGTGACAGAACATTTGCAGGATTTACTTAACTGGCTGCCCAGCCTCCCTGTTAATATTTGACCTTCTGTGGCTCTGCCCTTGCTGGAGCTGGTCGTTGTGCCATGGTAATTATAGGATGGTAAATCTTGAGTGTCATTTTATAAATAATCCGTGATCTAATAAAGACATTCAAAGTGCAACGAGTGCAGCTTCAATGAGGAGTCTCTTGGCGAGAGCCAAGCACTTACTCCTGTGAGCAGGTTTGCTTATGCTCAAGCTCTCCCTCTCAAGGCCCCAAAAGTTGACGTGTATAAAATATGAGGCAGACCCAAAATGAAAGAGAGATAATAAAGGAGTCTTCTTAACCCTTCCGACTCTGGCAATTTCTAACCTGCCAGCCTCAGAGATGCTTTAGAGAAGATCTGTGTATTTATCCAAGGGGTTAAAATAATAGATGTGTTTTGACAGTGGAATGGTTCCTTTAACCTCAGTTACTGATTCAGCATTTAAACTATCACTAATTGATGCTAGCAAAAAAGTGAAAATGTAGCTTTACCAGGCCATTTGGAAGGAAGGAGGAGTGTTGTGTGTGGTGCACAGCTGAGGGATCTACATGTGGAAGTGCCCACTCAGTCATGCAGTCATCTTATTTCAGAGTGAGCATTTTATTTATAGCTTAAATATCCATGTGTAACAGGGCAGTAGTAACAATACTAAGCTTTTGTATTAGAGTGAAAGTCTTAGCAGCGCTCTCCCATGTGCTCATGGGAGAGCGTGTAAGTGTCCTCCTATCTTCTGTGGGAGCCAAGTGTCCCTGGCTGGCTCCTCCCTGACTCTTTAACACCTGGCCAGCAAAGAAGCGGCTCTAGGCTTATTCAAGATATTTTCTCTCCCCCAAAAGTATGCCTTGCCTTTTCTTTTTTATCTTTAATACTAAATCAGTGTGTGGTGTTTCTTCCTCCTGGTCAGCCTCTTACTGGACTCTGGGATTTCACAAGTCTGATAGAGAGCTAGGTTGCTGCACCAGCCACTGGCCAGCTCGGCACTGCCCCACTAAGCATGTGCTGCTCAAAGTGCTTTTTACACTCTGAGTTACGCTTGGCTTTGTGATGGTCATTTCTATCAACCAGCTTTTTCCTTCCGGGGTACAAAAGCAGTGTTTTTACTTGCATCTCCAGCAAGTAATACCAGAGGCCATCTCTTCCAAAGCAGTCACTGACTCTTCATTGAAACATAGATCTGCATCATCCCCTCATATAAACCAGTGTAACCCCAGTGAGTTCACTGGGATTACCTGGGTGTAACAGAGGGTTTTATTTGGCTCTTTTCACGGTAGAGCGGCTCACTGTAATGGTTCTCCAATATTCATGAATGACTGCTGTTGTCTGAGATTCATGTTGTCTGTTAGCCAACTTAAAATAATATGCTGATCTAAGATGCCCTGGCACTTAGAAGGTTGTAGTTTATTTCTGTACCTGGCTATAACCGTGACTGCCAGTATATAAGTAGATGAAAAATGAATAAATATCAACTTTTTCATGTTTTAATTCTGATTTAAACTGCTGGCAAAATGTTTGTTTTCTAGATCTAATGTTTAAATCTCTGGAGTCTAGTAAAAATGCTAATAAAATGCATGGCAGCTTAAACTTTTTACTGTTACTCCTGCTCATACATAGCTAGGAATTAGACTGGTGTAAAAGCTGTGAGGCAGACAGTGTGTGGAGGAGTCAGTGCTCCAGAAGGACTAGGGCTGTGCAAAACAGAACAGCTTTGTTTGAAAAGGGGAGGAATGTATGCACAGAAAACCAAGACCGTTCTTCAGCAAGCATGAGAGAAGAGCTCTCCTGGATTTATGGAAGTGACGAGTGGTTGGTAAAAATGTGCATGCTCAAAAAACAATTAGACCCAGCAGAGGATTGTGAGTGGTCTTTGTGCTCATTAACTTCTTGAGCTTTGCAATCTTGCACCTGCAGGATTTTTAATGTCAAGTTGAGAGCAAGAAAATTGTACAACTTTAGATTAGCCGACAAGGCTTTCATCACTTACAATATTACTTCCCCGAAGAACTGACCTAAAGTTCAGACAGCTTGTTTTCTCTTCTCTGAGGCCAAACTCCACCATGCATTTTACAAATAACTTTGAAGTAAACAAATACACGTGCCAAAATAAGATGATATTCAGTGAAGGGGCGTTTTATTTTTCATCTGTTCAGAGATGGCTTTCTGGCTATGCTCTGGTTGTGTACTGTATAATGCCAGAACACACAGCTGAAGCTTTCCTGAACATTTCTGTCTCACTGCTATAGATTTATGCAACATACTACTTCTTCCAAACTAGCCTTTATCGCTTTAAACCACATGTAGCAGGAATGGCTACTGGCCATTTGCACAAATAGAACACTGAAATATGCGATCTGTACCTTCAGATCCTCATGTCACTTATGCCATCTTTTTGTCTACTGTCCTGTGATCCAGTCACCTCCAAGAAGGGGTCCTCTCAGACTCCTCCTGCAGAAATCTAGGACTCCCTACAGGACTAGGACTCTTCACTACAGAGTTTCCATAGAGCTCATTCCCATAGTTCTTAAGAGACTGCAGTCACTGGACTGTTGTGAGCCCTTCCCAACCTACTATATTACACGTCCCTCCCCGTTAACGAGTTCTTTGGGCAAATGTCCTAGCTCAGAGAGAGATTTGCAGCTTGTAAGCTTGTAAACCCGTACCTTGTGTGTTTTGTTTTCTTGGAAAGAGTTCAGCTCCTCCTTCTAACTTTAAAATTGCTTGGACGTTCTCTCTCTCATGCATCAGACTCCCACGTTTGCATGAAATCTCCTGTTCACCTGCTAGTTAAGAGCTCACATCTGAAGCTTTGCACATCAGCACATATCCATGTGCCCTCCATGTGCAGTTTCATTCTGACATGGTGGGGTACAGGCATGCTGTTGGAAATGGGAGAAGAAACCTGTGTCCAAATGGGACAAACAGATTACGTTTATATCACCTGTAGTCATGACATGACCACATCGTGTGACTGGTGAACATCTCACCTGAGATGTTCTAACACCTTATTCCTACAGCACTGCATGGCTAGGAGAAAAGTTCAAGCTGGGGAGGGCTCATGGCAGCTAAAAGAGGGCTGGAGCTGAGAGAGAGAACTGGGGAAGTGCTGGGAAGGTGAGTGGAGGAGGATGGTGTGATTTTTTTTTTTTCCTGTATAAAGCCTTAAGAACAAGTGGCTGTGTTGAAGCAGGCAGAGTGCTGTGTAATGTGATAAATGACTGCCCTGGATCCAGCGTGAAGGCCTAGGGTATGCAGGACCAACCATCAGATACTTAGCACATAATGAATCTGGCAAGGCAAGCCTGATTTTGCCGAGTCTGTTCTGAGATGAGCAGCAGGAACAGGAGGGACAGTCTATTCATTCCAAATTTCTAGACTAATTTCTAAATAAGAGCTTTGAAAAATATCATCTGAAGAAAACCACTAAAGCTTTTGAGGTTTTCCTGTCCCTGTTTTCAACCCTTCCTTTGCCTTGCAGCCCGCATTCGATGGTGGACACTCTGTAATAGTGAATAACTATAATTTATCTGGAAGTCGTATAGATTTCACCAAACTTCCTAGATGGACCTGCACAGTTGATGGTTCATAAAATAGAGTGTAACTATTACTGAGTGTATAATACTTTGCACAACCCCAGAGCTTTCTGTCTAAGGATCGTCCCATTTCACAAACTAGTGAATTAAGCCTCACAACGAGCCTGTGAGGTGGGGAAATATCTTCATTTAAATCTGGGGAAATTGAAACAGGATTAGTAACTTGTCCAGGGCCATGCAATAAATCATTGGCAGAGCCAGGAACTTCTAATACTTTTTCTCCCAGTCATAGTAACCTAATACCATGACCAGGCATCACATGTCCACAAGCAGCTATGCCAATATACACCAATGTGCACCCACAAAATCCCCATTTTCCTTAAAGGTCTGATGTAACTGGCAAATATGTTGTTCTGAATCACCTTGTTACCAGTTTTGCTTCTCATGAATAGTGTCAACAGACCTGAAGCTTCTGGGTCTCTGACTTATAACGCAAGGTATTAAAGTATTTTAAGTGCCATAGAGTTTTAGTAAGTCACTAAGCTCCCTACTGTTTAATTGCAAAGGGCCTCTCCTCTTTCAGTACCCTGTTGTGTACATTGGTCTCCCTTTCCTTCAGATTCAGTGAAGAGGGAATGGAGGTGATGGAACGGCTGATCTACCTCTACCGCAAATTTAACCAGTTGAAGGTCAGCAATGAGGAGTACGCGTGTATGAAAGCCATTAACTTCCTAAATCAAGGTGAGTGGCAGAAGAAGGGGATTAGTCCCACTGGAGTAAATGACTAGTCAATAAGCTAGTCAATTTTTGCTTCCTTTGGATGATGGGGAGAGAGAGAGGGGGTCCTAAATCCAAACTGAAATGGACTCCTGAGCATTAAAAGGTTTTTGTTTTTGCGATTGCGCAGTTAAAGCCATATTGAGTGTGTGCTATTTCAGACACCTAAATGAAGCAATTGTAGAGGAAGTGAAAGGATTCACTTTGCTTAATCAATTTTTAATGCCTTTAATCGTAGACACCAAGGACAGTATGTGCGTCACTTTAAATACGTACCTACTTTACCAGCAGCAGAATAAGAACAGAGCAGAGTGACTGATGAAATCTTTCTAGATAAGGCCTGAATGACTGATTACCTACCAGCTGTTGTGGCAAACTTCTCATCATGCACAAGTGCATGTCATCTGAAAATATTGCTGCTCATGGTGGAAGGGTCTAGGCCAGTGACACTCAGACCTCAGTGGTTCAGGAGCCAAATTAACGATCAGCATTACCCAAAAGAGCCACAGTTGTGTGAATTCACTCTGTGTGTTAAAATAACAGGAGTACTTGTCGCATTTTAGACACTAACAAATTTATTTGAGCATAAGCTTTCGTGAGCTACAGCTCACTTCATCAGATGCATTCAGTGGAGTAATTTAATTTTATCCTCAAATGCAAAATGAGCAAAATGACTGACCAAGTATCATTTTATCAATTACAATTGGCTAATAACATAGTAAAAGCATCCTGATTGGTTAATAACTTGGGTTAATTAAATCACACAGTGTTTTAATAGCATGTGCTGCAAAGAGCCGCAAGAGTTGCATTGAAGAGCCACTTGTGGCTTGCGAGCCTCGGAGTATCACTGGTCTAGGCATTTTCTGACAGGCAGCAATCAAGACAACCAATTTGCATCACTTTTTTCCACTTTAAGCTGTTAGCTTTGTAAACCTTTGTGCACTATATGTTGGATAACCTCACTGGCATTGTTTTCTGTATTCTTCATCATTGTGTTTCCCTTCACCTAATATTTTTGTCTGACATTTTTTAAGAAAGTGAAAATATGCATTTTGTCCTTTAATATGGTGCCTAATGCAGTAATATTTGCAGGTAACGAATGCTGCCTAATAAGGGGACTGACTCCATTTGTGGTCAAACACAGCATTTCAGAGCTGTCAGGAGTCTCATAACAGAATTGACTAACACTTCAAAATTCATGAAGTCAGCATAGAAATAACATGCAAATGGATTCTGCAATGGCAGGGCCAGCTTGGGGTGGCAGTCAGAAAGGGGCGGCAGAGTTTCCGCCACGGTGGCAAATCGGGGGCAGCTTCTCTTTCCCCTGCCATCCGTGGCGGCAATTGCTTGGGGCGGCAAAACCGGTTGAGTCGGCGCTGTGCAATGGTAGCACAGGGTGGGAAGTTACTGGTCTTTTCTCTGAGACTCTACCATGCTGAAATTATTTGGAAGGTTCAATTTCTTCAGTAACGCTTGGTATGGGTCACTCCAGTCCAATACCGTGGTGTGGTTCCCATGTCAGTACTCGTGTGTGTATGATGTTACTGCACATGTATGAAGCATGTTACCAGAGGTTTGTGTGTTACTTGTGCATAAATGAAAAACTATTGAACGGCACTAGCCTAATAAGTGAGTTTCAAAAGCAGTTCAAGAAATAAGAACCACTGGGAATTTTCTGTACCACAAGGAATTGTTCTACTTTGCAAGGATACGTTGAAATCCCCTCCTCCCCCTGGGTATACCAAGTGTTTTGTGCTGACACTTCAGTGTGTGCCCTAGCACAGATTCCGGTTTGCTTCCCTGGACTGTTTCCTGACACTGGATGATAGACTTCTTTAGCTGTCTCCATTGTTTTTCAAAATGTATTTTCATTAACTTCCTGTCTTCTTTTATTTTTAGTTGGAGTTTGCAAATTTTTTATGTGGAATACCTGAAAATTATTTTTAAAGGTCAGCTTTTGGACAGCAAATAAATGCTCCTTCCCTTGTACAGTATTTCTGAAGAACAATACTGAGCCTCAGAAGAGTTGCATATTTTGCCTATTCTTAATTTATTGGATCCCTTCCCATGGCATCAAGTAGTATATAAATGTCATTGATTGTGCTGAAATACATTCAAAGGGACTTTCTCAAATCATTTTGCTAGCATTGAAATGTCTACTTTTTCTTTGCGTACATTGCTTGACATTTGGAAATGCTAAATTTTAAAATAAAATCTTGGCAAGTTTATAAAGCTCACGTGGTGAAATTCCTAAACGGACAACAGCCTGAATTACTGATCTGAACACTTCCCATAGAGATGAGACCATGCAACTAGAATCAACATGCTTCTTTCTATGGAAAATATTATGTTGCACCCTGTGCTAGGACTGAAAGCCTTGACATATAACTACTTTATTAAAAAGGAAGTAGAGATATAAGGTTGCTAGAGCTGTTATCTTCTGAAAGGTTCATGATCTCTGAGCAGAGCAACTTAGGACATTTATATGTTCTCATCTGTGTCCCTTGTAAAAGGAAGATCTTGTACCCTCACATCTAATCTGAAGTGTGTATATGTAGGAGATATTCATTACAGTATGTCCTGGAGGAGGAGGGTGAAATTTTAATCCTGTGGTGACTATAAACTTGAAGTCTCTGCTCAATAGCATTGTATAATTTAGGTAGATTTTGTTAGACTGAGTTTTATAAACGGATTTGTCCTTCCATTTTACAGTTGCTGACTCGAATAGTGATGAGGAAGAATATGCATCTGGTTTTGTTCTAGTGTTACAGCTGTTCCCAGTCACTTAGTTTTTATGTTTTCACTCAGACATTAGGGGCCTGACTAATACATCCCAACTGGAGCAGTTGAATAAACGGTATTGGTACGTGTGCCAGGATTTTACGGAATACAAGTACCCACATCAGCCAAACCGTTTTCCAGATCTAATGATGTGTTTGCCAGAGATACGATACATTGCAGGTAACTTTTTGATCTCTTCTCCCAGCTGGCCCCTGTGTGAATCATTAAATCTCCTTTAAAGGAGACTTTAATTATAAAAAGAAACTCCTATCTACTTGGCTGGACAGCAGTGCCAGTGTGGGACCTTTTCTATTTGAGCCTTTCTCTACCAGGCTAAACCCCCCACATCTTACCCATTGTAATAACTGGGTCTGGTTATAAATTGCTCCAGTGGCATCTGTGTTTACAAATAGTAATAAACTCCAGTTCCTAGGTTAGGGAGTAAGAAGGCATATTCTTTTCTCACAAATAACGAGCTCTCCTTAGTATCTTGATCGAAACCTCCTTTAGGGTCTTAATTTCAGACTCAACTCTGAAGTGTCTTCTCTGCTGCAGAAATAACCCTGATCTGTAGATGGCATAGGCCTCACGGGGAGGAGCTCACACTGAGTCTAGAGATGGCACTTGCATACCATAGTGAATATCACAATATAAAAGCCTAGATAGGCTTGAATGAAGTCCCCAAATCTGAACTTCCTTGGAATTTGGGTTACTGAAATCTGCATGTGAATTTTCCATCTCAATGCATCATTAATTGGCTCTAGGATCTTCATGAGAACATCAGACATTTGTAACTAAATGTTAAGGTAATGGTCATAGAACATTCCTTCCCGATCGCAAATAATCTTCCCTAGGGCATGTTGATCAGGATCTGCGTGTTTCACCTTCCTCTGTAATACCAAGCAGGTTTGTCCACTGGCACCAGGTGGAGACATCACAGACAATCTGTTCATTGTGATTGACAGGGGAGGTTGACAGGTGGGATGTGTTCTTTCCCATCTTCTATAAATATGCCCCCATTATGGGGAAATCAATTTTATCTGACTTCGCCAACACACTTAGCTTCTGTTCCACTCTTTAACACATCCTGTTGTTTCCAAAAGAATATCTAATGTAGGAATTGGGTGATTTACTGTTTCTCTAAAGGTTCAAGGTGAAACTGTCTCCAGTGTCACCAGCTTGTTTGAGATGAGAGTTTTTGAAATCTGGCTCAGGAATGGCAGCTAATTCTGATTCTTTCTTAACAGGAAAAATGGTGAATGTTCCTCTGGAGCAGCTTCCCCTCCTTTTTAAAGCCGTTCTGCATTCCTGCAAGACAAGTGTGAGCAAAGAGTGAGCCTTCATTGCCCCGAACCCATGCCTTACTCTGGTGCTTCAGGTGGGAAACTGGCTCACACGTGAAGAGAGAGGGGGGAAAAAAACCATGATCAAGGCAGTAGAGAGCTGCTGAGACAGGGTGGCAGGTAGCCCTGTCATTGTAGCAAGAATCTTTTTTTTGTTTTTTAAACTCTTTTCCTATATATTTATTTCACGACAGAGTTGAATGTATGATCTTCAACACAGTGCACATGGTTCTGTATGAATGCAGCAGCTGCATTCTCTTGCAGTTTACAGAATGTGAAGATGTTTAATGTTACAGTGTTTGTTAGGGTTAGTTCTTTTGTATTTGTGGGACTGGGGGCCGATATGACTAAGACTACCTCAATGAGAAGATGCTGTTCATGTACTGATCATTTCATGATTCATATCCAAAGTTTTTGCCTAGAGAGCAAACTGCCTCACTCCACTGGGAGAACTATTAGCATCCCAAATGTTGGAGCATATTGAAGGAGTGTGGGCATCAGAGAAGTGCCAAGCTTCAAAAAAGATAAGTGGGGGCAAAGGTGTTACCCCAAAACCAGAATTTGGGTACCCCCAGAATAGCCAACCTGTTTGTTATAACCAATCTGTTCTCATTAAGTGTGGGTCTCCAGGGTGGCTAAGGGAATACTTGGAGGACACAGATATAGCCGTGGATAAATGATTAACACAAGCAGTGTTCCAAAACAAGGCACCTTTTGTTGAACAATTTCTTGACACAGTAACAATCTAAACACAAATCCCTTACAACAAGTTAGAGCACCTCAAACCACATTGCTTTATAGCTTGAAATGATACTGAGCGGATGCTCCCTGCTTCAGATGGTCAGTCCGTCACAGGTAGCTGACAGCCATTTTTAGATGTCCATTAGCTTTTACATGTATAAATCCCTTTCACAGTCAATACACATGCATACATCTGTATTTAACCCCCCCCCCCGCCCCCGCACACACACAAACACTAGGCTAGGCTATAACTATACCGGTTACTCTGTCTGACCTTACTCAGCTGACAGCACAGTATATTTTCCTGTTTTCTTTCTCTCTCCACTCCTCTGCTGCGTCCTTCTCTTCTCCCACTGCTTACTGCTGCTTCTCCTTCGTCTCACCCTCACCTCTTTCGCGCCTCCCTCTGCCTTCTCGGCTCTCTGCTCAGCTGCCTTCTCAACCTTTCAACTGTCAGCTGCTGCTGACTTTTATACCCTACTTTGCTAACAGTCACACATCAGTCATTCCAGTTGGCCGTTATTTACCTCAGTGTTATGATCTGTCATTTGTTGTTTACCACTTTTTTTCCTGCCAATTCCTAATGCTACGTGACCTGCAGCTGTCAGCCAGTGGTGGAGTGACTTTTGCTTATTCAAAATGGAAGCCAGGAATCTAGGGATTTCAAAATGGAGTTTCTCTGGAATCAGAGGGAGAAATTAAGACTTTTTTGGTCAACTAGCTAAACTTCATCAGTTTTCATATGCAGCTCTCATGATGTAAATTGGATCCCCCTGAAATTCTGTCATGAGAATTGCAGCATTCCAAGGCTGAGAGAGACCCCTAGCCCACATTCCCCTTCCCAAGACGATGCAGAATTGTTCGTTCTCTCTCCCTCTCTCTCTCTCTCCAACTGATGCATGATTATTCCCTCACGACTCTCCTACCAAACTGGAATTGTGTCGTAATTAATAACAGCCTTTGAAGAGGGAGGCTGAAATAAACTGGCAGACTGCAAATAATTTAATTATTGGCTAAATGCTGTCTCTTAGAATCACAAACTGGAAAAGCATTCTAAGAAACTGGGGCAATATATGTTCTCCATGGCTAGATCTGGCCTTGTTTTTAAATTACTCCAGTGAAGAGGATTTCCTACTACGGTAGTTACAAGTAATTCACATCAGCGAACACTTCAAACCTAGAAGCTTCTATCCCTCCTGTGGATAAAATAAATGACTTCTGATAAGAGATTTCAGTGTTCTTTGCTATTGGGTGTCTGTTGAACCCTGGAGAACATATGGGTATTAACCAAGTCCTGCATGTACCATTTTATTGCTTGGAGGGGAGAGTAGTAGAAAAACCTGGCTCTTAGTGCAATTCATGTATATTATTTTGTTCTAATTCTCCCAGAATTTAGATGTTCCACCCAATAACTTCAGTCACTTGCATTACATCAAAAATACTTGAATTGCTGCTGTTCAGCTGTTTGATTAACAACATGTATTACTGTCCATTAAGCCTCAGTGTCCTCCATGGCTTCCTATATCCACACGATTGCTAGCTGGAGAAGATTTCTTTCCCTGTTTCCATCATTCATATATTTATGAAATCCCACTCATTCTAATAGGCAGCCATGTTGCCTTTGCTGAATTTTCTGCTGGGACCCTTCGTTGTAAATCTGTTGTTTTGAGTGGTTACATTAGGCTGATTGAGACATTTTTGAATGTTAAAGAACCTGCTATTTTTAAACTACCTTGAGTTCTTCAGGAAACAACTTCTGCTTTTCTGGGGTGGGAAAAACCATTCTTACATCCTGTCCAGTCATGACACATCAAAGTGTATGGCACAAATTAAATATGTGGTCAGGAGAAGCTTGTTCTTCTGAACAAGCACCTGCTCTCCACTGAAGTACTGTACCTGCTAGTGGGTAGAAATGAACTGGGTGAACAGCAGAAGCATATCATTCAGTCAACCCCAAATGCTACCTACAGACTAGTGTAATAGCAACCCAACAGTCATTGGAACTTGCTAGCTTGGCACATCTCTAGGTTAGTCAACAGTTATTCTGTACAATAAGTGCAAATGGATCCTGCCTCCAAGAGATGAAGACTACTCCATCCAAAACCATCTCAGCAGAGACAAGCTGTTGACTAACCATGTAGACCAAAGGCAGTGTTGCTCTCTTTAGTTCTGCTTTGTGAATCTTCCCACTTGATTGATTCCCTTGCTTTAGGTAGTCCACTAGCTGCTGATATACACTTTTGTAAAATAATATGTTACGGGTAACAGCTGCTGGGATCAGCAGAAGTCCACTTTTATATCACTTGACGAATCCAAAGTTAGTTTCATGAATCTCATTTGCTTTCTGTTTATAAAATGAGACAAGCACATATTTCTCAGGAAAGCCTTCTGCATACAATATATACCTCAAGTATACATGGGAAGATTTTAGTGCATCTGTTTATTTCTAAGTTAGGAAGTATTGCCATCTTTAACTTTCATTTTCAAATAATTCCACATGATACTTGTATTACGGGTTATTTTCTGGCTTGCTTACACATTTCAGGAATAGTTTAACTGCACAGAAGTAATCTTATTCCACAGTTGTTAGATTATTAATTATTGATGAATAAGGGTTTGTTTTAATTAGAAGATCTCTATGCTAACATTAGAAAACTTGTTTTTGCCAAATACCTGACAAAAACATCTATTTTGTACTCTGTCCAAAACTAATGGACTCCCCAGGAAAATGCTGCACAAGCAAAGATTTAATAAACTTGATGATGATGGGGATGGAGGGGGGGATGTGCTACTACTTGCAACTGTGTTAATCAACATTTATCAAAATGGTTTGGCAGCAGTATCTGTTAACAAACCCCCTTGTATCGCAGTGAGCATAAAAGCTATGCTAAATTCAGAAGCAAGAACGAGACTAGCATACCGAACCAGAACCTAACTCGCTGGACAGTCATTAATGTCTTCTGCACCAAGTCCTCTGACTTGTGTTTTTTAAACAGGGTAAAGTGAATGTGTTGCATTGCAAACTCAGGTATTATGATGAGAAGATAGGAATGTAGCTAGAAATGTAGTGACATTAGGTCAGTCACTAGATGTATTTGTGAATTTGGTTTGAAGGACATCCTACAAAAGTTGGAATTGTTTGTCCCAATCTTCACATAACATTCGGTTTACAGGGAACCATATTTTATTTGTGCTTACTGCTAGTTGGGTGGGGATATTCTTTATCTTTGGTATCTGCTCTTGCTTATCTGGACTTCTGTCATAGAAGACTCAAACAACAATAATCATTTTTGGTGGAATTTTCTGCCAAGACAAGTCAATATTTATCTCTGGTTTGAAAGATAACTCAATTGACCCCATCCTTTCCTTCATAGTATTTGTGCAAATGTAAATCTGAAGAGTTTTTTTTAGTCCAAATAGAGATTTTGGGATATAAATTTGAAGTGCATATGCTCACATATTCAGAGGGGGACTCAGTCTGGGAATCACAAATGAACAAGTTTAAAGTTCTTGTAATCTGCTCCAGGAAACGCTCCAGGTTTTAAGTATCATCTCTCACTAATTACTGCATTGCCAAGAAACTGCTGCTACCAGCGAATGATGTTACTCCATTAGCTCAAGTGGCAAGGCCAATGCTTTCAGTTCTAAAGGTACTGGACTTAAATGCTAATGACCTGGCACCACAGGCCATGATTAAAAGCCCGCTGAAGTCAGTTGGAATCTTTCCATTGGCCCTCAATGCTGTGAATAAGTCCATAGAAACACAACTTGAGCTGAAAAAGTAAATTTTTACTCCATTAGCTTTAGCAGTAGTAGGCTTTTATCCTCTGTGGGGACCAGCAACTAGAAGGGGACATAACTCACAAGCCAAGTGTGTCATGCCAGCAAGAAGATCAAAGCCAGTTATATCTATAAATTGTTAGTTTCATAAACACCATGAACTTTGGGCTCTCACCAAGGGGGAGGGGCCTATCAGGTTTGCACTCAGCAGCACTAATACAAGGAGGCAAACTTGCAACCAGAGATGACCCTATGGCTGCCAATAGTGGGGGGCGGGGGGGGGCAGAGTGAGGGCAGCAGCTTCAGCAGTGTTACTGAGCATGCCCAGTACAAGCCAATCAGCAAATTGGGGGGGAAGGGGGAGCATATGACCTGCATGACCCTCCCACCGTGTCACCTATGCTTACAACCATGTGTAACACGTTGTCTGTCTGTGTGACACTAAATATCCCTTTAGCACCATTGGCGTCTAGAACGGTCTGTGCATCAAAAAGTCTAGTTTCTCAGGTTGGGGCATAGGCAACAAAGAACAGCATTGTTCTGCTCTCATTTCCTGCTGCTTGTCAGGTTTGTGTGTTGAATTGCCTGTGGGGAAGACCAGAACCTTCCATGGGTCATTACAAAACACAGTGCATGCAGGGAAGCTACCAGTGCAGCCCCAACAGTGCGCACACTGTGAAGAGATGAAATGCGTCTTCCTAAGCTGTGCCCAGCCACCTGAATGTATGAAATACGAACCCCTAATAGGTACCATGTGGTAGGAAGAAGCTGACGTCTTTATTACAAATATTAATTTCACATGCACACTTACCGCTCTTCGAATGTTAATATCTTGGCCGCTTTAACCTTTTCCAGCTCACTCCTAAAGCCTTTAGACGATACTATAGAGTAACACTTGCTTTTCAGTGGTTGGTGTAGCTGTCCACTTTTCCACATCTTCAGTTACTGAACTTTCTTATCCACAGTTGCATAGGCATAAAGACCAAAGAGCAAATCACATGTTTTGAAAACTTAAAAATGCAGCTCTTGTGGATTAAATGTTCAGTGTTGCTGTGTACATATGCCAGTTTAGAAGCTGAGTATTGAATACCCTCATCACTGAAATGAAAATTACCTTACTGCTTCAGGTTTATCAGTTCAGGTATTTATTGACCCCTCTTGAATCTGCAAAATTGGGCTGGACCTCTGTCAAGAGCAGATGTTCTAAGATTCACTTCCTGCTTCCAGCCAGCTCAGTGCCCCAGGGGAGCCTCTTCCCAATGCTATGGTGCTTTTGCTTCTTGTCAGAGCCTAAAAGTGCAAATACAGCTGCAAAATTGAGGTATAGGAGGTTGGAGGTAACACCTCAGAGAGGTTCAATTCAAGAGGTGGGCAAAGGGCTGGGGGGCCAATTCTGCCTGATCTGTTCCCATGTCCCTACTGAATATGTGTGCCTGAGCACTAAGAGGGACTCTACTATACACATGGCTGACACGGAGAACCTGCTAACATAAATGAGATTTTCACAACAAACGGGATTTTCCCCTCTCCTGAGTAGGAAGACTGGAGACTGCTTTGAGTCTTGCTTGTTGTCTGCCCTGTATGTCCCATACTCCATTATGTTGCTGCATTACAGGATCTGTGTGCTGGTATGAACAAACTCTTCAGACTTTGGCACAAAGCAGTGATGAAGTCATTTCTGCTTATTGGTTTTAAAAGTCCAGTCCTTCAAACCAATCTTTTTTTAAAAAACTTGAATTTCTTTTATCTTTAATACTTTTTAAAAGGAAAACAACAACAAAAACCCCTCCTGTGAATGTGCTATCACCGTTGGTTCATTTCTTCTTCATCGTCCTTGGTTTTGATTTGAAGCTATGAAGCTCGGTGTCTGTGATGATATTTCTGTATTTCTCAGGATAAGAAGCGGCAATCATCCCTGCCACATAAAAGGCAGGAGAAGGGGGGAACTTGGGGAAGTAGTTTAAGTATGAAGCCAATTTGTAAGTTTTAGATGATTTGTAAATCAAAGATGACAATACATAAGATGTCAGCATCAAGCTGTGGCGTTTCTTTGGGTTCTCAGCGTGTTGCTTGCAACGCGCACAGAAGCTCAGGGATATGTATTTAAATGTGACCCACTGAAACCCTCATCTTGATGTTGCAACAGTAGCTTCTTTCATGGCCTGTTTGGAAGCCTGTTATAATCTCAGTAAGCATCTCCACATCTGGATTTTGGGAACAAAAATCTGGCTTTATCTGTGCGGAGTTCTTACATCAGTGGCTTGTGTACAGTCAGTAACAACAAATAACAATTTCCTTCGGATCTACTTTGCCTGTTCTAAGCTATTGCAAATCTGTAAGAAGACACCTTGAGTTACATCAGTTCAGATGCTGTGACTGCATGGATTATAATCATTAGTGTTGTCAGTCTGTCAGGGCAAACTGGTGAGAGAATACTGATGTGTGGACAGGAGAAAATGTCCAAGATGGTTGCAAACTGCAGGGGAAATCATGGGATGGCCTGGAGGTGTCCTGTAAAAACCCCTCCCCCCCATTAAGGCTTCACTAAACTTAACAAAAATAATAAAATATAGAAATGCCCTCCCTCACCCCAATGTACCCAGCAGTGCTCTCTGCTGATCTTGACAGCCCTAGGTGTTGCATTAAAGATGCCCATCAAGTGATTAAAAAAATTAATTGCAATTAATCGCACTGTTAATAATAGGATAACATTTAAATATTTTTGGATGTTTTCTACATTTTCAAATATATTGATTTCATTTACAACACCAGAATACAAAGTGTACAGTGCTCACTTTATATTTTTTATTACAAATATTTGCACTGTAAAAAAAACAAAAGAAATAGTATTTTTCAGTTCACCTAATACAAGTACTGTAGTGCAATCTCTTAATCATGAAAGTTGTACTTACAAATGTAGAATTATGTACAAAAAAACCGCATTCAAAAATAAAACAATATAAAACTCTAGAACCTGCAAGGCCACTCAGTCCCCTGGAATGGTGGATGAAGCATGAAAGGATATATGAATCTTTAGCGCATCTGGCACATAAATATCTTGCAACGCCAGCTACAATAGTGCCATGTGAATGCCTGTTCTCGCTGTCAGGTGACATTGTAAACAAGAAGCGGGCAGCATTATCTCCTGTGAATGTAAACAAGCTTGTTTATCCAAGTGATTGGCTGAACAAGAAGTAGGACTGAGTGGATTTTTAGGCTCTGAAATTTTACATTGTTTTGTTTTTGAATGCAGTTATGTAACCAAAAAAATCTACATATGTAAGTTGCATTTTCACAACACAGATTGCACTACAGTACTTGTATGAGATGAATTGAAAAATACTATTCCTTTTGTTTGTCATTTTTACAATGCAAATACTTGTAATCGAAAATAATGTACACTTTGATTTCAGTTACAACACAGAATACAATATATATGAACATGTAGAAAAACATCCAAAATATGTAATAAATTTCAATTTGGTTTCTATTGTTTAATAGTGCGATTTTAAAACTGTGGTTAATTGAGATTAATTTTTTAATTGCATTTAATTTTTTTGAGTTAATCACGTGAGTTAACTGCAATTAATCGAGAGCCCTAGTGACAACATAATCACGTTCTGAGAAAATGCCCCCTGGTGCTCGGAGAGCTCCTGGCAGGCCGTACTGGAGAACACAGAGGTCCCAGAGCTGTAGTAACACTGGGCACTTCTGTATTTCCCTCTTCCAAGCACTTTACAAATGGCTTGTGCTTTCTCCTTCAAAAATCTCATTTTAAAAATGTCATAAATACGGAAGAGAATAAAAATCATGGTGCTCATAGCCACGCCTTAAAATGCCAGGCTCCATGATGATACTCATGAGAACTCTGCAGTCGTGCTCTTTTTGTAGAGTACAGCTTTCTCACTGCAGACCTCCTAGGGATTAGGCATTCAAACTGCTTGAGAATTGTACTGAGGGAATAGGACTGGTTTGGATATTCTATGATATGATCACCACAGGTCGTCGTCTCAGGGCTTGTCAATATGGATGCTTTGTATAAATCTACAGCACATCAGCCTGCTGTGCACTCACTAGCCCTTCCGGCTCCCTGAAAGGTCCCTCGTGCACTTTCCCTACTGATGGTTGAAACAGTGGTAGGTCAAAGTACACTAGGGAACTTTTAGTGCACAGCTGCATGGTCTATACACAAACTTCATGTGCAGCAGGCTTGTGCACTGTGGATTTTACACCCTGGCTTGCTGTGCAGTGAGGGTCCATATAGATAAGCCCTCAGACAGTGGCAGAATGACAGAATCCAACAATGGTCAGCAGCCATCCCCAGGGCTAGTGGGTTGTTTGTCTCATCAGCCTGGTGTGCCAGTATCTGGAAGCCTGAGCTTGGACTGTCCATGCTCAGAGATGTTAGCTTACTATAGGTATTATTTTTTCACTGTGGCAGAAAAAAAGCCTGACTGTGCACTGACCTCTAACAAGTGCATGAAAGAAGCAACATGGTTGGGTGGAAGAAATGCCACCAAAGGCAGAAATAAACAAATAAACCAAACCACATGCCGATCAGCCTCAGCAAAGCCTTTTGTGATTCATTGTTTTCTTTCATTTTATAAAATGTCTTGTAATAGTTGATAACATTATTGACTCAATTTCCATAACAAAACTACCTCTTTGTGTGACATCCTGTTTATCATCTCAAAGGGATTGTGTGAAAAACAAAATACTGCTCCTCTTTCTGTTTACATGTTTCTGATGAAAAATGTGGAGTGAAAATGTCTTGGGTTTTGTTGCCGTTTTGATTTAGTTGTTGTTGGATTATTAGTCCTTTAACAATTGCTGCAGCAGCATTTGAATGTTCGGGTGACATTTTGTGATTCTGTTGATCAGAACTGGAACTCCAAGCACCACCATGGTGGAAACATCTACCGGGGCTGCTCAGGTTTTGCTGGAACTTTAGTGAGTTTCACTTAGGCCATGGCCACCTTCAGGATTTCCCATGTCAGTCAGCCATATCACGGTACCAGTGCAAACCTCTAGCACGCAGGCACCATCACTCTAAGCCCCAATTTGTATCAGCAGAGCTGTACTGGTGCAAATCACCACATGTCCCCAGTCAGCAAGAGACCAAGAAAACCAAAGCTCTGCACTTTCCTCCAGAGGGTGCCCAGGCCTCTCCAGGTTGGTTGCTATCCTTTGCAAGGGCTGGCTGCAGCCCTTGCCCAACATCTTCCTCTGGTTTGGTTTAACACACCAAGCATGAGCCTGTTGATGCAAAATGCAGCTTTCACCAACTAAATTGAATTTCCTCTGTCACAGGCATCTCGAAAGCCGTAGAACAGAGCCACACAATGGGCACTGAACAGATGCATGATATGTATGCGTTACATTGGTAGCCAGGGATTTCCTCAGGGTCCTTGTGCATGTGTTCTATGTTAGACGTTTACAGCTTAAGAAGAAAATCAGTCCAGAAACCCTCCCAATTGCATTGGCCCTTTGTCTCACCTGTTCCATGTGGCATATCCGTAGTGAATGTGCCTTCTCCTTGCATTGGGACTGGGCCCTGTCAATAGAGGTGCTATAGGGAATGTGTTTTCATTCATCAAGCACAGCAAAACAATTCATTTTTCCCATGATCCCTTGCATAAATCAGGGAAGCAGGATGTCACCTCAACATAACTAATAGTGAGCGTTTAGCTGTTATGTTTAACATGCTCAGAGCTGGAGTATAGACAGGTTAGCATGGCTGGCCCCTGCCGCCTTCCCCCATGGATCCCAGCTGCACCTTGGGGGGCTGGTCACACTTCCCATCTCAGGAGCTGTTTCTTGTCACTACACTATGACCAAATGAATGTTTTTCTCCTGATGTGTCCTGCTTGTGCCGTGGGGCCTGCCCTTCACCCACTGGTGGGCCGACGTGCAGGCTGCTCATGTCTGACCTGTCTCTGCTCTGCTCTGTGACTTGACTACCTGTGGAAATGTGACCAATAAGTGTTAAACGCATGTTTAGCAAGTGTTAGCTGTTTGAACTAATAAATGTGAATTGTTCTGCACAGGTTGGGAGTCTGGTGTTTCCTTTCACTGATCTCCTCCATCCTGTTCTTTCTTATCATTTGCATTTAAAGGCACTCTGTCATGGTAACAAGGTGAAATGCTGGACTTAGGCACATTTTACTTTGCAAGTATGTGATGCTGAGCCTTTGCCCTGCCTCTCTTCTTCCTACTCGTGATGAGGCCAGGAATTGAAATATCCATGGTTAAGGATATTCTGAATATTCTGCGTCTGAATTCCTGCTTCGTGGGCCACCAAGGGCACCTGCTCTCAGTTCCTGGCTCCCCATCTGTCACCTCTCAGGCAGAGACCCATGTCCCCCTTTCCCAGCCGAGGTTTTCCAGTCCACACAGTTCCTTGCCTATACTTTGATATGCCTGCAAACCAGACTGCTTAAGCAGGCAAGCATCTGCACTTTGCTTTATCTCCAGAAGCTATAACAGCAGAATTTGCCTGCAATTACAAATTACCACACAGCTCTTTATAAGCAAGCACATTTATTCTTAAGGTGAAAGCATTACAGAGAAAATATTAAAACCAATAAAAGAACCTACTCTTTTATGCTAAAGACCTTACCAGAGGTCACCCCGACTCCAGCCTTGGGCTCTAGTACATGGGAGTCCTACAAAACCCACAACTGGGTTTTCCCCATGGTTACAAGTTCATGACTGTCCCAAATTCTGAACCAGAACAATCATGAATATTTCTGTTTTCCTTTATATAGCTTAGGCCTTTGATCTTGACCTCATGTAACAGGTGATCAGCAGACTATGGCCCACCTCTCAGGGTGTAGCTTCCAAAGGCTGGGCTTTTGCATAACCAGAGGTGGGGAATTTGCATTCACCTTCCCCTAGAGATTCCCCAGGAAAATCACTTACCACATTTTGTTCCAAAGGTCCATTCTTGCCTGGCACATTTCAGTATAGTCCTTTGAACCCTGGGTCTCTCATCTGTCACATTTCCCTCAAGAGGTTACATACAATCCCAGCCCACAGTATGACATGACCCTTCATTTAATACAATAAATCCCAAAGATACTTCACTCAATAAGGTCCCAAAGGATAATGCAGGAAATTGCCATCTCTGTGGCTCATGGGTCTGGGAAAAGCAGTCTCTCCTCCTTGTCTGTGGTATCCGAAGTGACTCAGTGTCCCCTGCCCTGATGCACTTACAATCTAAATAGCTCCACTGCACTGCCAGCCCCTGAGGAGGGGCCAGTCTGAGACTGAATGCTGTGTCTGTTGGAACAGGAGAGTGATAGTAACTTTACTGCTGTGCAATTTGTGGAAGCCTTGGAGAGGGTGGGTGACTGGGATGGGGGGCGGAGCATGAGAGGTGTGTCTAAGAGAGGGCAAATACTAGTGGCCTCTCTGGGATTCTGCCAAGTAGTGAATGCAGAAAGCCGTGTTGTCTTCACAAATGCACTTCCTCCTGCTGAGCTGGGTGTAGAAAGCATCTTTCACTCTTAAATCAGATCTTCTGCATTGTAATTATTGCAACTTGTTATGAATTCCTGTGTCATCTCTGCACTTGCTCACCGATGACAGATTTGTGTGTGTTTTCATTGCGAGGTTTGCAGAACATGTGACAGTTTAAATAGGCAATCATCCCCATTGTTGGGTACAATGAAGAGATTCTTAAAACCAGCAAGAGGAGATTCTTGCCTTAATACCTGCTGCAAAGCAAGAAATAAAATCCCAACAAACACAAAAAACCTTGACCAACTTGCTTTGGCGAGAAACTGCAGAAATCAATTAAAGATCTTTCGTATCACTGTGACAGACAAGTGCTAAAAGACTCAGAAGTGTTTTGTATGTTTGTGTCTATAAATACTGGCATGCGTGCGTTAGGGTCCATTCTGTGGTAAACCATGGAAAGGCAGCAGTGCTCCCCAAATGAGCAGCTGCTCCCCCGCACTCAGGTGCTGCTCTCTCCTCTTGTTGCCTGTAAATCACCAGCTTGATAAAAATGGCAGTTGGTTGCCTAGTTGTACCAGAGACTTCGTTCTTAACACATTTCATTTATAGGGAGATTGTCCCTTCAATGTGATATTTTTCATAATGGCCAGTCCACATCACTGGAGAGTAATTCTCCTCTTCCTCCCTCCTCCCCCCCAAAATCCCTGTCCCAAGAGCTTAATCTGGAGGCAGCTGCTGTTTTGGCAAAGAATAAATTGACTTGTGTTGCATGTTGTGTGTAGCAGGACCTGTGGTCCAGTGGCCTGAGCATGAGGCTAGGGGTTGGGAGGCCTGGATTCTAACCCCAGGCCTCCTCCCTTGGACTCTGTTTCAGCCTTGGTGAGTCACTTCACCTTACTTGGACTGGGTTCTCCATCTCTAAAGTGGAGAGGAGGATTCGCTCTGCTTTGGAAAAGTGCTCCAGGATCTGCTGGCCCAAGCTGCTCTGAGTTGTGGGTATGATATTAGTACGTTACTTTATCTCCATTTGAACCTTATGTAGCAATAAGTGCTATTGGACTTCGATGGGAAATTCAACCTCAAAATTCTCTCCAGGTCTGTCCCAAGACTTCGGTGACCCAGCTGTTTGGGATTTTAAAATTCATCTCTTGCAGCGGGCACTGCCATGTTCCTCTGTCTCTCTGCCGTTCCTTCTCTTGGCTTCATAGCTGCTGCAAAGTAGAAAAGGAAAGCCCAAAAAATCCCTCAGGCAACATGCTTTGAAGAGAAATGGAAGAGATTAGTCTGGTAAGAAGAGGCACTTTTAATTCATTCCGATCAGATCCTGGCAGCAGGGGAGGGTCTCGGACACTGGGCTCCACCCCAACGTGTGCACTGCTATTTTTAGCCCTCTTATGAGAGCCTCAGTCAGCCGAGCTGGGCTCTGAGACTCCTCGCTGCCATGGGGCTGTGTTTTGCAGTGAGGATGTACCCTTGGTGACTCCTGTCCCTGCACCCTTCATCCTGAAGGCGCTAGCTCCCGCCAGGTTCTTTCCTGTTTGTATCCTCCACTCGGGGAATCCTGAATTCAGGAGGCTCCTGCTCCTGCCCGCTGCCACGGATTAGATTTGGAAGGGTGGAGGGAGGGGAGAGCATGTCCCAAAACTCAGGCTGAGCCAAAGGACCGAAGTGCAGTGTGCCAAAGAGTAAGAACCTGGGTCTGCTCTACTCTGGGCCCTGGGCAGGACTTCACAGCAGGCTGCAGTGGTGATTCCTACGCAGCACTGGAACCCTTGGTTTTCGGTTAGCCCTCGGCAGCAGCAAGAAACACGCCAGAGTATCAGTCAGGACGGGAAGCTCACCTTCACTTGCAGTCTTGTTCCGATGGTGTACCGGGCCTGATAGGTGGTTGGAATGAGCTTTTGCATCTTGGCTCCCACTGGGTATTGTTCACAACCCCAATCCAGAATCAGCCAGTCTAGGGCTTGGTTTGACTTTGTCTTCTGAGATGATTGTGATCGCAGGCAGGGTAGGGAAGGAAAGGATCCAGTTCAGGGGAGTCAAATATTTTCAACTTCCTGATCTGGATGTTCCTGAGAGAGCTACTGGTGAGATTCCCTAGCAGCTGTTTATAACCTCCTCTGGTTCTGGATGTGCATGCACTCTGGGAAGAACCACACAGCCCCCAGAAACCCTCGGGGCTCTGCCTCGTCCCTGGGATGTTGCAGGTGCACTCTGGGTTTCTTTCACTTCCATCTGATCAGCCCAGTGTTTTGCAGCTGATGATTCAGCCTGGGGATGCTCCCATGCAGTGCATCCGTGTTACTAGCCCCAATGTAACAGGAACTGAGAGGTGATGGGACTTGCTAAAATCGCAAAGTGCATCAGTCGTGAGCCAGGACGAGGGCCCTTGAGTCCTGACTCCCTGCCCTGTGCTTCAGCCACTCTCCACCTGCCCTCTGGTGGATCTCTCTGGCTTGCCGGGAGGGCTTTCCCACACTCTCCCTTCAGCAGACCGTTGGGGATTCTGAGAGTTTTCCTTTGCTCAGTCCCTACCCTACTGCCCGCTGGGATATTGTATGGGCTACTGTGCCAAGCCCTCCCCCTGGTTTGTCTGGTCCGGACTTCCACCATCCTGGGTCAGCCCATGTGTCCCTCTTGAAGGCGCCATGTTTGCTGCTGTGTTCTGGCCGGTTCCCTGCCTGGCTGGGGCTCCCTCTGTAATGCCAGGTTTGGCTCGTTCCCTTCTGATGCAGGAGCCTGCTCTTGACACTGAGAACAGGAATTCAAGGGAGCCAGATGTGGCTGGTGGTGTCACAGAAACCGTTCCCTGGGCAACAGGAGCCACATGAAATGCTTTGCTGTAGCAACAGCCCCTCCTATCTCTCCCTTTTCTGTTTCTCCTGGTCCCCAGCATGACTAGCTAGTTTCCCCCAAGCAGGGGGCTGGCCCCAAATCAGAACATCGGCTCCAAGTGTCCTTGTGGGTCTCTCAGCAGAGCGCGCCTGCCAGCAGAGTCACTTAGAGCTTGACAGACCCCGGCATATCGCCAGTCAGCCCGTCTCATCGGCGAGCGCCAGGGCATAGGCCTGGACCGATGCTGTTTGAATGCTCAGCGGCTGGTGCCATCACCCCAGCTACGTGTGCAGTAGCTGAGTGCGCGTGGGCTGCAGCGTTCACTGTTGTGGGCTGATCACTGGTGTGTTGGCAGCTACAGCCGCAGCATTGCCCTTGGCCCCACAGTCCCTGAGCCCCTGTGGGAGCTGCTGGCTGGGGAGAGCTGAGTCTGAGAGGCAGGTGCCTCATGTCCACGTGGCCCCTTCTCTGGTGCAGGATATTCTGCTAGAGCAGCTGGTCTGACCAAGGTGGCTCCTTCAGAACGTGGCCCATGCTGTAGGGGAAGCTGTGAGGGAGGGGGGGAGCGTCCATGTCTCTAGCCCCACCCCACTAGGCAAAAGGGCTCCTGTCCAGCCTCCCTGTTGACCCCTATGGGAACCGCAGTGGAATGGGGAAAATCCTGTCAAGCAAGAGCATGATGCTGGGGGGCGGCAGCCAGGCCTGATTCACCCGGCCCACCCCATCCCTCAGCCGGGCCTGGCCCTGGCCAAGACCCAGCACAGGGGCGATCTCCAAACACCACAAGTCAGCAGCTACCTGCTGTTCAAGCTCAGGGCCTGGCACGTCTGCCGGGCACTGCTGGGGAGCTGGGCCTTGTCTCTCCGACCTGCCCGGCACATGGGGCATGTTCCTTAAGCAGTGTGGGAAGGAGCCCCGCGGGAAGAGGGGTCAGCCTTGAGAAAGGGGACACTAGGAAAAATTCACTGGCAGAAGAGTCGGGCTGGGAATTGCCCCCCAGTTACTTCAGGCAAGGGTCTGGCCTGGCTGATGGATCAAGCTTTCCATCTGCGATGGCCATGAGCCAATCTCGGGGGCCCTGGTTCATGGCAGCCAGTACTCCTGTCCCCTGCTGGAGCCAGGCTGCGGGCAGGAAAGGCTTCCCACTCTGGCCAGCGTTGTCTCGCTCAGGGGCTTGTGGAAAGAACAGCGATTTTTAAGGGCAGAAACCCGCCTTGTGGCCTGAGAAAGGAGCTGAGAGGCTTTGGCTGTTTCCCTGGTGCAGCTCTACCATCGGCCTGACAATCATCCTTCAGGCCTCCCTACGGCCTGTCCTCAGTACATACAGCGCACCATGCAGTCTCTGCTGCAACAGCAGGGTCCTGTACCCTGCTGTCCTGGCCCCTTTGGTAACTGTCGCAAGGGAGCTGAACCAGGATCTAGCTACAGTAGGTATGTGGCCCTAGCCCATAATATCTGAGAACCTCTCCGTGTTTACGGCATTACCCCTCAGACAGCCCATGAGTCAGGGCAGGGCTGTTCTCCCATTGTACAGGTGGGAATTGAGCCATGGAGGGGCTAACTGACTTGCCCAGGGTCACACGGGAGGTTTGTGGACAAGCAGGGAGTTGAGCTCATGTCTCTCACATCTTAGGTTAGCGCTCTAACCACTGGGAATCCTGCCTTCTTTGTGTGTGATGCCATTTCTCTCTGAGCGCCACCCCGTGCTGGCAATGGTAAACTCTCCAGTATCCTTGGCACTAGCTTGCCTCAAGCGGAGATCTTTTCAGCTAAGCGAGGCCAAGCCGGACCTGCACTTGGCTGAGAGGCCTTTTAAGTGTGTCTCATTTAATGGAGAAGGCCAGAGTCCATCGGTAACCAGGGTCTGTGATACAAAGTGTCTCTCTCACTGCCAGCAGTGTGAGATTTGCTCAAAGATTGAAGCTGCTCGTAGCTAAGTTGAAGCCTTTCCACAGTAGCTAAACTTTGCTCTCCTCCATTCGTTCAGCCCAGCCCTGCCATGTTCAGCATTGCTCGATGAGAGAACCCATTCCCTTTTGAGGCCAGTGCTTTTTCTGTTCTTTGTGTTTCTGTCTTCCCCAATCTCCTTTCTCTTTGCTGCCTTTGCAAGCCTCCTCCCTCCTTCCCTGCGCAACAGGATCTCTCAGCCCTTCCCTGACCCTTTGTGTGGACACCCAGTGAGATTAATAGGGGCTGCAGGAGCCCACCACTGTGGGTTGTGGGCTCAGGCTCTCTGCAGACTCAGGCCGACCCACTGCAAAACAGACCTCAAAGCTAAGACTCTGCATAACATGAGCATCTCCAGGGGCCGGGTAAATACCTAAAGTGGGGCAGCTTCAGCTCAGGGTTGGGGGCGGTGGGACTGGGGTCTGGGGGCCAATGTGTTTCTTTTCTTAGGATGGACTGTAAGTTACTAGCTCCAGTGTGACAAGGGCTTCAAAGAAACTATACCCCGCCTCTCTGAGTTCAGGGTGTTCCTCGGGAGTGCACTGCACCAGCCCAGGCTTCTGCTCCAAGCTTCTCCAGACGTGTCTGCACCTAGAACAGCAGCATGTCTAGGTCTCCAGGCCCTGGAGCTGCAGGGATGTGGCAGCTCCCCAGCACCCTGCATGGAACGCAGCCCAGGGCCTTTGGGATTCCAGGCAGTTCAAAGCTCTCCCTCTCTTTGCTTGCCATTGAAAGGTTCATTTTCTTTCAACCCAAACAGTGAAAGAATCTGCATCTTTGCTTTTGTCCTTAGTAGAGTCCTTTTCCCTGCTGTTTGTGTTAATTCTTCCAGGCTCTACAGCATTTCTCCTCCTTTGACATAGCTCAACTTGTTTGACAACATGCCACCCTTGTGGATTTATACCCGCCAGTGGGGTGCTGAGAGTTAGTGTTGGGGGGGTTTCTGACATTCGGGAGTGGATAACGACACTTCCTTCATCTAGAAGGATGGGTTTGTCCCTACCTTAAAATGAAGGTGGAGAGTGTGCTGAGAGCCTGGCCACAGCTTGGGGTGGTGATGGCTGCGCTGTGTTAGTCACACAAAGGGCTATTTGAAAACCAGAATTGGAGGAGGGAAAAGTACCAGCACATTTTAATTTTCAGTTCAGCCTCTCCGGACCACTGTGTTTTGATTAGAACTCTGCTGGCCTTTCAGCTCTTCGCTCGGGCTGGTGACAGCGGCCATTGCGTTGTGTGTGGAGCAATAGTTTATCACCGAAGGCCAGCTGTTCTATGAATTCAGAGACAGCGCTGAACAAATCATGCTGTCACTAACGTCAGCCGTGTTAACCTGATCTTTGGTGGATCACCAGTGTCAACATTGCCCAGAACATACATTATGAGGCCCAAGGACTCGGCGCTGTGGTTGTCAGACTGTTCTATCATAGTCGCACTCTTTGACCTTCATGGAGTAACTTCCAAGGATAGGCTGCCTTCCTTTCTTAAAAAAAGCCCCTCTCGGAGGATGTGCACCAGCCCATCCCTGCCGCTCGAGAGGGCCTGGGAGCCAGTAGCCTCCTAGTCAGCGAACTGAGGCTGGATTCCCCGAGTCATGCCCCATGGTAAAATGGCATGTTCTGGCTGCCCTGGGACCAGGGCTGGCTCTAGGTTTTTTGCTGCCCCAAGTAAAAAATTTGCTGCCCCAAGCTCTGAGAGCGCAACTGCCCAAGCAAAAAAAAAAAAACAAAAACAAAACAGGGTGGCCGGAACTGTGCTGCCCCTGGAACTGTGCTTGCTTGGCTGGTGCCTAGAGCTGGTCCTGCCTGGGACACGCTTGTGTCTGAGGAAAGTCTGTGGCTGGTCAGCCTGCATCATTCATACATGGCTCAGCTGTATGCAATTTATTCTGTTTGTGGAGCCTTCCGGCAGAGGGCCAATGACTGGCTGGAGAGTTCTGCCCGGGTATTCCTGTGTGAAACCCCCGGGGGAGCTGATTCTGAGCCTGGGGGGGAGACGTTCTTCCCCAGCACTTGTGGGGGTCTTGCCCAGGCATCCCTTCGGAAATCCCTGAGTGGTCGTCTTTACGTTTGACTTCTAGACCGCTTAGTGGCTGGATGGGCCAGTCCATTTCCCACCCTAGAGACCTGAATGTGATCATGCACCACACCAAGGGATGCAGGACACAGCAGGGTGTAACACCGGGGCTCAATACAATCTGTTTGTAATGGCCAGGAGCCTCCTTCCCACCTATCCAGTGGCAGGTTTAGCTCGTGCGCCCCATTCACTCTGGCTCTCTGCTGAGGCTCTCAGACAGGTGAGGCCCTAAGGAACTGGTCTGATCCTGCACAGGGCCACTACACAGCCAGCTGGTTCACTCCCAACCCGGGCTTGGTGTGACCTGGCGACTCAGAGGCAAAGGACTCCTGATCCTCTTGCCATCCGGTTCCCTGAACTAATTGTCGTCTAGAACCTAGCGCAGTTGGATTAATTGTGGGAGATGGATCCTGCTCCTTTGTTACATCCTTTGCATTGTGTGTTTAAAGTACACTAGTTGCTCATGCAAATGGGTTCCCAGCCTTCTCCTTGGAGTGAATTGGTGGGAGATGAGCCTGCCACCCCTTCACCATGTCAGCAGAAAATCAGGCCTGTCACTAACTGGGTCCCTAGTCTCAGTAGTTAGTGAGCTGGAGCTCTTGTGTGCCCTGGGGCCTCCCCAGGAGGGCTGGTGGGGCTGGCAGGACATTGCTGTTCAGCGTGCTTTCCCGAGGGATTGTCAGCTCTCTGAAGAATCATAGAATACCAGAGTTGGAAGGGACCTCAAGAGGTCATCTAGTTCAACCCCTGCTCAAAGCAGGACCAATCCCCTCTCAGACAGCCCAGCGACAATAAACCTCTCATGAGAACCACTGTAAGTCCTGATGGCCGGACTGTCCAGGGCCATTCGCACCAGAGCCAAGCAGCCTTTGCTTTTAGCCTGCCCTGTTCACCCTAGATTCACAAGACCCCCCAAACATGAACGAAGCCGAATGACTCCCAGGCCATGGGCCAGGGCTGCCATCCCTTCATTGTGAGAGAGCCAGGCGCGCAGCCGGTTGGTGACTAGCAGGAGGCCCCCAGCGAACTAGTGATAGGTTCAGGAACGGAACCCAGGAGTCCTGGCTCCCAATGCTCGTCTCTAACTAGATTGCTCTCCCTCTCCTCCTTCATCCTCCTTGCTGGGCTCGGGGTTGGGTGTGTCTCTGAGACAGGTGATGTTTTACAGCAATTGGATCTAGCGCAGTAATTCAGGGCTTAGCCTAACTTCGTTTCCCAATCATTGTACCAAGATCTTACTGCACCCTCCCAATCACAGATGGGATCCATTGGCGGGACCCTCCAGCCATGCTGTACAAAGTGCTGGTTGCTGCCCAAATCCTCGCATGGTGACGGTCCAGGGGAAGGCTGCTTAGAAGTGTGTTTCTATGGCAGAGAAGAATGATGTCACTCATGCTAGGTACTAGAACAGGATGCTGGTTTGATGATTTATAGATTTACACCTAAACATGCTGGCAAATCCCCATGGTGAGAACAGAAATCTTTGGGGGTTCAGCAGCATCTTGCAGCAGTGCTGGCAGCAGTTAGCAGGCATCTCTGGGGTGCTAGGTTAGAGGGTGGGACTCAAAGCCGTTGCATGGATTCCCATTCATAGCCCTGCTTCTAATGGAAACAAAGGTAAATCCAGCAGAGTGCACCTTCAGGAGCCGCCTGGCTGACCGGCAATGTCCAGGCAGATCTCAGGGGTCTGCAGAGACTTGAAAGCAGCTGCAGTGTCTCCTGCCTGGGCGAAGCTCCCTGGGAACTGAGGGGTGTGTCTGAAGGAAGTAGGACAGGCAGCCATGTCAGGGGCTGAGCAGGGCCTTTTTGCTTGGGGAAGTCTTTTTGGGGGCTTTTAGGAAATAGTAGTGAGCAGAAAGGTCAGACCCCCATGGGCAGTGGCTATGACTCAAAGGGAACCTACAAATGAGAGATGACAAAAGCTCAGCATTGACATGCCCAGATTTTACCCAGCAAAGGGACCTATTGACAATGGCAGATGTTATTGGCTCTGCATTAAATATAGTCTGTTAAAGACCCCTTTCTTTATAGAGGTTACAGATCCCAGCATGCATTGCTGCTTTTTATATGAAAGAGAGCCTCTGGAGCGAGATGCATAAGTGCATGTTGGGAACTGTAGTTCTCACATGCTGCACCTCCCAAATAAGGGTGCAGGTGGCTGCCGGCTGTGTTGTGGAACTCCATGGGCTGCATTTGGCCGGGGGGGGTCACACTTTACCCCCCTCTAAGCCCCAGTCCCTCCCTAGCTGGCCAGTGCATTCTAACCTGAGAGAGTACAGGAGTAAACCTGAGCTAAAGACCAAACATCTCCTTCCCAGCACCCACAGGAGCAGAGGACCCATGCTGTCCCCCTCCGTCCCTGGGTCAGTTTGTCCCAGGTGAATCAGCCCGACCTGCCTGGGTCAGGCTGCTGCTAGCCTTTGTAAGATTGAAAGGGTGCCGGGGGTGCTATCCTGCCCCTTGTGGATGCCTGGGACTCCCCAAGGAGCTGCAGGGCAACAGACACACACATCTCATTGCATCTGGGCACTCACCTCCCTTTGGCTCCTTTAAAAATGCCACTCGGCACGACTAGCGTGTCCCCAGGGTGGGGTGGTCAGTACACGAGGGGCAGATCCTGGCAAGTCGGATCCATTCCCAGGCCGATCTTGCTGATTAGTGGCAGGTGCCTTCGTAATGCCATGGGTCTGTAAAGGGGCACGTCCAATTGGGGCAGAACTCCATGCTTCCTGGTCCCCTCATTTCTAATGTCCCTTATCCTGTCTGTCTTTATCACATTCAACAACCACATCCCCGGGGTTCGGTCTCCAGGGTGTACAGTACACATTTAATTCTGTTAATGATTCCGAACCGTGTCTTCCTTCCAAACCCTTCCATCGGCCTTGTGGCTCTTCCCTGCACTGCCAGCTTGGGGCGGGGGGGTCTGCTCTGCAGGAAGCCTCTGGCTCTACAGCAGCGATATTGGAGGAGGAAAGAGAATACACTTCAAGGGAAGAGTGCCGGTTCTTTCTCATCACTTACTGATGTCAGCAGTGTTCTGTGGCATCATTGCTCAATCCCCTGTCTTGAGCTGACACTACCTTGGACAAAAAGAAAAGGAGTACTTGTGGCACCTTAGAGACTAACAAATTTATTAGAGCATAAGCTTTCGTGAGCTACAGCTCACTTCAAATGCAAATGCATCCGATGAAGTGAGCTGTAGCTCACGAAAGCTTATGCTCTAATAAATTTGTTAGTCTCTAAGGTGCCACAAGTACTCCTTTTCTTTTTGCGAATACAGACTAACACGGCTGCTACTCTGATACCTTGGACAGTAGCTCCTGCTGTCTTAGGGGTTTGGCACCCAGGATTGGCAGGTTGCTCTGGGGGTTGCTTTCAGAAACTGCCCCTCAGGGATGTCCTAGGGTCAAACATGACCATCTGAAAGGTGCCTATTTCCTCCAGCTTGGGGAGCTCAGAGCTGATCCACAGCACATTTATTTGGCAGGTGATTTAGCTGAGATTCTGCGGCAATGGGCCAGATTGATACTTGGAGAGAGACAAACTAAAGCAATTTCAGTCCACTAAGGCAATGAGCAAACACTAAAGATTCTGATCTATTCCTAAGCAAGAGTCACATCAGTGCAAACACTTGTTGGCTCCTGGTTTGTACCAGGGCATGTGGGAAGCCAATCACAACTGCTGTGCCTCCTATCCATCCTGCAGAACGAGCGCAGGTCTGGGAGAGTGAGCTGGGTGCTCTGCCTTGAGCAGTGACAGATCCTCATGGCAAGCTCTTTATTGCTGCCACTGATGCAGGAGGCAGAAAAAAGGACCCTTGATCTTGCAGGCGCAGGACGTCTGCAGCACAAGAAATTAAAGAACAGTCTTCAGGCCGATTGTGGGCTGAGACCAGTTTGCTGAGACGATACCCATGGAGCCACGATGGCAGCCACTTCTCTGGCTTCAGGCCAATTGCAGTCTGATGAAACCAGCCAGCTGTGTATGGCAAATCTGGGAGCACTTCAGGGGAAGTCTGTAGCTCTGACTCAAAGCTAGCATGGTGGTGGTGAAGCCTTGCACTGCACTGATGTGGTCAGCTCCCTCCTGGGCCACTTTCCTTTCAGGCTGCGCCCCTTTCCACTACCCCTTGGTTACGGTTAGTTTGTAAGCTCCATGGGGCTGGGACCCTGACTCCGGAAGGTGAGCCATGGAGCCACCCCTGGCAGTGAGCAGTAATGCTGAATATCATGTCCAGTTACCCAAAGGTAACCAGCTCATGTGCGGCGGGGTCCTGCCTGTCACTGGCACATATCCCAGCGCTGCTCCTGTTTGCCGGGCAGATGCGGGACTCTGTGCCGTTCTGCGTGGAGCCTGCCTGGTGTGGCAGGTGTCACACTGAACTGGAACAGCCACTGCTCATGACTCCTGCTACCCCCCAACCAGAGTCTGAATTGCAACGCGCCATCCAGTCGCTGTGTATTCCGACCCAGCTAATCAGCTGTGAAAGAGGAACAGAATGCTGGAGAGAAATCTTTTCCTCCGCCAACCTCATCACAATAAAGATTCCTATAAAGAGCTTTTATCCTTGAAGAAAACGAGGCACATAAGCAGGAGTAGTAAACAAAAGGCTGTCAGTTTGACCTAGGAGTGCTTCATATTGTTGGCAACTGCCAAGAGGATACACAAAGTGAGGCTGCATCCAAGTCCCAATTATCCAGAACTATGTGACTGATATGTCAGAGCCCCTCCAGGGAGCAGACCACCAGCAGTTCTGAGCACTGTGCGAGCACCATCTGCAAGCAAGGAGATGCGGAGGGCCCTATCTGCAGCCACAGAGCGGAAGGCTTGCGTGGCATTGGAAGAATGTAAGGAACAAGGTTATGTCATCTGGAGTGCTATCAGCGAAGTTATTGCAGCACATGTATTATCAGCAGAGGGCCCAGGAGTCAGGGACTTTGGGGTCTGACAGTAGAGGCAGAGATAACTGGCAAACAGTAGTGTCGGCCACACCTGCTGCAGGCACGCTCCAGGAACGTGGCAGAGGCAAGAGGCATGGCCCTGCTGGAGAATAACTAGTGGATGGAGATAAAGTCCGAGAAGGAGATATGCTTTGCTTAGCGTCAAGGCTATGCACCAGCAAGGAGACCATGTTCCAGCAGGCCTGTCCTGCTGTTGACTGCTCAGAAACACCAGCACTGTCCCCCAGCCTTCCATGGAGAGGTGGATGCGTGTTCTCCCACCAGGGTCCCCAGCCCAGCAGGAAGGAAGCTGGCAAGGCGGACCCTTTCCATTGGAAGCTGCACCAAGTGTTGGATCAAAGGGAAAAGATACACCTGGTTTTGAGGCTATTTGCAGCAGGGCCACAGGCTGTTCACAGCCCAGAAGAGGAGAGAGGCCAGAACAGGCACTGCCAGAACCAAGGGCCAGGTGTTTGGGCACCTAGAGACGCGTATTGGGTGCCTGAGGCATACATGTTTGGAGCTTGTCTCTGCGGGTTCTCGGGCAGGAGGACAGAGGTGGTAGCTAGCTAAGGTTCTTCTCTGGCCCCTTTCAGCGTGGCGTGGGAGCTCCTCGAGGTGGTTACTGTGTTTATCTGTACACCTGCTGTGTGGCACGGCAGGGCGGTTACCCTCATGGCCCAGACGAGGAGTGCAGGCAGAGAGAGACTAAAGGACCCTAACCCTGCCCCAGCCTGGCTCTCTAGCATCCCCCTTCCCTCTGGCAAACGGCATGGAGCTCCTAAGGGCTGCCACTGAGAGAAAACCAAGCAGCCTCCACCCCATCCCATCCTTTCCCAGAGGGCTGGAGTGAAACTGAGGCCAGCTGCTGGTGTGTTGAGCCTGGTAATACACTCAGCTCTCCTCTGGGTAGAGAAAGGTCGGTTACCAGACGCTCTGCCCCCAAAACCTCCCACTGCCAGTGCTTGGTCTCCTTGTTCCCCCTGCCCTTGACTCCCCCACCCTCTGTCTCCTGCTTCTCCTGCCCACACAGGGTCAGTGTTAAAGGGACCTGGCCCATCCTTGCCTTTCCTGGGCTTCAGTCTGATAACTCTCTCCCCGCCCGCGTGGAGGCAGAGCATGGCGCTGGTGCAGGGACTGCAGGCTGCATTGCCAGAGGACTCCAAATGCAGATAGCTCGTCCTCCAGCAGCTCCTCTGAGCTCTTGGGGGGGAAGTTCTTTAGGGTCTCCTAATGGGGACGGTGGGCCCCGGGCTGCTCTAGCCTTCAGGGGGCAAATGGCCAAGCGCTAGTAGCCAGAGCCGGCTCTGGGTCTGGCAGCCAGGCCAGAGAGGTGAGTGGCCCAGAGTTTGTGGGAGGAGGGTTGAACTCAGACTCTGGAGGTGATGCTGTGGCTGTGAGGAGCTCCCAAGGGTCTGTGTTTGCACTGGGGCTCATGAGCTGCATAACTCCCAGTCCTCAGCAGCTGAAGACAGCCCGAGGGGCGGGAACCTAGAGCCATCACTCTCTGTTCTGTGTGCCCAGCCCCTGGAGCTGTTTGTTTCTGGGGTCGGGGGCTGTGCGCTGCTCTTAGTCCATGTCCCCTGTGCACAGGGATGCCCGTCCAAGCCGCACATGTGAGCCTAGGTCTGTATTAGCCCCTTGCAGTGAAGGGTCCTGGCACTCCCCTCTCTGTCAGGCCATTCCCCAGGCTGGGGACTGGTTCTCTAAGGGCTGCCCATGCCAAAGGAGGGCCCCCCTGCTGTGCCCAAGACCACTGGCAGCTGTCGGCTCTGCTTCCAGCACCACTGGCGGCGACATGCTGGGCCCTTTCGCCTGGTCTCCCAGTCCCATGCCAGCCCCACCTTGCTCAGCATGGGAGACCTGCTGAGATGGCAGCCTGGCCTGAGGTGGCTGCCATGCCATGAATTCAAAATGATCCCGGGGTACTTGCTAATTCTAGAAGCCAGGCTAAGTCCTTGGCACGAGCCTGTTCCAAGGCAAATACCCAAGGCCAGCGAGGACGCATTTACCCCTGAAAACACCTAGTTGCAAAAATAGCAAGTGAGCAGTGTGTGGTCGGGGCATCCCAGGGGAACAATGCCCGGCGGGAGGAAGTGGACACTCTGCGAAGAAGCCTTCCCTGCCTGTGTTTTGTGTTGAGCAGCTGAGTCGCTGTATACCCAGCCCGGCCAAGACCTTGAACCTGCCAAAGATTTATTTTCCATGACATTGGCATCGCATCGGAACATCTGGCATTCGGCTGATAATTGCTTGGGATCGTGGCGGAAGCTGCCTTTCCAGAGCCTGGCTCTTCTTCCAGAGCTGTGTTTTCATTTGCTTTCTCTTCGCTTCAGCTGCACAGCAAGGAAAAAACAACCAGGCCTGCAGAGCCAGGGGCTTGTCATTGCAGCCTCTCTCGGCTTTCTGTTGTGCCCGGGGCTGGGGTGTCTCTTCTTGCTGGCTGAGCTCCAGCGGCCTGCCCCGTGGTGCTAGCAGTCTGATGACAACCCCAGAGCCTGGGTTGCAGGGCAGTGGTTGCAGTTGGCTGTTTGTTGAACTGTAGCCCCTTGGGGGGGTTGTTGTCAGCACCAGACTGAGTGGACTAGGAGCCAATGTCTCATAAAGCAGAAATGATGGGGAACCCCTCCCCCCACTCCATCTGCCTGCCCTAAGCTAGACAGAGGCCCTCCGAAGGGTCACATGGCTGGAGTTTCAGAAGAGCTCAGTGGACACAAGGAAAGAGCTCAGTAGCTGGACTCCCTGACCTGAGCCAGCTCTGGAAGGAGTCCAGCAATGGAGCAAGGTCTCTCTCAGCTGGAAGGAGGGTAAGATCTAGGCTCTCCACAAGTATTCAGGACCTGAATTATTAAGGGTCTTATCCCACAGGGCTGGAAGGTTCTGGCTTCTTGACTTCCAGAGGAAGGCTGTTTTCTCTGTTTCCTAGACATGGAGGCTGCTTTTCCAGGCCTTGCTTGGTGTTTACAAACACTAACTAACCCTCCATCCCTTTGTGAGGTGGCAGGATCCCACTGTCATTGTCTTCGTTTTTCAGCAGCTCTGACTCAGTTTCCCCACCTGTAAAATGGGGGTTATGATACCAACCCTCCTGGGTAAAGAGCTTGGAGATCTTAAGAGGAAAAACAATGGATAAGAACTGAGCTTTTATCAATCCCCATTAAAGTTAGCCCTGGCCCAAATAGCGCCCAGCCGCTCTGGCTTCCAAGGCAGAGCACTCCTGGTTCCAGCCCTCTCCACGCAGCCCCTAACCGCACAGCTATCTTCCTCCCCATCTCTGACCAGCTGGAGCCATTGTCTATTCTCCCTGCTGCCTCTGGGTATTCCTAGCACCAGTCCCAAACATTTGCAATTCATGAATCAACTGATCAATTCAAAAATCATGAGCTTTTATAAAAAAAAAAATGGTAGGTTTTCATTTGCCTTCTGGTTTCTCAGCTGTTGGGCACCTTTGGGTCATGTTTTTGAGCTTTTCTCCACTAACGGGAGGAATTAGAAACACTGTAAAAATGAAAACTGAGAGTCTGATACAATCACTTGACTCCAGGAGCTGGGGCTTTATCGTAAACCCCCCAGTACTGAGAGACATGGGATAAAGTAACTAGCGATGCTAGCACTCGACTCAGCTCTGCGCTGCATACACAATGGCCACTGCCATTTGCTCACCAGCGTACATGCCCGTCCTCTCATTCTCACCATGTAACCACTTCTGCTGGCTTATTTCCTCTCCAGGTGAGCAAGCAGCATGCTTTGCAACCAAGGGCAATATTGTGTATATATAGTAGCAGGAGAAATCTTATTTTTAATGCTGCTGAGACCAAACTGATGTTTAACTGCTAACACGAGCAGTTGTCCCCCCTTTAATTCCTCATAGATATTAATTATGCTAATCCACCTCTGCTACATTGGCTCCTTTTTTTTTTCCTTCCATTGTTTTTTTTTTCCACCAAATGCATCCGATGAAGTGAGCTGTAGCTCACGAAAGCTTATGCTCTAATAAATTTGTTAGTCTCTAAGGTGCCACAAGTACTCCTTTTCTCATTGGCTCCTCTGAAGCTCAAACCCTGACCCTTGGCCTGTCTTCCTAGCAGCAGTATGAAATCATCTCTCCTTTTGCTCATTTCTTCTGATACGGCTGATGGAGACACTTGATCGGTGGGGTTTTTAGAGAGGGCAGATCCTGCAGCCTTTTCTTGTGTCTTGAGGCTGAGAGAGACCCCAGGCTGGGGGTTAGAACCCAGGTAATAAGCAGGTGGGACTAGAGCAGACTTCCACGGAAGCTTTCTATGGTGCCTGGTTCTGGTCAGCACCGTATGCTCTGCCTCAGTCTATGCTCCGTGGGGCACTTCCGCTGGACGTTTGCTGTTGGGTCTGTGGGTTGTGAACAACTCTCTCACTTCAACACTTTCCTGCAAAGGCAATGTTAAAATGACTGGTCAAATCCAAGCCCTGGGTGATTTGATGTCTGTGCAGAATGGGTCTGTCCTGGAAGAGGGAAGCTTGGGCAATGCCACCGCAGGGGAATGGCTGCTGTTAGCATACCTTTGTTAGCGCTTCTCTCCCCCCCCCCCCTCCAATGAGCAGGCCTCCACAGCCCTTTTGAATTCAATGGGGCTTTTTGTGTGGGTGACTGCTCACACATGGACCCCTGCCTGAGTGTCTGTCTGTCTGTCTCTCTCTCTCTCTTTAGCTATTTGTTCTTTTCGCCTCCTAGTCCTAAGCCCTGCAGCGAGAGCCCTGCACTCAACCCACTGACTTCAGTGTAGGTGGGTAAAGATCTCCTTCTCCGGGATTCTCTGCAGGACTGGGGCCAGTCCTCACCCTTTCGTCCAATCTGCCAAAGGGGTTGGTGTGTTTAGTCAGGCCCCTTGGGTGCTGATCTGTTTAGGGTGACCTGCTGTCCTGAATTGATAGGAACAGTCCCACTATGCAGGGCTTTGTTTTGTATAGATGCCTATTACCCTCCTCCCCTACCCCCGGCCCAATATTTCACATTCACTATCTGGTCTCTCTAGGTGCGTTACAAGGAGACTTCGTGGTCCCCCAACAAACCTTTGTACGTGTCCCTTAGGCCACTTAAGGTTAGTTTTCTTGCAGTGTGCTTGTTTTAGGGTTTGTCTGTTATATGGAGTAGACCAAGGGGTCCTAAAGGAGTCTCCATGCTGAACAAAGGATTTTAATTTCCAGTCAGTGCCTTCTGAGTATTACTTTCTCTAACACATTTTTTTCATCAAATGGCTTTTTCCCACCTCAAACTTCCATGACTGGAGAATGAAAATATCCAAGTCAGGTTCACTTTCTGGCTTTTATGCACAAGCAAAATGCCGCAATGTTTGAACTGGAACCATCGCAAGGTTATATTTCAATCTAAATTTAAAAAACCTATTTCCATTAAAATATGCTTTACACAAAGTATTTTAACTGCTATATATGTTCTTTGCACTAGGTTTTAGCAACTGGGGGCTCAGTACCTGAGTCTATTTCACACTGGTTAATTAGACACCAGGTTCCTGTGTTATAATAAAATCTCCCCAGGGGCCCGGTGGGGGGGAGGAAATAATGTGACAATGAATGTTCTAGCTTGCACCTGTGTCTGCCTTAGAAGGAACGCTGTTCAGCTGAGGTGTGACCGCTACAGAGCAGAAAGAGGCGCAGCCTGGAAGCTGGTTATGGTGCTGCTCCAAGTTCTCTCTCTCCCATTGGGAACTTTGTGCATAATAATAAAAGGGGAAGCTTTTGTTTCTGTAAATCCAAGCAGCTGTCTGCCCTGGACTTCTCCAGTTCTCTACACAAACATGTCTATTAATAGCTTTCTGTGGCTGCAGGGAAAAGACTGGGGCTGTTCATTTTAGAAAAGAGACGACTAAGGGGGGATATGCTAGAGGTCCCTAAAATCATGAATGGTGCCGTGAAAGTGAATAGGGAAGTGTTATTTACCCCTTCACAAGAACCAGTGGGTCAACCAATGAAATGAATAGGTAGTAGGCTTAAAACAAACATAAGGAAGTATTTCTTCACACAATGCACAGTCAACCTGTGGAACTCCTTGCCAGGGGCTGTTGTGAAGGCCAAAAGTATAACTGGGTTCAAAAAAGAAGTAGATAAGTTCATGCAGGATAGGTCCATCAATAGGACACAACCCCAAGCTCTGGATGTCCCTAGCCTCTGTTTGTCAGAATCTGGGACTGGATGACGGGATGGATCACTCAATAATTGTTCTGTTCTGTTCATTCCCTCTGGGGCACCTGGCACCGGCCACTATCAGGAGACAGGATCCTGGGCTGGATGGACCCCTATGGCCATTCTTATGAGCTCAGATGATGAGCTGTGAAGTGCTTCATTAAGCTCTGGAGCCCTTGAGTCCCCCAAGCCAGACTGGTTTGGACTTTGTGACCCTAGTGACACAAATCCGTGAACCATAGGTTTCCAATCCCAGGAACAGCACTGCCTGATGGAAAGGAGGGAGTCTCTTCCCAGGGGCCCCTGAATTGTGCTCGGCCTGTATGGGAAGGGTGGGTGCACAATCCCCCATTCTTTTATATCTCAGGGCAGGAGAGGGGACCAAAAAGCCCAACCCCATGCTTGAGCGGGGCTGTAAATCCGTCTGGTTCCATTCCCCTCCCTTGTGTTTTAATGAACTCCTTCTCCCCTCCCTGGCTCGTTTGTGTCCATCCCATCCCTCCCTTTGCACGTTTCTTCTCCCTCTTGCTTTATCTATGGCAAAGGTCCCACTTATCTCCACTCCGTCACTTTCTAATGCTAGTTTATGAGCAGGGTTTTGTATCTTAATTATTTTTTAGCGCAGTCACGTGGCCACAGAAGCCAATGAGGCAACTAGTTTGGCCCCGTCTTCCCCGAGCCTAGCCCCCAGCGGGGAGGAGATTGGCTGGGCCTCCAGCACAAGAGAGTGTGTGCGTGTGCATGTTTAAATACCCACGCAAGAGACAGAGGGCCTGCAAATCAGCTCCGTACCCGGCCGTGTGGGACAGTCCATCTGAACAATTAAAGCCAAGGCTCGTTGGTCTGGAGTTTCACTTTGGAGGTGCTAACGAGAGCGCCAACTCGCCCGCCTGCCCCAGCCTGCCAAGCAGAGAGCTGCCTTCTGAGTGAGTATTTCACATCAGAGATAATCAAGGTCATTTCAATCATTGCACTTTTAAAATCCTTCAGCGCTGTCTTGGCTCCTGCCTGGGGGTGAAACAGGCTGAGCCGCTTGCTCTTGGGGCTGGCCAGGACTGTGCGGTGTCTGGCGCGCAAAGCCGCACCAGTGCAGCCCTCTGCTTGGGCGTTGGTCCCTGTCTAACTCTGCGCGTTTGCTGTCTGGGCTGAGAGGGAGGCTCCGGTGGTGCCTTGGGAAGGGAGGCTGAAGCTGCATCTCCCCTTTTCAGTTTCCGGGTATTGGAATAAAAACTTTGGAATCAGTTGCTATTGTGAATTCCCACCAGCACTTGGCCCAGGCCACGCCATGTGGAGCTGGGACAGCTTGTGCCATTGTACAGCACACACCTTGCTGCTTCCCAAAGTGCTGAACCCCACCCCTGCCCCTCCAGGTGGTTCACTTGTTTAAGGATTGGTGCTGCCTTAGTCCCAGGGAACTTGTGGTAATGGGCCCAGGAGAGCTGCCGGTCTCCACACCTGGCCCAAGCCACCTCCAGGGAATGCTGAGGCTTGAGCCACTTTTTCACTTTAATACAAATTGTTTCCCAAACTTTCCTCACAACCAAAACACAAGGGGGGGAGGGGCACTTGGGCAAGCCGCCCACCTAGCTGCTTTGTACTGCTCCAGGGAGCTCTGAACTCCTGTTCTCCAGCTGGGCACCCAACATGAGAAAGTCCCATGAAACAGGATCTAAATACCAACAATTACTTCCGGGGAAATCCCTCACGAGGGCTGTTCTCATTATTACCGCTATCCTAGTTTAAGCCTGGAGAATGTGCTAGGATGAGGTGTATTTTTCCTCCCACAGACAGGAAATTCACCATCTGGGGTACAGCTTATTGTTAATGTACGTGGCACCTCAGCCCATGGAAAAGGTTCCCTACAGCCATGCTGGCTGTGTAGCAGTTTGGCAGTGGGAAGATGGGTTAATTGGTGAGGGGGCAAGGCTACAGGATGTGTGTCAAGCAGGCAAATGTGTCTACCCCCCGGGAACAGGTGCAGAGAAGAGCTACTCGTCTGATCAGGAATTGGAGGAGAGGAGACTGGAACAGCGCGGCTTGTTTAGTCTCGCCACAAGACAGCCCAGAGGGGAGCTGACTGCGCTCTATAAATACGTGAGGGGTAAACACCAGGGAGGGTGAAGAGCTATTGAAGCTAAAGGACAGGGTTGGCACAAGAACAAATGCAGCTAAACTGGCCATGAATTCAGGCTGGAAATTAACAGGCAGTTTCTAACCCTCAGAGGGGTGAGGTTCTGGAACAGCGGGAGCCGGGGGGTAAACCACTGAATTAGTTTTGAGAGAGAGCTGGACACGTCTGGGTGTGATTGGATGTTGGGGTTGCTTGTGAGGTAGGGGAGCAAATGTCCTTCCTGCTGCTGCCTCCTCAGTGGTGTCATCTCTAGGTTTGGGGAGAGTGAAAGATACAAACAGAGCCTGCAAAAGCCTCTGAGGCTGGGGAAGAGGTTAAAGAGTTAGCAATTTAAAACTCCTCAGTGCTGAGAGCAACTGACCCAGGAAAGATTCCTCAGGCCAAGCCGTCCAGAGGATTAGTACATCTGGGCAATGGCAGGACACACTTGCCAGATGTGGTCTTCAAGAATTTGGTGCTTAAAGAGCACAGAAGAGATCTGCTTTATTTGGTGTCTGGGTCCAGCTGGCTGTGCATAACAAGAGCTTCCCAGCACCCTGCCCAGGCTCTCTGTCAGGGAAGCTCAGCCCTTAAAGTCACAGTCCCCATTACCACACATGGCTCTGCTCTGCCAGCGTACTTCAAGGGGTTACAGGCATGGGTGGGAGACCCTCCCTGGACTTCCCAGCTCAGACTGCCACCAACTTAGCACCAGGTGTGCATTTGCAAAGAGCCATCAGCTGGTTCCAGCTTTTATTCCCCTGGCTGACTTAAGGCCAGAGTACTAGAGCAGAGAGGCCTATGGCCCATTACCAATCAGCTGACTGCGTAGCATACAGAAATCCTTCCCTTCAATAGTATACTGTCTGATTTCCCCTCGGGCTCTTGGTTAGGGTGCAATACATGCAGGAGACAGCAATAGTCTTTGGCTCCCAGTTGCTTTCAGTCCTTACCATTTTGGATCATTTCCCCCACCAAACTTGAGGCTGTGATTGCCTCTTCTATTCTGTTCTTTGTGAGACAACAATTCTTTGGTACGACTCCACCCCCGTCCTGCTCTTCAGCCACCCAGCTACTTCCCTGAGATCCTTGGGAGGAACATGATAGTGAATGACGGGGCTGCTGAGCTTTTAAGGGGAGTTTTCCTTCCTCTAACAATAGCCAAAGCACTGGGCTGATTTGCAGCTATTATTAGAGACAAGGTTCTTGTAATGGTGTGTTTGAATGAAGTGATCCTATCCCGCTGGAGTCTATTTCCTGTTCACTGCACAACCCACTGGGAGTGCAGCTTCCACCCCCATGCAAAAGCTCAGGGAGCTGGAGCCCTCTGCTTGGGCAGTGCGTGTGGAAGGCTGAGGCTGCTACCTTAGGAGGAGACCGCCGTGCGTCAGAGGGGCAGAGCCCCACACACGCTGGGCCCCAGCAGAACTTTGTGAGGAGCGACAGGAGTTTTGCTTGCAGGGGGCTGGCTAGTGGCTTTTGTTCCCATGAGATTCGCACTCCTGCAATTTCACTGTGGGCTCCAGAAACTCAGAACCAGCCCAGAACCCCCTGCCGGAAGCTCTGGGCGGGGAAGAGGTGCACCTGAAATGGAGCACAAGCCTCAGGCTGCGAGCTCTGCAAACCTTCCCGGGCCCTTGAGGCCAAAGCCAGCCCTTCTGCACATCCATGCAACTCCATTGGCTTCCAAAGGCTGAGCGCATCATGTTCCCATCGACTTGGAGGGAGCAGAATTGGGCCCTGGCTGGGTGACTGGGGAGTTGTAACAAGTTCTGCCTTGTTTGGGGGGTATCTGAATCCTTTGCACTGCTGGAGTCGTGTTGTGCTGCAGCTGTTTAGATCTGCTCCTCGACTTAGTTAGAATCGGTTTGATGTCAGGGCCAGGTATCGACCCCTCTCACTGAAATGCTACCCAAAGGCAGTCGCTTTTCCCATTCAGGTGCTAGGTGGCAGGGCACTGCACTGCACTGGAGGGGTGAATTTCTGGAGCAACAGTAGCGGAGCAGTTGCTTTTGCAATGGGCCTGTGTCTCTCTCGCATGTTTTGCAACCTTGTTGATATGGAGGGTTTCCAGAGGAGTGAGAGTCAGGACTAGATTTGGCCCAGTGGCACGAGTTAATGCTCTGCACACTGAAGATGAAGTGTCTGTCATAGCGCAGATAGTGCACACCCAGGGGAAGTAATGCACCAAGCTACAGGTGGGAAGATAAAATAAGTAGCTCTCCTGGGCTACACCAGTCATGGGAGCAAGACAGAATGCTGGGCGTGCACTGGGATTTTGTGAAGGGAATTGCAGTTTGCTCGGGCCCATGCCTTGTGTGCAGATACTCCTATAACCCTGTGATGTGCTTCTCTTTGTAACGTCAGTGCTGGCCCCTGCCCAGTGTGGCTGCTACAGAGGGGTTTAGCTGTGACATTATTTATCAGGCATCTTGTGTGTGAGTGTGTGTGTGGTAGGATAGTGTTTGTAGGGGATGGGGATAATGTTTGTGGGGGAATTGTGCAGGGGTGGGGGGGTGTGATGGAGGTTGGATAGTGTGTGTGGGGTGGAATAGTCTTTCTGTGTGTTAGTGAGGGCAGTGGGATGTGGGGAGAGCCTTGACGTCTGTTCTCAGATGGAACATGACAGGTGCCTGTGTGTGGGGTTCACACCTGCTTGCAAGCAGCAAACTTCCATTAACAGAACAAAACCCGCTTGATCAGTAGAAAACGTACGGTGCACATTAGTGCGTTCCCCAGTAAGCTGTGCTTTGTTGTCGCTGCCATGAAATGTTTCATTAAGTGTCTCTAAACTAAGTGAAGCAATGAGTTAAATCCCAGCATTGAGTAACTGCCCTCAGCTGAGGGGTCAGGTCACCATTTGCATTAGTTACTGCACGCTGGACATGTGCAGTGCTCTTATAGTTGTCTTTCAGTATTGACATTATTAGTTTTCCCTAGCAAAGGATGTACACAGCACTTCAGCAGCACTTTTCACCTGAGGATCTCAAAGCATGGGCCAGCCTGGATTTCCTTATGGATGGATTAATAGCAGTTCCCTGGTGAAGTCAGGGGGTGATAGTCTTATCTCCACTTTATGTTTGGGTGAAATTGCCTGCCCAAGGTCCCAGGGCAAGGTGGGCAGCAGGGTAGACCAAAGCTCTGGTGTCTGCCCTGGAGCTGTCAGGGGGAGATGGAGATTCAGTTATCAGGTTGTGGATTTGAGTAACTAGAAATGGGTTCTGGAGCTGGCCCTAGCAAGCATAAAACCAGCAGCAAAAGGCCCATCTCTTGGTAAGGAGGCAAAGCTTCCTACTATCAAGTCAATATCAATCGTTAAAAGGATTTCTACAGCCCTGCAAGGGAATGAGAAGCCAGTAAATACAATGAGAACAGGCCCAGCTGATTTTTAAGAGGCTGTTTTATTCTGGTCATCTCTGGGCCTGCTACAGTTTCAGTGATTGAACTACAGTTCATGCCCTAGGCATTGTCTGTCCCTGATCTCCTAGGCCCAGGTTGTGCATGATGTCTGCTTCCATAGGCGTGTGCAGGTTCATCCTACAGCTGCTTTTCCCGTGTTTACGGGGCCTTGGAAGAGACTTGGAAACAGGAGCACCTCCCATCTTTCCATGATGTGTTAAACCCATGCTCTGCTTGAAAGTAGCCACAGGCAAACTGGGTAAAGACTTCTTTCCAGTCTCTGTTACCAGGGCTGAGGCTGGCACTGCCTGCTGGCCTTCTGGAAGGAGGAGGGTGGCTAAATACAAACCTCTGAAAACCACAAGGGACAAAGCTGAGGAAATGGCTGCCACCCCCTACCTGAACTCTGCTCTTGGCCGTAAGGCCCTAAACTGAGCCTTCATCTCAGCCATCCCCCTACTGGGGCCTTCCCTCAGCTGTGGTGGACAGTGGAGGAGGTGCCCCAGAGGCTGGGAGAAAGTCTTGGGCTGGGTCGTGCCCAGGGTAGAGGTGGAGTCTGGGTGGAGTTTAACAAACCCCAGCTCCAGCCCACCCTGTGGCCCAAGCCTGCCCTGCTGCACTTCTTCCCAGGCCAGCCCCAAGCCTTGCCAGCTGTGAGCATCTGCTGGGGCCCCTGGCGGTGCCCTGTACTGAACGCCAGCCCTCTGCTAGGACTCCCCGGGCCGCCTGCAGTGCAGAGGCCTCAGGGCCGCTGCAGGGTCTGAGTGGTCGTGGCAGTGTGCGAGGCTGGGGAAGCGCGCTCCCCTTCCCCCGGCTCCTGGGCAGACGGGCCCAGCTTCCCTGGGGCAGCCTCCTGGCAGCTCTCAGAGGACAGCTGTTTTCACGGCTCTTTTATACCTTCCTGGAGCAGGGAGCGCCAGGGCCTGGGTAAAAATTCCCTCTGCTCCCAGGCTCCCTCCAGGCAACTTTCAAGCCCAGGTTCTTAGCTTGTTAGCTAAGGGGCTCCCACTGCTCTGGGGCCCTTTAATGTTGGGGGGGGGGGGGTTGGGGCATGTAGAGCCGTGTTTCTCAAGGATGGATCTGCCTTTCAGAGCTGCTCCCTGGGATCCCCGGGCAGGGCGGGGGCCAGGAGCCGGTCCCTGATCTGGAAGAGGGTTGGGAAGCTGCTGCGGGGGAGAGTGAAGGTCAAATGTAGAAGCCGGTCTCAGGGCGGGGGGAGTGGCCAGCACGGTCCCCTTGGCTAAATACGGGGGGCAGGGGCGGGGCTAGCCCATTAGGGGCCCTGAGCAGGCCTATTTGCCCCCCCACACAATAAAAAGCGAACGGGCGGCCCTTGAGCAGCTCCGGGCCTACGCGATTAGCTGCTTATGCCCAGCGCCGGCTCTGGCGGGGTCCAAGCGCAGCCCTGACCCTGGGCTCGGGGCTGCCTGCGGGGCCACCCTGCCCGGGGCGGGGGCGGGGGTCTGGCCGTGGGGCCACCGCTTCGCTGTGAGCAAAGGCAGGGTCTGGTCCGCTGTCTGCGCGCGGGGCTGGGCGGGGGAAGGTTGGGGGGGCTGAATTACCCCCACTGGCCAACGGGGCAGCTCTGGGGGCCAAGCCGGGGGCCCCCAATGAGCCTGCCCGGAGCCGAGCTCTTCCGGGGAGGTGCTGAGCCCCCCCCGCATCCCCCCGGCCTTGAGCGGCGGGTCAGGGCTCTCCGCTGAGCGGGGTCGGGCGCGGGGCGGGTTTCCAGGGTCCGTGTGTGGTTCTGCCCCTGGGCTTTGCCCCGGTTGGGAGCTGAGGCGCCCCGCTCCCGGGAAGCTGGTCTCCGACGTGGGTCCCTGCGGCGCCCCGAAGCCGGTGCAAACGGAGACACCCCCGGGTCCCCAGCAGCCCCGCAGCCGGTGCCCGAGGTGCGCTCCCCGCGCCTGCCGGGTTGGCTGCGGACGTGGGGCAGGGAAACCCCAGTGCCCCGCAGGAGCCGGGGAGCAGCCGCTGCCGAGGCCGGGGGGTCCGGGGGTGCGCGCAATGCAGCCCCCTGGCCCTTGCGCTCCGGGGCTCGGTCTGGGCCGGGGCTGCCAGGACCCGCCTGTGGCAAGGCCCCTGCGCGGCACGGGGGATAGCGGGACATTTGCGCCTGTTCCCCTGGCGCCGCTCCCGGGTCCCGGGTCCCGAACGGGCCGGGGAGCGGGGGTTGCTCTGAGCCCGCGGAGCTGAGCGGCGAGCTCTGGGCACCGGGAGACGGGACCCACCTCCCCTCGGTGCTCAAAGGCCGGCGGTGCCTGAGCCACGGTCGAGTGTGGGGCGCGCTGGGGCCCGGGGCCGTTCCGGTCCGTGCCGGGCTAGAGCGGGGGGTAGCGCAGCAGCTCTGCGCGGGGCCGGGCTGCGCTCGCCGGATGAGTGCGGGGCTAAGGGACGCTCTCGTGGTCGCCGAGGAGCTGGGACGGGCCGGGTCCCTGCAGGGCACTGCCCCGGGCACGGGTCAAGCCCCTGGTGGCTGCAGGGGCCAAGGGGCGGCCCTGCCCGGCGCGCTCTGCCTGCCAGGCCACTGCAGAGGGCAGCCAGGGTCCGAGTCACCCGGGAGAGGCCACCGCGCCGGTGGCCGTGTGCGCTCCCCTGCGCCCCTTCCCCGCCGCTCCGGGCAGCTCCGGGCTCCCCAGAGAGCCGGACAGGGCCTCGGGCGGGCGGGCTCAGAGGCCTTGGGCCCCCTGGGGCAGGGGTGGCGCTGGGACCCCTGCAGGGCCCGGGGCCCGCTCTGCGCCATGGCCCGGTACAGGCGGTGCCGTCGGTGCACGGCGCTGAGCTCCCGCCGGCGCTTGGGGCGAAGTGGAGCCGCCGAGGTGGGGCCGCGCTCGGGCTGCCCAGGGCAGTCCCCGCGGGCGGGCTCGGTGGTGGCAGACGCCCGGAGGTGCCCGCGGTCCGCCCTGCGGCCGAGGCGCGTCCAGGCCCCGGGGGAAGCCGGCGGCGGGGAGCAGGGACAGCCCGAGCCATGACCTGTCCCCTGCCCTCCCTCGCCTCGGGTCTAGGATTGTCCCGGACGGCTGCAGGGACTCGCGCGTAGGCCCGGCCAGCGGGACCCCGAGCCCGGAGCTGGGGACGGGCGGTTTCCCTCTCAGCCCCGGGCCTGTCCCCGGCCGGGAGTTCCTCGGGGCAGGGCGCAGCCAGAGCCAAGACCCCTCGGAAACCCGGCCCGCTCCCGGGCACAGCGCCCGGCCCCTGGCACCCCAGCCCCGCGCCGAGGCGGGAAAGCCGAGGGTGGTGCCGCTCTCCGGCCCTGCCCTCCAGGTCCCTTCCCCCGCCCCCGCCCTCGCCCTGTTCCCAACCCCCCGCGGCTGGTTGCGGCCCCCCCACAGGCGGGCTTGCCGCCCCTGGGGGTGGTCACTTCCCCGCGCCAGCCTGGATCCGCAGCCTCGGGCGCTATAAAGGGTCCACCCGCAGCACCCACCACCTGCCTGTCACGCTCCGCAGCGCCCCGCGCTCCGCTCCGCGCCACCCCGCCGGGCCGGCCCAGGGGCTGCCGGGCTTCTCCTCCCGCGCTGACCCGCTTTCCTTCCCGCAGGCGGGCCGCTGGAGGTGATGGACTATACCTATGATGAGGACCTGGATGAGCTGTGTCCTGTCTGCGGGGACAAGGTCTCCGGATACCACTACGGGCTGCTCACCTGTGAAAGCTGCAAGGTAGGAAACCGCCCAGCCGCGGGCCGGGCACCAGGCGCTGTTGCCATCGATAAGGGACCGGGAGGAATTGTCCGATCGCCCCTTCCAGGCGGGCTTGGCTCCAGTCCCCTCGCTCCGCCGCGAGCTGGGGAGGCTCGCCCTGAAAGGGGCCCCTAGCAGCCGGCTGCCGCCAAACGCGGGCGGGGGCGCGGCGGGCACCCCGGCCGCTCCAGGCTTTCGTTGGCAGGAGTTAGGAATTGATCAGCAAGGCCAGGAAATCGTTGTGCTCTAATTCCACGCGCTCCAGCGCTCGCCAGGTCCGTCTGGTTGGGGGTTTTAACTCTCAAAATGTGCCTGGCGAATAACTTATGGGGGGGGGTTCATTTGCCTGGGAAAGCCCCGATCCCCCCCTGCCGGTGCCCACCCTCGATTTTAGCCGGGAGCGCGGGATTTAACAAATATCGTTTCTCATAAAATCCTGGACGAAGCGCTCGGCGGTTTTGAAGCATGCGACGCTTTGCACTTGTAAAGCCTGAAGTTGCACGTGAATTTCAGCGAAGGGGCTGCCCCTCTCTTGGAGCGACTCCGCAGATACAGGCGTGGGGGTAGCTGTACTTCTAAAATGGAGCTTGCATTTTTATCATAATAAATGCAAAGTCCGCAGTCCAGCACCCGCGAGGGACAGGCTGCATTTGAAAACACTGCCGGGGTTGACGTGTCAAATCGGGGAAATGTGGCAACGCACATAAATATAAAGGATAATTAAGGAACTAAAATAATTTCTGTTCTTGGAGTAGAAATTAATGGGGTTAGTCTACAAACCAAACCCAGACTGACCGCGGGGAAGTATTTAAATCATGGCGCTTTGCTTTAAAGCGTCGGAGAGTTGCTGGATTCTGTTTCCCCGATTTATTTAGTGTTTCTGTTGCAAACCCTGATTAAACTGCCGGGGGAAGTCCCGCAAAGCAAGGGGGGTTTATTAAACAAAATCCGACCCCCGCGCCAGTGTTAAAGGATATCGCAGATACCTGAAGTCCAAAGTAATATAATTGTTGTTTGCATATAAGACAAGTTTCTGGACAGGTTTCGCTGCGTGCCATTTAATTTGTTAAAACGAAACTGCGGCCGCTGCGAGCTCTTTGGGTGAATTGTTGCCTTCCCAGAATACTGGGCAGTAAGTCAGACATTTATGGCCGGAGTGTAGCTCCGGAGCAGGTACAATCATTTCCCTCCGTATTTATATACCTGCATTTCCCCAAGTAACTTAAAAGTTCATTGAGTTTAAACGGCGCAAGCGAGTTGCCGAGCTAGAGTGGTTGTTGTATTTGTGTTTTAGTTTCCGTTTGACTCTTCGGCTCATCAAACAAACCAACATAGATTTTTAGGCTCTTTAGATTTTTTTTAAATAGCTCTTTAGAAGAAATATTCATTTTATATCAATCAAAATAAATTAAATCAAATGGTTCAGGGATTTTTTTTTTAGTTTAAAATGATAACCCTATCATTAGTCCTCTCAGTGCTGCGGGTGATTTAATTTCGCAGTCAGAGGGGTGCACCGTTGCTTGCACCACTAATCTGCACAACAGACTGTCCCGAGCCCCCGTGACGTTGCTTGCTGTAAAATGTGTCCTGTCACTGGGCACCACTGGGTGCTGGCCGCTGCGGTGAAAGGTGCCACACGGGGAGATACTGCCGGAACCGGGGGTGCGTCTAATGAGATCAGAGCGCGCTGTATTTCTGGGGCATCCTGTTCAAATTCCCTCGCAACAGCGCAGGTGACAGGCGCTTTAGAAGGGCCGGAGACAGAGAGAAAATCGCGGACCCACATCCCAAAGTGACTAGAAAGCAAAGCGAAGAGAAGCCGACTCGTGCAGAGTTTTGTGGTCCCTGCAGGGGTGATGCGGGGTGAGGAGAGGCAGCACCCGGGGCGCTGACCGCTGGTCGAGGCCCCTCTGGAAGGAAAGCGGCTCCCCCGACCTCGGAACGTGTTTTCCTTCCCCCTTTAATTCCCACCAGCTGCTTGTATGTGTCCGGCCTGAAGGTGCAATAAGGTGAAATGGGAGGCTCTCCCAGGCAATGGCAAATATCTTTTGCAAGTTGGAGGCTGGCCGCTACCTGTAGCTCTGGTTTAAGCGGTCGGCGGGGGACGGGGAAGAGGGGCCTTTCCCTTAGCACAGCAAGAGTCCCTCCACCTGTCTGGGGCTGGGAGGAACGGCAGAAGCTGGAAAGATCCTCGTTTAAATGCCGCGGATCAGCCAGCCCTTGGCTGTGTTTTATTTCCAGAGGCTTTAGACTGAGGGCAAAATCCGGCTCCTTAAAATCGGAGGGGAGCGGGGAGCTCTCAAATTGCTTCTGAAGAACGGAAACCAGTCTCTTTGCTCTCCGCGGGGAGCATCGCACCCACAGGCCCTATGCAGACAGCCTGGCCCTGCCTTTCATTCTGCCTGAGCCCCGGTCCCCTCTGGGGCAAGCCGACAGCCCCTGAGCGTGGGTCCCGGGGGCATTCGGGAGAGGCGGAGGCCCTGCGGGTGCGCTGCGCTGCGCAGGGGGCTGGCCTGGCCTGCGGGGACCCTGCGCTGTGGTCTGCTTCACATGGGTCTTTCTGGGGCCTTTCTGCGGGGCCCACTGGAGTGTCCCAGCCTCCTCATTGCTCCCGCTGACCGGGGGGCGGGGGTGAGGCTGGGCTGCCTCTCACAGGTTTGGGGCGAAAGTTTGCCCAGGTCTTTGAAGATATAAACCACGCTGTAGACACAGATTTGTATTCAGAGAGCAGGCCCTTTTCTAGCCTCCGCTGTTAATGGAGATGGAGAGGCAGGCTGAGGTGCCCCCCAGGAGGGATTCATCTTCTTCACAATTCCCCAAATTTGTTTAAAAAATAAATCTACAAAAGGAAAGCAGGGGCCTCAAGGGCTTCCCCACTGGAGCCCGGGCATTTCCTAAGCATTCAGCACTAGCTGCTGTAAATAGGTGTAACTCCATTGCCTTGAATACTTTGCTCATTGACACCAGCTGAGCATCTTGCCCATCGTATTTCAGCAGAGCCCTAAGCGGGTGAAAACCATCAGATGTTTCCCGTGGTCTTGCAGTCAGAGTCCTGGAGGTCAGAGCATGTCTGGCTGAGAAGAGAAACCTTCTCAGGGCAGGGGAGTTCAGCCGCTGGGGGAGAGAAGTCAAGCCTGCAGCCTTTGTCTTTTAAAAACTTGAACGAAAATACATGACTTCTGGCTCTGCAGCTCCTGTCTGTGGCTGTCCGCTTTTCTGGCAATGTGCTTCCCCCAGGGCACGGCTCACTGCCGCTAAATCCAGATCCGCGAATTTGTTCTTGCCGTTTTTTAAGTAATTTCCCCCAACTAGAATATAGGGGCCAAGAAAATAAAAACCACCAGCTATGATGCACTGTTGGGCAACAGCAGAGCTATTGTAATTGATGTGTAGTGTCCCGCTCTCCCAAAGCCCCTTGTTCCCCTGCCCCGAGGACGGTGGGGCTGCAATGAAATTCTCCAGGCATCTGTGTTAAACAGCAGCCCAGGGCAGGATCGTCCCTTCCCCGGGATGCCTGCTTAGTCCTGCTCATACTGTAAATGCTGGCGTGGTAATGCCCCGCATTTCTGCCTTCCCTCGTTATCATCAGGGCTTTTTCAAGCGGACCGTGCAGAATAACAAGCACTACACCTGCACCGAAAGCCAGAACTGCAAAATCGACAAAACCCAGAGGAAGAGATGTCCGTACTGTCGCTTTCAGAAGTGCTTGACGGTGGGAATGAGACTAGAAGGTAAGAGCCCGGGTCTGCCACCTCTTGCCACTTAATTCTGTGTGCGCCAGGGGAAGAAAGGAGGGGTCGTCAGTGGTAGGGATGTGGTGTAAACTGGGCCTGATCCTGTGACATGTGGAGCACTGTCTTCTCCCATTGATATCACCGGGACTTGAGGGCAGCCAGAACACAGGATCAGGCCCAAAGCCAGCTACCACAGCTGCTTATAGCAAAAGAAATTATTTCTTCAGTGTGTTGGAATTGTGGTTCCTTCATTTCTTTTTATTTAAACATGATTTGGGTTGGGTCAGTGGATCTGTATCTTCCTGGGCAATATTTTAGGTTATGAGACCATCTGGCACAGCTGTGCCTGGGAATTAAGCAATGACCTCAGAAAGAAAAACAGCCCTTGGTTCTCACTGTAGTATCATCATTCCAAGTAAACTCTCTGTTCAGGGCTAGACAGTTTTTTTTTCTTCACCAGCCTTCAGGATATAGCATAGCCAACCCCTATCATTCAAAAAACATGAGTCAGCCCCCTCCAAATCATGAGATTTAAAAAAAAATGTCGGGTTCTTTTGATTTGCCTTCTGGTTTTTCAGAATTTAGGGTTCACACTTTCAAGGCTTTCTTTGCAAGCTAACGGGCTTGAAAATGTTCTGGTTTTTGTTGTTGTTGTTGTTTTATTTTAAATGAAAGCCAAGATTCCCCTATTTTTGCATAATTCCCAGAAGCGAGGCTTTAAGGAGAACACTGAGTATCGTGAGAATCAGGATAAAATGGCAGGATGCAACAGTGAGAATACAATTTTTCTTTTGCCACATTCACTGTAACAGGAATTTCTCATAATACAAGGGGACCCATAGTAGCACAGGGGGTCTCTCACCAGATTGACATTGGGGTCATTCTAATGATGTCAATGTTGATTTATGCTGGCTGATAGCAGAATCAGGCCATGTTGTTCTCTGTATTATGATGTGTTTGACGAGGTACTTACCCACTGATGTTGCAGAACTTCACACTGCACACAGGGCACAGAGCCAGGAAAAATCATTACAAACACTGGGTAACAAAAATGGAAAAAAGGGACTAAATTTTACACCAAATGAAAAGATCTGGGCAGACAGTTCTGAGGCTAGTGGGGCATCTCTCACTTGTTCAGGGCTGGAGGACTCAGTGCTCCATTCACATGGGGATTAAGGGCAAAGTGGGGGTGGAACATAAAGTACTGCTAATACCTGAATAGAAACTGAAATCATTTCCCAAGCAGGAAGGAGGCAGAAGGCTTTGGAGGCTGAACAGTTAAGAGCAGGACACAACGTTTAATTGCAAAGGCGGGCAATGCAAACTCCCACTACATGGAGCAGGCATCAGCGCTGAGTGTCATTTCAAAAGCAGATCTGAGCCTTAGCCCTGGCTGTGACTGGAATATTAGTTACAAACAGGTCCTGAGCCAACTGTCCAGCTTACCCAGGGACAGGGCTCAATTTGTGCTAAGGCTTGCAAGGGCTGAGCCCTGGCACCTCTAGGCTTGGCAGTTCAGAGCTCTGGCACTTCTGGGCTTGCTGCATCTATCATGAAAATAAAAAAATTGCTTGAGCCCTGGTACCTCTTTCATTACAAATTAAGCACTGCTCAGGGGCTTTGCTAAATCACAGGGTCTGACACTTTGTACCAGCACTCTATCTTGTAACTGAGAACAGTTGGGCAATGGAACAAGGCACAGGTAGGGCACGGTCGCCTTCGCTGGCAGTCCGAACTCATACTCTGCTCCTGTGTGCGGTGAATGGGCGAGGGACACTAAACTCAGAGCCCCGAGTTCCCTGTTGGCAACAGAGTTGCACCCGCCTGACTTCGAGGGGCTTCCCAGGCTTACAGCAGGGTTCAGTGTGATCCTGTGTGTTTGTGGGCCTCAGAGGCAACGCTGGGATATTTGCTGCCCGTCTGTTCAAAGCACCCTTTTCCCTGCCCTCTGAGCTGCTTGATGAAACTCTGCAGTAGCTTATCCACCAGGGATCACCTAGAGGGAAAATGACATTCCAGCGTGACTGTCTGTCTTTTGTAGTGAAAATTGGAGCTTACGTTTCCTTAGTTATTAGTATTTACTGGGCAGAAAATCTGAACCGACACTTCTAAAAAAGATTTTTCAACTCAATAGGACAAAAGCAAGTCTGAAATTATTGATTTTGGGGACAAATATGATGTTGACATAGGCCTCTCTTGATGCTCAAGAAAGGAAACGATCAAGAAGTCTGGACTGTGTGAACAACACAATCTCAGCATATCCCAGACAAATCAGAATGTTCACCTGAGTGCCCTGCCGTAGAGCCACAAGAGAGTCTCTGAAGCTGCTCGGCATTCACAGAGTACAGTGTGTTTTGTGCTGGTCACAGTACAGCTTCAGATAATAATAGGTGTCACATGCAGGCTTCCCCTCTAGAGTGACAGCACAACACGGCCCATGCAAATTCACCCTGGTGAGCATGTTTCACAGAATTAAACGTGCAGCAGAGGGGCAGAAACACAGAGTGGTGCAGGCCAGGGGCAAGAGGGATGCATAGATCCAGTGGAGAAGGCTCTTGCACCAATTGTGGTGCGATTACGTGAAGGGATGGCAAGGAGGCCTGTTCTAGGCCTGAGGGGCAGAGAGGGTCTGTGATATGAGCTGGAACAAATCCAGGGAGAGTTTTAAAAAGAGGAAGAACAATTTCAAAGCAGATCCTGAAATGCATGGTGGGTGCGTGAGGGGAGGAGCTTCAGTGAGAAGATGGGCAGTAACCTTGATCTGTCAGGAATATTCTCCACAGAGTACAGAATTAGTAACCAGATCCTGGTAGAGATGGCTCTTTCTGCACTAACTCCGGAGAATAAAAGAGTAGCTGAGGCCACACTGAAGATGTGTCCGTCTAGAATGGAGATGCGTGAATTCACTTTGCCTAATTCTGACCCTTCCCCATGAGTTGGGAGGTTTACATGCTACTGCCCTACTTAATAGAGTGAAAAATATCATGGCACATAGGGCATCTCCTTATAGCAGCTTAGCTTTGATCCCTCGATCCTTCGCTCATGGCAAAGAGTCGAAGCTAAAGCTGATTGTTTTAAGTTGCCATGTGTATGTGACAGAGAGTGAGAGCAGGTGAGTGTGTGTTAAACTACAGCCAAAAAGATTCATAAACTCAGATTGTGCTGGGAATCCAAGAAACAGTCTAAGTAGCTGCGAAAATCTCAGGCTCCATCATTTTTGTCTGTCCTTAGTTTGGAGACATCTGTACTTCCTGTTTCATTTTGTTCCTGGAGACATTTGAATGAATACAGGTTCCTTGCTTTTCTAACCAGTCCATCTGCCCTGCCCTTGGTTTCCCACTGAGATCAGAATCTTGTGTTTGTGGCAGCCCAATAACACAGTTGGGATGCAGCAAGCAGCAAGGTGTTTATGATCCCAGGTGATGTATAAATAGTTGGCACAGGGGAACGCATGAGAATCAAAGCATGGCTTCTCTCTTAAGGTGTTTGTTTTTAAAGAAAAAAGGGTGTGTTCATTTCCCGCTTGTGAAAGATGCCCCACTGACTGCCCTGGGGCCTGCACGCCTCTATTTATTTGACAGCCCAGGTACAGCCCAGGTAGGAGCTGTGCAAACTTCCTCTGCTCACCCCACTGTGCCACAAGCCTGTGTCGCAGGAATTGTTTCTAAGGGTGTCTTCAAGAGCCATTCTCTCCCAGTGGTACAGTGGCACCGGAGGTAGCAGTGACGTCACAGCTGATGAAGAGAGGGCTCCGGTGGGCATGAAAACCTGCTCTGAGCAGAGAGAAGCACCTGAATGCTCCCTGTGTACTGGGGCTTTTATGCCATGTTAAACTCTGGAAATGGGAACAAACCGTTGTAGTGCAGTCAAAGTATAAGTGTGGAAGGGGAGTTCGGTCTCTCTGGCTCATTCAGTGCTTGGCCTTTCTGTGGAGGCTGCCACCAAGGGCGCAGGTTAGTGCTGACCGTGGAGGCGGTTTTCACATGCTCTCTGTGAGGAACTGGCCTAAGGCAGCCATATAATCTATGACCCAGACACTGGAGGGTAAATCAGGTGGGATCTCAAACAATGATGGAGAAGTGAAGTGTTCTGTATTCCACAGGCATTGTTGCCCTTACCCAGCCAGCCCCCCAGAGAGGCTGTTTCCATGCAAATATCCCTAGGTACGAAAGAATGAGGGAGGAGAAATGGGAAGAAACTGGATTCTCTCTGGAGAGAGCGTTCTCCATGGAGAGCGAGTGCCCCTTCAAGGAAAGTCTCTGCAAACATCTCCTGCCTCCTGGCTGGCTTTCGGTCCCTAATCAATGCTCCCATGTTCCAGCTAGTCTCTGAGAAACTTGGCCAGCACTGTGGTTCTGTTCTGCAGTGAAGGTTGCTAAAGGGGGTTTCCAAGGCTGCAGTGAAAGGAAAGGTTAGTGAGAGGTCTTTTGCAGAAATAACAGCTTAAGCACAAACACTTGATCTCTCCACTCAGAATGGGGTGGCAAAGCTAGTTGCTTTCCCCTTTTGTACACATTTTCCATGGCTTCCCAAGCCCTGGGTTCACCAGCCACCCAGCCTTTCTCACATCCGTCTGCGCAGATCTCCAACGCAGAGCTTTTAGCTATTTGAGGCTCTTCCAAGAGTGTTTTTTTAAGGCAAAAACACCCTTGAGAATGGCCGCAGAGGAAAGTGAATGATCTTGTGAAGCAAAGAAGCACCTGTTTCCTAGAGCAGTGACACATTCTTGTGTTTCTTTTGGGATCCAGAGAGAATATCTGTTTCTTGGAAAGGGGAGAGGTTCTAATGGGATGAGGAGCTTGTTGTAAGACTCCTTGGACAAAGTTTTAAGCCATTTTTAATAACACACACACTGGGCCAGACCCACTGCTGGTGCAAATCAATATAGTCCAGTTGAAGTCAATGGAACTAGGCTGGTCTGCACCAACTGCAGATCTGGCCAATATATTTTGGAGAGCTCTCCTGACCATTTGTCTTGCGTGTAATGGTGTTATTGGAAGGGACTGACAGGAAGGAGTGCACAACTGGATCCAATTCAACAAAATCTCAGAGAAACTATTGTAACTCCCAGTTATTCCAAAATCACGAGTCAAGATCCAGCATATTGTGAGGTTATGTTTAAAAATCTTCAGATTTTAAAAAACAATAACTTGGGGTTGTTTTTATTTGCCTCCTGACTTCACATTTTCAAGCTTTTCTCTGCAAGAATGAGCACTAGAAACTTAATTTGTTTTCCCTTTTTTTTAAATGAAAGATGAGATTCTCACATATTCACCTGACTCCAGGAGCTTGGACTTTAAGAAAAGCACCAATATTGCAAGACTTGTGGTAAAATAGTGAGACTGGGCAATGCTGTTGAGATATAGTTTTCTGCAAATTGATACTCTTTGATTTGATGGCTAGTGAGTGGCAATGCAGGGAGTGGCTGAAGATGGTCTTACTGGTGGGGCTATTCCTGCTGGGGGGCAGGTCTGCGATACTGATCTAGACCCCGGGAAAGAAACAGCTCTGTCATGGAGGACGGGGCCTCAGGAAGTGTTCTCAACCTGATGCTCTTAGTGTTCCAGGGCCAGGGGGTTATACTGCCTCACTAGGACAGCATCCCCTACTCGCTGCTCAGAGGCAGCATAACTGCCCCAGGACAGACTCTGAACCAGGAGCCCTGTGTCCCGATGCAGCTGTCCATCACTCCCATGATGGAACGGCTGCAGGACAAGATGCATTGTTTCACCAAGAGGGTGTTTGAGTACTACCCGGTCTTTTCCCCTCCTCCTCACCACCCTCTTCCCCCCAGTCTATCTGGACAGAGCCCTCAGGATTATTTGTCATGATCTTTTGGGATGATAAGGCTCCCCTGGGCTCAGCTGAATTCCTAAGGCCCTTCTTTCTCTCTGCCCCACAGCTGTGCGTGCGGACCGAATGCGAGGAGGAAGAAATAAATTCGGCCCCATGTACAAGCGAGATCGTGCCTTAAAACAGCAGAAGAAAGCTCTGATACGTGCCAATGGCTTTAAGCTGGAGACTGTGCCTCAGATCGTGTCCCCAGTGCAAACTGACTACAACCTGTCCTCCACCATCCATGGCATCCACTCGGTGTCCAAGAGCCTGCCTCCCAACCCGGCCACTATGACGCCAGTCGACTACGACAGAAGTCCATATGGGACGCCATCCTTGGGAATGACTGTGCCAAGCCATGGGGCACTGTCCAGCTACCATTACCCCTCCTTTCCCAACCGCACCATCAAGTCAGAGTACCCCGACCACTACACAAATTCCCATGAGTCCATGGCCAGCTACATGTATCCAGATGCCTATCCCAACAGTGCCCCACCCGACATCCCAGAGGTCATTCTCAAGCTGCTGCAGCTGGAGCCTGACGAGCCACAGGTCAAGGCGCGGATACTGGCTTGTCTGCAACAGGAGCAGGGCAAAGGCCGGCATGAGAAAATCAGCACCTTTGGCCTCATGTGCAAGATGGCAGACCAGACCCTCTTCTCCATTGTGGAGTGGGCACGGAGCTGCATCTTCTTTAAGGAGCTGGAGGTAGGTGGTTTGCTTGGCTGGTCACTCAAGGGTGGGGCCTGCAGGTACGTTCCAAGAGGCAACCCTTGGGAATGAAATAGACAGTGGGGCTGAAATTTTTCCCAGCAGAGAGGGACCCTGCAGGCCCCTCACACCACTGAAGCCCTTAATAAGGGCCCAAACTAAAGGGTGTAACTGGTGCAGGGGGCCTGGTGACCCCCTGGGCTGGGAGGAATCCATCCTGTGGCATCTGGCTTCCACCAGTCTGTGCACAGAGCAGGATCCCGAGTCACTGGTCTGTGGCAGGTCCTCCCTGCCCCCTTCCCACACACTCCCGGGGGCACAAGGATGCTCAGACCTGGAGCTGGGCATAGGGAAGACAAGAGAGAGGGAAAACCCCAGTGTGAGAACCACTAGGCTGCCCCAGTTTAACTGTGAAGTGTCTGGGTGAGGAGCCTGCAGGCTCAGCACTAATTCTCCTTAGAAGTCTCTGCCCAGGGGACAGAGCAGCTCAGAGCCCAGGCATCACCTCTCCTGGTGGCTGTGTGCTGGCCTGGCTGAAATGGGTTTAATGGGTCTCAGCCCAGTCCCTAACGGAGAGCTGCCTGCACCCCAGTGACACTAACTGGTGCCCTCACTGGCAGCATTGGCCTCCAGACTGGGGGAATTTCCTGCCATAGCAGGGGTGGGGGGACATCACTTGGGCTTTGACCAGCTGCCCACATTGCTGTGCTTGCATAGACCAGAGTCTGGCGTGGGCCTGCCCAGCTGCCTCATGACAGTGCAGTTGCTGCCACATGATGCCAGCCGGGGGTGGGTACCTCCCTGCATGAATCCCCAGCTGCTGCTGACCCAGATGTGGTATCTACAGGCTCTAGATCAGTGACACACCTCAGTGATTCAGGAGCCAAGTTAGCAATCAAAATGACCAGAAAGAGCCACAGAAGGAGCTGCAACCAGCTTGCTCTTCAGCTCTACTTGCTCCAACTCTAGTTCTCTGAAGTGGGAAGTGGACAGGATCTCTGCTGACCCCCAGAACCCTCCCACCCTGTCCCACCTTCCAATCCTGCTTTCCATCCCATACACATTGCAGAGTCTGGGAGAGAGTCTCGTCTTCATGCAAATTACTGCTTTTTTCTTTAAAATAGCTGTCCTGCCCCTTCCTCTGGGCCAAACCGTAAACCAAGCCGTTTATGTGCATCCCCTAGCATTACTGCATGTGGCCACAGATTTGTTTATGTAGGACCTACAGGAAGTATCACACTCAATTCCTTAAAAATTATTTAGTGCAGAAGGATTTTCCCCCTCCCCATAATGACTTGTTTGGAGTACAGGGGTGAGGGAAAGTGGGGGTGTCATCCCCAGAGGACTGTGCTGGATTTGTGTCAAATTCATCCCTGGTATGAATCTGCTGAAGTCAGTAAGGTTACAACAGGAATTAATTTGACCCTTGAACATCTGGATCTGTTGTGGGAGTCACGCTGATCCCCTGTTTCATAGAATTGAGGGTCACGGCATCTTGTGATTTTTTAAATTTTATTTAATTTTTTACAGCAGCAAGAATTGAATATGTTGTTTTCTGACGTTTCCCCAGGCAGCAGGTGCTGCTCCCAGCCCAAGGGGACGGCCTAAGGCAGATCTGTGAGATGGATCTGATTAAACTCTAGCAAAGCTCTGGGGATATTTGGGAGTGGGATTCTGGGGTGCACGTCGGTTCGGGGGTGTGGCTTTTGCTCTGAACCTGTTTGTCCAATGCCTCAGAGAAGCAGTCAGTGGCCTGATGAGCACAGGGAACCGCGGGCCCCTGCTGGGAGTGTTCTAAGGACCGAACGGGGGCCGTTTTGGGAAGAGTCCCAAGACATTTGGACTCTAGGCAAAGTGAGGCAGATGGCAGAGTGAGGTGCTGTAATGGGCAGTGAAACTGGAGATCTGGCCTTAGCTCCCAGTCAGCGCCTGTCACCAAATCCCTGCAAAGCTCCGGCGCTGGGCCCTGTCCCGGAGCTGCAAATGGAAAGGAAAGGCAGCGACCTCCAGAGTAGCTCCCTCAACAGTGTCCCAACGTTCCTATGAGCTTCCATGGCGACTGAGCTGCTTCGCTGGGGACAGCCAGCCCCAGAGTGGCTGGGCCCACGGTTCTGCTCCTCTCCAGACCATCGCAGAAGGTGGGGTCTTTCGCACTTCAGCCCCCTCCTTGGGCCTCCAGAGCATGGCAGTGTGCTTCCCTGCTCAGAATAACCTCTCCCTGCCCCGAACAGTGCCAGGAAGTTGCATTGTGGAAGCGTTTTTTGTTCATTTCAATCATATCAGTGTTCTGCTTGGATTCTGGGAATGGGGGATTGTTGTTTTGCAGGAGATATTGTAAACAGTGGCTTCAGCTTGCTGCTGCCTTGCTGGGTAGCCTTGTAATTCCATTGTCTGCGCGGTTACACCATTCAGACATGGCTTTGCTCCATGTGAATACAAATCCATCAGCCCCTCTTCCCCCCAGAGTGACATGTGCTGTACAATAGCAATGCCAGGGCTTCACCTAGTCAGGACTCCGCCCGTGTGCCGGCCTGGTAAACAAGTGTCACACTGTGTAACAATGCACCAAGTCCCTGGAAACTGGACTCCACAGATCTCCGGGTCTCCCAGTGCCAGGAATGCTAGGAGATGGGGATTGGTGGGCAGAGATTTAAACACAGATCAGTAGCTACCTGCTTTGGTTAGGTTAGAGCAGGGCTGCAGTCCAGCCGTGGATAAGTGATTCAATCCTGTGGCCTGTGTAGTGCTTTGGAGAGCACAGGCCCCGCCCAACCCCAGATGTTCGAGCACGGCAAGCCTTGGGGCGGATTTTCTACCCTTTCAAACATGAGCTGTAGGAACTTGGAGACTCCTGTTTTCCTTTGGCTGCGTTTCCTTCCTCTGCTCGAGGCTGAGCGTGTGGCACTGGCAGGAGAAGCTGCTGTCAGCCCCCATCACTCCCTGGTAAAACCATCTGCAATCTGATGCTGCATGTCCCGCGTGGTTAGTGCCGCCTTGACCTTATTTCGCTGATTTCAAGAATGCCACAGGGCAGATTTCTTGTTTGCTGGGGCAAAGCTGTCAACACTGGGGCCAGAGACTTCTTCACCCACTGTGGCTTGGGATAATTTAATGGCAGCAATAGGTTTGTGTGGCTAAGGAAAGAACACTAGTGAGTGGATTTAGTAGGCAATTCTCCTGGGGCCGTTTACAGTCTATGGTCATGACTGCTATTGGGCATAGGACCAGCAGGTGGAAGCAATATACAGAGATCGCAGCACCCAGGAAAGAAATACAGCCACCTCTGGGGTGGAACATGGCAGCCCTTCAGCAATGCAGAACAACACTATACAACATTTTAGGTAGGAAGGGATGAATGTTGCTTCCTATGGAAGCTGCAAAGGGGAGTGTAAGAAAGTGGGGCTGTTTCTGGCCCCAACCCCTATGTGCTGTACTGGCAACACATAAAGGCTGCAAAGAAGACGGTGCAAGGAGATTTCTATTCCCCTGGGGCAGGAGCTGTGCAGTGTTGACGTGAGTATCTCTGTCTGCCCCTGCCCCCCTGATCTCTGCATGGGGGCAGCCGGGGGCGGAAGGTGCCCTGGGGGTACCACAGCCCTTAGGCAGCAGTAGGGAGGTGGCTGTTGCATGTGCCAGGGGCTGAAGTGGCCTTTGCAGAAAACCAGGTGACCTAAAGCTGCCTCCTCCCCCTGGGCTGGGCTATCTGCGTCCTGTGCCTGAGCACGGATCCGCCTTCCAGAGCAGAACCGCCCAGGATGCTGGGGCTAGGATTATTGCTTATTTGTGTTACAGCAGTCCTAGGGGCCCTGTCAGGACCCAGAGCCCTGTTGGACTACGGGCTCCATAAACCCAGGACAAAGCTCCAGCCCTGCCCTGAAGAGCTTCCTGTGCGGAAAGTGCCCTGGGCCACGCCATGACCGCAAGCGATGGTGACCTTCTCGGACAGGCTGGGTGTTAAGGTGCTCTCTGTTCTCCGGGGCAAAGGGGGTGTCCAGTCTCAGCTGCTGCAGATCTGTGTTTCCACTGAGGCTCACCCGGCCTGTGCACTCTTCCCGGGGAGCCGGGGCTAGGCCCAGGCCCTGGGGGTTTCTTTCACAACAGTGCTCAGCCAGTGCTTCTCTGCCTGTTTTTCCTTGTGGCAGCAGGATGGTGCAGCAGCCCCAAGGATGCCCTTCTCCCTGCTCCCCACATCTGCCTGATGAAAGCCAATGGGTCGCCAAGGCGGTAGATGAACTCCTGCCAGCACAGACTTCACAGCATTAAACTAAGGCCATGAGCAGGGCTAAAAACACGGCCAGAGCAACACATGAATGGAACTGGGGCATTTAGGGACTCTCAGAATGGGGGATGTGGGCTGCCTTGGCCATCACAAAGGCAAGTGCTTTCTCAGACATGTACCCAGCCAGTTTCTGTATTCCCGTGGAGGCATTTGCTGCCAGCTGCCGATGTCGCCCCATTGACAGGGGGTTCATGAGACAGTTCCTTCCCCTGCAGCGCGGTGTCACCCCTCCCCTGCAGCCTCCAGTGCTCTGGGTTCCCCGTCGCCTTTCCGTGGGCAGGTTTCAAGGCCGAGCTGCTGTCTTGTCCCCTGCTACTTCTGAGAAGCCCAGGGAAGGGATGCGGGGTGTGCCGACACTGCCCCAAAGGAATGGGGCTGGGAAGGCTGCCAGCCTCCCAAAGCACCCCTGGTAGGTTGGCGCCCCAGACATGGGAGAAGCGAAGAGTGGAGTCTTTTTAAGCTTCTGCTGCTGCTCCTTTGTGCGGGGGCTCGGGGAGCGAGCAGGGAGCCTCCCAGTGAAGGGACTTAGTTGGTCCCTGTCTCTGTAGCATCTGAGCACCTTTCAGCCTTCAAATGGCTTTATCTTCAGAGCCCCCATGAGGCAGGGCTGTTCTCCCCATTGTACAGATGGGGAACTGAGGCATGATGAGGCTAAGTGACTTGCCTAAGGTCACACTGGGAGCCTGTGGCAGAGCAGACAATGGCCCCCAGGCCTCCAATGGCTAGTGCCCCACACCGTTCGGCTGCCAGGCCGCTGCTGTTCTCTGCACCCTCCTTACCCAGGAGAGCACACATGGCTGTGGGCTCCCAGCATCGAGCAGGAGCCATGCAAGCGGGGCGAGCGCCCCGGGCAGTGTCTGGGAGCGGGTGCTAAGCAATCAGTTTATTTTCCGGGTGGCACATCATTCTCTTTGCCATCCACTCTGCGGCCCCCGGGCCTTAAAGCCAGGCACCTGTGGTAAGAGAAGCAAATTCTAGGGAGTGTCAGGGCCTCTCGCACATGCTGTTCCCATGGGTCTGGTGTGTGTGCAGCGGGGAGCGGAGCACGCTTCTCAGATCTTTTCCACAGGCCGCTTTGGGCATGGGCTGGACAGGGAGCTGCTCGGGCCAGTGCTGTGACCTGCAGGAGACAAACCCTGCCCCCCCAAACAGGCCAGCATGTACAAGGCATTCTGCAGGGAAAAGCCAGCCAGCCTCCTTGCTCTAGGACTCCCTCCTGGGGGCATGGGGAGCTGCAGGAAGTGGGCTGGATAGAAGTCAGCTCGCTGTTGAGGAGGCCAGAGAGAATAGGCCCCACGGGGGGAGCTGGGGAATGGGATGGCTCGGGGATGGAGGGAGCCAAAGGGGGAAAGGGGCAGGTGCGTGGGGTGGAGCAGGGGCAGGGCAATGCTGACGTTGCTCCTAAGGCAGCGGGGTTTGGGGGCTGGGATGGCTTTGTGTGTGAAGGCTGAGAGGCTGCATTGCCTCGGGGGGGAGGGGGGACCATTCTAGGCTGTTTCTAGGCTTCTGTGGCAGAGCAAGTGGCAGAAAACCTGGAAATGGGGGTGCAAGCTAGAGAACGGAGCGTCTGTTGCTAGCGCTGACCATCCCTCGTGCCCTGCCTGGCGTTACAGATGTGGCCGGGCTCTCGCCCTCCTGCCAGGCTGAGCCGTTACCTGCAGTCACACGCTACTCGCGCACTCCTGTGGGGGCAGCTCTCTGTCCAGAGCCCTCCCCGCACAGAGGGTAAGACCCATCTCCCAGTCTGGCTGCAGGGCGGGCTCGCTCAGGGGCCTGGCTTCCTGGGCTACTGTCTGTTGAGCTTTCCCAGCTGGCGGCAGTCTGGCTGGCCTGGCCCAGCTGTGCTGGGATCTCAGCAAAGGATGGCTGGGTCAGAGCAGGGAGCCGCAGGGTGAGCGCGCCTGCGTGTCTCTGATCCAAAGGAGGAAGACGATTCTGGGGCAAAGGGTCCCAGGGGCTGTCACCAGGCTCAGGGAAGAGCTGCTATTTAACAAACCATTGACTTCATTTTGTTTTTCACTAGTAGTTCAAAGATAACTCCCAGAATGAGCGCACCACTGAGAAAGCAGGGGGTGAGGCCTAGCTGCCCCGGGGTAGGGACACATACGGGTGTGCTCATCATCAACTCAAGCAGCCGGCTCTTTGTGATACCATCACAGCCATGGGAACTCCCAGCACCGGCTGGGATAGAGCCCAGGTCCCTGAGCTCCAGGGGAATCTCTGCTAGCCATTGAGTTGGTCTCCATGGCCCTCCCATTCACCTCTGCCTGCCCCGCCCCTTTGAGGTCTTGAAAGAGGATGGGAGACGCCTGTCCCTCCCGACCCAGCTGTATTAGTCTTTCATTAGCGGTATGGGGCACTAGCCATTGGAGGCCTGGGTTCCATTCCCTGCTCTGTGACAGACTCCCTGTGTGACCCTGGGCAAGTCACTTAGCCAGGAGTCACTTTTGCGTGAAGCCAGGTGCCTCTCACTTGCTTTGTGAGGGACAACAGACAGTCCCTGTTCAAGCTGCCTTCTGGTTCCAGTACAGTTCTTTGTGCCAGTACGAAAGCTGGACTTTCAGGGCTGTTAACGGGGCTTCTGGGACGGTGTGTTGCCGCTGCAGCGAAAGGGGGCGCAGAGCTGAGGTAAGAGAGGAGTCTGCCTCCCCGGCTGTCAATCCAGCACCTGATGCCAGCGCTGCATTTACTTGGAAAATAATTTTCAGAGGGGGGGCACGTCTACCTCCCCATCTATTACCAGCCCTGAATGCTGGTGATTTGGATGGTTTGTTTCCAGAGACCAGGGGCTTGTTTCCCAAGTAAATACACAGCAGTCTGCTGTGCCCAGCCCAAGGTGGCTGGTGAGCAGCACGTTAACCCCAGGACTCCCCGGGAGAGAGGGTCAGAGAGTGCAGCTCCTATCTACACACCAGCCCTTTATTCCTTTTACATCAGTCCCACAGTGGCTGCTAGTCATAAAGGGGAACCCTCTGTCTGTCAGTCTCCCTTTCTCCCAGACAGGCTCCCTTTCTATTTGGGTCAACCAAATTGTAACTGCTCTGTTTACCCTGACAGATTTTAGGAAGCTCTGAGACACTTTGCTCCAGAAAGCTCTAAAAGTCACAGGGGAGTCAGCCGGTGCTGGGACAGGACAAAATGCAGGAAAACCAACTCAGCCTATCGCAGAACTGCTTGGCCAGAGGGTGTTGCTGGGCATGGACTGAGCTCTGAGCCTCTTTCTTCCTGGCTCAGGTGTTTGTATAAAGAAAGGCGGTGGTGAGCAGCGGGCAGGGCTTTCATAGACTCATCGACTTTAAGGTCAGAAGGGACCATTATGATCGTCTAGTCTGACCTCCTGCACCACGCAGGCCACGGAATCTCACCCACCCACTCCTATGAAGAACCTCACCTATGTCTGAGCTATTGAAGTCCTCAAATCATGGTTTACAGACTTCAAGGTGCAGAGAATCCTCCAGCAAGTGACCCGTTCCCCAAGCTGCAGAGGAAGGTGAAAAACCGCCAATCTGCCCTGGAGGAAAATTCCTTCCCGACCCCAAATATGGCGATCAGCTGAACCATCAGCATTGCTTACTGACAAGCCTGTGCACAGAGCGGAGGGTCTGCACAGCAATAACGCTCTGTCTGCCCGGGACCACTCCATTGTAAGGAACATAAAAACGTAAGAGCGGCCATACTGGGTCAGACCAAAGATCTATCTAGCCCAGTGTCCTGTCTGCCGACAGTGGCCAATGCCAGGTGCCCCAGAGGGAATGAACAGAACAGGTCATCATCAAGTGATCCATCCCCTGTTGCCCTGATGGCTAGGGACACCATCCCTGCGCATCCTGGGTAATAGCCATTGATGATGAACTTATCTAGTTCTTTTTGAACCCAGTTATAGTCTTGGCCTTCGCAACATCCTCTGGCAAGGAGTTCCACAGGTTGACTGTGCGTTGTGTGCAGGGCAGTTCGTCCAGCTGAAGAACCTTTTGTGGGGCAGTTATGGGGCTGCTGTCTGGGGGAAGATGCAAACTGTGTCCTTGTTGCCTCTTGCCCAAGTGGGCGTTGGTGCTACTAGCCCAGGGTGCGCAGGGAGCAGTGCTTGGGCACGGGAACAGGTTGCAGAGGGGCTGCAGTGCAGCAGCTGGCCTGAATGCACACACTCTTTGTGGGCAGCTTGGGGCTGAGCTTCTGGCAGGCCTGGGCTGGCTGACGTTTCAGACTGGAGCCAGGCAAGGCCTCTTCGTTTGACCCAAACTCAGCTTGTTTGGCCTTGAGTTTCCAGGTTCAAGGCCCGAGCTCAGCCAAGCTCGGGGTGGGATGGGCGAACACACCCAAAACGGGAGCTGGCACCTACCTCTCTGAGCTCTACTCCCTCCTGCTCCAATGCCTGCCTGGGATGTAGGGGGGGCGGGGTGGTAGGGAACACCATGGTCTGCTGGGCTGGAGAGCCTGCCCCCTGTCTGCATGTGGAAGGGCAGCTTGTAAACCCCCAAGTAGATGCTCCTCCGTTCGCTCCCTCACTGTGGTGTGAAGTGGGGTAACTCCATGGCAGGCAGAGGCAGTCTCCTGGGAAAGGAGGGTCAGGCCCAATTTGCTTTTGAGACTTTTCTCCTTGGTGTAGGCTCTTGTTACGCTGGGCAGACTAATGGGGGGGGGGCTTTGGGCCTCTATGGGCCTGCGAAGTGTTGGTGGGGGAGGTATTTTCTCTACAGGTGGTGACGGTTCTATCTAATTATTTCCCCCTCAGGAGCCCCACCAGGCCCTGGCTCAGCGCAGTGTAGCTGCGGGGCGGAGGGGGGCCTTGGAAACACTCCCCAGGGGCTGTAGTTGTGTTATTGTGAAGGCTGTGGGAGGGGGAGCTGGGCTAATGGCCTCTGGGCATCAGTTCACACGCCACGTCCACCTGGAGGTGTGGGGCAGTCAGAATGAAAACAGATTTAACGTCCCAGATATATCGTTTCATTTAAGGGCTAGTAATTCTGTCAGTCTGCCACTGACAAATGAGGGCTGGCCTGCCAATCTGCTGGGGAGAGTGATGCTGCCGTGTTCATCTTGTGTCATCAGACAGAGAATTACGGACTACACTGGCCTTCGGATGCAAGACTAATAATGCCGCTCGACAAAGGGGGATTTGGGGGCCTGCTTGTTTATAGAGGGTCGGTGAGGGAGCCGGGGTGGAAGAGGTCAGAGCTGACACCCATAAATACAAACTTTAACTGAGGCTAGATGAGATGTGTCAAGATTCAAGAGAAGATTTGCAACATCTACTCGTCAGAAGAAAAATATGGGAAGGGAGGTGAAATATATTTTGCCGGGTCATGAAGCTCAGGCAACTTTGTCCTTTCAGATGTAATTTTTTATATATCTATGTATGTATAATGGAAGTCCAGGCAGCAGGGCAAAGTGACCTTTAGCTTAAGGTGAGAGGCCTGGAAGGTTAAACAAATTGCATTTGGTTCAGCAGAACCCCCAAGCCCTACCTGAAATGTGCCATCAGGGGGAGCCTGGTCGCAGCCAGGAGGGGGGCAGACGCCCTGAGGACAGGGAGACACAGCTCCAGAGGAAGGTTTTGGTTTGACACTAATCACAGCCATGACTGGTTCATAGAATATCATAGAATATTCTTAGTCCTTAGTCTCTGGGCAGACAGGCTGGTCCCACGCTGCAGAGTCAGGTCTAGGTCCAGATCCGACCTTCTCCAAAGCGCTGTGCCATGCGGTGGCTGGGTCCAAGTCTGTGCAGACCCTAAGCTCCCTGTTGCACTGTGTTAGGGAGGGTGCCTCTGAGAACCAGCTGGGCACTGGCTGTGCAGATCGCTTGGCTCTGCCCTGCCTGACGAGAGAACTCAGTTTCACTCCCTGTTTTTGCGGAGAGGGAAAAGGAGCAAGGGGGTGATGGGGAAAGGGGAAGGGAGGAGCATGGCAGCAGCACCCTGGAGGAGGAGAGGAGACCATCTCTTCGTTGGCTGCTCTGCCACTTGCTGAGGTTTTATAAAACAATGTGGCCTGTTTGAGAGACAGACTCAGGGCTCTGCTCCCCTCCTGGATCCCTTGCGTTTGCTGGGCAGGCTGGAGGTGAACTTGCATTTTGTATAGGGTGCAGAGATTCTGGGGCATCCACAGTGAAGCTCAACTGTCTGGGGACTCTGCCGAGGCTAGGCTGGGGCGGCTGACAGGGGACACCTGGGGCGGGTGACAGGAGCTTGCATGGGCAGGTTCTTCAACCAGGCATTGTTCTGGATTCAGAAGGATAATTCCCCCAGTCTAGTGCTTTCAGGGCCCTCTGCTAATGCTGCCATTGAATAATCTCCTTGGGCTTTGGCTCCCGGCCCTGGGGTTCAGTTGGGCCCAGATTCTGGGATGCTCTTGAAGGTCTGATTCACAGGACAATGGCAAGTCTTTGACACTAAGCACTAGCATGTTACTACATGGGTCCTCTCTGTGTATGGCTTGCTGGGCTGCTTTCCTAGTGCCGTGAGGCTGTGGGCTCCTGTGGTGAGCAGTGCTGCAGGAATAGCCAGATCGCTGGCGTCCCAGGGAAACGCCGCTAGGGGAGGGAATGTTTCCTTGGGCTGGAGCCCACCCCCACTCCATGTAACTTTTCTAACTTCCAGGGCTTTCCTGGGATGGGGGGCAGAGCTCTGTCCATTGACGCAGCAAGAAGGGGGTATCTGGTGCCATTGAATCCATTGCCCAAACTCGACTCCCTGGGGACATGGAGGGAGATTCGAGGAGCTGGGCTTCATGTGGGGGGAAGGATTCTGAGCCCCCTCCTGCTGCTCTCCTCCGGAGTGGAACTGTGGCTTGTTGCCAGGGGAAGGGGGTAATTATTTCCTCCCAGGATAGGTCACGGAGCAGCTGAAAATCCCGAGGGCATCTCTGTTCCTGAGGGTGGAGGGACGGCCATGGGCTGCGCTCGCCATATCTGCCTTTTGGACGGGTTTCCTTTTTCATGCTTGTGAGCTATTTGTAGCTGGTTACTGCTTTGGCTTTAACACACATGGGTCATCTTGACCCCCATCTCCTGACTATCGGCCAAAGCATTTCTGGCTTATCGAAAATCTCCTTCTCCTCATGGTGCTCTAGCAACAGCTAGCGTCATACGCACTGGGGTTCAATCCAATTCCTTGTGACAGTCGCTGTCTGGTTGCCAGCCAGTCTCTCCCCCCACGGCCCCATCTCTCTCTAATGACAGCATGCTGGTAGGAGCAAATAGAAATACCAAGGGGCCATGACGTGTCTCTTTTTCCCAGTGGGGAGATGAAGTCTCTGCCTGCTGAGTTGTGTTATATATCGCAGTCACTAAAGCCTTGGAGATGTGGGTACCAGTCTCCTTTGGGGAGAGCCCCCATAGGGAGGGGAGGGACCTTGGAAGCTGTGGGCACAGTGCGTGGTTAGAGCGCCTTTGAGGACCTGGCCACTGTAGGCAGAGCTCAGCCGGCTTGTCAGGTGGTAGCCATTGCACATGGTGTTGGTGGGAGACTGGCCCCAAACCGGAGCAGGATGGACTGGTCCTGTTCACTTTGCTAACTCAGAGCGCCGTCGTTCTGCTCCAGGTGAAGTTATTGCAGGTGATTAAAAGGGCACGTTTGGCTGCTTGCATTAGGAAACAGCCATTCAACTAGATGTCTTAGTGCAGGGTGCCTGTCCCTGTGGTTCTGACCAGAGGGGGCGGGGGACAGGGACCTGCATCTGACCATTAACGCCTTCCGCTAGTGCAGAGCTTGGATTGTCAGTTATTGGCAGAACAGGAGCCCACTTTCTCACCTCTCATTTGGCAAGGTGACACTTCCTACCTGCACCCAATAATTGCCCCCTTGTAATTGTTACCTCAATCTCCGCCTCCCCAGCTGATTCTGTCTGAGTGGCCAAATCTGGGGAACAGTTCTGGGCACATCCACCCTTGCTTGACCCTGTGTAGGAACAGGGACCTTTCCTGTAGGCTGCCTAGGCAGGGAGAGGTGCTCACTGGAACAAAAACTGAGATTCATGGCCAGAATTAATGTAACAAAGGCTGTGCATTAATCCTGGGTTTGTCCCACGAGTGCCACTACCCTCCTGAGAAATAATTACAGCTGGAGATATTTTAGTTCAAAACCATCTTTTTAATAAAAACTGGCCTTTTTTCCCTAAAGTGTACAAAGACCATTTTAGGTTTCAGAGTAGCAGCCGTGTTAGTCTGTATTCGCAAAAAGAAAAGGAGTACTTGTGGCACCTTAGAGACTAACAAATTTATTAGAGCATAAGCTTTCGTGAGCTACAGCTCACTTCATCGGATGCATTCAATGCATCCGATGAAGTGAGCTGTAGCTCACGAAAGCTTATGCTCTAATAAATTTGTTAGTCTCTAAGGTGCCAAAAGTACTCCTTTTCTTTTTGCGAAAGACCATTTTAGTTTCATGTTTTCCAGTTTTTTGATGAAAAACGAACAAACAAAAATTATATTCAAAAATATTTTTCCAGTTTTTCATTTTTTTCTCCCTTTCTTCCCCCCTCCCCCCATTTTGCTACTGGAAAAGAGGGGGAAAGGGAGCAAGAAAGGGCAAATAAATGAAAAGCTATTTTTTTTGCATAAAATTTGCAAAAACACCACCACCCTAAACAAACAAAAAAGTGATACAAAACCCCTTTTTTGACCAGCTCTAATAATAATGACACTTTGCTCTTCCATAGCACCATCCTCAATAGCTGTGCAAATGCTTTCCTAGCACAAATGAATTCTAACTCCCTGCCAAAGCAGAGTTATATTATTTCTCAGGTGACACTGATGAGAACAGCCGAGGGCCAAAACGGGTTCAGTGTGTTGGAATTAGGACGCCTGGGTTCCATCCCTGGCTCTGCCCCTCTCTAGCTGTGTGACCACTTCTCATTTGTGCCTCAATTTTCCCAGCCAGAAAATGGAAATAATAATTCTTACCTAACAGGCACGGTGTAAACCTTTAATCAGCATGTTACAAAGTGCTTTGTCACCCACGGAAGTACTACAGATGTACAAAACAGGATTAGAATGATGATTTGATTTATCTAGCACCAGGATTATTTCTGCCAGCCATATGACTTTTCGAACGTTCAGGGAAAGTTAAAGGCAGCCAACTTGTACAAAACTAATAAAGTCACTCTTGCTTTATACCAAATATATCTGAAGATGTTGGTTAGAACATTTAGGTGATAGAGCACTTGGCAAAAATACCTTGAATTCATCAGCTCTTAAGTGAGAGACAGTTGTCAGCCATTTACTGTACACTTTCCAAAGAAGCCAGCTCCATGTACAGTTATTTGGTGCTGTGGGTCAGAATTCTCTCTGTTACAATGAAGTTGTCCTATAAGCTCCTCCAATGTCGCCACAGAAATGAAACTAACCATCTACATACTTTGTTTGATGAAAGGATCTAAAGTGCCTGAGTCCCTGGGGGAAGGAGTGAAAAATAACTCAGCAATCGGACTTTTAAAAATCATATTTCATCACAGAGAGGAACTTCCTGGCACCTTGTTCTGCATTGGGACTTGGCAGGGCAAAGTGGTGCTTCTGGTTTTAGAAGTTCTGGTCTTGTCCTCTGAAGGGGGGGCTGCTGAAAGCTTCCCTGGGTGGGTACGTGAGAACTCTGGCAAAGCACCTACTGCTTCGGCACCACCACAGCAATGCTGGGAAGAGCGAGCTTGGTCAGCGCTCACAGACAAGCAGAGCAGGCCATTGTCTCCTCTGCTTTTTGTGCCAGCTGCAGAGCTTTTCATGGAGACCTTGAGCTCTAGTGAGAAATCTAAAGAGGGTCACAGGTCGGCAGGATGCTGGTGCTGGCGACTTTTGTGGATCTGAAATGTAACGCTGGCAGAGGGCATTCTGAGACCCGCCGGCGGTTCTAATGTTGCCGCGCCTTCTCCAGTAGAACCTGCATGTTCTGTCTGCAACAGTGCAGCCAGCACACCAGCCCCAGAGACCTGCCCACACCCCACTGAAGAGGTGGCAGCGCTTGTCCCTGAAGGAACTGCAGATATTCCTGCAGGCCAAGGACTCTGCCGGATGTATTCCTTGTGCAGCCACTTTTCTGGCTCCTGATTTACGGCTGGGCTGGCCTGGGCTTTAACAGGACCCTCTTATCTTTTGCTTGAACCTCTGCAATGTTAAAAAAGTTAAAGATGCTTCTCTGAAAAACCAGGCGGGTTCCAAGGATCGGGAGACAAGAACCGTGAAAAGGGGGATGTTGCTGCTGAAGGCTCTGAAGACAGTGAGACCTAGACTCAGCCTCATCCTCTGCTAAATGTCACTCGGTTTGTATTATGCTTCTGGAGGGAATCTGACCTGTCTGAGGTACTTCTCTGGCCCCAATCACCACAGTATCTGAGAGCCTCATGCTCTTTGCTGCGTTGATCCTGTGGGGCAGGTCAGTGCTGTTGGACAGAGGGGGAACTGAGGCATCAGGAGATTTGCCCAGCGCCACACAGGGAGTCTTTGGCAAAGTGGGGAATTGAGCCCAGGTCTCCCCAGGCCTATGCCAGTGCCTGAAGCACTGGAGCTTTCTTGAACCTTGTCCTCCTGCTCTTTACGTTGCCCAGCCTGCTTCTGGTGCTAAAGACATAGTAATGGGGCCGGGCTGGGACGCAGCCATTTCGCAGTTCATCTCTGCTGAAGTCAGCCCTACTTCAAGGGAGGAGCACAGGCAGGTCCAGTCTTGGGCAGGGAAGGGGTTCGCAAAATCTGAAATCTCTCCATGACTTACAGGCTTTCAACAGCCAATTGTGGGTCAGCTAGTCCCTTTTTCCCCCTGCATCAAGCAGGACAGGGTCATATGCTGTACTCTCCACTCCGTGGACTCGGTTAATTTTGCCTTGAATGCTCCCAGAAACTTTGCCTCACGCTCACCTTCCTGTGGTCCTGCCTCACTTGTGCATCTGCAGAGATCCACGTTCTGGGGCTTCCTTGCACTCAGAGGGATTTAGAAAGATCAGCCCTAGCAAGGTAGATGGACAGACCTGGGACCAGGTAGGGCCAAGAGAAAGGGAGGTGGAATTCACAGGATGGGAGGCATGTTCGGGAGAGAGAAGCCTGTCCGAGCCAGAGCAGGATTAGGAGGAAAGGAGAAAAGCCAGGCTGGGCTGGAAATGAGAAAGATGGGATGTGGAGTAGGGCAAAGGAAAGCCAATGAGCTTTGGGGGCTTATCTCATGGTATGGGTGAAAGGAGCTGCAACCCAGCCACAGCATATTGGATGCTGCACATCTCCCCTGAAAAGCAGGAACGTGTGGCTAAAGCCCATGGAAATGTTGGGCATGGCTTTCTGAAGCTGTACCTGGGGCGGGGCGCTGGCATGTAATTCCTGCTCTCTGACCGAAGAGCCTTAGGTGTGTGCTGAAAATGTGAGCCTGTGTCACTGAGCCATGTACGAGCTTCACTGCCCAGACCTTTTCAGTGATTTTTAGACAGCCCATGATGGGGAAACCAGCACCAGTGTTTAGTGCTGTGAGGCTATGAGGTGTCTATAATGCATCTTCCATCTTTGTGTCATGGTCATGCAGAGGCATGCATCTTCCTTGCAACATAATGCTAAGGAATGTGCAGAATGCTGATCTAGGCACTTCGTCGACAATTCCATGTCAGATTCATATATGGGTTTAAAGGAAAACGATTAATTGTTAGACACGTTAGTTAAAGTCCCTTCAGATAACTCGTGAAGCTGAATACTTTTCAAGGCTTTGAAATTTCATGTTGTTCTCAGGAAGTATGAAGAACTGCTAGGGAATTTTTATTGTTCACTATATAAGCTTTACTAGCTTTGAACCCAGACTTTTAGTAGTGATAAGTTACTGTATTAGGTGACCATGTTGCCTAGACCTTTAAACAATTTGTGCCTCTTAATAGCAACACCAGGTCTCTGGTAATTTGTTGTATGTGTTGAAATAGCTTCTGCCCTGTCTCTCCAGCCCTCTCTATTCCAAAGACCATTTATCACAGGTAAATGGATTTTTATGTAGAGCTCCGATCATACCAAAAGAAAACCTTATTTAATCATAAAGGAATTTTCTTGTGGATGCTGCAGCTGGGGTGATCGCCAGGTCTTGGAATGTCCGTTACCGGGTTTTGTGAACACGTTAGATGCTTTCTTTTAAAATGAAGAATGTGTTCTCTAAAGATAGTGTGTGTTAGGTCCTTGATAAAGTACTTGATTAAAAAGCATTGACATTAAATAGGAAAACTCTTTGCTTAGCTTTTAGAAGAGTATGTGTGCGTGTCATCTCCGCAAGAAATGATTGATGGATTCTGTTTTATGAATGGCCATCCATTAAGAGTCCTCTTCTTGTTAGAGGACATTGGTAAGTCACAGGTTTTATGGAGCTCTACCCTCTGTATCTGTAATGGAGACATACCAAAGCAAAGCCCCAACAACTGAGATTCATGGAGCTGATGGTCCAAAGTCAATGGGCATGTTTCAATGGCAAGGGGGAAAGCCAAGGGAAGGAGCCTTTACACACTGATGCTGGGAGTTCAGAGAGTTTGAATTGTGATTTTTGTTCCTGCTGCCCTATCCCATTAGAACCTGGTAGTGCATGACATGGGTAGAATGCAGTTTGATCTTGCAGCATAGATGGGATTTAAACTTCCTTTAACCATGTCTGAACTGTGCTATTGCCTTGCAGAGTCCAAGGCTGTTGAGAGATGCTGGGACCCAGTTCAAACACATTTCAATCCCACTTACATGGTAAATCCGAAGCAGGTTTTAATGGTGTGGTGATTCCATAACCACACTGCAATGCAGACACGCCTCCTCAAAGTCATTCAGCCATGCCTGCAATGCTGCTAGTTCCACCCTCCCTCTACCCTGCCCCAAAGGAAGGGCAGGTGCCAGGTTACACTCTGCAGCACTAGAGAGCTTAAGGGCAGTGGGTCCCTCCCAGCGCTAGCACACATGTGATGGGGCAGCCAAATACCCACTGATTTTTCACAATGTATTTAATAGGGATGGACGGCTTTTATTGACTGAATCCTGGAGTTTGGTAGCCCCACTTCCAAGCCCTCTGGGTCCATGTACAGTCACAACAAAGGTTTGCACAATTTGCTGTGCATTCCGGGGACATCAGCAGAGCTGGAATAAAAAGAGGGGCTGCAGAGCAAGTCTGAGCTGCATAGACAGAGGGGCGTGGGGGTCAATGGCTGGAATAGCTGGGGGGCCAGAGCAGGAGGATCCAGTAGCCCTGGCAGAGCTGAGTGTGGAGGAAGCGCCAGGAAAGGCTTCCTTCACTTTGTCTGTCTGTACCCAGCACCGTCCGTCCCTCTCTCCTGAATTCTAACTTCACCCAAAGCATATCAAAAAGAAACCCAGAAATTCTCAAAGGCTGCTGGGCACAGAAACGATAATGCTCTTTCTTGTCTGATGTCTATTCCCTTTGGAATCTACAGGCGCTAGTTTATTGCAGCCCTTTCAGCAGAATGACGATATTATTATCCAGTTCCATGACACCGCATTTGTCTTCCCTCTATTAAAAGCAGCAAATGCAATGGCATTGCAAGGCCCTTCTAATAGACCTGAATTCATTCTTGGTGGAGGTATACCTCATATTCATGATACACTTTCCTCTCTCTTATCTCATACCAAAGTGCTCAGCAGCACTTGGTAGACCACAGCATACAGTAGCATGTGGTTCTTTCCCTCCTGATGGATAAGATGAGGGTGGCGTCTCTATAGGGATTGAAAGCCACTCACAAAATCATTTAGAACCAGGATCCCTTATGCTACCAGATGGATCAGCCTATAGAAAAAGGGAGGGGGAAACTTATTTTGGCTTGTTAGGTTTGGACCCACTGAAACCCCACAAGTTCTAGGTCCAGTACAAAACTTGGAACTCCTGAGGTTCATGCATCCTCTGCTAATTCTCCCATTCCTCCTTCCCCTGACAACAGCGTATTGTCTCACAAGGCCAGATGTTCACGAGAGCCCAGAGCCAGGGGTTCAGCACTTGCAACTGGGGCTTGGATTTCAGAAGAGCTCAGGACTCATCTAGGCACCAAGACAAGGGTCCAGATTTTCAATAGTGTTTTCAATAGCTGCTCCCACTGTGACACTTCTGGCCAGGTTTTCCAAAGGGCTCTGCCCTCAACATGCACCCAGCTGGGTACACTCCAGCCTTCGTGACTCACACCTGCTTCCCAGAGAGCACGACGCAAGGCTGACAACCCGGAGCAGGACTCAGGTGCCTTACTGCTGTTACCCTGATGGGTCGAAACAGGATCCAGCTCTGCTGTTTCGTCCTCTCTCCTCACTGCCCAAATCCTGGTGATTCGCTAACCCAGGCCCTGGCAGCTGGGCTGACGATGGAGAAAAGTGTGGTAAGATGTCGGCAGAATTCCTTCCCCTCCTGCACATTAAAACAAAGCAACATTTCTTCAGTGTCCTTCACCCCGCTGAAAGCAGGGGTGCCCAGGGAGAGAGACGCAGAATAGCAGTTAACCCTGCAGCCTCTGGCTGCTCCCCAGCAGTGGTTGCTATGGGCCTGGTTCTCCATTGCCTAGCACCTTGTCCAGCTCTCTGCATCTGTCCGAGATTGGCCAGACCTGATGGAGCGTGTTTGAACTCCCTGCGCACAAGGTGCTGGCCAGCGCAGATTCATGCCCTAGGGCTGCAGCCCCAGGGGAGGAGAGCGTGTGGCCAGTAAGAGGCAGGGCAGATTGGCACCCTGGTGAAGCCCACCCCAGCTGTCTCAGCCCAAGCACCAGAATGATCCACCTCACTTTGCTGCTGATTCCTGACTTCTCCCAGGAGCCAGCAGGGACAGCTGGGATGGGCCACACCTGGGCTGGGGGCAGTGAGGAACTGGCTCTGCGTGGGCAGCGTGAGGAGCTGGGGCCAGCTGGAGCAAGGAAGCAGCAGTGTGAGGCTGGGGACTGCTGGGATGGGAGAGGGGCATGTTTGGAGGCTTGGCAGGGGGCTGGGGAGGTGGTGGGAGGGGGGCAGGGATGGGGGAGGAGGGTGTGGAGGGGAGGGGCTGGAGAAGGGAAAAGTGCCAGGAGCCGGGGAACTTCCCCTACCCAAAGCTGCTTGTTTTGCATCAAGGGCAGCACAGTGGCTGGTGAGTGTGACAGGCAGCGAGCTATGGCCAGTGTGTGTGTGTGTGTGTGGGGGGGGGGGCTGCAGCTCCATGGCCTTGCCTTGGCCTCTGTGCTCGAGTGGCCAGATTTTTCAAAAGAGCACAGCACCCAGCATCTCGCACAGAGAACAGTGCATGTGTGTGTGTGTGTGTGTGTGTGGTGGTGGGGGGTCCTCTTTGTTCTTTATAGTGTCTGAAAGTCTCAGTTTTGCCAACCCCAATCATGCAATAATCCTGAGCCAGGCCCCCCAAAGTCATGAGGTTGGCTTAAAATTGAGGAGATTTTTAAACAAGAAATGTGGGGGTCTTTTTATTTGCCTTCTAGTTTTTTTGTCAGCAGAGCCCCCATTTCTAGGCTTTTCTCCATGAGAGCTAGAACCTTCTACTTCGTTTTTAAATGAAAGCCGAGATTCTTCTTTCTCCCCTGGCTCTCGAAGATTCCTGAAAAACACCAAAGATCACAACAGAGTGGATAAAAAATAGCAAGAGTTGGCAACACTTGTGGTGCCTAGATGGGAGCAGAATTTGTGAGAAAATCTTGCTGCAGATTTCCTAGAATTACAGGGTGTCTGTGCAGCAATCTCATCTCCTGAGCATGTCACCACAGTCACCTCACGTCATCACGACAAAAGAATTAACCCTCCCCCCCAACTTTGGTTTTTATTTCGGATGTTGTTTATTTTCTCTCTTTGCCTGGCCAGCAGTGTTTGGGCTTCAAATCCAGGGTGGAGTGGAGGGGATACATTAAAATGCAAACTAATAACTGTTCCAGTTGTTATTTATTTTTTAAATCATGAAAAAATTTGTATTAGTTTTTGTAATTTTTTAAATACAAAAGCTGTATTTTGTGCCTGTTGCACTGGACAGTTATTTTCATTTAAACCTGAAAAGGGGACTAGTTATTACAGTTATTCCGATCCCTTAGAAGGATCCTTGTCTGTGGCATGTGGCTGGTTGGATACATTCCTGTCTAATGCCATATATCAGAAAAGACATATGGTTCTAAACATAATAACGTGGAATCTGTTCTCAGTAGGTGGCATCTGGTCGCTCGATACCTGATTTCTGCAACCCGGGCTGCTCTGTCCCATGCCGGCTGAGAGAATGGGGGGTCTGTGGGCAGGGTGTAGAACTGGATCACAATTAGCAGTGGGCCTAAATCACAAAGTCCAGCTTCAGAGGTGGGATCTAACTTGTGGACTGTTGGGAATTGTTGGGAGCTGCAGCTTTGGGACCAGATGCCCAGTTACACCCATTTACACCAGCTAAGCATCTGGCCCTCGGGTTTAGCTCTCCTCTCTCCTCTATTAAAAGAGTGAGTGAGGAGCCCCTCTTTGTTCAGCAGCTGTGAGCAGATGCTCCTGTCCCTGTTGATCTGCCCAGAGACAGCCTCATTACTGCTTCCTGTCTCTCGACGCAGTGTAAAATCGTGAACAGGAATAGGGGGCAAATCAATCCCAAAAGAGCCAGAGGTGCCCCCATGCCAAAAATGGGGTCTCTCACGGCATCGGCGCTACCTGGCTTTTATTGTGGACACTGGCTGCTGTGATTTGCAGTCTGCTCATGTTATGGCAGCAGCTGGGAAGAATGCTGGAGCCAGGAAAAGAGGCTCCTGAGAGGCAGAGGCCACTTGGAAAGAAATCGGGTCACTTCGATTTGCAAGTCCTGGAGCCGGAAATAGGGTTTGCCTGCTCTGAAGGTGAGGATTGCATTTCCTCCCTGAGCTCGGGGCACCCCCCAGGCCTGCCTGCAGAATGCACTCCAGGCCTGGAGTCAGTGAGTTAAAATACGCTTCAGGAGTGACACTCCCCAAAATGGGCCGTCTCCACCCCACATTCCTGGGCAAGGGAAGGATGGACACTGTATTCTTTCATTTAAAAAGTAGCCAAAGCTCCATCCCGGGAGACACAAAGCCTTTGTGTAAAACAACAACATTGCATTCTCTCGCTCCAGGCAGCTTTGGGCGAAGGGCTGCGTCCAAGAGTCATTTTGTTAAAGATTTGTGCATGGGTTGTGTTAGATTCTTGCCTTATGGAGGCAAACCAGTGCTGATAAGAGTGCGAATGAAACAAGCTTACTTGTCTTGAAGCGGTGTGGGGGTGGCAGTAGCACAGCTTGGTGCTTGCTTTGCACAGTGGCTGGCTCCTTCCCTCTCCTGTACCGTGTGGGTCTCTGTTTCCTTAGTGCAATGCAACTTGCCATGTCCTCCATACCTTTGCACCTTGTAGCGCCTTTCGTCTGAGGAGCTCCCAGGACTGTAACCTGAATGTTCACTGAGCACTGACAGCGCGCTTGGTGCTGTACAGGTTCAGAGGAGCAGGCAGTCCCTGCAGACACAGTACAGAAGAGACATACCTCTGCAGACTGCGGGTAGAATGCAGCCGTTGTGTATTCTTATTGAGCCTGTCTATCTTGGAGGGCTTATCAGCATTGCTATCGATGGTAGTTAAGTCTTGCAGCCCCCTTGTGAGGAAGAGAAGAAAGAGCGGTATTCTTACATACTATCTATGGTACAGGTGGGGAAACTGAGGCACATAGCACATAAGTGACTTGTCATCTTCCATGTGGCTTGTGAAGTTACCCCACCAGTGTTGGGAACACAGCACAGGGGCCTTAGCTGGAGTGGAGTGAGCTGTTTGCAGTTGACATTTCTCTTATCAGCTTTAGCTCTTTCCTGTTCAGTGACTGCCCACAAGCAGATCACAACTTCCACAGGTGTATTGGCATGTTGGAAAATACCCCCTGGATAGTTCAGCTGAACATGTTTCAGTCAACGGGCAGGCTGGACGGCTGCGAAAAGTTCAAAAGTCCCTGCTTGAAACTGGAGCTCTTTTGACAGGCTGTATAAGTCACGTAAGTGTCTGTTCCCTGACTGGGTGAGCAAAAGGCAGAGGTGAATTCTGGCGATTACTAAAAGCGATTCTAAATTCGCTTGGTGCAAGTATCTTGCTGTGTCCCCGCAGAGTCACTGCCTGTCCTGCCAGCACTCACTGTGAACAGAGGGTGAAATTCACCCCTGTGCAAACAGTTGACACAGCCTTGGCCCCCCGGGCACTGAAAGGGGTTCTTGTGGGATTTAGGGGGCACGCAGGCTCAGAAGAGTGAACTCAAAATGGGGGCACTAGATGGACCCGGGGTCTAATCCAGTCTGTTTTGTGTGTGCGTATGTAGTGATAACAGACATGTCTATAGCGACGTGCCACCAGGCATGCTGGGACAGACTGCACACACCAAATGAGAGAGCCCCTGCCAAAAATGACACGCCACGGGCTTTCTGGTCTGCATCAAACTCCAGAGCTCAGGGGTATTTCTGCCTCTCCCCTGACTCTGTCAATCTCCATGCGGAGACATAAAAGGTGGGTTTTTTTAATTAATTGGCACCGATTGTGTTCCATGGAAACGCTGTTCAGGAGAGGCAGGAGTACCACGAAGCCATGGGGACCAAGCTGGCTAAATGCTGCTTCTCTCCACCTATGCTCTCAGAAAACAAGGTACAAATCTCGCACCTGACCTGTTTTAACCCAGGGTGACACTGGTCAAATGTTCCGTTAGATAATTGCTTAACAGAAATTATTCCCAGCAAAAATTTGACCTGCCATCACAGAGCACTTCAGCTTATCAAGTGTCCAACTAATCCAACTGTGCATAATGTAGTGAGGGCACTGAACAGCGCATCCTGCTGGCAGACGCCTCTGGCCACTCTCTGCTGCATGAGGTGGAGTTGGGTTAGATTCCAGGGTGCAGCTAGCTGATGTATTTCTTTAAAGTGAGGCCATGCCAAACTAACTCCTTATGCTAAGATGTTAATTGTCACTGTGGTGCATAAGGGTTGCTCTGTCTCTTTCAGTGACAAGACCACTCTTGTTTCCCCAACTCTGCTGTGCTGAACACCTGCCCTTTACTCTTTGCTGTTTGCACTCTGGGGCAGCTTCTAATTCCTTGATCCTTTGGGGGAAGAAGTAACTCAGCTGACTGAACCAGAACCACCCAGTTTGAAATAGTCCAAAGCCCTGACGGCTGAACCAGCCTGCCTTTCTGTGCTGGTAACATGCTGTCTGACTTTCGAGAACTGCATTTCGCTTCTCCATTCAAATTGCTCTGCATTCCTGTCTTCCAGCTGGTAAACGTAAAATGCTTTCTGGTCCAGCAGTTTGTTTTCCATCTTGGCACTCCAGCACAGCCCACAAACACACATGCAGACCCATATCTCTCCAGCGCACTGGCTGTAGAGTGTGGACCATGACCCAACATAGCTGGAAAACTCAAAATCATATATAAATATATGTGTGTAGTGGTGAGTGAGTCAGCATAGATGGAGCTAAGGTGTGCATTTCTATCTATCAGTGTACATACAGGCATGCTCCTTGGCTCCAGCTATGCTCTTTCACCCAATGCTACTGCGTGGGGTGGGGGAATTCTCTATTAATAGCCTTGTACATTTTGTGTACAATCCAATCAATACCGTATTTAAGGGAAATTGACCGACCGCTCGGCTTTGCTGGGGATCATGGCACATGAGGAAAGCCCTGTTGGGAGCTGCCTCTGCTGCTGAACTGCCTTATTCTGCTCCAACACGTGCTTCTTGTGCATTGTTGCGGGAGCATAGTGAGATGTGGGAAGCTCACTGAGGCCCTCACCAAATCTGACATTGATTCATACATCGGCTTTTGCAGCTGACAGTGTGAATTCAGCCTGTCACCGATTCAGGAGCCAGGAGTGCGCTTGATCACACTACTGTCACAATGCATTAATGGGCCATGGACTGGCATTGACAGGAAGGGCTTGAGGAATGAGCTGGGGGAGAGGGGGTATGTCAGAGAGCAGAGGGAACTCTGATGCTGGCTTTTCTGCAGAGACACCGGACAGGGTAGGGGGAGCGCATTCATTTCAAAAGCATCCAAGACCTCATCCGTTGACAACTTTGCATCCAAGTCCAACCTTCCTTCTGCATTGTGTGTTGCCAGGTCCCTAGCCTATGAGCAGATCTAAGAGGTTTTAATGGCTGTGTTTTCAACTGTGTTTCAGGTAGGCGATCAGATGAAACTGCTGCAGAACTGCTGGAGTGAGCTGCTGGTATTTGACCATATCTACAGGCAGGTGCAACATGGGAAGGAGCACAGTATGCTGCTTGTGACAGGCCAGGAGGTAATGCCCTCTCCTTTGATGGGAAAAGCCTTCCAGTGTTTCAGCAGACTGTACCTTTCCACTGCAATTCCTGCATTGCTAAGTGGAGTAACAGCATGAAAGGGTTGGGACAGCACAGCTAATAGTGAGCCTGCATTATTGTTGCAGATGGATAGATGGACACAAAGAGTGAAACATCAGAGGGGAGCAGGCCCTGTGCCTTTGTCGATGCATTGGGATATTAACCAGAGCCGGGTGATATGGGGACCAGATCCTTCCCCATTTGTAACTGTGCTGCTGCCCCAATCAGTTCTCCTGTTCACTTCAGGATTTGCAAATCTGCCATAGTTCTGCAAAGGAAAATCTTCCCTCTCTTACCATTTATTCCCAAATGGGAGTGATGAAAAGCCACTTTTCTTTGCCATTTTTGTTTTCACCCAATTGAAATCAGAAATTCCACTGCTTCCTCGCTGGGTCAGAACCAATGTTTTTAATCCAAAAGGAAAGCACATGAAAGGCACCATGTGCCGGCTGGTTAATCTGGTGTTATTAAGTGTGTTTCATTGCCCTAGTTCGCAAAAAGAAAAGGAGTACCCGTGGCACCTTAGAGACTAACAAATTTGTTAGTCTCTAAGGTGCCACGGGTACTCCTTTTCTTTTTGCGAATACAGACTAACAAGGCTGCTACTCTGAAACATTGCCCTAGTTGTGGTTCTGGTAGCATCTCTCTAGGATCAGAGTTTTGGGTGAGCCTTGGACCAATTCAGGGGCTGTGGGGCAACATTTAAAGTGGGGGAGTCATCGACTCCTCCCCCGCTCTGAAATTCCCCCTCCTCCAAGCAATCTAACCCCCCTGGCCCATCAGCCCATGCAGCTACTCCCTCCAAATTTTAGTGAGTGGATTTGTGAAATGGTGCACAGGGTCACTCAGGTTTGGTCTGGCCAAAAAGTAGTTGGGCCATGGCCCCCCTGGCTCTGCAGTCTATGGGCTAACTGGTTTTGTATGGCAGCCATTGGAAACTCAGTGGCTTTGCAGGGCTGTAGTGTGAAGTCAGGCCAGCCTGGGCAGTTTTGGTTGCTTAGCTTTAAATGTTGGGGCTGGTTTGAACTTCAGACTCCAGAATGGGAGCCCATGGGAACCAAAATCCATCTCTGTAGTTTCAGACAATCTCAGCTACATGGAGCCCAAACTGGGAAGGAAAAATGGGTGACTTTTGTCTTACTTCTTTCCCTCTGGTGAAGGCCCTCCCGTCCTGTCCCGCCTCCTGCATGAACTGAGGCTGACCCAAGCAGATGCCTGGTGTTTTGTTTTTGCTGGGTTCCGGAATTGTTTTTGCACAAGGGGAGAAATAATGATCTGTAGATAGACCCAAGCCATCCCCGGAGCGCAGGCGGCCGGCATGTACTGCCTTCCAGCCAGGGGAGAATTCTTGGGTTTGGAGCAAAATGTTTCTCATAAGAAAAATCAACAGTCATGTCTGTATTTACAGAAACTGGTGTGAGAACAGACCAGCTCTGTTTGAATAGTAGATTTTGCAGGGAACATGGGAACAAAGTCTCCCCAGAATTGCAGCCTGATCTTCCAGCTATTCCCAGGGCAGCATTGCTGTTGTGCAGTGAGGGCTTCCTCTTTAAACACAAATTAGAACAAATAATAACCCAGAAGATTACTATTTTCTCTTGTGTGTCTCCAAGTTACTCCTGTTTATTCTCTAAAGCGAGATTCACGCTGTCCAGAGGACCTGTGCAGCACTGTTTGTGATGCCATGGGACTTAAATAGTCTCTTGGGTTTATACTGGCTACCCAGGGATGAATTTCACCCTGACTCCGCAGTTTTGCTGCCTCTGTCCTGTAATGTTTTAGCCACATGCCAGAATTGGCTGCTGCTCCCTGCCCTCCTGGGAATCAAGGACATCCCTCATCTGTGCCTGAGGTGCTGAGAGCCATTGACCAAACTGCAAACCCTGCATGTGATGAAAACCGCTTCAAGACAGTGGGTGCGGCAGCTCCCCCTACACCCCTAGTTCCAGCACCTATGGCCTGTGCATGCAGCCAAGCTGCTCTGTAGCTAGAGTTTGGCTAGCTGAAAACCCTGCCAAGGAATAGTTTGTTCCCTTCCCTCCACTGCCATTTCCTTATGATAATCCAGCCAGAGAGCTTGAATAATTCTAAATCCCATTCAGCCAGTCTTACGGCGGTGGGGGACACTGTAAGGACACCTGTCCTGCCAGTACCATTATTGTTTCAGTCACTTAGGGTGTATTCACCCTTAGGGTGCAGAGGGCTAGTACAAGACCTAGGCACCACCGAAGTCCTGCCTTGTGCTGGCTCCTCTGCTGGGGGGTGAAGCTCACGAGAGGAGTCTTTTCAAGTCCACTTCCAGACCCACTGCGGTGTTGGCTATTTGCTGTCCCTAGGGCAAGGAGCGGGGGGGGGTTTAAAATGAGCAGCTCATGCCCTCTCCACAGGCAGGGCGTAGCTAAGAGACACAGTGGGGTCTCGACCCCGCTCGATGCCTCGCAGTGTGGTACTCACCACTCCTCAGGCCCTTGCAGGGTGTGATGCTCCTGGCCACTGAGCCCGGCTTCCTTCTTTGCTTTCAGGTGGAGATGGCGACAATCGCGGCTCAAGCAGGGTCCAACCTGAATAACCTGGTCTTGAGGGCACAAGAACTGGTCCTACACTTGCATGCGCTCCAGGTGGATAGACAAGAGTTTGTGTGTTTGAAGTTCCTGATACTCTTCAGTCTCGGTAAGTGCCCCCGAAGGGACTGAGTTCTGCAGGGTGCCGCGGGGGAGACACTGGAATGCAAAGCACTTTCACGCACAAAGCTAGCAAAGGGCAAGGCGGAGCGGCTGCTCTCTCGCGTCGTGCCTGGTTGGTGGAGGCATGGAGAGCTGTTATTAGTGACTGTTCTTATTTACTCGTGGCCCAGGAGCACCGAGAGACCCTCTCCATGACCGAGGGCGCATTGTGCCAAGCACTCTGTGAAGAGACAGTAAAAGACAGTCCCCTGCCCCAAAGAGACAAGGAAGAGGGGGAGAAAGGGAGTATGGTTCTCCCCATTTCACAGGGGGAGTGAGGCACAGAGCGGCTGCGTGACTAGTATCCTGTAGCTTGTATTCAGACAGAATGTGGCTTGTTTTTAAGCTGACTGCACCTCTCACGGTGTGTCCCGTGGAAGCCTTTCATCCTTCGGGTAACCCCTCCAGAGATAAGGGGTTTGCACCACAGACACATTGGTGCCTCCTTGTTGAAAATCCTCCCCGAACACCTCTCTGCTGTCTGACAGCCAGCGATTTCTCACTGTGGTGAGAAGGGGGTGAAGCTGCAAATCACCAGGTGCTAAGTAACAGTTCTCTGCAGTGCTAAGGGGTAGCAGAGATTCGAGGGAGTGACAGAGAGATGCACACAGGAACAAAGCAGTCAGCGGGATATGGGATCTAATCTTCCCCTGGCAGAGAATCTCAGCTTGGCGAAACACAGCCTCCAGGGTATGTCCGCCCAGCACTGGGAGCATGTGTCCCAATGCAGGGAGACAGACATGGGCTAGCTCTCTTTGTTAAAAATCATAGCACAGGGGCACGGGCACTGGTGTGGGCTAGCTCACTGACTACAAGCCCGCCGATCCCCTGCATACATACTTGGGTGGCCAGCCCAAGCCACTGCCCGTGCCATCTTGACCACACTCATGTTCGGCACGTGAGCTCACGCAGTGCTCGCGCCCCTCTGTCACCCTGCACTGGGAAGTGCCCTCCCAGCTGCTGTGGAGATGCCTTGGTGGGCTAGAGGTCCCTACGCTGCTCATGGGGCAGAGGAGTGCTCAGGTACCGGGGCCAGGAGAAACACACAGACAGGGCCTGCTGCTCCTGTTAGGGTGGAATAGCTAGAAATCAGAAGCCTGGTTTCTAGAGACATGAGGCCCCTCCGCTCCTGCTGATGTGTGTCCTGCTTTGGGGTGAGCTGCTCTGAGCAATCCCCTGGCTCCTGCTCGCTTCTGCCTGCTCAGTGCAAGGTGCTGTTCAGAAATGTTTAAGTCCTGCTGGCTGGCTGAGACCAGCTCTCCCCTGTGTCACCCCCACGAGGGCTAAGATCTGCCAGGGTCTCTGCTGGGAGTTCCTGGAACAGCAAGTGCTAGAGCGTTTTGGACAGAGGGCACTTGGCCTGTGTGGCCTGCCAGAGCCAGGGCTGTGCTGCCTTCAGGGCACTGTGTAAAGTGTCACGCAGGGTGTTAACTGACCACCACTGTGGCAGGGCAAGAGGCACTCAGAGGTGGATAAGTGTGCGGCAGCCAGAGGTGATGGGCATTGGGCACTGAAGACATGGAATGAAATGAGCACATGGGTGAAGCAGAGTTTGCCTCGAGGGAGGGGTGGTGCCATGCTGGAAGTCAAGAGAAGAGCCTTTATTTGAGGGGATCCTTAATAGCAGCCAGAGGTTTGCAGTGGATGGACCTTCCCTTCGGTGCTGTATGCGATGAGGGCTTCTGCTCATGGCTCTAGCTTTCTGTGCGCAAAGAGCCGCTGGCTTTCCCGGTGGCCTGGGCCCCAGAGGGGAGGCATAGGGCCAAAGGGGTCCAGAGGGCCAGTACTTCTTCCTGCTCAGTACTGCAGGCTGTTCTGTAGGTGATGGCTTTCTGGGGCAGTAAAGACCAGAGGCAGCAGCACAGATGACAGGTCTTGGCATCTCCCCCTGCCCTGAAGGTTTGCTAGATGTCTAGGAACCTGCCGGGCGCAGCTTGACAGTGGGCACGTCCCTGCTGCGTTCTCTGAGTCGCCGAGCCCAGTTCAAAGCTTCTCTGATGTGGTGGAAACTAAAGGGAAGCTCTCACCAGCCCTGGTCAGAGCCGCACACAAAAATCGCTGTAACCTGCCATTATCTGTAAGTCTGTGGGAGTGGAGCGTGGTGATTACAATGTAGAGTCTAAAGGGAGCGCCAGAGACAAACATGCTGAAAATAAACCTGCTGAGCCCGCAACAGCCAAAGCGCTAAAAGTTAATTAGGCAAAAACCTTTGTAAAATAGCTTGTAATTTTATCAAGAACAAGGAGGGACACAAATCAAATGATGACTCCTCACCTTTGCCCCCCGAGTCTCTCTCTGGGGATGCAGCACCTCTGCCTGAGACCTGGGGCTGTTTGCAGCCGCGCGAGTTCCCAGAGGCTCGTCCCACTGTGGTGTTTTCCAGGGGCTAGTGTTGTAGTGTTGTAGCTCCCGGGGGAGGAGTGGCCACGCACAGCCTGGGCTGAACAGCAGCTGGTTAGATTGCTGCAGCAGCAAGAAATTGCACAGGCTCAGAGGCTGTAATGTGAGTGTATTAGGGCTTCGGGACAGTCTCTGGCCAGTGCTCTGTGCCCCTCTCAGCACCTGGCATCCCTCCTCATTCTGTGTGTATTTATTTGTGTTGCATTAGCATCTCGACACCCAGCCAGGGCTCAGACCTCCATCCTGCTAGGAGCTGTATACAGGCATATAATACGAAGATGGCCCTGGCAGTATAAAATGAAAGACAGCAGGTGGATGCAACGTAGCAGTGAAGGCAGGCACCCGGTGACAGTCCACTGGGTATGAGCTGTGTGACGAGCAGCAGTCACAGTGCACCAGCTGCTGAGCTAGTGTTGGCATCGCAGCAGAGGTGAGCTCTAAGGAGAGAATTGAGGACAATGAGAGGTAGCTTTGCAGACTGAAGTTATTCACAGCTCTCTCTCCCTATTAGGGACCTCATCCTGAAAACGTGTAGGCATGGGACTAACTTTGCTCATGGACACAATCCCATAGATATCTGTGGGGCTATTCACAGGAGAAATGAATATTCACCAGCAGAAATGTTTGCAAGATTGGATCCATGTACTGCAAAGCCGCTGCGTGAATGACACTGGGCCATGCTACAGCTACAGTTAGTTATTTTTAATGTGGCATCTGGTACGAATACATTCCATGGGGCGAGCCCTTCAGAGAGCACTTGGGTGAGAAGGGGGAGCATTAGACAATGTTATTTCAATAGGGCCTGATGAGGCTCAGAAGCTCATCATGGGAGGTGCTGGACAGACACGTAACAGAAAGTTTAGCAGTCTAGATGACCAGATAATATACTGACATCCCTCTGTCTCCCTTGGCTTGCAGCTCAACAGAGACATTTTTAAAGCAAAAATATTTTTATTTTCATCAGAGTGTTTCCCAGAATGTCCTTTTCTCCCCCTGAGCCCCAGAAAACAGTCGTCCTGGCGAAAGGAAAGTGGTGGGTAAGATTCCACCTTGGTCAGCATGCAGGGGCCAGTGCAGGCTCATTCCCCATCTGGCATTAAATAGGGCCTGTTTTGAGCAGTGAAACAAACTGGCTGATAGGGCCTTTACAAAACAGCCGTGTTGACAGAGCCTGGCGCAGGGACTGGCCCTATCTCGCTGGATTGGCGTCAGAGGAATGCAGGGCAGGGAAGCGCAGACTTCTCGTGATATAGCCACCGTCTCGGAGTCTGTGGTAAAAGTAACTCAGGCTGATTCACATAGTTACTTCTCACCTAGACACAATATCCCCAGCAGCCACTGGCTGGGAGAGCTGGCCCTCCTGCTTGGCCCGGCACATTTCTGGGGGCTTTGCCACAGCCTTTGCCAGCCCCTTTTGCTTGGGCCTTGGCCTCCCATCCCGAAAGCCCCACCCTTGCCACAGTTACCATAGCAACACGCAGCTACAGGACCGAGAGCCTGCTGCCGGTGCAGGCTGCTACTGATCCTGCAGGCGTCTAATGCTCACCTGGCGATCGTCCCATCCTCAGGCAGAGCACCTGCCGGGCTGCCTTGTCCCCCTGGCACGTGCACGGCAGGGGCCAGCGGCGTTTATCTGTCACTCGCCTTGGTGATGGAGAGGGGTGGGTGGGCGGCTTTGGGGACTGGCAGCCTCTGTTCAGCCACAGAAGAGGTACAGCCTGGGCATCCACAGGGCACACGTCCCCCCGTGTGCCCACCCTGGCCTGGAGACCCTGTCTGGGGCACTGCCAAGCCTCCGCGTAGCTCTGTCAGAGCCAGAATCGCCCCTGCGGGTTTGAGTCATCTCATCAGCACCTTTCCCTTCTCCCCAGGCCTTCCCCTCGTGGCCTCCATCCCTGTGGTCTCCTCCTCTCCCACTTCCCTCTCTCCTCCCTGCCCTTCCTGGTGACCAACAAAAGTCCCAAGAAAATGAAGTCCTGTTTGCAAAGGTGGGTGCTACACTTGCTGTAGGGTTGAGCCCGGCTTTGTCTGACTATGGCCCACCTGGCTGACTGTTTGCCTGCCTATAATTGTCACTGTGTTCCTAGGGTAGGTGCGGATAATAAGAGATGTCTCTTCTGGCTAGTTTAGCACTTTGCACCCTCGCCAAAGGATGCCAACATTCCTTAGCTCCGAGTATCACCTTCCATTCTCACCCGGCCCGCGGGAAGGCAGATAAGTATCCTTACCCCCATGTTATGGACGGAGGAAGTGACTTGCTCAGGCTTACAGTTGGCTGCAGAGCTCTCAGATCTCACCTCAGCCTAGTAGATCATGTTCCCTCTTGCCCTATTAACACGGATCTTGTTGTTGTTCATTGGTGTGCCAAGGACCTTTATAGAGAGATATAAAAAAACAATGGGTCTAAATTTTCAAAAGATGCATGATTCTGGGGGGCCCCAGTCTGAGGCACCTTCAGAGGATCCTGTTTTTCAGAGGGCAAGTGCTCAGCACTTCCTGAGAATCAGGCCCATTTAAGGTGTCCCAGATTGTCAGTCCAAAATTGAGACACTGCTCACTTCGGCAAACTGAGCCAGTCTCTCCTGCCCACTTCCCTGTGAGGAGTTACAAGTGGGAGTGGGGAATAACAACTGTGTGGTGTAGTAAAGTTGTGTGCCTTATATTACAAAGGCAGTGAGCTCAAATGCTGTGAGGTTATTGCTCTTAGAAATGGGTCACACCTTTGATTCCCTCATTGCCAAATGGATCACTAACTTTTCCGCACTTTGTGAGCTTTAATGAGCTCCATTGAATATTCTCCATTGAATGAAAATATTTACATGCTTGTTGCTCCGGGAACAAACCAAGAGGTAGATACAGTCCAAGGGGTATATTCTGTGCACATTTAATGCATAGAACCAACGTTGCCAACTCTCCTGTTTTTATCACAAGTCTCATAATATTGGGTGTTTTCTTAAAACTCCAGCTCAGGGAGTCAAGTGATTGATTATGTGAGCATCTCAGCTTCTAGCCTTCAGAGTTGTGGAGAGGAACTTGAAATCATGACCTCTGTGCACCTTAAAAGCTCTAAAGCTAGAAAGTAAATAAGAAAACCCCCACATTTATTATTTTAAAAAAATCATGATTTTGAAGCTAATCTCATGACTTTTAGGGGCCCAGTCATGATTTTTGCGCACTTAGGATTGGCAATAGTGGAACATCTCCTGGCAGAAGGCGTGTGTTTTACACCTTTAGTTTTCAGGACACCATTGAATGCTGCGTTGGTTTATTATGGAGTTAGGCTCCCACTGCCAATGCTGTTTCCTAACTGTCTCTCAGGCCCCTTTGGAAATGACAGTCAGAGCTTTCATTGTCCATGTTTTGCAGTTGACCAAGAGTGCTTGGTTATGCTCCTGGCACATTCAGGGCTTAATACCATAAGAATTTCTCCAGCTGTGAATTTAACACTAGCAAATTCCCATGTCTGCAAAGTACCCAGTGTGCAGCTCTATGGCACACAATGACTGAGGTCTGATCCAGTTAGGGACTTGACCTGTGCTATTTAAAAGGTCTATTCACCCTTCCCATCAGCTAATTCTGCTGAGAGAGAGAGAAGGGATAGAATATGATCCACAATATTTCACAAAGCCACGTTTCATCTGCATTCAGAGACCATGGGCTTAATTTTGCCCTGTGCAATGCCACAGGTGGGGAGTTGGCCTGGATATAGCTGATGGCAAAATTTGCCCTAATAGCTCTGGCAGGAGAAAAGAAACTTTAGAGATCAGTGAGTGGAGTAAACGGTTACATTAGCATGATACAAATAGAGCTAATTTGTACCACTCCGAAGTTCTGGCCTGGTACGTGGGGGTTTATGAACCCTAGTAGCAATTAGGTATTATGTAGGATTATTTTTTAACAGATGTGCTCTAGGTTATATCTCATTTAACTGGGCTGCTCAGCAGGTCACACCTATTCAAACCTGGCTGATTTATACTGATTTCTGTAGCTCCCATCTCTGTGCAACTGGGCTCTGCTTGGGAAATGCTGGTGAGCAGACACATATTTAGTCCTTGATCCTGCAATGGGGTCCAGGCATGAGGCAGCTTCCTTGCCTTCAGAGTGGCTGTGTGAGATCAAGGCTTAGCCCAGAGCTGATGAGAAGGAGCTGCTCCTGGCACCCGAGAGCACATTTATAACCTTCCATCTCACTTGTTTCCTTTTGAAAAAGCTGTTTTAAAGTACAAGAAAATTAAATACGATAATTTGCTGTTTAAACAGTGATAAGGCTGTGACACAAACAGAACCCAGATTGGAAAATAAAAGGGCTGGAGATTTGGGATGGCAGAGTCGATCTGAGGAGGGATGGGAGTTTGGGGGAGACCCTAGCCCCTTTCCCACTCCCCCAGTGGGAGCAGATGTTGTGGTGGAGTATCCTGGGGTCCTGCTCTCCACTCTGGCTGTGCCCATAATAAAAATCCTATGGTAGTATCCTCACACATTGTAGGAGGGTAGCTGTACCTTGCAGGGCTGGAGGCCATTCCGGGAGGATGCTGCAGTGTTTTATTAGGATGGGGTGCTTTGCCAGCCCAACCCCATTTGAACAAACCAATCTGTGTCAGGATCCTCAGAGGAAACATTCCCAGTCTGGTGCCACTGCTCCTTGTTTGGGACATGGGAGGCACTGGAACAGCAGGCTCAGCTTGGCTTGTTCCTTTCCTCTATGGGCATTTCTGTTGAATTCCCATTGCCTTTCCTGTGGATGAAATGTCAGTGGTGGCTCCGAGGGTGATAAGCCGCAGCTTCAGGGTGGCCACAGTTTAAAATCCTGTCTCCATTGCATGCTTAGAGCAGGCAGTAAAAAAACCTTTCCAAAAGTTAAGTGAACATACCTGTATTGCTGTGCATTGTGCTAAGTATATTACATTTCTTCCTCTTTTTTCTTTCTCTGTGGCTTTCCAGGAAGGATGTGCAACAATACGCTGTATTTTCCTATGTCTCATTTTGCCCCAAATCCAACTTTTTCTCTCCATAATGCAAAGCTCACTTGGAGCAATAAGAACATAAAAATGGCCATACTGGGTCAGACCGATGGTCCATCCAGCCCAGTGTCCTGTCTCTGACAGCAGCCAGTGCCTGTTGCTTCAGAAGGAATGAACAAAACAGGGCAATTATTAAGTGATCTCCCTTGTCGTCCAGTCTTAGCTTCTGGCAATCAGAGGTCTAGGGACACCCAGAGCCTGGGGTTGGGTCCCTGACCATCTTAGCCAATAGCCTTTGATGGATCTATCCTCCAGGAATTTATCTATGTCTTTTTCGAACCTAGTTATAGTTTTGGCCTTCACAACATCCCTGGCAACAAGTTCCACAGGTTCACTGTGCATTGTGTGAAGAAGTGCTTCCTTCTGTCTTTTTTAAACCTGCTACCTATTCATGTCATTGGGTGATCCTTAGTTCTTGTGTCATGGGAAGGGGTAAACAACTCTTCCCTATTCACTTTCTCCTCACCATTCATGAGTTTATAGACCTCTATCATACCCCCCTTTAGTCGTCTCTTTTCTAAAGTGAACAGTCCCACTCTTTTTAATCTCTTTTCATACGGAAGCTGTTCCATACCACTAATCATTTTTGTTGCCCTTCTCTGTTGCTTTTCCAATTCTAATATCTCTCTTTTGAGATGGGGTGATCAGAACTGCACACAGTATTCAAGGTGTGGGCGTACCATGGATGTATACAGTGGCATTATGCTATTTTCTTGTTTATTATCTGTCCCTTTCCTAATGATTCCCAACATTTGGTTCGCTTTTTTGACTGTCACTGCATATTGAGCCGATGTTTTTAGAGAACAGTGCACGATGACTCCAAGATCTCTTTCTTGAGTGGTAACAGCTAATTTAGACCCCATCATTTTGTGTGTATAATTTGCCCGTCGCAGGCTCAGCTGTGGAGAACAGGATTGCATATTACGTGTAGGATGTAATTGCCTTTAACAAGAGAATTTCCACATTTACCACTCTGCCACAGCACAATCAAAGCCAACGCCACAGACACAAGAGGCTGCCATTTGAGTTCTAAATAGATTTCTCTCCTGAGCAGGTAAAGAGGTTTAATTAAAATTAGGGCTTCTCAAAATAGCAATATTTATGAGGACAACACAGGTTAGCTTTGTTCTACAGAAGGGCTTAATAGAGCCTTAATGGATTGACCTATCATTCGATTTCATGACTTATATTCATGAAGCAGCTTCTCTTGGGGAGGGGAGTAAGAGAGGCTTTTATAGCCCACATTCCCTTAAGCGTTTGCAATTTATCAGCAGCTTCTCCCAAACAAAAGGAGCTGTGAATAGGAAGAACACTTGAGGGCATAGAAATAATCCCAGGCATATCTGTATGTGTGATGCGCTGCTTTGTCACAGGACAGAGTCTTTGCAACTGCTGCAGTGTCTCTAAATGAAGTGAGTCAATGTTATTTGGACAACATTCTTTATTCATTGCAGGAATGAAAAGATTATTCAAATATTCAATTAACCAGTGAATAGGGTCTTTCTGAGAACCAGGTGAGTTCATCAAGTAGAACTAGCTATTGTTGAGCCAACTCAGGGTATAGATTTGACATTTATCAATATAACTTCTGTTTTTTTAAATGACACTCACAATAACCTTATACAGATAAAGAGATTTCATAACAACATGCTGTAATATAACATAGACAGGCGCGTTAAGAACAAATGTGCCACAGGAGTGAAAAGGGAATTCTGATCTGATAAGGTGTATGTTATACAGAATCTCAGCTACTTTGTGACTATGCTACACAGTACAAAACAACAGTGAGATGGGAACGGCCCATTAGATCATCACCGTGTCCAGCCCTCAGTCAGTTCAGGATTGTTCCCTATGGCATATTCTTGTGGGCTTTATTCATCTGACTGGAGCAATGAGGCTTCTGCCACTTCCCTTATAAGACTGCTCCACAGTCTGATAGGCCTCCATGACAGATATTTACCAAAAAGGGTTGCAACTCCTTTCAATTTAGGCCCCAGTTCAACAAAGCACTTAAACACCTGCTTACCTTGAAGCCTAATGGCACTTAAGCACATGCTTGGCTGCTTTGATGAACTGGGGCCAAATTTCAGTTATGCGCTGATTCTGAGTTCCTTTTTTTCAGACCATGTAGAGGTATTTATTAAAATTAAAACATTCTGAAAGGGCAGTGGGCACTGTAGCTGTTGTGAGGCAGAGCAGATTGTGTCACGGCTCTTTGTTAGGGCTCTTCAGCCAGTTTTCATTCCAGGTAACTGCTCATATCACCAGCTGGAAATATTTGTATGGTAATAATGTGTGAGACTCTGTATCAAGTGCTTGCTATAGTCTAGCTACATTGAATCTGCTGCATTCCTTTCCATCATGGAGGGGCCAATCCTGTAGACCCTCACTCAGATAAACATTTACAGAAGTAGGACCGTTGGTCTGCTAAGCCTGATTCTCCATCACTTCCAGTAATGGTATCCAATGCCTGAGTTCATTCTCCAAAAGCCTTGGGGTGCTTATCCTACTGGCCTGCTGATCTGTATATATTTAACTTTTCCAAGTACTCTGTGACCTGCCTCTTATCATCCTATCTCCATTGTCTATTCCAGACTTTGTTTTATTTTGCTTGTTGGAGACAGATTCCAGGAAGAAGTTCAGTAGCTCATCCATCTCAGAAGCACATACTTGATGATTGTGTTTCTCTCCCCACATACAAAGAGACTTCCTTTGCCATCACTGCTTCTCATCTGTCTAATATACTTTTTAAAGTCTTTAATCCATTTGGGTAGAACATTAACTCATTCTACTTTTCTGCAGTTCTAAAGCCAAATTCAGTCTTGGTGTAAAACCCTATGGCAGTCAATAGAATTACCCTAGGAATTTGTACCCTAATCTTTTCCCTGTAAGTCACTGTGTATTCTTGCTCAGTCCTTTCCCTGGGCAATTTCCATTACAGATTCCTTTGTATTACAGACGTTTGGGGCACTCTCACGTTTAGGCATTTCCAGGGAACTGCTGAGTCTTTATTAGACTAAGATCTAATAGTGTCTATAATGGGTAGAAGGAAACCTCTGCCCCAAACACTCCAAACTGCCATGCTCCAAATCTGGACCCAATTCTGACTCTTCACAATATTCAGCTTCGAGATGTTTGAGTTGCCATCTCTCATCTGAACTTGAACCTAAAAGGGCTGGTTGCAGAGGCCCATCTCTCCACTGGATACATGCACACAGACGTAACAGATTGGCTATCAGACATAATGGCACTTGTGGCTGCAGCTCCACCAAGTACAGGCAATCCTGTTAACTCCATCGGCCCAAATGTTTTCAGAGAGGATGTTTATAGCACAGTCTCATGTAAGTCGGGTCTCAGGTATGATCATTGTGTACTTCTGTAGTAGCCTAATAACATGGAGTATGTTTAGTGCCATTTTACCAAAGCCTTTGTTAAATCCACACATCACCCAGATTTCAACATGTTAGATTTAAAAAATGAAATTAATTAGCCAAACAAAAATGGAAAACTCAAGTCTTCTGTATTTTCAAGTGCCAGAATAGCATCCTGCCACCCGCTGGGAAGAGTTGCCGTAAAACTCCTTAAACTTTCCTAACTTTCTGGACTGGCCAGAAAGACTAAAGCCATGCCTACGCTACCACTTATGTTGGCAAAACTTATGTCCGTCAGGGGATGTGGGGAAAAAGTGGTGATGTGCCCAACACTGTCAGTCAGAGAGCTTCTCCCGCCAATAGAGCTACCGCTGCTCGTGGAGGTGGTTTTATGTCATCTGCAGAAGGCTCTCTCCCATCGGCCTAGAGCAGCTACATGAGCGGCCTTACAGTGGCGCAGCTGCATTGGTACAGCAGTGCCACTGTAAGCTCGCTAGTGCAGACTTGGCCTTGGTGTAAGAGAGAGTGAACAAGAGAAATGAACTGCACATTAGATTAGCTCAGTGAAGCCAAATCCTTCCCTTGGGATCTGATTAGAATACCATTAAGTGCTGACATTTGGATAACTCACTCTGATTTTTGTCAAATTACTACTTAATACTGATTGGTGGCCAGGTTCTGGGTCTATCTCACCTGAACGGTGGTACCTCCATCAGAACACATCCCACTGGAGCACTGGGCTCAGCATAGTTCTGGAGGAAGAGGTTCCTCCTCGCAGTGAGCAGCATCAACCCTGCTTGGCTTATGAGGTCATAGTCCAAGATAGCATAGCTGCAGATCGTGGAAGTGAGATGGGTCTCTATGGCTGCTGGGAAGTACCTGACTGAAGAGTGGCTTGATATGGAAAATAGGATTACAGTCAGGCATTAGCCCCACTAGGGCTCTTCACTTTGGAGGGACAGACGAAAGCCAGGGTGCGTTTTCTTCTCTCACAAACAGCAGCAAGTGTTGTTAAGTAATTTTTTTAATCGTGATCTTTTACCAGGGCGGCATCCTGGTCTTATTGATTTAAAACCCACAGCAAGGTGTGTATTATAAGGATAATCTGGGGATGCTCACGTAACTCAATGTGCTAGGAGCTGAGTCTCTCAGTAGCTAGGTGGTGGCTCCGCACCGGAGAGCTTTCTGCCTTGCATTTCAGTAAGGCCAGTTCCAGGCAACAACAGTGTTACCGGAGAATTGTTTAGACACTTGTGAGGCATAAAGGCTCAGGGTTACTATGTTTGCTGAGCTCTGTTGCCACATTGAAAACACCAGGTTTATCAGGGAATTAAACCAGTCTTTTCATAGACATTCAGAAATGGATGAGCTCTAAGGCTAACGGCCTATAAGATTTTCTTTGATTGTGTGAGATGGAAGTGGGCAGAGCAGCCATTAAAAATTCATCAGCTCTAGAAACTGCAAACTTGCTGACCTGGCAGCTGTTTAGCTGCCTGGATTCTGGCTGTACCCTGCTGGCTCTGCAATATCCTCCATGGTTCTGCTCATACAAATGAGGGATGAAAAGGTCCATAAGGTCCTCTAGTAGTTCATCTGTCTTCTGCTACTCTGCTTTATAACAAGGGGCAGAGTTCCTGCATAGGTTTTTCCTGTCCTTTATACAGTATAAGAACAATTCCATTTTCTAGCTATGCAACTTCTCTCTCTCCCACCCCTTTCTGTGGATTGCAGAACACGCCCCCTCCCCACACACACGCATGTGCATATATATACACACACACACTCTCTCTCTCTCACTCTCCTGTTAAGCTGAAAGTTTTCACCTCCAGTTGTTCCTCTTTCCAGAGCTTTGTACTCAGCTGTATAGCCCTGCTATGACTTGCCCACTTTCATGGTTTGATGCCCTCATCCCCTTGCTGCAGACTCTCTTTTCTCTCGGGGGCTGACTGATTAAGTGAACACCAAAACCCACCCCAAGGCTGGTCCTGTGTGGCCTTGCTAGTCCCCTTCCTCCAGCCCAAAGTGCTTCCCTCTCACAAACACCCTCTTTCCTCAAGCTCCAAGCCAGTTCCTAGTGCATTCATGAGTCAAGCAGGTCAAAGAACAGGTGAAAAAGCATAACAAGTTTTTTCACATTTTTTCATAGAGAAAACTCTTTGATGAACATTTGCTGCCCAGCTCTCTTCCCGAGAGTGTCGCCGAGATGCTTCATCACCTTACTAGGGCCTGTGGGATGGTCCACAAGAAACTCTCCCCAAAACTCCTTCCCTTTCCCCACCCTGGTACCTGCAGGATTTGATGGGAACTTGGCAATGCAGCAGGGCTTTATTTCCCACTTGCTGAGAGATCAGGGTTTGGAATTCTCTGTCTCAAAAGTGCTAGTAGATTCAATCAGGTGCAACAATTGTTTGGACAGCAATGGCCTCTCAGTAGAGTACTCACACACGTAAGAACTGGCTCACATGCTCAGCATTAAATTCATTGCTGAATGTGATGGACAGGGTGTCGGGATTTCCTCCCTCCCAGTGGCACACTGGATGGATTTAATCTTTCTTTAGAGTACCCAGCAGTGATCAGAGGAGGCTGTGTCTCACAGTCAGTGTCCCACCATTGCAGTGGTGGTGATACAGCATTGCTGTATCCTTACATCCTAAGCATTGCTGTCCTTCAGTCTTTCCTGTCTCCTCCCAGGTTCCTGTTGTCCCTTAATGCTATGCTTTTCTATACACAAAGAGCAGCCTCTTGTAGACTTAATCACTTTTACTTGAGAGTCAGAAAAACAACAATAATAGGAACGTCCCCGCAGAAGAGCACCAGGTGTGGGCATCTCCACTTTAATGCGTGCAGCCACCCTGGGAATGGAGGAAGTGCTGTCTGGAGCAGCAGTGCAGCGTTCTTAGAGACCAGTGTCTAGGTGCATTGTGGGTCCATAATGTGTGCTGATGTAAATGTGACACAGGTCTGCACTTTCTGCCATTTCATGAGATGCTGCCTTTTGTTTTCCTGTTGCAGATGTGAAATATTTGGAAAACCACAGCCTGTCGAAGGATGCTCAGGAGAAAGCCAACGCAGCTCTGCTGGAGTATACCATCTGCCACTACCCTCACTCCGCAGACAAGTTCCGTCAGCTCCTTCTGCGGCTGGCTGAGATCCGCTCCCTCAGCATGCAGGCCGAGGAGTACCTCTACCACAAGCACCTGAGCGGGGAGGTGCCTTGCAACAACCTGCTCATTGAAATGCTGCATGCCAAGCGGACTTGAGTGTGGCTCGTCCCGACAAGAGACTCGCAACGGAGCTTCTCAGAGACGTTCCCTGCTGGGAGCATGCAGGAGAGGCAGAAGGAAGCTGGGGGGGCTGGCCTAGCAGCACTGCCTGTCCATCACTGCCTCACCCGGTGATTATATTTAACCAGTACTATTGGAAAGTTTCAGATGATTTATTTTAATATACAGTAACTATGGTTTAACAGCTCTAAGACGAATATGTTCCATTCTATGCGGACTGCCCCTCTGGGACCATTGCCTGTCCTACATTTGGCTTTCCCTGTCTACATAGCATCGATTTGGCTTAACACAAATTCCGGGGTGTGGAGGATTGAACCTTAGAAATGGCTTTTCTCTTATTTATGTTCATTTTGACTCATTTTTCCTCAGCAGTTGTCTGCTCTAACCCTGCCCCCTCACCTTCTTCCCACAAACATATCTCAGGACCCCACTTGCAAAGGCGGGAGAGAGAGGTAAAAAGATACCTTGCTGGTTTTACCCTTCCAACAGGCCAGGGCTTCTCCAAATGATGCTCTGTGGTTGTCGCCACCTCCCTGGAGATGAAACACTTTGTGGAGCAAGCAATGGGGCTGCAGGGGTTGAGCAGGGAGCCTGCCTTGTGGAATAGTTTGCAGAACAGAGATGCCAGAGACCCCTGGAATGGACATAGACTGGGACATGGTACTGGGGAAAATGCAACCACCTACATGTACCTGGATCCAGCCATTAAATCCAGGGAAGAGAAATGATCATATCACCATCCTGCTCCTGCCCTGTGTCCCAAGGGGGCCTGGGGTTTTGTGCCCCAGAGCTCAGGAAAGCTGTGAGAGTCCCATTTTGGGTCAGGAGACAGTGCTTGAGATAGGATCTCTGTGTCACCACAGCCAGTGCATAGTTGCAGCAATAGGCCTGCTGACCAGCATCAGGGGCCTTAGCAGACTTTTGGTCACATTCTGACTGGGGAATCTCCTTGTTCTCTGAGGTCAATATTATAGCACAGCCCCAGAGTATCCAAGTGCTAAGAAATCGCAGTTCCTCTGTTCAGTCATTCGTCTCTGCATCTCCTAGCCTGTGTCCTGCAGCCCCTCTGGGCTGGAAGCTGCTTGCGGGCTGGCCAGGCGAGTGTGCCCCTAGGATGGGCTGATGGACTCCTGCAGTTACATGAATCAGGAGGCTGTTACAGGAAGGAACTGGGAACGGGACAGTAGAGAGCCATCCCTTCCCCACCAGCTGCCCCATTCCCCGTGGGGTGAAGAGCAGGTGCAGACTCTGACTGAGGGATGCGGGCGCAGTGGAAGGTACCATTCCTCGTTCCAAGCAGGGTGGAGAGCAGGGTTGCTGGGACAAATTCCTCCCTGGTGTCACTGCACCGGGCTGTTGCTGAGCTGAATGTGGCCGGTTGTGAGTGCAGGGGTGGGCGGCAAAGGGTCCGTTTCTGAATAAGCAGCTTCCTGACTGGCTGCAGTTCTGTTTCTTCAAGTTTTGTGGCTGGATAACAGGAAGGGCTAGCACTCACCCCACCCCCACCCCCAGCCCAGCAGCGATTTCAAGCTCTGCCTCATCCTGCTAATGAGTGTCCGGGGGCTGCCTGCAGCGGGTGGGCAGCAGGGCACCAGGGAGGGGGGTGTCATCCTGGAGTTTCAAACTGTGCTTTATGTCTTCAGTGCTCAGCCCTTAGCTTCAGGTCGGCCCCTGCACACTGACCTGCTACACCCAGGCATGCCAGTGAAAATCCAGAGCAGCTCCATTCCAACCGCTTCAGTGACCCCAGGTCACACCATGGAGCGGAGTCTGGCCCTGACGCTGACATTTCAGCAGGGATGCTCGCAACTCCATCGAGCTCTGGCCCCATCTCTTGGCTCAGCCTCCGTCTCCGGGAAGGTTTTCTCCCGCCTCCAGTCCCAGCTCACTCTCTTTGGAAGGTTTCCAGCTGCAGCTTCCCTTCCTTTCTGCATCACAACATTCCCGTTCCACACTCAGGTGCTTTCTCAGCCTGGGGCCAGGTCCTCCTGTTTCTTAAGCCAACTTCCCTAGCCAGCAGAAATGCAGTTAATGACTCGCTGAAAGATTCTAACAAGAAGGCAGGTGAACCCTGGCCACTGGGGTTGGACAAGACAGCCCTCATCCCATAGCAGCTTGTTCTGCTAGCACCCCCGAACGTCCCTTTTCAGCCGTTTGTTGCTGGTAGTACTACGACTAGCCCACCAGCCGTGGTCTTGTAATCTAGGGACCAGAGCAATTGGGATGCAGTTCCCCCACTCGGAGAGTCAATCAAGAAGCACAGTCTCCTGACCCCATCTATTGGATTTCTCCACATAATGCCTGGTATGTGTGAAGTGGCAGAATTAGCAGGAATGAACAGGGCTGAGATGTGCCACAGGAAATAGACTACGGGCAAGATGTAACCATCAGAGGACTTTTTTTCTCACCATATCTAACAGCAAGTCTGACTGTGACATCTCACCAGCTGCTCCGTGCGTGCTCTAGGGAATGCTTCCCATGGGCTGGAACTGGGGGAACATTTGGCAGTAGCCTAGCACCAAATACTATCAATCGTCTGAGCACTTTCTTAGTGGAGTCAGTCCCTTTTGACCATTTTCTCTGTTTATTCTACTCAGGTTCTTTTACACTGTGCCCATCTGCACCATATTGTAGCCTTTCCACTCTGCCTCTCCTAGCTCACTCACGTTGTATTTTCCTCCACGTTTTTATTTAGTGTCCCTTCTGTTTTTGGACACTGAAGTCAAAGCAAAGCACTTGACCCTGCTGGAGGACTATAGGACCAGGTGGCACAAAGTCCCGGCCCAGGGGTTTTGCAGCTGGGTAATGAAATGGCCACAGCCCTTCTGAGCATCGTGCTGTTCAAGCCAGTGCAGGATACAGAGCCTCCAGAGAGACTATGAGAAGAAAGGGATTTCTTTCTGCTCTCTGGGTCTTCTGTGTGTGCATCTGAATTAGCGGCCATAGTACAAATATGCCAGCCATGTGCATAAAGGCTGCCCTCAGGTTCCTGAGCTGGTTAGTAGGGTTTCTACTCCACTCCCCATTTGCCCGCTTCCTCTGGCTGGGAGTAATTAGACCCACGCCATAACCTACAGCCCAATGGTGAGACGTCCGAGCATCACCCCTGGCCACTCAGCAGTGCATTGCTTCAAGCCCTGGTTAGCAGCGTCTGTCCATTGGCAGCATGTTCATGCATGTCAGTTAATAGAGCTTTCCTACCCAGGGAGGTGAGAAGTGCTGAAGATACAAGAGCGAGCCCCTTTGACCATGGATGCATCCCCCTCCCCGCTTAGTTAGCAGGGCAAGGTAAAACCAGAAGGTGCTTTATTCTGGCTGCCATGTTGGTTTACTCAGCTCAACTGTCCTTTTCTATTCCCCAAGCACGGGACCTTCCCCAGGCTCCAACACAGGCCAGGCTTAAACGCCATTGCTGTGTGCTCCCTGTTCTGAAGCTCCCTGTCAACACCGGTCATAGTCTTGGTGAATAACGGCCCTTTGTAACGGGTGGGGTCTGATATATTTTCCATTCCAGGTGCTTGTTTCTTGTTTAGAGTGGACTTTTGTACCCAGAGAAATGCGGCTTCTCCTGAAGTTTGGTGCTTTGCAGGCCTTGTGCGCTGCTGCCGCCTACCTTCTCAGCAGACTTTTGTGACTATAAGCAGCTCATTTTCTGGAAGCTTATTAGATGCAGATGAGCATGTTTGTTTCTGCATTTTGACATGTTCATGCATTTTCCTCTCCACGGCCGTGGTTCAGTTTCACTTTGTATTTTGTGGATTTAAGGAGCTGGGGAATACGGTTTGGGCGTTAAAATATGTTTTATTTTCAGCAAATGCAAAGTGTCCTTAAGTGTCTCTCTCCCTTCCGCCCTCTCCATTCCGTCTCTGGCAGGAGGTTGTTAGCAATGTTCTTGTCAGGATCAAACCACTGTAATAAATTTTGCAATTCACTTAAAAATACAGATTCTGCATTTATTTCTAACTCCTGTTTGCTGGGTTGCTGTCACATCTCGTTCCATTACTGCTTTATGCAGCAGAGCAAAGAACTTTCCTGGGTTTCAACACCATGCAAACTGAAGGGCAGATGATGATGTTAAACAGTGCTCAACCCTGATGATACTTGCCTGGGGGTTCCCCTTCTTTGTAACTTAGCTGGTATCTTTAGGAAGAATAAATTAGAGATGAGGGTTGAATTGGTTCCAAGGAGCCACTCAGGTCCCGGCTCTCAGTTTGCTCAGTTTGCTAAACCTTGGGGATATTGTGTGGGAGTCACACATTCAAGCCAGTTGCTCTGCTGCAGCTCTTGCCAGACCTTGGGGGCAATAGGCATTGCATACTGGCGCCCTTTTCATGAGCAGGCAGGCAGGACTGTGACACTCGTACTCGTGGAGAATATGGCTCAGGTCTATGCACAAGCACTTCTGTGGCTCTTCTCTCCATAGGATCAGAGTGGCTATTCTTCAACAAAAAAACTTCAAAAACAGACTCCAACGAGAGACTGCTGAATTGGAATTAATTTGTAAACTGGATACAATTAATTTAGGCTTGAATACAGACTGGGAGTGGATGGGTCATTACACAAAGTAAAACTATTTCCCCATGTTATCTCTCCCCCCCCCCCCACTGTTCCTCAGACGTTCTTGTCAACTGCTGGAAATGGCCCACCTTGATTATCCCTACAGAAGGTTCCCCCCCTTTGCTGGTAATATCTTATCTTAAGTGATCACTCTCCTTACAGTGTGTATGATAACACCCAGTGTTTCATGTTCTCTGTGTATATAAATCATCTCCCCATTGTATTTTCCACTGAATGCATCCGATGAAGTGAGCTGTAGCTCACAAAAGCTTATGCTCAAATAAATTTGTTAGTCTCTAAGGTGCCACTAGTCTTCCTTTTCTTTTGACCCTAACAAGTGATCTTGAGAGCAGCAGCATTTAGGGGAGATAGTTAACTTAGGTACTAACCCCTTGATATGGCTCTTAGTTATAATTATCAGGCTGTGCTAGGTACACCAAGCCAGCAAAATCCCTGCTCATACAACTGAAAGAGCTTTTAATACCACACATCCCTAGGGAGAAAACTCACAGCTAGGCGACAGCAAAGCCCAAATAACGGACTGCATGTACTGTGACTCAGTGTGCACCTGTATTTGTTCACACAAACCCTGCAGCTGTGCCTGTGGATCAGCAATATGTGCGCACAAACAGCTGGCTGGGCAATTGCTGACACTGTCCAATAATGGTAACTATGCATAAAGCATTGCCACAGGGTCTTCAGTCACCTGGTTTGAAAATTTGGGCTCAAAAATCATGCAGTGAAGTGTAATTAACCAGGAGGGTTTCAAGGCCCGAGCCAAAACCCAACTGAAATCAGTAGACACACTCCCATTAACTCCAGTGGGAGCTGGATCAGACTGCAAGAGGGGAGACAGTATGAAGAGAACAGCCTCCATGCTGCACTAAACCATCACAGCTAACAGAAGTCACACATTCAAGGTGCAGTGTTGCTGAAGTCTTACAAACAACTGCCAAGTTCTAGCCCCAGAATACTAGCAGACGAAGTGATTCCTGATGATATTTGTAAAGTGCTGTGGGAAGAACACGGCTTCAGGAGTATACTCAGTTCCTGACGGGCCACACGACAGCAGAACCAGGTAGTTTCTATTATTGCTTTAGTGCTACCATGGTGAACACAGATGACACTGGCAGGAAGTACCCACAGTGTCTTCACTCAGCACGGGGATTGTCCGGGTATCAGCTGAACGAATTAGATAATAATGCCTCTATTGGCCTATGGGCCTGATTCAGGAACACAACTAAGCACATGCTTAAAGCCCTGCTTTGCTGAGTGGGGTGGGCCAAAGACCACACTTAACATGCTTTGCTGAATCAGGGCTATAAAAGACAGTGTAGTTGCCCCTCTGTACCATAGCCTGCTGGGAAGGAGGTGGCCATTAGCTGGAAAGGCCTGTATCCTACACAAAGCGTTCATTAACTCTCAGCATAACCCCTGCATGGGTTACTTTGAAAGGGTTCTGAAAAGCAGGGCCCACGGCTCGGCTGGCCTTTGAGATGGAATATTCGTCCCACTCCAGTGCTGACTCTGTGGCCTCATTCCAGCTCCAGTCTGTGCCTTACAATGTCTAAACTATGTTACTGAGCAGAGCGTAAATAGCTTCAGCGAACAGCTGTTCAACTGGGGGCTAGCGTATCATATGAGCCAGCATGTAACAGCCACTACGGGGGCTGGATGGGAACAGTGTCACATCTAGCTGGCCTTTGGACATGCAAAATGGACCAAGTCCACAGGAATCAGCCACAGCATGAAGGCAGCTTTTCGTTGGAGGTAAAGCTAGAGTGGGCTGAATGCCTGCCTTGCCTGTCATTAAACCGGGACATATTAACACGCAGTAACGTGACTCTTTATGAGGCTAAACAACAAAAAATCACAGAGCCCGGTGTCTTTAAAATCAGCATTTACTCAGCTATAATATGCAGCAAACCTGATACCGAGTGCACGTGTACTCTATGCCTAGGAGGAGAAATCTGCTGCTGCAAAGACTAGCGAGAGCAGGATAACACACCCTCTGCCTCTGTGCAGCACTCCACTAGACAGCGGGTAATGAGTGTAGTTCATCCATCTAGCATACAGTGAGATTAAAATTAGCTTGTTTAAAAATGAAAAAAACAAAAACAAAATCCAGCTCCCGTCTGTCTCAGAGTGCCTGCTTCCCAAGCACCCCGCGTCTGACCCCGGTAGGAGGTGTGATGGAAACACTACAGGTGCCTCACATTGCACCAGCCCCCTTTGCTGTGGGCAGTGGTGGGCATCCAAACAGTCCTTTACAATGCAGCACTTTGGCTGGTCCTGCTGTTCACACACCTTGCTTTCCCTTTGCACTCATGGCCTGCAGGTCATGTTATTGCTGGCCATTTGTGGACACCAGCGGTGCAAGGAGATAAAGTACGTACAGGTTTGGTTTGTTGTTGTTCATCTACAAGGCCCTGGCTTTTAACCTGGAAGAGAAGGAAAGGACCCTGCTAGTCTCCAACAGCCTACTAACCTTTGCGGCTAGGCGCGAGGGTGTCTTGCTGAACACATACACCAGGTCTCCACTAACCTTCTCTCACTAACACAGGTTAAGGGGAGCAGGAGGACTTAGGCCTTTGCTCCCACACACCTGGTGGTCACCCTCTCGGGCTGTTAGCACATGGCAGGAGTGGTTTATCCGCTGAGGGGGCGAAGCACACTGTCATGTAACAATGTTGGGGGGGGCACATAAAGCCCCCTGAAATTAGAATTAAATAGGGGCTGTGTCAGGGAGACCCCACAAGGCTTCAATGCTGCTGTTTGTTTGGTCCACGCATCGGTGAGCTAAGTGAGTCCAGCTAGGTGGCATCCGTCTAGAGCTGGGCTGGTCTAGCAAGGCAACCTGGGGAATCTACAGTAATTCAGGAACACACTATTAAAGCCCACTGATTGCAGTACATCCTTTACTGCGCTTCTGAATCATGACCTGGAGAAACAATGCTGAGCTGATGGGGTGACGCTGCCCTCAGAGGTGTGGTCAATACAGTTCCTTCATAGCCGTTAAGGCCAGCGGGGCCCATGGCGAGCCGTCTCTTTGACCTTCTGCAAGGCACAGGCCAGACTCTCACCAAGTGATTCCTGCACCAAGCCCAGCACGTCTGGTTGAGCAGCAGCAACACGAATAGAAAACCGGCTAATGCGAGACTAATGTACAAGCATTGCAGTTAAGGGGAGGGAAAGTTTTATTGTGTGTACAGAACACGAGGGGGCTCGTGCAGTGCAAGAACTACTTTGTGTGCTGCCTTTTAACGTGATGTGCTCAGGCATTAGATGAGTGAGTGGTAAGGAGAGCGTGTTACCTTTTCCTTCACTTTGCCTCCAGCCCAGTTAGTGTCTGAAGGACAGAGCTAACATTAAAGGACTGGTTCTTGCCCTGGCTAGTGAGCCAGAAACGACACTATTCTAGCTAGACACACCTAGTTCTGCCCCGATGTTACACCCACCATTTCACAAAGTACCATGCCCCACTGACTGTCTCATGTTGAGCCTTCAGCCGCTCCAGAGCCCTGCATGGTATTTTCATGAAATGAGTCATTTAGGCTTTTGCCCCTGTATGGAAAGCCTGTGAGCTTTAACTGTTCTAACAGGCAAGAGGTGGGGAGCAGGGAAAGCTGGCAGAGCCATCAGCTGGCTGGGAAGTGTGGCAGTATCACAGCTAGGTTTTGTAGTCTTGCTTCAGTATGGGGGGGCTGGACATTGTGACTTTTCAAGGCTCCTTCCAGCCCTACATCTCTCTGATTACTCAGTGGGCATGCACCCAGTGAGGAAATAGGGCTGCAATCCCCTCCTCTCCTTGGGGGACACTAACCAGCCTGGGGGCTGGAGGGTAGCTTTGCTCACTAGCCCCACTGAACCAGTGAGGTTCCAATCACATTTGGGAAAACAGCTTTCTAGTGGGTGTTTTAGCTGAGCCTTTCAAAGTTTGTCCCTCCCCGTTTCATGGCAGACTAGCAAAGCCGAATGGTGCTACCTAACCAAGGACCAGAGAGGAGCAGCAGCTGCCCATTAGAGTAGGTTTAATGCCAGGTGCAAGGGAAATGGGTCACGTGTGAATGGCCAGTGAGGAGAAGGGCAGGGAAGCATCCTGCCTGGCAGGATCCCCAGGCCTGCCTTGGTTTTAGCTGCATGTGCCGTAAGTAAAAAGCACAAGTTCAGCAGTTTTGTGTGGGAGGCTGTGACTCTCCAGGAGGAAATCAAGATGGCCGTTGCACCCGGCTTCCATGGACCTGCCTTCTGTTTGGAGAGCCCAGGGGGAGAGGGGACTGGGCATCACCTGGAAAAGCTCCTCTCAGAACCCTAAATCCAAGGAGAGAGTGCGTTATTCAGCACACAGAGAGCCTCTGTATCCCATCCAGTGCCTTGCTTGGCCCTCTGCTAGAGATGGGGCTTGGGCTACTTACATAAAAGGGAAGGGGGGCCTTAAGTGCTGCAACAGCAGGGGCATTTAGCCTTTATTTGGTGTACAAATATGGCTCTGAAAACCCAAAGCTTCCAGATTATGGATCCAGGAGCCTAGATTCACACTGCACAGCAAGTTCCCATGGCTTGGTCAGTTGCTGATGCCTGACTCTCTCCCCTCCACCCCCCTACCCCGCCACTGCCTCCCACCCTCACCTCCATCCCAGGTAGACTCCGTAGCTAAGGAGGAGGGCTTCATAAAAGACTAGAGGTCACTAAAATATCAGTTTAGAGAAAAACAGTTCGGAGCTATTGTTATTTACTTTTTTGCATAACAACGAAGTTAAAAGGCAAGAATTTTTAACTGATAGAAAGGATGATTAGAAAAACCACCACAGCAAATAACTTGTGGAACTCACTGCCAAGATGTATCAGAGAGGCCAAGTGTTTGGCAGGATTTGCAGAAAGAGCCTTACACGGTTATACGAATGAGAACAGCCACAATTACATTGGCCATGATGTCGCTTTATGACGGCTATAAACCCTTCTGCCTTGGGCCATAAAGCAACCTCTGAATGACAGTGGGTGGGAAGAACTTTCTCTTGTGGCAGGCTAGTCCTTAGCTGGCCAGCAAGGGCCTCCTTGCACCCCAAGCTAAAGCATCTGGTGCCAGGCACTGTGAGCAGCAGGCTACCGGGCTGGATGGGCTCTGTGGCAGTTCTGATGGCTGTATTTGTCAGTATTTATTCCCACTGGTTGTTTTCCTGACCAGCTAGGAAGCAGTCAGATGTCCAGTCAGCTTTTGATACCTCAGATTAATAGGTTATGATTATTTTTTAAAAAAGAGACTATTTAATGAGACATTGTGATTTGTTAGCTCTGCTTAATATTGATCACAGAAGGATTGGGTCATGGAGACAAGCAGACACTTGTTGCTATGCGTGGCTTAGCAACATACACAATGTATTCAAAGGGAATAATGAAATTATCATGGGGAAACAATGAAGCCATCACTTGACGAGATGGAGGATGTGGAGCTCGTTTGCCAAAACAAGAAAGACACTACTTATTGTTTGCACAAATCTGTGAACTGCCTGGCCCACCCCTCCCTATGTAATGGGGTGTAATGAATCGCTGTGGGCTATGCCGTTTAATGTGCAGCTTTGTACAGTGGGGCAGGAGCTCGCTACTGGGAGAAACGTGTGGCCTCTCAGCATGAACTGCATCCTTAGCAGGGGAATAGCCTGTTGTGAGGCATCTTAATATCAGGTGGAGGTGTGGGGAAGGGAGTGGGGCAGGACAAGAGAATGTCTAGGGGGACTGGAGATCTGTAACTGACAGCTGGCTCCCACTCTAAATTTTAGCTCCTCGCATGTTGCAATAATTTTGTTTTAAATATTTTTGTAAAACTTAGCCACAATATTTCCATTTGAATTGTCTTACTCTTACCTGGTGATGCAGCTTTGCTTAGAAACTGTACCCGCCACTAACACTTTTATAGAGCTAATTAAATTGATTTTCCTAGGCAGTTTGAGCAAAATAGGTGGCGACTAAAAGATCATGGTTATGAGTCATGAATGGCTTTGAATATGATACCAAAGAGAAGCAAGCACTAGGACAGGGCTTTGAGGGGAAGGCTGTCTTTGTGGTTAAAGTCCTGGCCCACTGCTTGGAAGAACTGGTTACAGTCCCTGGTATTGATTTCCGGTGTGAGTTTAGGCAAGGGAATAATTGTTTTGGGCCTCAGGTCCCACTCTGCAAAATAAGCTAGTGGCATTGCCTTTCTCGGCCCTCGTCACGTTAGCTTGCGGGCATTATAGGCAGACCCTGGTACTCACTATGTGGTTCAGTGTGGGCCTGGAGGTGCTACCATCAGATGGCTAATAATCATTACAGCTGGTTGAAATTTCCAAAGTAAACTAACAGCTGTGCTGTGTCAGAGCTGCCCAGGGGGCGGCCAGGCAGTATAGAGCTGGAGAATTATTGTATGTCAGCTCACTTCATCGAAAGCTTATGCTCAAATAAATTTGTTAGTCTCTAAGGTGCCACAGGTACTCCTTTTCTTTTTGCAGATACAGACTAACATGGCTGTTACTCTGAAACCTGTCATGTATGTCTTGTGTGGCGGAAGGCACTTGACTTTGTGCCCAGTGCTTCACAGCACCGCTGCCGCCCTGACAGTCCAGCTGCAGGGGGCTGCCCGTAGGGCCGGATGTAGTTACGGGAGCGTGGAAGAGGGCTTGTCAGGCTGGAAGGGGGGCTCCTCATTCACGCTCAGCCTCAGAAAATTGCAAAGCTGAGTCCTGCAGGCACCTGGAGGATGCTACAGGAAATGCTCTTGGCACCAGAGAGGCTGCTACACAAATCTTAGCAGGGCACAGAAGGTGCTGGGCTGTGGATTTTAGGTCACAACTTGGGACGGGCGTGCGTGTGTGTAAGCACAAGCATTTCTACTAGCTTTAAAGGACTCTAGGGTTCTAATCCCAGTTTTGCCACAGGTTTTCTAGATAAGTCAGGTAACCTGCCTATAAAATACAACTAATTCCTCCCTTTCCGGTGGGTGTGACCCCCACCCAGCCTCTGAAACACCTGCAGCACCTTGACAGGTTTCAGAGTAGCAGCCGTGTTAGTCTGTATTCGCAAAAAGAAAAGGAGTACTTGTGGCACCTTAGAGACTAACACATTTATTAGAGCATAAGCTTTTGTGAGCTACAGCTCACTTCATCAGATGCATTTGGTGGAAAAAAAACAAACAAACAAAAAAAAACCAAAAACAAAATGCATCCGATGAAGTGAGCTGTAGCTCACGAAAGCTTATGCTCTAATAAATTTGTTAGTTTCTAAGGTGCCACAAGTACTCCTTTTCTTTTTGCAGCACCTTGAGGAACTTGTCCCATGGTCGTTCTCCCTCACTCAAGCCTGGATAACGCTGCCAGCATTGTGGGCTCTGGTGACAGACAGTTGCATTGGCCCAGTTCATCCCTTACTAATGTAACGCTCAGAGGGAAAAAATCTCCAACAGGACTCGCTGTGCACACCAACAGGTGATGCATCACATCACCCTGTGCATAGCAGACGTTCTCACCCTTAACCTGGCACTCCACGCTGGATCTATGGGAGCCTAGGCCATCAGAGTAGAGGCCAGGCCCCTGACCAGCTCCAAGCATTGCAAGTTCCCCAGACTTGTCTCTGGTGCAGCTGTCTCTGGGACCCTTTTGTCAGGGGCTGCATGGAAAAGCTAACAGAGCATCTCTGAAGCATCAGTGCATTGGTGAGGGGACAGAGGCCCAGAGAGGCTTTGTGAGTTTCCCCAGAGGCAGAGTCAGGACTAGAACTCAGGTGCCCAGGCTGCCGCCCGTGGCCCAACCCAACTAGCTGAGCAGCAGAAGGGGGCACAAGGACAAGCAGCCATTCTACTCCTGCTCCTGCTCCACCAGGTCCAGGTCTCTAAATCCCCTGGGAAAGCAGCAGTGACTATAGCCAGGCCGTGCTGGGACCCTGGTTCTGGGCATTGCACAAGCCCTTAGCAGGGAAGGCCATTCTCAGCCTGGGTAGCGAATCCTGAGCCATTTATTGCTACTGCCGCTACCATGAGAAGGGCCCAGTCCAGCCTGGGGCCTGCTGCTGCCTGGCAGGGGCAGTGAACCCCCTCTCCTCGTGATAGCAGCAGGAGCTGAGGGTACTCAGAGCCACGCCAGATTAAGCTGTTTCAGCAGAGCATGGAAATCAATGGTGCTCAGATACTGGGGGGCTGCACACATACCTAGATAGGCTGGGCAAAGCTATCAAGCCATGCGAGAAGCCCAGGCAGCCTGCTGGGTTCCACACTGCCAGCCACATGGAGGCATCAGGCAGTGGGAGCATCGATATACACAGGCTGTAAAGAGTTAACTTCCTAAAAGAGACAGGCTCTCTCCCACCTCCTGACACTGGCCCCAAGACACAGAGCAGCTCCCAAGTCTGTGCAGAACTCACTGCCTGGGCTCCAGTGCTGTAAGAGGACTCGTGGGGGTGGGAGGGGGGGGGACCGAAAAGGTGGCTAAGTGGCTTTTGTAGCAGAGAGGCACAATTCTCAGAGAGCTTGATGCCTCGCGCATGTCAGACTGGTGCAGGTGGATGTGCAAAGCTTCCCAGCTGAAGAAATGTTTCTAAGCAATTCAAGGGGCAATGCCTATTTTAAGGAGCTGTTTGGTTTCACTCACTCGCTCCTCATTGGGGTCAAGCAATGCCTCTTACAGGTACAGCCTGCAGGCCTGACAAAAGAGCGAGTTTTGTTTGCACCATGGCAGGGGAGGCTGCATCAGAGGTTCCCCTCAGAAAAAATACTGCACCTGCCTACTGGGTTAGTTTGACTGTTAATATGCAGGTTAGTCTGAAAGTGTGTGAGTGAGAGCGAGAGCGAGCGTACATGCACATATTATATATCTACTGCATGTGCTTCTGTGACCCTAATGCCTGTATTTCCTTCCTCAAGGGGATTTAGTGAGCAGGTCCCTAGAGTGCAAGATTCCCCCGACTACCCTCACTGCACACAGTGCACTGGGGAGCACTGCCCCTGGAAGTGCTGCAGTGGTGACTTCTGCACAGTGGTGCTGCATTGGACCAGAGAGTCACTTACCCAGAACTGCACAGAGGCACCCAAGAAGGTTAAGGCAAATTAACGAGCGTGAAGCCAATGCACATAAACAAAAGCATATTAAACCCCGTCTAGATGTGCTAAGACAGGAGTAAAATTGCCTTAGTTCACTGGTATATTAGGAAGTTTTTCGGGCAAATTTATGTTGGGTAGGAGAGTGAAAAAAATTATAAACCTCCAGTCAGCACCGCTATGCTGGAAAAAGCCACAGTGTAGTCTTTGGCTGGCATGGCTTAGCCTATTTGAGGCCCTAGCAATCCCAGCAAAGCTCTCTTTTGCTGATTAAGCTCCACCTCCCTTAGGAGGTTTCCCTATATAGCTCAACTGATCTAGCTATACCAGAAAAACACTTTTCAGTGTAAACAAAGCTTACGGTCACTTTACTTGGGGTTTAACCAGATTCAATTTATGCACATGGACTTCACCCCTTCAGCTGATTCGTCTTAGTATTCCAGAGTGTCACCAAGCAGACATGGCCTTAGATTAGAGCAGGGAGAAGCATTGGGATTAGATGGGGAGGGAGTCAGAGCAGCTACAACTGGACCAAAGGAAAGCATTTGAGCAGCAGGTGCCCTGTGCCTCACTATCCTGACACACTTTAAGGTTTATGTTTTACTACCTAATATGCTTCTTCAGGTTAATGATTTGATGAGCCAGTAGTTGATTATTTCTGCCTTGCCAATCTGCCCAGAGATGTGGGAAAATTGTGACATTTCTAGGTGACACCTTTTTTAAAATAAAAAACTCAATGTACCCTGCACAACTTCCTCCCCCTGGAGAGAAAACATCATCCGGAGACCAACAGCTGCTGAAGTCCTGCTAATGCAAGGTATGCCCCAGATCAACTTTTACAGCCATCACAGTGAATCTTACATAACCACATCCCAGAAAAGCTTCATCAAATTTAACAATGCAAAAATAACATCCATTTATCCATCCATCGCCGGCATTTCTACGGTCCCAATCACAATATCATCTGCAATAGGTGCTAATACCCTGAATTGAGTCTAAAGAGTTCTCAGAAGAACCAGGCAAAGAAGCCATAAAAAAATTAAAACTGAGCTAATCAGTGGTGCTGGAACATTTTAAATAGTGGGGGTGCTAAAAGCCAGTTCCCTGACCCGTCTGTCATAGAATCATAATCATAGAATCATATGTCCCCTCCCTCTGAGCTGGGACCGGGAGCAGGGTCGTATTTCAGGGGGGCCAAGGCTGGGGCCACAGCTGGGGGTAGGAGCAGGACTGGCAGCCGGGACCCCTCAGCCATGTGCGGGGCCAGAAGTGGAGGCACATGGCCTGCACCCCCAGGCGTGGGAACTGGAGCCCACATGCAGGGCCAGAAATAGAGGTGCAGGGTAGTAGCCGGGACCCCTTGGTGCAGGGCCTGAAGCGGAGGTGTGGGGCTGGGACCCAGTACGCAGGGCTGGGAGTGGAGCCCCGCATAAAAGTTGGGGGTGCTTAGTTCCTGAGCCTATGGAGTTAATGTATGCAGATGGGCCTTGGTGAAGGCACTCTGCCTTTCATTAACACAGTCTCTGTCAGTTTCCCCTTTTAATAGTCTTTAAGAGGAATAAAAGCAGCACAAAACAATCCCCACTGGACAATATCTTCCTGGAGGAACTGTCATCAGGGCGCTTGAGAACTGAATCATGTTTGACTGTGAGATAGAAAGGGACACAAATTATCTTAGGACACAAAGTACATTGTGCAGAGGCTTTTGTGTTCACTGAATATTAAAACCAGAAAGGAAATATTTATTTTACTCCGATACATTTTGTCTCCCTCAATGACAGAGGCAGCATAAAGCCCTCCTTTTGTCTAACTGCTGGCTTCAGAGGTCCTCAAACGCATCTGAACAGTTGGAGGTGTGCATTAGTGGGGCTTGCTAATGTGCCAGGGGAAAGAATTCTCTCACACACTGAGCTGAGCAGGACGCCTTGGCCAAACTGCAAGCCCAGCAAGACAAGGATCAGTCTCCCCGAAGGCTCAGGTAAGTAATTTTCACAGACTGGACTCTGCCCCAGCTCCATTGATTACTACTGAAGTTAGGAGCCTAAACATGCGCAAGGCTCTGGGCTTCTGCCATCAGCGGTGAAGAAATGTCAGCGTTACCTGTGTGCAGCTGTGTTCTCTACTGCGGGGAGCACTGCTTACTGGCCTGGCAACAGCCCAGCTCTGGCACTGATTGTGTTATCTTAGGCAAGTCATTTACCTAGTGAGGGTTTCAGAGTAGCAGCCGTGTTAGTCTGTATTCGCAAAAAGAACAGGAGGACTTGTGGCACCTTAGAGACTACCAAATTTATTTGAGCATAAGCTTTCGTGAGCTACAGCTCACTTCATCGGATACATTCAGTGGAAAATACAGTGGGGAGATTGATATACACACACAGAGAACATGAAACAATGGGTTTATCATACACACTGTAAGGAGAGTGATCACTTAAGATGAGCTATTACCAGCAGGTAGGGAGGGTGGGGGGAAGGAAGAAAACCTTTTGTGGTGATAGTCAAGGTGGGCCATTTCGAGCAGTTGAGAAGAACTTCTGAGGAACAGTGGGAGGTGGGGGGGGGGAAATAACATGGGGAAATAGTTTTACTTTGGGTAATGACCCATCCACTCCCAGTCTCTATTCAAGCCTAAGTTAATTGTATCCAGTTTGCAAATTAATTCCAATTCAGCAGTCTCTCGTTGGAGTCTGATTTTGAAGTGTTTTTTTTTTTTTTTTTTTTGAAGGATAGCCACTCAGGTCTGTAATCGAGTGACCAGAGAGACTGAAGTGTTCTCTGACTGGTTTTTGAATGTTATAATTCTTGATGTCTGATTTGTGTCCATTTATTCTTTTATGTAGAGACTGTCCAGTTTGACAAATGTACATGGCAGAGGGGCATTGCTGGCACATGATGGCATATATCACATTGGTAGATGCGACCCTATACCGGAAACCTACTGACCACTATTCCTACCTACATGCCTCCAGCTTTCACCCAGATCATACCACACGATCCATTGTCTACAGCCAAGCGCTACGATATAACCGCATTTGCTCCAACCCCTCAGACAGAGACAAACACCTACAAGATCTCTATCATGCATTCCTACAACTACAATACCCACCTGCTGAAGTGAAGAAACAGATTGACAGAGCCAGAAGAGTACCCAGAAGTCACCTACTACAGGACAGGCCCAACAAAGAAAACAACAGAACGCCACTAGCCATCACCTTCAGCCCCCAACTAAAACCTCTCCAACGCATCATCAAGGATCTACAACCTATCCTGAAGGACGACCCATCACTCTCACAGATCTTGGGAGACAGACTAGTCCTTGCTTACAGACAGCCCCCCAATCTGAAGCAAATACTCACTAGCAACCACACAACAGAACCACTAACCCAGGAAGCTATCCTTGCAACAAAGCCCGTTGCCAACTCTGTCCACATATCTATTCAGGGAACACCATCATAGGGCCTAATCACATCAGCCACACTATCAGAGGCTCCTTCACCTGTGCATCTACCAATGTGATATATGCCATAATGTGCTAGCAATGCCCCTCTGCCATGTACATTGGTCAAACTGGACAGTCTCTACGTAAAAGAATAAATGGACACAAATCAGACGTCAAGAATTATAACATTCAAAAACCAGTCGGAGAACACTTCAATCTCTCCGGTCACTTGATTACAGACCTGAGAGTGGCTATCCTTCAACAAAAAAACTTCAAAAACAGACTCCAACAAGAGACTGCTGAATTGGAATTCATTTGCAAACTGGATACAATTAACTTAGGCTTGAATAGAGACTGGAAGTGGATGGGTCATTACACGAAGTAAAACTATTTCCCATGTTTATTCCCCCCCACCCACCTCCCACCGTTCCTCAGACGTTCTTGTCAACTGCTTGAAATGGCCCACCTTGACTATCACCACAAAAGGTTTTCTTCCTTCCCACCACCCTCCCTACCTGCTGGTAATAGCTCATCTTAAGTGATCGCTCTCCTTACAGTGTGTATGGTAATACCCATTGTTTCATGTTCTCTGTGTGCGTATATCAATCTCCCCACTGTATTTTCCACTGAATGCATCTGATCAAGTGAGCTGTAGCTCACGAAAGCTTATGCTCAAATAAATTTGTTAGTCTCTAAGGTGCCACAAGTACTCCTTTTCTTTTTACCTAGTGAGGGTAATTACACACTGGAACAATTTACCAAGGGGCGTGGTACATTCTCCATCATGGACCACTTTTAAATCAAGATGGGATGTTGTCTAAACGATCTGCTCTAGGAAGGATTCTGGAGCAGCTCTCTGGCCTGTGTCATACAGCAGGTCAGACCAGATGACCACAGTGGCCCCTTCTGTCCTTGGGATCTATGAAAAGTCTCGGTCCATTTACCCAGCTGTAAAATAGAAGGAACAGGCCTGACTTACCTCCCTGGGGCGCTGTGAGCCTTAAGTCCTGCGGCGGTGTAACGTGCTTTAAGATTCTTCTCCTAGAAGGCAGTGCCAGGCACCCCAGCCAGGCAGTGTTACTAATTAATAATCATTAGTGATTATAAAGACAAAGCAGCCATGCTTTATGCTTCTTTGATTCTATGCCAGCCAACCCAATGCAACAGCCACAGTTCTAAGGGTGATTACCATTTTCTGCTGCAGAACAGCGATTCAATCAGCAGCCTCACAGGCATCTTTGGCTTCTTAAGGGACTTTGGTACACTGGCCATTTTAGGAACTGTCCTATACTTTTCTACCCAACCCTTTGCAATTTCCAGTTTACCATTCCTCTTGGGCTTGCGGAGAAGCCCCCAGGTCCTAAGACCCTTGCCTCTCTAACCCAATAATTCTGTTGTCAGCAATCTACGTCTCATCAGTTCTCCTCTCCTTGGCTGGCTGGATATTCATCTCCGCATAATATGGGGCACGGGTCAGCCATTTGTCACCCAAAGCTCTCACAGGCAGTTACCAAGAGAGGTAAATGTCATCACCTGCACACTGACACTGGGCTGGGAAGAGAATGAGGCATGTTCGGGTCACAGGGTGAATCACCGGCAGTATCTGGGCTAGAAGCAAGTCTCCTGCTTCGACCACTGCACCTCACTTCCCCTCCCTGGGAAAAGAATCTTTCCTCAGACCTCTTCAGTTTGGGAGGTACCCCCTAGCTTTACCCGCACATTAGGACTGATCTGGATGGGGCATTCAGTGCATTGCTGCCATCTTTTCCCTTGTACTATCCTGCATCTGGCTTTGGGAACTCAAAAAACACAGGTTCTCTACAGCTCGGGGCAGGAATTTTGATCCTACCAGCATCAGCTGGTGACAGATTTTCCTTTCACAAAGCTAACAAAGGGCTCTGGCACCAATAGCCAGTTCAAAAATGCACTCAGGAGGCAAAGAGGGGTTTGCATTGCCCGGATGCACAGGCTGGGTCCCTGAACTCAGCCCAGCCAGCAAACCCGCTCTCTCTGTCAGCTGAGCACAATAGTGGGAGACTGGTGAAGATAATGGAAGAATCCAGTCAAAGTCTCTTGCCTTATTTCTGACAAGGCAGAGAGTTGGCTGCCTGGGAACCGATGGGGGCCAGCTTCTGGGCACAACAGTGGGAATTTCTAAGCATGGCATCTGCCTTCAACAGCTGTCCAGCAAAGTGCTCCCCGCCCCGTACCAGGCAGAACCTTCACCTCCTTGGAGCTGTGACCTTGAGCAGATTCCTTTGGTTGTGCCCAGGAAACTCCTGCAAATCTGAAGTGAGTGGTGGGCTGAACTGGCCAGGGGAAGTTGGAACTGGCCCAGCTAGGGACAAAGAACAGGAGCAGAACTCTGCTCTCATGTGAAACCCCTCCCTTGGCAGCGGGAAGGAGCACCGGCCTCTGGAGAGGGGAGAATTCACCCTCTGTCTATTGATGCTACTTACAGAGCCCCCCCACCCCACTATTTGAGCACCCTCCTCTTTACTGTATTTATCCTCACAACATGCCTGGGGGGTAAGGCAGTGCTACTGTACAGCTGGGGAAACCAAGGCAGGGAGTGACACCCAGGTAGCACAGAAGGATTAGCCCACCTTTCCTTCTGGGCTCCCAAGAGTGAGGAGGCAAAGCTTAAGGGGAGGGTCAGTTTCTAATTCTGCTGATTTCTAGTCTGGCCTTGGTCTTTCCTTCTCATGAAGTGTTTCCACACTGCAGGGGCCAAGATCTGCCCCACCAGGCTCGGCAGGGCATTTCAGAAGAGAAGGACATTAAGCAATTGCATTTATCTTTGGAAATCTGGCCTTTCCAACCCATGCCCTCCCTGGCTTCACCTGCCAGCAACAGCATTTTCTCTCCCAGGCACCCAGCTTCAGTCACACCCATTTCTCACTGGGGAGGTGGGGGGTGGGGAGGCGGCTTTAGCATTCCCTAAGTCAGCAAGTCTCTGCAAAGAGCTATTGCTGCTGAAATGTGCCTCTGCCCACTCCTCCCAGCAAAGTGATCAATGATCCCGCAGCACCTGGCACTGACACCCCCCCCCCGGAAGGAAAGCCAGATGGCGTTGTGCTTTGACAGGAAGAGCTCCATGCACTGGGTGCAGGTGCAGTGCGGGATGCTTTTAAATATCTGGCCCATCTGGCACATAAAGCTGCTCTAAGCAGCTAGAGGCGGTAGCAGTGCTCCTTCCAGAGCATGTGGCACAAGGGGTTGGTGACTGCAGCAGAGAGAGGGATAGTGGAGATAGCAAGAAAGGTGTGCATACAGGAGCGCAGAGGTTCTCAACATGGGGAGGCGGGCTGGGCATTGCAAGATGTGGCATGGGCACACAAGACAGCTCTCAGCAAGGCATGGCTCTGGTTGTCTCGAGTACAGCCGGTATGTACAGAGCATGGTGGGGTTTGCAGAGCAGTGAAACAGGATGCAAAGAACACAAGATGGCGAGCTGCTGGGAGATATGGCGCTGTGCATGCAAGGAGGCCCAGGACAGGATGAGGGTAGCTAACATCGCTTCCTTGGCACTAGCCCTGCCTGTGCAGCAAGGGAGTCTCCTAGCTGAGAGCCAGGTCAGTCTGAAAAGTGGCATTTCATTGCGGCTGTGCCATACAGTGCTCTGTGGACATAAGAACATAAGAGTGGTCATACTAGGTCAGACCAAAGGTCCATTTAGCCCAGTATCCTGTCTTCCAACAGTTGCCAGTGCCAGATGCCCCAGAGGAAATGAACAGGGAATCATCAAGTGACCCATCCCGTCGCCCATTCCCAGCTTCTGGCAAACAGAGGCTAGGGATACCACCCCTTCCCATACTGGCTAATAGCCATTGATGGATCTATCCTCCATGAACTTATCTAGTTCTTTTTTGAAACCTGTTATGGTCTTGGCCTTCACAACATCCTCTGGCAAGGAGTTCCACAGGTTGACTGTGTCTTGTGTGAAGAAATACTTCCTTTTGTTTTAAACCTGTTGCCTATTAATTTCATTTGGTGACCCCTAGTTCTTGTATTATGAGAAGGAGTAAATAACACTTCCTTATTTACTGTCTCCCCACCAGTCATGATTTTATGACCTCTATCATATCCCCCTTAGTCATTTCTTTTCCAAGCTGAAAAGTCCCAGTCTTATTTATCTCTTCTCATACAGAAGCCGTTCCATCCCCCTAATGATTTTTGTTGCCCTTTTCTGAACCTCTTCCAGTTCCAATATGCCCCCCCAATATTTCAAGAAACACTTGAGTTGAGATTGTTTGAATGTTGCAGTCTCGACAAAACTCCATATTTTGTAATTAAAAACAGAATGAGGAGAACATTTCTGCCTGTGTGCATGGATCCCCCCTTTCTGCAGCCAGCCCTCCTCAGTGTAGAAACAGGTAGTGCAATATGATTTTTAATACACTCAGCAAGACATTATCCCAAGCACAAAGAGAAGAGGAAATGATGGAGGGAGAAGTTACCTGAGGATTTGAACGCTGTCAGCTCTACAGCCTGAAAGAGGGGAAAATGCTCGTTAATTGAGATTTGTTCAGGGAGGGAGTTTCCAAGCCCCAAGGAGCCCAGATCCGTTCACAGCCATTCCCCAGGTCAGAGTCAAAAGCCCCCAGTCAGGGGCTTTTTTCCTGCCACCAATGCAGCCAAGAGGGGCTTTGCCACATGCGCTCTCCTTTCCCATCACTCCCTGCAGCTCCACTGCTTCACAGGTACGGGAACAACCCTGCCCCTCATGTTCACGGAGCTTTGGTGAACTCACCCACTGGTGCCAGCTGGGCATTCTCCCCAGTGCCCAGCACGTGTGCTTAGGGAGAGCGCCCCAAAAGTGGGCCTGTGGCATGAGAGACCTGCACTGGCAGCAAGCTCTGCTGAAAGTGGGGCTCCCGTCCTTGCTTGGGGCAATGCAGTGGACTGGGCACAGTGCTAGGACATACAGAACAATCCAACGCAAGAGAGGACTGGACTAGCTGACCTAAGCCAGCTTTTCCATCTCTCACTGCACTGGATGGAGCATAGGACCCCCCAGAGCCGGCCATGGGACCTAGCCAGGCTCCAGTAAAGACCACCTGCGGCCACCTCCTCCACCCTCTCTTCCACGAAATATTTACTAATTTAAGGCCTAATCCTGGCAATGGCTTCCCAGCATCGCCAGCCCCACGCATTCACAGATCAGGCAGGCTCCGAACAACCACAAGATTGGCTTAAAAAAAATCACAAGGTTTGTTTAAATGATAAACTTTAGATAGGAATGGCAGAGCTGTTTCTGTCCCCTAAGCGCTGTTGACAAGGGTGAGAAGGATTCACATTAAGATATTTTGATACAAAACAGGAGGCCAACCTGATCTCTTCTTAAGGAAAACAGTATCGGCTGCAGCCTCTAGGTTCTACTATTCTTAATCTTAAACATCATCAGTTTTACTTCCAGTGGGGACCTGTCCTGGCTGCCCTGTTCAGCCAGATGACAGTGAATGTGAAGTGTCTGCACGGTCCACCCAAGGGGCACAATGAGGAACCATGAGGCTGGGGGCGGGGGTTAAACACATTGGAGGTGCCAAATCCCCAAAACCTTTCACCAAAAAATTTGTCACATAAAATGTGGATGAAATGCAGTGAAAACACACTGATGTTTGCACCTAACGGAGCACAGCATTTTGTCATTGTAACATTGTCATGTTTTCAGATTTATTGTAAAAAATGGCTTCTTAATCAGAAGGAGGCTACGTTCAACGATACCATTTTTAATTCACAGCTCATGCCCGTCAATTACGTAAGGGATTCAGTCAGGGAGCTGAAACAATGCCAGTGACTTATGTAACTAACCTGCACCGCAGGCTCTTTCTAGCTAGTCAATTACAAGCTGCATTAACACACACACAGCACAAGCTGCAACAATGCACAAATCTTACATTCAAAACATGCTTACAACGAATATATCAGCTTCAAAATTCACGTTTCCTAAGCATTCACTTGTGGAGCTCAAATGTTCATGAAGAGAGAACATGAAAGAGTTGCAAAAAGTCACTTGTGAAGACAAACGAATATTTAAACAAAAACTGGCTCAGCTTTGCTTCCTCCCCCACTGGCTCCTTGGGTACTAGGGAATTTTGTATTTTGATTGTTGTTGAATTTGTATTGTTTAGAAAAGGAAAATAAAACATTTTAAATAAAAATATTTAAGTAACAAACAAAAAGAGAAGCTCTGGATGACCCCACCATGGAATTAAGCTAATTCTATCTTTGCCCCTAGTCTACCAGCTAGGAAGTGCTGTGGCCTTGGCATTTAGGAAATCTACAGGCTCCTCTATTAATGCCCTGTGCATTAGAAAACTCAAGCCTCCTGGTTAATCTCTTTAGCTCATGTCTCATATTTTGTGCCAAGTAGCTTAGCAATGGTTCTAATTTACAGAGCCAGCACCTGCCTGGGTCAGAAAAGCACCTATTGGAAAACCTGCCAGGTATTTATCACCCGGAAGAATAGCAACATTAAAACAAAAATAAACCATGAGAGACAATAAATACTGATTTTACTAAGTTGCCTTGAAATAGAACAGAATGTTATCTGTAAGATAAAGAAGATAGCACTTCAAAAGCAATAAAGGAGAGAGAGAGAGAGAAATTTTGGTGTATATCTAGACCCTTTGGTAAATTCCACACATGAAAGTAGCATTATGTTTTTTTCTGAAGAAACTATATAGTTAACTTCTATGTCAAGTGCACAGAACTGTGCACGATCATTTCAGTGGTGGGAATGGAAGTGGTATCAGAATAGTCACATTTAAATTATTTTCCAATTTACGGCATGCCTTGTTGAATTTGGCAGAAGATTAGTTGCTGCCTGGGAAATGAAATGGGCCAACTGAAGAATATCCCATTTGCACAGAATGTAACTTGGGTGCTGAAACACAACAAGCCCTTTTCTAACTTGCTTCATTTTGGGGAGGCTTGTAGCCATGACCTCATTTCTGTCTTGACATTCTGATTGCTCAGTTCCATTTGTGCTTTTATGGATGCCCCTGTTATAAATAGACCTGAGAGTTGATTCCCATCTGATACAGAATGGCAAAAAGAGACCACAAATGTTACCAACAAAACTAGGAATCAACATGCTGCAGAGAGACTCCCCCACCGCTCATGTGTCAAACCAACCCATCTCTCCCTCCCCTCTGCAGTCCAGGAGTCAGCACAAATGGGTCTAACAGCACAGGGGCCCTTTATATCCAGGAGCTGGACAGCTGGGCATCTCCCAAACACACAGACAGTTGATTCTCTTTCTACTATTTGTCTTCCAAGGGCAGGGATAGACAGACGCTTCCTTACTCGTTTGCACGGGTAGCAGGTGCGCTGATTGCTTTCGAGCAAGCCCAGTACGATGGGGTAGAGCATGAAGGACGGCAATGTCTGTAAAGGGACTACATGGGCCACTTTACACCAGAGGGTGAGATCCCCCTACCATGTCTGAGTCCACAGCTCACCCTCACCTGAGGAGCCCTCCTGGGGCTGTCTGAGAACCCTAGACATGAAGACGTTAGGCTGTTTGCTGTGACTCCCAGTAGACAGTGCAGGGCTGTTCCATTCTGTATGTTTGTAGAGCCTTTTGTCCAGTCTAGTTCGGGGTGCCCTGAGCCACGGGGTTTCCACCCCTTTCCCTTGGCCAACTTCCTGGCAAGAAACTGTTCAGTCTAACAGGCTGCATTTTCTTATCATAATTTCACCCCATTATTGTTCGTCACACCTGCTACACCACCCTCCATAGGCCAGTGATTTGCAGCCTTCAGATACTTCATTACAGGGTCCTTTCACTGGGGTAAATTCCTTCAGCTTCCCAACCCAATCAATGCTTAGCAGGAGGCGCATACGTACATTGCTACCAACCTGGCTCACAAAGTCTGCTATTACCACTGATGGACCTTCACAACTCCCCCAAGGAGGAGGTAACTGATATGAACCCCATCTTACCAAAGGGGCAGCTGAGCCACAGACAATTACATGATTTACCCAGGATAAGACAAGACATCTGTGACAGAGCTGGGAATAGAACCCAGGAGTCCTGAGTCCTAGCCCTTTGATATAAACACTAGACAACACTCCCGTCGATGTATCTATTCTGCATGTGAAAGGTGGAAAATAACTCAAGACATTACGTACCGGTCTCTCTGGTGACATCATTGAGGAAATCCCCATAGGAATTTTAGCACCGAAGTTTCCTAAAGTGTGAAGTGAGACAATGAATGTGGATACACCTGGAGAATGGAAATGTGCATTCCTTTCAAAGGGCTCTATCATTTATTCCCCCAAAATATCTCCCAAGGAAGTAAAGGGCCCAGCCAGGCTGACTGAAGAATTGCAAGCTAGTTTTCAGAGCTGCCAATCGGTTTGAGCATGTGAACTTTTCTTTCTCTAGTTTAACACCGATTTCCTGCTCTCTCCCCCATATAAATCGATGTTAAAGTACCAACATGCTTCTCTGCCTAGAGGGAAGGCCATGCTGTTCAGGGCCAGCTGCAGGGGCAGGTGAACAGGGCAGAAGCCCTAGGCACCAACTTCCAGGAGCACCAGGCTGCCGTGTCCCTCAACTCCCCCCCCCGGCCCCGCCCCCGCCAAGGCACTGGGGGTGGAGATACTGAAACCATTTTCCGCCCTAGCTGGCAAAATGGCTCAGATCACTCCTGGTGCTGTGTCTTATGGATTGAAGATTCCCCACATCTGCTCGCCTTGAATGCACGGATGACCCATATACACAATAGGGACTGATCCCATTGAAGTCAATTGGCCTTCTACCACTGTCTTCTTCGGGAGCCAGTCAGCCCCTCAGTGCTGTATTTATATTTTCATCAAAGTTTCTTTCTCACTCCAAACCTAATAACATTCATGTCCACTATGATGCTGGCAGGCCTGGTGCCAGCTCATGTTAAGGTGCCCATGTCTCTCAATGGACACTGACGGATGCCGTTAATATTGATAGATGAGGTATTAGAAGATAAGAAAAAGTGTTCAGAGTCTGTTGAATTCTTGTGAGATGCTCCCTGCATTAATCTCACTTCTGATATCTGTGCTCCATATTGTAAGGTAACATTAGATTCTGTGACCATATGAATGGCCATAGAGGAGACGGACGTTAATCAGTGCAAAGAGCAGGAATTGTCATGCCCCTGACCCCAAAGAGGAGACGCGTTGAGAGCAGACGGGCTCTGGGTGGATTTTACAAGTGGTAACTCCCTACGTCAGGATCGAGAAAATGTCAACAAAAGGGGTAAAGACTCTTAGGCCTGGTCTAAAGTGGGAAAGGAGGTTGGTACAACAACATCACTCAGGAGTGTGAAAATCCTTGAGCGATGCAGTTACACCAACCTAACCTCCAGTGTAGACAGTGCTATGTTAATCGGGGCTATGTTGATCAGAGAATTCTCCTGCCAACCTAGCCACCGTGTCTCAAGGAGATGGAGTATCAACACAAGTGGGAGAACCCCTCCCATCAGCATAGGTCATGTCTTCACTGAAGCCCCGCAGTGGTGCCACTGTAACTGTTTATATGTAAAAAGAAAAGGAGTACTTGTGGCACCTTAGAGACTAACAAATTTATTAGAGCATAAGCTTTCGTGAGCTACAGCTCAAGCTTATGCTCTAATAAATTTGTTAGTCTCTAAGGTGCCACAAGTACTCCTTTTCTTTTTGCGAATACAGACTAACACAGCTGCTACTCTGAAACCTGTTTATATGTAGACACACCCTTGTTGTTTATCTGTGAAGATGAGTCATGCAAGTGAACTCCTCCCATCAGCTGAGTTTGCAGCTCAGAGCACATGGCAGGAGGGGGATAAAAACCTCAAACAAAAGGAGTTAGGGATCTCTCTGCTGCTTGGGGGAGCCAGGTGTTTCTAGACATAAGCAAGAGATCCCCAGCTGCTTAGCCTGGGTTAGCCCTAGAGGTCAAATAAAGCTTGCTGATTACAGAAGCCTAGATTACCTTTTGAAACCTAAGGCTGTAACTCGTTCATGGTCTATATTCACTTGTTTTAACCTTATAAATAACTCTCTATTTTCCTTTCCTAGTTAATAAATCTTCATATTGTTTGCTATAGGATCGCCTACAAGCGTTGTCTTTGGTGTGAGCCCTAAAGTACAATTGACCTGGGGTAAGCGACTGGTCCTTTGGGATTGGGCGTAACCTGAATATTGCTGTTATTCTTGGTGTATGGGGCCATCAATATCAGAGAGACACTCACCTGGATGGCAAGACAGACTGGAGTACCCCAGGGGACTGTCTGTAACTCCATTTTCAGGCTGTTAAAGTGCCTGGGGGGTCTGCATATGGTGCAGTTGGTTGGTGAAATCTAAGTCTAGACCTCACAGCCCATCAGGGTGTATCTCCTGGTTTGGAACAGCCTGCCCTGACATTGGCACTCATACTCTAGAGTCACCATTGGGAACTTCATAACCATGTCAAACTTTCCAACTCTGTGGTGTTTAGGAGGGTTCAAAACTATGCAAGGGATGAAATTGCATGAAAACTGGACCCTCTGGAAAGCTCAGCCTACCTTCCCCCGTGCTCTGAATCTGTGCCAGCACCACTGGCAACCTGAATACAAAGCTGAGGTCCGAGAAGGGGCTCTTTACCTTTGTTGGTAATGTTCTTCAGGGTGGGATCTTTCTGCACAGGGCTGGACACGGCGCTCTCGGGCGCAGAAGGACTCAGCTTCCCAGTCTCCCAGGAAGTTGTATTTCTTGGACTTGACAGATAATTGATCGGATGAGAACAGTTCTGCAAAATGACAGAGAAGCAGGACACAACACTCAGGAATCCGCGACACATCTGCCTTTAAAGGATTTTGATACCATGCATCATTTTAAAAACCTGCTGCAGCTGTTTTCTTAACTATCACCTCCTTGCCGATAAGGCCACTCTTCAGTCTGTGTGGATTCTCCAGGCAGGTCTGCAGCAACTGCCCAAACTGCAGAACCAGTGGCATGTTCCCCTCCACCCTCCCCAGTGCTGTTCAGGAGGAAAATGATGTCCCCCGACTCCATGTTCCTGAATATGCCAGGTCCATTCAAAAGACATTCCCAGGGCCAAGTTTTGTCCTACAATGCAAGCCCAGGACATCAGGGAGAGCCCAAATGTATCACGGAGGGCAGACTTTGGCTACAAACCTGGATTTAAAGGGGTACTGTGGAATGTGGATCAAAGTCTCACATCAACCAGAGCAAGGGGAGAGGCTTTTTGCCTGGCCTTGGAGTCAGTCACATCCTATAAACCTGTGATGTGATGACTCAAGCTGCCCTGTTTTGTGGATCAAAAATGAGTCCAAGCCCAACTCAAACACACAACTATCCACAGATGAGGTATGATGGGAAATTTCAGCGTTTGAGCCTTTCTTTAGAGTTTAGTTTGAAATCCTTGGAGAGACTGTGGAGGGCTGAGAAGGTTTGGCCAGCTGCGAAGAAGAAATCAGCATGCCCTATCGGCTACATGGCTATCAGAGGGGGTTGATAATCCCAGTTGGTAGTGAGGGATGCCCACTAAATTCTATGCTGTGGATTTGGGGGAGGGGACACAAACTGGGTTTCCTAGAAATCCACCATTGTGAAAAACGAAAAAAAAACCGCATCCTCTGAAACCATCTTGTGTTTAATGAAACCGGAGCAGCATCTCTGCCTCACACTTACTGTGAATGAGAGCGCTTTCTTCTTCTCCTTCATCCTCTGTATGGCGTTCCTCACCTGAAAGTTGAGCAGGGTCATGAGACAGGGCCAGTGCTGTTCTGATAAAACAACAACATCCTCCGGACAAGTCAAGGGAGCAAAAGCAACAGCTGTTGCAGGAGCAAAGGGCCAAGACAGAATATCAACCTTTGCATTTGCTAAGATTCTGGTTACCAGTTTCATTTCTAATATAGGACTGTTCCAATATGGATCAAAACCCAGTGAGAGCTTCCTCTTACCTCACTGTTATAGATTGCATAGACCAGGAAGATGTACAAACCCTAAAAATGAGAGAAAATACAAAATATTATGGGCTTGCAATAGATTGACCATTTTGAAACAGGGGAAGTAAGACACTGCTACTGTGTGCCCGGACAGCGCCTAGCGCAGGAATAGCTCCTGTTACTGTTCCTTGTGATGCCACCGGAACATACATGCTTCAGAAATCTCAGCACTCAGACCTGCTAGGGTTCATCTCCAAGCCAGTATTGTGCTCTGCTCACAGCTGGCTGGATCTCCAAACTGATTCCACCCGAAACCTCAAACTCTACTTCTCAACACTTGTTCCACTCCCTGCTCTGATTGTGACATAGACAACCCCCGTCAAGGTTGTCCCTGCAATCTCAGTCTTCTAACACGTCCCCTTCAAGAAGTAGAAGAGAACTATGGGAGTGGACTCTCAATACGGAACGATCCCTATACACACTGGCTGCTACTGTGTGTGTGGACAGACCCTAGCACAAGGGGGGACCTGTGCTTGGTGGGTCCCCAGCACTATGTTAATAAATGTGATCCATGGCAATAATAACAGAACTCAGATGACTTCATTCAAGAGCGGTAAAAGGAGAAAGTCTTTTCATTCCTCCCCACCCCTTCCTTCTGCTACCATTGCAGCATCCACACACACTCGGTTTTGCAAGGATGTAGGCACAACCCCTGGCAGGCAGGCAAATGTGCACCTACCGCCTTCCGTGCCCAGGGGCTGCTCTATTGCTCTGTGATAGAGCTGGATGGTGCTGAAGAGCAATTGCAGCTGTCAACCCACTGACTCCATCAGGCCTCCCTACCATTCCCAAGCCCAGGGTTCCCCGCTTCATTCAGTGGTGAATGGGAAAATCCCTCCAGAAATTACTAGGTGGAGCTCACCTCCCCCCTTCAAAAACGTAAACATGGGGAGACGACCCCTGTGTGGGAACAACTGAAATTCGGGAACTAGACATCCCTTCCTGACAACTGAAGTAGCCACGGGGTGAGCCCAGATGGATGCAGCCTTTGCGTGGGCAGAGCAGAGCAAGGTGACGGGGCCTTTTCTTTTTCAGTGTGATACCTCTATTGGTGACACACTATGGCAGCTGAGTGATTGCCAGATAAGCCAGGGGCTGCTGGGGGGGGGTGTCCTCTGTCCTCCTCTAGCGGCGGCCAGACTATCAAGAGTGTGAGGCGCGCACCGCCATGGCTAACACAGCTCTCTCTTTTAGCTCACGCAGCAGTGGCTCATGCGTTAAGGGTAAGATGTACTGGGCTTGATCCCCACTGAGCCATGTCAGTATTACAGCCCATGCTAGGGAGATTCGAGGTAAAATGCGAGGCAGATCCAAACCTTCCTACCAAGGCACTATTGTGAAACCCAAACCCACCACATTTGTCCTCCCTCCCCACTCAGAGAAGGCTAGAGATCGGAGTATGGACCTCATGCTGTCAACTCCACATAAGCTCAGCCACCACCAGTGACTCCAAAATACAGAGCACCAGTCAGAACCTCCTCCCCAGCCTGCTGTCCAGTAGAGAAACAGCTGTAACAAGACACAGGCCTAGAAAGAGCACCACCTAGGGGTCAAAACTGGGCTAAGCACCAGGGACTAATTACAGCTTTACACAAAAGAGTTTGTCCATTCAGGCAGTCCGATCTGGCGCACCAGATTTATGTTATATCTGCAGAGTGTTCGTTATCGCAGCTAGATAAATCAGCGGCAGTAAGAAAAGTAATTCATCTTGTTTTCAATGAGCCTTGCTCTTCATCTGAAAACTCTTGGCAAGTGCAGTGGTAGCAATACCCTGGCATGGTGCCATGACCTGTCCTTCAAACAGCAGAGTTGGTCACTCCTACAGACCAGATTTCTGGTGCGGCTGCCAAGACAGGTCTTCCTTGAAATAATCCTTTTGTATAGAACTGGGAGGAGAGGTGGTGATGTCGGCTGGGAGGGGAGCCCGGGAGAAAGAAGGCCCAGCTGCAGAAAGACTGAATGTGGCTAAAATATGGAAGAGAGAGTTAAACTGGCACAAAATAAATCACAAATCCAGTCCCAGAGGCCACTTTGCAGATTCTCAAAGTACTTTGCAAACATAGTTGTCTTTTCATGATAGGTTTGTGCAGCACCTCGCACAATGCGGCCCTGACTTCTGACTGGCACAACCACAACAGAAATACTCAATAGTGAGAAGACAATCACTAAAGCCTCAAACTTCAATGGTGAGCAGGTCACAATGGTCTAGGGTAGGACAGTGAGAGTTAGGAGAGCTGGACCCTATTCCCAGTTCTGCCACCGACCTGCTGTGGGACCTTGGCCTTCACCACTCAATGCCTCAGTTTCCCCATCTGTAAAAATGAGGATAGTGATACTTACCCATATTTGCAGAACATTTGGGGTGAACTCCTGGCTCAACTGAAGTCACTGGCAATGGCTGTAACGGAGCCAGGATTTCACCCCAAAACTCTGCAGATGATGTGTCCTATGGGTGGGATTTTTAAAAGCACTCTCCACTTGTCTAACTATGCTCCCACTGAGCACTGGTGGAACAAGGTGAGCACTTCTGAAAAGCCCCCTACAAGTGCTAGGAAGTGAGGGGATAAGGTCACACCTTGTGAGCTATTCTACCCAGAGGACTATTATAAGAACAAACACTCCCCACTGCAGAATGAGAGTTAGTAATTGTTTGTTAAGCCTGGTGATGTGCCTGGCGCTATCCAGGACACTACAGCCACAGACAGCATACAATCTAATTCCAGAAACCCAAAAATCTATTGTTTAAAAAGTCAGGCTCTTTAAAATGTGAAGCGTAAAAAATAACTAGATAGGATGGCCTACCACACAGAGTTCAGTGAAAATAAATCTGTGAAGCATGAAATTTAAGTGGATCCGCACACAAGCTGTGGGAAACGTGATGAAGAGGACATCCCAGCAGTGATGAGTCTCGCGCCCAATACATCTCTTGGCTCGACAGCCTGGCCAGGTGGCCAAAGTGGCAAAACAAAACCAGACAGTGTGGGTCTTGGCCCAGAGGAGCCAGCATCACACCTGTTACCCAGCCCAGTGGGATCAGACCACCCGATTCCTCCATCCGTGCTTGCTGCTGACGCAGCCTGCGGGCCATCTCCCGGGGGCAGGAACGATCACTCCGAGCTTCTTTACAAATGGGATCAGTTTGCTCACTCGGTCCTAACGTATTGCATGTCTTAGTCACACCCTGCACGGCCACCCCGGGCTCCCAGCAGGATTGCCCACATTACTGAGGAAGCAGCTGCTATACGGTGAGGGCACAGGACTGACAATCGGGAGATCAGTGTTCTATTCTTCCTGCTGCCACTGCCTTGGGCAAGTCCCTTCACTTTGTCTTGACGTCCCTGTCTGTAAAATGGGGCAGCACTTAAACCAAGTACAGTTAGTCATCAGACGTCAAAGGAGATTTTGGCCTTCTGTAGTAGCTGCAGTACGCGGATTTCAAGCACAGCTCAACACTCCCAATGCTGCTGGCAGGAAGGTCCCTATTTTAGAGACGTGGAGACTGACATGCAGAGGGGTAAGTGACGTGCTCAGAGCACACAGCACGCGAGTCAGGAGTAGAACCCAGGAGTGCTGACGTCCTGTTAGCTGTCCCAGCCACCAGATGACTCTCCCCTCTCTGCCATATGCCACGTGAACTCATGCAAAGCGAGAATCACTGGGCGTGCATTATGGCACATAGCACACAACTGGTTTCAGAGACTCTCTCCTACCATCTCCTCCCCCCACACAGCACACAGAGAGGACTCAAGCATCAGCACATCACCCCAGGACCACAGCAAGTCAAGCTCAAACCCAGATTTCATAAAGTATTTGGTTGGCCGTGATGGAAGGGGGAGGCAAAGGAGTGAGTCTTGGGTGATAAATTCTGCAGGATGCCATTTGGGCGGGGCGCTGGGAAGAGAAGAGTGTGCTGTTCTGAAAGTGCTCCATGATTTTTAAGAGGCCAGCAGACCCTGCACATCTTTGCCTAGATGCACTGTTTAAAAAAAAAAAAAAAGACCAGCTGGTTAGGAGGATGAGGTAGCCCACTTGCTAGAGGGATTTTCAATTTGGTAGCTGGACCAAAACATTTTTAAAAATTTCCCTCGGGTCGACCCAAACCAATTTATTTTTAAATTTTTCGGCAGAATGAACGTTAAAAATAAAAAGTTCATTTCAGTCTGAAACACACATTTCGTTTAGTTTTTGAGGTTTTTTAAACTTTTAAAAAATATTAAATAAAACGTAGTGAAATTCCAAAATTAAACATCTTTCCAAAACTAAAAGGTGAAATATTTTGTTTTGGAAATGCCAAAATGAACCATTCCCACATTTCGGACTTTGTGTTTGGTTGTTTGACCAAAACAGTTTGCTGATGTTGATCCAAATTTGTAAATGGTTTTGGCCAATCTGAACCTGCATTTATCAGTGAAAACACGATTTGTATAAAATGTTTTGCCCAGCTCTAGTTTTAACCCCTACACCTGCCAGAAGCTCCAACCCAACTCCCCGCTGCAAGGCAGAGGTCCCCCTGCAAGTCTGGTAGGTGGAGAATGGAGAGACGAGGGGCGTGGGGGGGGGGCAGTGTGAGCTGCACTTTAATGGTAAAAGAGCTGCATGTGGTTTGCGAGCCACAGTTTGGCCAACCCTGTTTTACACTGTAGTCAAGTCACCTTTTGACCTTCTCTTTGTTAAGCTAAATAGATAATGCTCATGTTTCCTAATCCTTTAATCATTCTCATGGCTCTTTTCTGAACCCTCTCCAATGTATCACCATCCTGCTTGAATTGTGGACACCAGAACTGGACACAGGATTCTATCACATCAGTGCCAAATACAGAGGTAATATAACCTCCTTACTCCTACTTGAGATTCCTCTGTTTGTACATCCAAGGATTGAATTAGTCCTTTTGATCACTGAGTCACACTGGGAGCTCACATTCAGCTGATTATTCATCATAATCCCAAAGTTTCTTTCAGAGTCACTGCTTCCCAACTAGAGTCACCCATCTTGTAAGTCTGACCTGCATTCTTTGTTCCTGGTTGTATAACTTTATATTGGCTTTATTAAAACACACAGTAAGGTCCAGCTTGACAAAGCTCTGGCTGGGATGATTTAGTTGGCATTGGTCCTGCTTTGAGCAGGGGGTTGGACTAGATGATCACTTGAGGTCTCTTCCAACCTTAATCTTCTATGATTGTTTGCTTGTGACCAACTTAGCAAGCGATCCAAACTGCTCTGTATCAGTGACCTGTCCTCTTCATTATTTTCCACTCCCCTTTTTTTATGTCACCTGCTAACTTTATTGGTGATGATTTTATGTTTTCTTCCAGGGCCTTGATAAAAATGTTAAATAGCACAGGGCCAAGAGCCTGTGGGACCCAACCAGAAACATACCCAATCAATGATTTACAATTACATTTTGAGAACTATTATTTAGCCAGTTTTTAAATCCATTTAATGTGTGCCATGTCAATTTTATATCATTCCAGTTTTTTAATCAAAGTGTCAGCATGATACCAAGTCAAATGCTGTATAGAAGTCTAAAAATCTTTCATCAGCACTCTTACCGTTATCAGCCAAACTTGTAATCTCATCAAAAAAAGATATCAAGTTAATTTGACAGGATCTATTTTCCATAAAGCCATTAATTATATACCCTATTTTAATTCTTTATTAATTGAGTCACATATCAGCCACTCCACTACCTTGCCTTGGATCAATGTCAGACTGACAGGTCTGTAAATACTCAGGTCATCCTGTTTATCCTTTTTAAAAATTAGTACAACATTAGCTTTCTTCTAGTCTTGTGGAACTTCCCCAGTGTTCCAAGACTTACTGAAAAATCAGCATTAACAGTCCAGCGAGCACCTTAGCCAGCTCTTTTAAAACTCTTAGATCCAAGTAATCCATACATATGGATTTTAAAATATCTAACTTCAGTCATGGCTGTTTAACATCCTCCTCAGATACTATTGGAATGGAAACAGTGTTATCATATGATGTGACTATATCATTTGTTTTTTCCCCAAATACAGAACAGAAATATTTATTGAACACTTCTGCCTTTTTTGCATTATTATAGATAATTCTATCTTTTCCATCTAATAATGGACTAATACCATTGTTAGGATTCTTTTTTTCCTAAGATACTTTAAAAATTCCTTATTGGCCTTAACTCTGCTGGCCATAGATTTCTCCTTGTGTCCATTTGCTTCCCTTATCAATTTTCTATAATTCCTAGCTTCTGATTTATATTAAAAATGGTCATCTGCCCTTTTCTTCCATTCATTATATATTATGTTTCTATTTTTATAGCTGCTTTCACCTCCCCTCTAATTTATGTCTTTTTTAAATCCATACAGCCTTCTTCCTCAATTGTGGGGGATTGTGGCTTTTTGGGCATCTAGTAAAGTGTTCTTAAACAATTCCCAATTATTATTCATATTTTTCTGATTAAATTCTTCCTTGGAGCTGATTTAGCTCAAAATTGCTTTTAGCTTTGTGAAATTGGCCTTTTTAAAGCACCAAGTATATCTATCACTGGTCTGGACTTTATTCTGTTTGCACATTATAAATGTGATCAAGTCATGATCACTTGTACCTAACTGACTATTAATTTTTAGTTCTATGATCAGTTCCTCTTCATCTGTCAAGATGAGATCTAACACGGACCTCCCCTGTGTTGGATGTAACACTTTTTGAGTAGGAAATCATCATCTCTACTATTTCGAAATTCCAAGGATGTTTTAGTACTGGCAGCATGAGACAATTGTTTTATATTCAGGGATGCCTGTGTGTGTGAACCACTACTAGTACATTTATAGACTGTCATCATAATAATATAGTGTTGTCCAGTCAAGCATCTCAAAGTGTTCAACATCAGTGAATTTAGCTTCAATCCCCCCACCCCCACTGAAGTATTATTGTTACTAACCCTATTTTATGGATGGGGAAACAGAGGCATAGAAAGGTAAAGAGACTATTCAGCACCACAAAAGGAGTCTGGGGTAGCAGTGTCAATGGAAGCCACGGCTCATGACTCCCAGGCCTAGACCAACCAAAAGGACTATCCTTCCTATCTCCTAGGTCAATAAAGACAAAGGCTGCTATTTGGTGTTATATAAAACACTCCCTCATAAGGCAATCACCTTTACCCACTGTTCTGGCATTTACCATCTTTGACCATTTTTGAAACCATGAATGAGCATTGTTGGCCGGCCAGTCTTCTAAGTAACACGCTAAGGGCAGCAGTTAACACAGCATGGCAGCCTGTAATACTGCTGGTCTTGTAGCTTGTTTTCTTCCTCCACTGTCTGGTTAGGAGAATGATTAGTTGGATTTGGCATTGACATGTGAACTAATCTTGAAGACAGATCTGAATTTCCACAGACAAACAGAACACAAGTCAACAACAACAAAAAGTTGTCTGCTACCACATTGCTACATGAATAAACAAATGCACTTTAAACGCAAGTCAAAGGTGATCTGCTGAAGAAATCTTTTTGAATAGGCCAAGCAGCAGAGAGATTGAAAAGTGATGTTGTTACTCTGCTTTCCCTTTACTCTGTAGCCTTCTGGTCAGGATCCCAACTTCTTCTCCTAGGTAATCTTCTAATTAGAATGACCTTACTTGGCAAAGGGGATAAGGCAAACAAAGACAATATATTTATGAGCTAAAAACTCTCCTGGCCCCACTGTTTGACTGTACTGCAAGCAAGGGCGCCTCTGCTATGATTTATGACAAAGTGATTACAAAGATTGTCTTCTTCTTAAAAAACAAAGAAAGAAAGGGGGAAAAAAAGAAGCAGCAGCTTGAATGGAGACTGGAGAGAAAAAAGCAGCTCTGAACTAATATGAATCTTGCCCCTTCAAACACCATTCAGTGAAGCACTCAGCTTCCATCTCACTTCAGCAGTGGAGTTTAATGTGATTCATGATAGATGAACTCTCAAGAAATGTGTCATCCTGAGGATGGCATTTAAAAATGTAGGGATCATCCCCTTCATCCCTGAACTCTCTGCCATCACTTGAAAATTGTAACTTAAATGTGGCTTACAACAATGGACTACAGCACAGTGGCTAGTGTGAAATGAGGATGGAAGAACAGTTCCCGGTTTGCATGACACAACAGCCACGGCTAGGCAACCCTGTTTTTGGTGTATCCGCAGAAGCAAAAGGCTGAATAGGTCATGGAAAGCAAACTCCCCTGGCACCAGCGAGGTGACCCCTTCCAGCCAGGAGTGAGGCACATTAGCAGTGCACAATGAGGAAGCGGGTGCTGCAAGTCCTGGGGATAAATAGAGGAGGGCAGCCCTGAGGGCTGTCAGATCAGGCTATGTCCATGAGAGCTAAATGAACACAAGAGCGGAACCCTCACCCCCTGTGCCCGCAGAGACACAACAAGGAACCTGGAGGAGGAGGAACAGGGGAAATGCTATCCCCAGAACAAGGCTGGGGGCAGGCAGGCAGGACAAAGTGAGATTCCCCACCAAGCCCAGGTTCTCCACACTGGCATTCAGGAATGAACAGAAAATTACTACAATCTCTTCCACAGTGCAGGCCAGGACAGGGTGTTGGACGAGGTTAAAATGCACACAGCTGGGAAGGACAGCAAGACTGCGGGGCTCAGCATGGGACCAGAAGCAGGACTCCATGTTTTAATCTGCTTCCCTCCATTTACTTACACAAAGACCATGCTCTTTAATTCTGACCGTTCTGAAGGGTTTTGTCCCAGTTGGGAAATAGGTTTGTTTTAATCTTACATCTAATGTGAATTTAGAGCGTTGGTGCGGTTCTCTGCCCATCTCTGAGATACACCTTTACAGGAGTGAGGTTGGAAGGAGACAAGAAGCATTGACACTATATTTAATTACAGCTGACAGGCCTCCTGTCAACCTCCCGACATCCCTTAATAGCAGAAACATGGAGAGGTGGCCTTTGGCTGGCCTTGGGCCTTCACCATCTGACAGCAAACGGATGTGCGTTAGCAGCACCTCACAGCTGGACAAGCTCCAGCAACAGGCAGAAAATTCATTCAAGCAACTATCCATCTTGTGCACGTGGCAATAATGGCTTCATTTCAGCTATTGGAAACTTGGAGTCATTATTAAAGTGAAACCTGCCAAATATGCCAGAGTTGGGGGCCACAGACCTCTCCCACCCCACATCACAAAGATGCCATCAGGACCATTTTCTATTTTACAGCAGGAAAAAATTAAATAGTCATTGAAAGCCTTTGAATCCCAGTTATCCAAATTTTGGATGCACCATACAGGAGTCAGCCAGGCTGCTCTCTTGGTTTCCAGTGCCTCTGATTTCGGAGTCATCACTGAGCGTTCGTGAAGGAGTTTGTCAAGTGCATATATAAATTTGATGCACAGAAGGATGGGAACTGCCATCTGGGGCCATTTCATTGTTATTATTAGAGCTGGGTGACATTCATCAAAACTTGCTTGGGCAAAAAATGCAGATTCTGTGAAATCAAAACATTTCACTAATTTATGTCGATTTTGCCAAATTCTTTCGATAAAAAAACCGTAAGAATTCTTTTAAACAAATCAAAACTTTGTATTTGGATATTTTCTGAATGAAATGTTTTGATTTTTCCATTCAAATTGACTTTTCATTTAGAAATTTCCTTTTATTTTATTTTTTTAATTTTAACATTAAAAACTACTCAGAATTGGAACAAAATGGTTTAATTTCAGATCATTCAACCTGAAATGTGGAGGTTTATTCTGATTTTTGATTCACCAAAAAAAACTGTTTTCAGTTCAACCTTAAACTATTTTAAATATTATTCCCCCCACCCACATGCACATTATAGAGCTGATCCAATGCCCACTGAAGTCGATGGGAAGCTTTTTACCAAATTTCAATGGGCTCTGTGTCTGCCCCTACATCCAATTTAATTTAGACCCAGATTCAGGTAAGTATCACTATTTGGCACAGCACTGTGTGTTTAAAATTAGGAACATGCTCAAATATCTTCCAGAACTGGAGGTCTTAGGGCCTGAAGAAAGCCCATTAAAATCAGCGGGAATCTTTCCATTGACCTCAGTGAGGTTTGTGTTAGGTCTTCGGTTTGCAAGCTCCCCAGGCTAGAGATCCTGTCTTCTCTCCATTGGGGAAGGGCCTCTCATCTAATAACAATTAACAGTTGCTGTCTCTTAATAAAGAATTCCACCCTTTATCCATCCATAATTCTTTCTCCGGCCAACATCAGGACCAACTGTGCTTCTGTGCTTCTCTAGCTCCATCTACAGCTGCTTTCTTTCCAGGTTTAGTAAGCCTTTCACATGCCATGTGGCTGATGCTTTGACACACATTGTGGGCCTGCTGTGTATTCTGTGACTTTACTCTGCTCATGATCTGGGGATCTGCTTTGACGCCAGGGTCACGTGAATGGCTATTTCTCAGTTGGACTGCGTCCAGGATTGCAGAGAGCTGCTGGCTGTTACATTTCTAACAGGACTTGGCACCATTCTCTTTCCCAAATGAGGGATAGGAATGGCCTTAAATTCCCTCAAGAAAACCAACAAACTTGTAACCCCAAGAAACAAAATTAAATATGGTTTTCAAATAAAGTTTGTGGTGTGGTTCCATTCTCTCTTGGGGGACTATTATTATTATTCTTAGTTATTTGTACTACAGTAGTGTTTGGGACCCATGGTCCGAGACCAGGATCCTGTTGTCCATGGTGCTGTACAAACACAGCAAAGAGTCAGTCCCTGTGGCCTGCAGACCGAGTCTGATCTGTGGCATCCCACAGCCAATGCCCTAGACACTACACTACAGTGCCAGCACACAGTGCTCCACTCTGAGCACAGTGGAGGCTGCCATTTCCACAGGCTGCACTTCCAGACTCAAGATGATGGCAACTGCAAGCATCTGTGGTACAGGTTTCAGAGTAGCAGCCGTGTTAGTCTGTATCCGCAAAAAGAAAAAGAGGACTTGTGGCACCTTAGAGACCAACAAATTTATTTGAGCATAAGCCTTTGTGAGCTACAGCTCACTTCATCGGATGCATTCAGTCGAACCTCAGAGGTGCCAACAAAGATCTGGGCCCATTGCACATAGGCACTGTGCAAACCCATCTTGAGACACAAGCACTGCCCTGCAGAGCCTACAGACAGCACGAGAGAGGAAGCAGCAGCAGCACGGGCAGGCGACATGACATACCCAAGGCCACACAGCAAGTGGAACGGCGGAGTCAGGAATAGAATCCAAGGTCTCCTGACTCCCAGCCCAGTACCGCAGCTACTAGACCGCAATGTCTCAGTTATTCCATGTTATGCAAATCAGACCCATCCCTTGTGTTCCTAATGCAGCCCTACTTGGACAAAGTGTGGGCATCTTTGGGATCAACTGCAAAGCCCTTCATGATAAGGATTTTAAGGATGAAGTGTTTTAGTCCAGAAATGTATTTGATTCCTAATAACCTGGAATGCGAGACATCCAGGAATAATATCTGTTTATCCACAATTAGACACCAGGGAGAGAAGTGCTGGGCCAGACATCTCAGAGGATTGTATGTGGACCATCCCTGATGAGCACTATTCTTGATGTCAGTACTGGAGTTCATAGTGTGTGTAGGAGTTAGGCTTGTTTTACTGATGCAAGCTGCAATTAGAATGTCTGCCTCGGAGCTTCATTAAAATGAAACATTACACAGTAGTAAATTCTCCGGTAAATGACCAAAACAAAACTCAGATGATATATTTTATGAGGATATAAATTTAGAAGAGTCATTCCAAAGCCATGATTTAATGTCAGGAAATCTAATTATGAGAAACAAGATTTAAACGGCAAAACCGTGACACCAGTCAGCCAACCCAGAGATTCAGGGAGTGGGCTGCAGAGAGCGTTAAATAAACACTCTACACAGGGCTGCATTTCACACCTCATTATTATTTACTTAGGTTCCTCAGATGCTGAACGACAGCTTGGAAAAGGTCATTGGTTCTCGAGGTGACAAATGCCTCCGGACATTAGAATAGAGATGGGACTTAACTACCCAAGGTACACAGCCCACTGCGCTTATTCTGAAAACACCTCCCATTCTGGAGGAAACAGCTAGCTAGTCTAGTCTGAAGAATTCCTTGTGTACTGTCTCTCTAGCACGGTAACCCTACCAGGATGACAGCGTGAGACCTGGGCTGGAACAGTCGGTGCCTAGCACCAGCTGGCTGGGCACAGTCTTCCTGTGTGATCACAAGTCTCTCTATGTTTTGGTTTCTCACCCGTACAATGGGAATCACAGCACTTCCGTATTTCATGGGGTTAGAGGCTCAGATTCCATGGCAATGGAAACCATATAACTTCCAAGATAAAGGACTTGAAATAATTTCATTTTACTAAAGCTGTATTTTGCCAGGACTTTAAAACAAACACAAGGCAGTACTTCTGCACCCAACGCACTATCCAGAAGCTGGGAATGGATGACAAGGGACGGATCACTCAATAATTGCCCTGCTTGTTCTTTCCTTCTGAAGCATTTGGCATGGGCCACTGTTAGAAGACAGGGGACTGGGCTAGATGGACCATTGATCTGACCCTGTATGGCCGCTCTTATGTTCTTAAACTGATAATCTATTATATGGAAGATGAGAAACCACCACAGTAGTCTAAAAGCTGCCCATAAAAGGTCAGATCTCCAAACCTGGCTTCCATTTTTTGCAGGTGTAATTTTGCGAATGCAACAGATTTTAAGGAAAAGCACAAATAAATTATGGATGAAAAAGTGTGCTCCCAAATCCAGATGCCTGGTTTGAAAATTAGGCCTTAATAATGACTTAGTCCTCCTGCAGGTTTTCTGATGACTGGGGTTCAAATGCATAGAACAGGTCAATGGAGATGGGTACTCTGATTGTAATTTAATGCACCATACGGCAAAGGCACTGAGAGCCATGGATCAACCCCTTTTTAGTTAAATTGTGTGAGTCACACAAGGTAAATAAATAGGTAAAGCTGTTGGTTTGGAATAATACAGTTAAGTGCAGCAAGGAATATAAAACTTTGTTCAACTCCAGTTCAAGCTTTTATCAAAATGCAATTAACCACCAGGCTTTTATGTGTTTTACCAGAACTCAAATACTCTGGTGATAAGCATGGTGTAAGAACCTGAAGAGAACAGAACTGAAACAACCCGACACAAAAGAACTCTATGTGGGGTGGGTGAGATATTAGGAAGCAAAAGGCATTACACCAGCCAGCATACAGGTGGGTTTCTGCCTTCTGCAAGAAATCTGCTGCTTATTGCACCGACCAAGTCCCCGTGCCTCCCTGTAACAGGGCAATGGCCTCGTTTCCCAGCTATCTGTTTAGAATTGCTTCATGCTGCAGCAATGTGCTTTGGGGGTATGCACACATCTCCCAGCTGTGAACCCCATTCATGTATTTCTAGTATCAAGACACTGCAGAGGAATCATCAGCTGGAAATTTATGCCACTAATCACATTTTGTTTTAACCCCCACCCACTGAGCCCAGGACCCTCAGGACATTGGGGTGTCTCTGTCTCCATGCAGGAAGGGAGATTCCTTTGCTCTCTGATGGTGTCTTTACCTGCACAGTGCTGAGACAGAACCCTGAGGAGACCTATTGAGAATTTTAATCTTGCTTACCAAGGGACTAAGTTCCTTAGGCTTTTCCTTGCTGGAGAGTGTCCATTCCCCATGGTGCCTTCTCATGCCCTCTCCCCCACAGCATACCAGTTGTTAGACGGGACTGGAGAAGCTGGATAGTTCATTCAGTGCCTGACAGACTCTAGTAACCTCAGCCAGGGAGCTCATTCTCTGAAAACCTTTGGTGCTCCAAGCTTCCCAGTCACCTGAGTGGGGCCTTACCTGGAGGGAGTTCAGCACAATGAAGACATGAGCCCAGATGATGCTGAGGTGAACCAGGACCCCACACACCCACGTCAGGCCCAGGACTGGCAGCAGCACCAAGATGGGCTTGGCCGTGGCCCTGTTAGAAAAAGAAACTCAAAGTGACTTGGGCTCATGGCAAATCTCCCTCATTCGGGAATGGGGGAAACATAGGAGAGCAGGAGAAGCAGAGGCTCTGCCAGTCCCATCCCTGCCCTGCCTCTTAGTAGCGTCCATCTGCCACTTCTCTGGCTGCATCTCCATCCTGCTCTGCAGGCATCCTTGGGTTACAGTACTCCCTGCTATCTTCTCCGGCAGGCTGCACCTCCCGCCAGGGACCTGGGAGCAAAGCCCTCCCCAGCATCCAGCCTTGCTCTCTCCCTGGCTTCACCTCGGGGCACGACTAGAGGGTTTTGCCCTTGTCCTGCAAAATAAAACAGCTTTTCGCTTTGATCTTATTGCTGGGCCTTTCTGAGGTTACAGGCAATGTGAGAGACAACAACCCTGGAAAGACACCTTAGTTTGAGGGGACATTGGCTGATGCTCTGATGTTTAGATTCTCCCATTTCGCTGCTGTGGGGACACCCTGTGCACTACAGAGATCTCCTCCCCTGAAGCATTAGGCTGTCCTCTGGGGCAGGGGCAGGGAATTGCCTTCTGCAAGGCAGCACAAACGGCTCCCCCAGTAGCTAAGCTGTGTGCAGCGATCTGACATGGCAAGAGGGAGGGGCCAAGAGAAGAGGTTGCAAAATGCTTTGAAAATATAATGAGCCACCCCAGAAAGCCAGAGGAAAAATGCCACATGCTTTATCTCCCAACCCCCACTCAGCCACCCCTGCTCTGTATTTATAATTACAAGTGAGCTATAAGGGAACTCTTTGACATCATTAGACACAAGAAAGCAGCCAATCTCCCCCAGCTCGCCATTGCCAAGAGGGCTTCTGTATTTGTTTTATTAGCATGTGTGTGTCATCCTGCCCTCCAGCACCATCCTATCTCTGTGCTTCTGTAAATTTAGTAAAAATTATTTAGGCAATGGAGGAACAATGTGTGTCTAGCAATGGTGACTGGCGCCGGCAAACAACAATAAAGATTCATAAGGAGTGATAAAGTAACAGTTTGAACAGCAGTTTTTAAAATCTCTTTGAATTAACTGATTACTGGAATCCATGTTCCATATCCTTCCTTATGCATGTCACCAAAATCAAAGCCAACTCTCTAGACAGGCACTAATATGGACTTAGTGCTATAGTATTCAAGAGCCTCCCAAGTCCTTAGGGATTTATCTTAACAATTCCCTGTATTATCCCTATTTAACATATGGGGAAACTGAGGCACAGAGCAAGCAAGTGATGTGCCCAAACTCACTCAGGAGGACTGTGGAGGAGCTAAACAGAAACCAGATCTCCCAAATCTCAGTCCAGTTTTTTTAACCACAGCACCTTCTTCCTTGCCATTCCAAGTTTCTGGCGTTCCATAGGGTTTATGCAGTGCCAGCAACTCAGGAACAGAACAGCCGTGGCTGCTGACTGTGTCCATATAAATTTTGTGCTCCTGAGGACTGGCAGATAGATTACAGGGCACCCAGGAGAAAACCAGGAGGAGTTTGCAAGAGCAAAGGCAGGCCAGTTTCACTCCTGCCCCAGTCTGATTTCCCTTCCTAATTTTTGGGTACCAAACTGAACTCAAAGCTTTCAAGTTTCATCCATCAGCAAAATAAGACATCACATAAATCTCATTGAAATCCATGAAGATCCAAATGGCTGGAAGGAACTTTGTTTTTGGGGTAAATATCTGCAGAATAACAGTGAATTCAAATGCTGAGTGATGGATGTGACTGAAACACATGACTTCAGGACTTCAAACTGGACCTACCATCAAAGTTCTAGAATCTGGTGGGGAATCTTCTTCACCTGTTAATCCTCAAGGGATTAAGGAATGTTTAAAACCCAAAGAAAATGATTTGCTGGGAGAGTCAAAGATGCTCGAGTAAGATGCCCAAATCCCATAAAATTGGATGTCTAATGCCCTTAGACTACTTGGGAATCTCAGACAGAGCTACCATTACTGCCTGGATTAAGGTTTGATAAGGTGTTTATGTTCCAGCAGCTGAGCCAGTCTGGCAGCACTGGTAGAAGAACTTGCTTAAGGAACACTGGGCTCAGTTCTGCTGGTACTGGTGTCAATTAGAATTTAACTCTATTGAAGTCAACAACTTACAATCCAACCCGTTGTTCCCAGGATGCATCTGTGATGTTAGCAGCCAGGCATACCATAAAGCACAATAAAATGAAAGGTGTGGAGAAAATGAATCAGGAAGTGTTATTTACACCTTCACATAACATAAGAACCAGGGGTCACCCAATAAAATTAAGTAAGCAAGTTTAAAACAAACATAAGGAAATACTTCTTCACCCAATACACAGTCAACTTGTGGAACTCATTCCCAGGAGATATTATGAAGGCCAAAAGTACAAGTGGGTTCAAAAACAATTAGACAAATTCACAGGTCCGTCAATGGCTATTAGCCAAGACAGTCAGGGATTCAACCCCCATGCTCTGTGTGTCCCTAAACATCTGACTGCCAGAAGCTGGGATTGGACAACAGGCGATTGATCACTTGATAATTGCCCTATTCTGTTCATTCCCTCTGAAGCATCTGGCACTAGCTACTGTTGGAGGGCAGGATACTGGGCTAGATGGACCATTGTCGTGATCCAGTATGACCCCTCTTATGTTCTTACCCTTTGATTTCAATGGGAACTGCATGTGTCCCCACCTGAGTCACTTTGATTTAGGAGCCTAAATGTGGATTTAAGAGCCTAAGTGTAGGCACCCAGGTGTGACAGTGTTGGTCCTACTTCCTGGTGTCCCATTCATCAGAGCATAGATTGCTGAGCATAGATTGTTGCACTGCTTCTGAAATACTATACAGATGAAATGCATAATTACTCTGGAGGAGAAAAATCTGGATAGCGTTCCTGCCTTTAGAAGCTGCTATTACTCACAGCATGTGGCCATACGCCAGATCCTTCAGGGACAGGATTCTATCCAAGCCCAATAAAGACTTCACAATGATATCCAAGCACAACTCAATGCAACCATCGGCATGGAAGTCAACTGCTTCCCGGACTCACCATATCTGGATTCCAATCTGTTTCTCCAGGCTGCTGCTGGGGGTCAGCATCTTTGACCTCCTCCGTGCACTGGACACTGTGACCATCACCACCCGGAACAGCACGAAGGTATTTACCTGCGAGTCAGAAAAGAGCCACTAACTCTGTGCACCAGAACAGGCTTTTGAATTTTTAAATGAGCTCTAATGGGGCACGTATCTCTGCTGGGGCTTGCATGCAATTAAGTTTGCATCTTGTAGAATGATCAGCTTGTGGGATTCTTGAGGCCAGTAAACAGCTCAGAGCTTGATTCGCACAAGCATAATATTTGCAAAGGTATCTGTACAGACCCCAGTCCAACAGGTTCATTATTAGATGTCTGCTGGCTCTGTTGCCTTTAAACATTTCACCTTCCTCTAGCATTGCTTTGTTGTACTATGATGGTGGAGTCATTAAAAGGACACAGGTTTTACCATGCTGAATTGGACCTTTGGATATCGAGTCCAGCATCCTGGCAGACAGTGGCCAATACTCTATCTACTTATCCATCTTTGTAATGTAACCTCAGCATAGTAACTAGTATCTTCTGCTGAGGTATTAGATGGTAGGACTCCCTCCAAATACAATAATGCACCTGCCTATCTAACTGTTAGGTGCTTCATGCACAACTGCAAACATTGCTTTAGTCATTTAAAGAGCACTTGGCAGGAATTCACCCCATGTACAGGGAGATCTTTGGACAAGAATGGGAATAAATCTCAGACACTATAAATGCCACCATCTTCCTAGATTAGAAAAGATCTTTGTGTAGGATCGTTGATCCCTTTGGCTTGGCTGACAAAGCTCAGTGCTGCTTTCTTAAAATGAAAAGTAGAAATTGCTTCTATGTGGAATTATACAAAAGGATTTGATTCTTACCGTCAGAACAAAGAGAACTGGCCCAACAAACGCCCAGATGATATCGGTCTGAACGTTCAGCCAGCAATGATGGTCTGCCACGTACTTGTTAAATGAAGTTGCCAGAGTCACACCAACAACAACAACTGGCAGGCCTGAAAAAACAGGAAAACTGAGGACAGCAAATGCCAAATCTGCCATTAGCTGGTTAGTTGTTTTAAACATACAGGGCCATATCTCCTGCTGGCCTAAATCAGTGTAACCACATTGACCCCAACAGAGCTGCACTGATTTACACTAGCTGGGAATCTGGCCCATGCTGTGTAACAAGACTACATTTTACATCCTACGCATTGCTCTTTATTCTCTCATTCATAAAACATTCCAAAGCTGTGTCACAACACATGAGCAACTTTCTCCTAACAAGCAGTACAATCAAAGACAAACAATGCCAACTATTTTGCCAAGTTGTCTCGTATCCTACCCACTATCTGAATTTGGCGTCTGTCTCTCAGCATACTCACATGAGCCCCAGACACTCTTACCTGAACCCCAATATAGTCACATAAATCCCGCGGCCCTGATGCATTCATTTCAATAAATGCATCTCTTTCCAGCCAGAACTATTTTCAGGTTTCTAGAACCACCTGCCCTGTTCAGTGACACTCTCTGATAGCAGTGAATTAGCAGAGTTTTCCTCTGCAAATACTTTGTGTTAATAAAACAAAAGGTTACAAAATAAATGAGACACTTGGCTAAAAGTCCAGCATCCACAAGTTGACATTTAAAGGTGGGAGAGAATCTGTGAGTGAGGCTGGTCCCCAATAAACCCCCAGGTGAATGCAAGCCCATCAGACTTGTGACTCGATATCAGTTACACTGAAATCTTTTCTATGAGGACTTTTAGTTTGAGAGAAATGGATGCACTGTGTTCCTGAGAGTAAGACATAGATGGGTTTCCATTTACCCCAGCCAGTCACATAGTAAAACTTCATTCTCCTGTCTTCACTCATGTTGACGGCAACCACTTTGCTCCACAGGAGAAGCCCTTCTACCAGCATCCAAGAAAAGGCTGCCATGAAGAAGAGGTGGAGGAAAGCTGTGACAGCAAAGCACAGTACCTGGGGAAAGGGAAATTTCAGACAGTTCAGTGAGGTGGAGGCAGAAATCTTCTGCCAAACTCTGCATAGTGCAGAGTGAGGAATGACTCCTGAACGTGCTGCAGAATATTTGCCCATTCAGGCATTTAAATACAAATGATACCAGGATGATTTCATATAACTATAAAACAAGGACATCCAGACTGTGCTTTGCCCAGCTGAGAGCTACAGAGCACCCTGCACCCAAAGTGCCTGACAAACTGATTTACCAAAAACATCCACAAGGTTCACTTCACCCACCATGGAAACGTAACCAGCTCTTAGGTCAAAGGCAGGCCTTAAATACTCACAACAATGCTGTGTACCAGAAGGGAAGGAGAACACTGTCACTCACTGACAGTACTGGGACAATTTAAGCAGAGAGGATGAGCCAAACTCATCCCTGGTGTAATTGCCCAGGTCACTAAGTTCAAGAAGCCAGCTGAAGTAAAAGATACCAAGTTAGCTTAGAATGGGCCCAGCACCTCTAGCAGCCCCATGCTCCCCAGTGCTAGGACACTGGTCCAGCGCATTCCTGGGGAGGGAATCAGCACCACTTCCTATAGCATCTGGATTTTCCTTTCATAATAACTGGTTTCAGAGTAGCAGCTGTGTTAGTCTGTATTTGTAAAAAAGAAAAGGAGTACTTGTGGCACCTTAGAGACTAACAAATTTATTTGAGCATAAGCTTTCGTGAGCTACAGCTCACTTCATCGGATGCATCCGATGAAGTGAGCTGTAGCTCACGAAAGCTTATGCTCAAATAAATTTGTTAGTCTCTAAGGTGCCACAAGTACTCCTTTTCTTTTTTGGATTTTCCTTGGAAGTGTCTCCTGCAAGTACTGACCAGTGCAGTCCCTGCTTAACCTATGAGGTCACAGGAGGTGGTGTGATCACAGGCTGGTATTTTATGCCATTTTACATGGCAGACTCTTCCTGCAGGATTCTCTGGGTTAAAAATAAATATAGTGCCAGGAGTGGGGAATGGACTGTTCCTACATATGGTGCAAAGCATATTCCTCAGGGCAGTGTGATCCTGTTTATTCCTCAACACAGATTACAGGCAGTCATCAATAAACTAGACAACTCTTTTGTCTTAGGGACTGTAGCCATGATGTCACAGCAAACAAGAAGTCTGGCAGCATCTGTTACCAGGTGAGATGAGATGCCTCCTAGCCTTCTTACCTGATTGGTTTTGGCCAATTCACTAAACATGAGCAGAGCTTCAGCTGCAGCTAAAGCAAAGATCAGATTCTTGTGCACTGTTGTTCTTTCGCTCTTAGGAACGCTGAGGAAGGGAAAATGGAAAACCCTGGTCATTAAAAAGCATGGCTGGATTCGGTGGCAGCTGTGTGCAATTTTCTTACTAGCCACTCGTCAGACCATATGGATTCCACCGTGTGGCCTTTTACCTCTCTGCTGCTCATCACAGAGGTGCAATTCCAAAGAGAGTGGAAAGCATGGGTGAAAAGCGGAAAAATACTTGATGCTCTTGGCAGTGCAGTTACTCTGCCACTCAGGGCTTATTTGGTGCCCACTGGTCATGGTCAGTGGCACTGTCAGGGCCCCCAAGGCACTGGGGGTTTTATTCCTTATAAACCTTCTCAGTGATCTGTCTCCCTGATGGTTTGTGGAAATGGTTTTTCCTTTCACAGCAGTGATCTTTCTACAGTCATATTTTAAACAATGAATTCCAGCAGCCTTGCATTCATGAGCACCCGTACACTAACAGTGTGTGCAGCCCTCAGCTCACAGTGACACCCTCAACAAGCAGTCGGTGTGTGCACCCAGCCCCTGGGAACAATCCTGCATGTACAGCTCTGTGCTTCTGGACTATCCCATTAAAAAAACAAAAACAAACTCAGCACTGGTGAGCAAGCCTCCAACAACAAACCAGCTCCCCCTACATTCAGCTTTCGAACAGACGGAGCCCACTGGAATGAAATGGCTACAGCTGTATAACAGTATTAAATACCACACACACACACAAATCTATAATGAATGCTACAAATGTCTAGGTTCTTCTTACCCGACTGCCAGGAATAAAATGAATGTAACAATCAGGGCACAGAAAGAAACTCCACATCCAATAAATGTCAGGGTCTTCAGAGTCAGCTCCTCCTCTGAGCTCCTCTGCTCCAAAACAGATAAAAACAGGTACTGTTTGCAGCAGTGTGACCCTCACCATATTCAGACACTCATGCCTGCAGAGTGCGCTCGATCATTTCATGAGATTTTGCTTATTTACCTGCACTTCATACACCTGCAACAGCACTGCAAAGTTGGTGGTGTGGTTGCAGAAGCAGACTGTGGATTCCAGGTGAGACATTATGATGGAGCAGCCTACAGTGGACCACATTCCCCCGGTTTCTGGGCTAACATGGAGACAGAGGAAAAAGTTCATGGAAATTATCAGTCATCCCAAGGGAAAGTCAAAGCTCCCAGGAGAAATTCACATTCCCAGAGGAAACAGAATTGTGTTGAGGAGTGATAGGGTATTGAGGACATAGCTCAAGAAGCGGATTTCACACAATACAAACACCCTGCTGGCCAGGATACCTCAGAGATTCAGCAGAAATGGAGACAAGCTGTGTCTAGATGAGGAAAAATAGGCTGTGTTTGAATACATCTTAACTCACATGGTTTTAAGCAGCACTTTGCATCTCATGTGCACTGTGCAAGTGGTGTTTAGAAACATGTTTGTTGGGCAGGGTATTGCTGAGGGGAGATGAGGACACCCACAACCAGCTAACATATTTATAACCATGACTTGCCCTGTCTACACCAGGCACAAATTCTGCTTCAAACTATATAAACGAACCCATGTTAATTACAATTTTTCCAAACACATTCTACATTCCTGCTCCAGACAGGACCCGAGCCACCCAGCTCTCCCGCATGTCCATGTGCTTAGTGGATCCACAAACTTGTGCGCTGTGTTCACAGTTTGTCAGATTTGTTCTCCTTCATAAGCAGCACTACATTTTCACATGCCTGGCCCTGCTCCCCAGGAAAGGTAAAACTCCCATCCATGTCCACCGAATCAGTTCTGTGCATCAGCCACAACACACTGAGCCTGTGACGTGAACATGGCTTGGGGAAGCAGGGTTCTGCATTCAAATGATTTAATTACAGATCCATAAAACTTCATTGTCCCACTGCCATCACCCCAGTGATGTATAGTAAAATACACACCCCGGTGCCAGGCAGTATTTATGAAGTGTTTGCACCCTGCATTCCTGCCGTGCTATAACTCTCAGCCCAGCCCGCCTCTGTCACAGGCAGGAACCGCAATTAACCAGAGCTTTACGTTTTAGTCTCTCATACACCATGAAAGGTCACTTGCTTGTGAGTAACTTTTCCAAAGGAAATCATCCCAGGAAAGAACTTAACTGCAGCAGGTCTGGATATCACAGCTCAAAGACCTCTAATGCGGCAGAGAACAGAAACCAATTTAGCTAAAGGCTTGCTTTACCAACAGGTTGGGTTTTCAACTATTTTGCTTCAAGGGGCCAGTGCTCTCAGCATCACATCTCTATCCTCGCTGGACCCCTGGTCACAAAGGCAATGGGGGCTTGGAGAACTCTGTTTGCGCCAGGCCACTCCCCCAGTGAGCATGTTCTGTACAGCACAAGTTGTGCGAGAAACGCACGAGAGCAGAATGAGCTCACAGACTGGGCACCACACAGGCTAACGGGGTTTACTGAGTAATTCACACACCTCCTGGATCTGCCCTGGATTTAGAGCATGGAGGGGGCTGGGCATGCTGATTCCTGGCTGTCTGAGGTGTGAAGTTAGTCAGAAAAGCCAGTGCCTCTGTTTTTTGATGACTGCAGACATGTGTTTCAGTCTTGCTTAGGACCTGACCATCCTGAACTCTTACCCCAAAGATGCCAATCTTCAGCACTCCCTCACTAACCTGACAAGCAGTGTACACTCCTGGCCCGCGAATGGGATGGGGAGAGGGGAACTCCCAGTTCCAGCGATGTCACTTGCGGGGTTGATGGCTTTGCCCAAATCAGTCAGACGCTGGGCCTCAGTTTCTCCGTTTTTAAATTGGTCATAACAACAATTCATTACTTCCCAACAGCAGCAGTGGGGAAGAGCTGTGCGGGTTCATTGCTGAGTGTTTAGGAAACACCCAAATCAGACGAACATGACCCAGGAGGTTTCCAGTCCCACCCCCTTGAGAAGAGTGGGAGGACCAAGCGTTTGGCCAACGTATTCCCGTTGAGACACCTTTAAATGTAGAGGGAGCTCGAACAGGCTTTGACTAAGCAGTAAGGAATCACTGAGCTGTCCACAGTAATGTTAGCACTGTGCCTGCATATCTTCTTTGCGAGACAGGTCTGTTTCTGTCCCAACTCTGTGGGGAGAAGCAAACTCACCCACTGTGTTATTTTATCTGGGGGATTGCACGGGGGGGGGAAGGAAGAGGACAGCTCAGAAATTGAGAGTTTTAATTGGAAAAAGGCACCTGATGCTGAAGTTCCAGAAAGCGCAGATCGGTTCCACAAGCTTGTCAGACGGGTCCTGCAGGCAGAGACGGAGAAGATGCAATCAGACACTCTAGGGCGTGCTGCAACTTGACCAATGCGCTAACCCAGGCCTGTTCCCCACATTTGGTTTCTAGTCTCACACCTCCCCTCGGAAGCTGGCTTTGGTCTGAGATGAGTCAGAGGCAAACTTTGGAAATTTTAAATTCAAAGGGAATTTGAGTCCTAGGAGACAGGCTCTGCTCAGCCTCCCACTGTCTGCCCAGCTTGCAATGCAGTCCCTGTCTCTGGGCTATGACTCTGCAACGCAGTCTTTGTTTGCTCTTGCTTTCTTCCATCATTGACAGGGGAGGAGCATTGCCCCAGGGTACCTGGGTGTGGTGCTGCAAGTGATAGCGTACTGATGTGCTGATTTCCTGGTAGTCGCTGCGTAGAATGGATGAAATAATGGCAGAGCCCACCTGTGTGCTCAGATACCTGGGGACAGAGAGAACCTTCACAGCAAGCAGGAGAGCTGAGCAGCAGGGTCATTTCTTAAACTGATGAATAAAATCTTTGGGAAGATCACTGACAAGGAAACAATTATTCCAGGGAGGGGGCCCCGATGCTGAAACAAAGGCAGCCAATGGCTTATCTAGCCTAGTGTCCTGTCACCAATGCAAAAACTTCAAAGAAGTCATCGCTTCTCCATAATGGACTCATAATGGACTCCCCCATGGGGAAGATGCCCTTCTGCCCTGGCTGATGAAGATGTGTTGATGTACCTTAGCTAATGTACCTGTAGATGCTTTTCTTGCTCATATTAATATCAGATCCTCTTCTAAACCCTAACTCCAGGCTACCTCCCAGGGGCATGTACCATAGGTCAGTTATATCCAGGTGATGTGAGAGACAGCTGAGCTGGCAGCCTGGGCAAAGGGAGCTCAGGGTCTCTGTCTATCAAGCAGGGACCCATTCCGGCTGACACCTGGGACTGGAGTGATCAGAGCCACCGGCCCTTTGCTTCAGGGTGAGCTGATCAGACACAGGTACAGGGATCTTTAGGACAGAACATATTGGGGGTTAGCAGGCAAACAAAAACCAGGCAGCCCCTCCCCCATGGCTAATGTAAATGAGGCTCCCAAGCCAAGGAGCAGCACAAGTAAAACTGCAAAAGGCAGGAAGCGAGAGCGAACAGCTTGCCTGGTGGAGGTGACAGGCTGCTGTCCCCATCTAGTGCTCAGAGAGCTCCCAGGAGAACAGCCAGGCACACGGTGCTGCAGCCTGAGACGGCGAGTGCTTTGCTAAAGCCACTTTCCAGCCTGGTGCCCCTCCAGTGTCTGTGCTGCCCCCCCAGCCCCAGGAACCTCCGCTTCAAATTCAGCCACCGAACTGAGGTGGGGACTGGGCCAGTCCTTTCTGGCTGTTAGCTCATCCCAGCGAGAGGAGCTCTCCGCAGGCTCGTCCGTGTCCTTCTGCAGTGGGCCTACTGCGCAGGAGAGGACCGCCTCTGGGCCCCTCAGCAGAGTCTTAGGTACCAGCCACCGTAGAATGGACTAGCCTGCTCCCCTCTTTAGTGCAAGCCCATGCGCCCTGGGACCAGAGTCTATCACTGGCTTTCGGAGACATTTGCTGTGCAGAACTAGTGGGTGCCCGTGGCTGCGGCAGCGGGAGGACACCCAAAGCACTGATGCTGCTGCGGACTCCCGGAGCCTGGCCAGGTCTGACTGGAACATCCCCGTTTATCGGGGGCGGGGGGAGCAGTGCAATGACCTGGCGAATGCGCCCTCACCTCCGTCCTCCGTCAGACGCGGCCCCATCCTGGAACATGGCGCGGCTTCCCGGGAGGAAGCACTGGAGGGAGGAGTAGCCGTACCACGTGTTGATCGCAGTGACACTGCGGTGACCTGAACGGAGACAATGGAGTGGGAGAAGCAAAAAAGCCTCTGCTCGGTACTCCTGATGACGACGCTCGGTCTGCTGTCGGCGCCAATGCTCTCCTTTGGAGTGGGCCAGCCCAGGGTCGCAGGCAAAGCTGACAGAAACTCACCCGGGTCGATGCACAGGGGGCCTTGGCTGATGAACAGCCATGTCCAGGGTTACGCCCTCTGGGTTCACCCCCTTGCAACTCCCTTTGAGGTTTAGTTTCAAACAAGCCCAAAACTTTGGGACAATGGCAGAGTCTCACCTCTGGGACGATCCCTAGTTCCACCCCATGCAATGGGAATCACAGAACACCCCTCCCCTGCAAGACTGTGGCAAGGACAAAGTCACTAACAACTGGGCGGAGCTCAGACACTCTGGTGATGGGAGCCAGCCACGGACCTACAAGAGACAGGCCACGTCTCAGCTGGCCTTACGATGTCAGAGAAATCCTCGTGCATAACATCTCTACCACCGCTTCTGTTTCCCCTCCAGCAACTGCCTCGTGAGAGACTATTGAGCCTGGGGCAAAGGATGCTCCGTCTCTGGTGCTCGTTGCAGAGTTCGTGTCCAGGGAACTGGCTGGCTTAGGAGATAGGCAATGAGGCCACAGCCAGTGCCACCAGCCAGGGCTGTACCCTAAGGGGGCGCGGGGCCCAGGGCAGAAGTGATGAATCAGTCACGTCGGGGACCAACCCGTCACTTCCGGGATCGACCGCACTGGCCAATCGTGCGAGCCCGCAGGGTCCCCCAAAGCACAGTCTCCCCGATTCACTGTACCCTAGGGATGGCACTGACACCAGCTTTGACCCAACCCCAAGTTGTGACTGAAAGTCATTTGCCCCGATATGGCTGTTGAGTGGGTTGTGTGCCAGGAGCGGGTGGTCTCAGCTCCGAGCAGTGTCACTCCCTATCACACAGCCATGCCTGACAATGGTGAGAAGCCAGGCAATAAAAAGGCCAGGAGCCAAGCCCCGTCTCTCCAGGTCCTGGTGGAGGCACTCGGATGGTGTGCGCACACGCACTGCTGCAGTCTCTGAAGTACCTGTGCCTGGAGAGCTCTGAGACCCAGACCCATTTCCCTCTCACTGAGAACAGCTTCCATACAGCTGCTTTCCATGCAGAATTTGAGCAGAATAAGTTAACTCAGGTATTACCTCCAGCCCCTGTTATGAAGCTGCTTCACAAAGCTTCCCTCCTCCAAGTGGAGTCAGGGAGGGCCCCTCCAGGATGCAGGACATGGCCTCCACCCTACCTTTGGCTTTAAGTCTTTCTACTTCTTCAGGGGGAACTTCTATGAGGTCAGGCCCGCCTGCCTCCTGGCTTTGGATCAGATACACGTCACTGCTGGGTTCCTGCTGGCTGAGCTCTATCTTCCTGACTTCAACCCCTGTGGAAATAACCCCAGTCAGTATTTCCTCCAAAGCCACTACACAAAATGCCATGGCCTGAGGATCTGAGCAGAATATTCAGGATAGACATCGGATTCCTCTGGAAATCAGCCAATCACATTCAGGCTTAGTTCACTCCCCACCTTAACTCCAGCTGAGCAGCATGATATTTGCCCTTGGGGGTAGTCATGTAATAATCTTTGGCTACACAGAGGGAAAAGGCTGAACTAGAGGACGGCATATCTATGGCATGGGGCTTAACAACACACACACACACACACACACCTTTCCAAAAGGGGCAAAGCAGACACACATCAGCACAGTGTCAGCCAACGTCCTATCAGATCCACATATTGAACACAACAGAGCCAGGTGTTCTCAAACCCTGGAAAATCTCGCCTGAAGCCCTTCCAGCCAATTGGAGCACAGCAGCCCCCTAAGTACCCCTAGGATCAAGGAGAGAACAAAGCAAAAGAACCCGTGGGGGAGGTTCCCCCCCACCCAGCCTCCTGGTGAGCCCTTCAGATGGTAAAAAGAAAAGAAGTACTTGTGGCACCTTAGAGACTAACAAATTTATTTGAGTATAAGCTTTCGTGAGCTACAGCTCACTTCATCGGATGCATTCAGTGGAAAGCTTATGCTCAAATAAATTTGTTAGTCTCTAAGGTGCCACAAGTACTCCTTTTCTTTTTGCAAATACAGACTAACACGGCTGCTACTCTGAAACCTTCAGATGGTGACATCACTGGCCAAAGGAAATGGTGAGAACTCAGAGATCTGAAAACTGAGCGAAGTCCAGGAGAACAGACGGCCGGGCGCACTCCTGCTTTGTGTGGGTGAGAGCGTGGGGGGAGGGATGGGACAAACTGACCTACTGGGGGTGCCCCATGTCTAGGATTCGGTGGGGTGTCTGCATGATCCCTTCCCCACACTACCCCCACCTCCCCAGACACCCCAGCCCTCACTTCAGACCCGTGATACTACCCACGCCCTCGGAGTGTTTTATGGAACAAGGCCCGGCCCAGCCCAGCCCAGCCCACCCCACCCGTTTGCTCAGACAAGGACACTGCCTGGACCCTCAGCTTCTCCTGCCAGCGCCTGAACTCAAGTTTGTGGAAAGCCCTTGTTAAAATAGTGGGAGATCTGAGCTTGCATGTGTACCTAGCTGTGAGGTGCCACGTGCGGGGGAACATCACCCTCTTGTGGAGACCTTGGGGAAAGTCACGCTGACTGGAGCATTCCTCACTGCTACTGCACGGAAAGGATTTCTTGTAATTACGCTTCCCGGTTTACAGTTTAAAATGAAACTACAGTGTGATGTTAAATGATCAGGAAGGAAGGAAATACAGCCACAGCCTCACCTCAAGCATCCCCTCCCACCCTTAAAATAGCCAGTTCACTCTCTGCAGCCAGATTTCCAAATGAGGCCTCCAAGTGCGCAGTGTCAGACACCCGGGGCCAGATTTACCAAAAACAGTCAGTGGGAGCTATCGGCTCTCCACATCTCCGACAGGCAGGCCCACCTCCAGGTGAGTGCCCACAAACCAGGGCACCTCAAATCAGCAGATGTAGCTGAAATCGTTGGCCATAATGCTTAGCCCTTGTATACCCAGTGTTACGTGATCTCGGGGGAGTTAGCCGAGGCGTGCCTGTTCCCCCAGTAATGACACAGGCATGGAGGTGGTTCTATTCACTTAACCCATTTCTCCCCAGAGAAGGGTACAGCACAGTTCCCCTCCTGCTGCTGGAGCTGCTGATACCAGTTTCCCTTTCTCCCGGAGACAGGACAGGCACACGCTGCCAAGAATTTCCTCCCTAGATTACTTCCTGAGACGGGATCCCCCTGGGAGCAGCCACGCTCTTTCTGGGCCGCATGTGGGTGTGCAGAAAACCCCCACTCCTCCAGTCAGGAGGGTAATCCTGTTACACCACTTTCACCTTCAAAGTGCTGGGCTAGGAACTTGCTGGGTAAGAGCTCCCAGCTGGAGACACACCCCTGCCCCATCACCATCCCAACCCAAACTAACACTGCCATAAAGGCTGCTCATTCTTGCCCTTTTCAAGTGCTGCCCGGAGCCCGGCTAGTTCATACTCACCAATGTTCCTGTGCTGGATCGTTATCTTTGTCCTTTCTGCAGTCAGAAGTTGATCTAGGTTTGATGCCATTCTGTCCATGTTCTCTACAACAGTCATAGGCCCTCTGATAATCTAAGAAACACACAGTCATTTGTGAGATTTCCTTATATCAAATGGTGCAGCTTAGAACCAGTGTTGCCAACTGTCATGTCTCATGATATTTGGTTTTTTTCAAAGCCTCATCTACAGGAGTCAGGTGATGACATGAAAATCTCAATTATCTGTTTTCTTTTCACTTTGTTTTAAATAAGTCTCTTGACCCACTGGCAGCAGAGAAAAGCTTGCAAATTTGCTCAAAAAACCAACAAGCAAAGAAACAGGACTCAACTTGATTATTAAACCTCATGCTTTTGGGGGCCTGACTCCTGATTTTTGAACACTTGGGTTGGCTGTGCTGTAGCACACACCCACGTCCCCTGAAACCTACTCACAAGGGAAAGAGCTGCCCACAAGAAACTGAGCCATTACTTGAAGAGCTACAAACTCATGGCCTGATCCCAAGAGGTGCTGAGCACGTGGACCATCCTGTGTATCACAAGTGTGATAGTGCTGCATAACGTGGACACTCGGAACCTCATGGCAACAGAGCTCACACCCTCCAGCTCCCCCTGCAGAGGTTGCTACCGCTCAAGCTAAAGGGGAATCCCTGGGAGAAGTAGTGGGTTTATGATGCAGCTGAGAAGTTCTCCAGGAGCAGGCTGTGCCGTGCACGTAACCCCTGGCCACTGCATGTATCCCAGCCAGCGAGCTTGACTTTTGAGCTCAAGCTGAAAAATTCATGCCGTGATCTCTGGAGGTCCCTAGTTCAATCCCCAGTGGATTGGCCATGACAGTAGGTGTTGCACATACACCCAGGAGGGGCCAGGTCATGCAGAAAGGGCTGACATGAGAGGACAAGATAAAAGCAATCCCAGCATCTAATGGAGAAGGCCCCTGCTGAGGGGGACATGATGAAAATTTCTCACACAAGGCTCTACAGTGTTTTGAACAGTTTGGGGTATGGAAACAGATGCTGTCTTGGCATCCCATCTGCAAACATTACAACAATGCACTTTTAAAAAGCTAGTGCACCATCGCTGCCAGGCACAGCGGGGGAGGTGGGGGCACGGGTTCAGTGATTTGCCATGGAGTGCGTTAACCCCATAGGGAACAGGCCCCTGAAAGGCAAGTGTCATGGTGTTAGGCAAGCCGGCTTGAACAGGACAGAAGCCGAGGGGGGCTCCCAAGGGAACTTGCAAGGAGAGGGGCAGCCTGGAGAATTAGCAATGGACAGCAGCAAACAAGACAGCATGCAATCACCGGAGCAAGCAAAAAGACTGCTGTAGGTGGACATTTGATGTGCTGCCCGATGGTGCTTGACAGCATCGGACTAGGAGTCTAGGGTTTGCATCTTCAGACACAGCAATACCTGGTACTGGTGCTACTCTAGGGCAGGGCGAGACAGTTCAGAAATCATAGAATATCAGGGTTGGAAGGGACCTGACCCTCTCGCTGTCCCTCAAAATATTTATGCAGCTCTGGAGCCAAACTGGATCACTGCAAAGGTTCAGAACGCCTGGTTAATTCCTCCATAGATTCCTCCACCCCTACCCCCTAATAACCTCATTTTCATGCTGTCTGTGTAATCCCAGGCTCCAGCCAGGAGCTGGACTGCAAGTACCATGACATTGCCAGGAAGGCTGTTTGCATGAGACCCAGAGCGCCTACAATCTCTAGAAAAAGCCTCCTCTTCCCGTTCCAGCCAGCCCCAAATTCTGACCTTTGGAGGTTTGCCCCACACTCGGCCCACCCACAGGATTAGTCATCAGATCATTGTGATCCAGTGAATCAAGGAACTGCAGACCCCAGCAGTATGGGCAGATGTGACATAACCCTAGTCTGCAGTGTCTACAGACCCCACTGAAGCGAGGCAGGTAGCTGGGTTCATGCATACATCACAAGCCTATTTCACCTGGCTGATTTCTGACCACTTGTCAGTATTTTGCTCCTCCAGGATCAGTCCAGTCACTTCCACGTAATACTGGCTCAGCTGCTCCAGGATCTCCAGCTGTTCCTGCTCCTGGACTTCAACGTCTGAAACTTCCTTTAGAAACTGTACCACGCCAAGCAGGTCAGCTGGCTTCACCAGGGTCTCCTCTTCCCTCAGGACAATCGTCAGAGCATGGAGAACATTGACAGCTGCTGAGATGTTCATGTCTCTAACATCGCCCAAGAAAATATTCTCAGGAATCTGCCAAGGAAAAGCCTTTTACCCCAGAGCAGACCCCACCTCTGCCCAAAGACATCAAATGATGTGGAGTTTATTAAGGGCTATGGGTGATGCTCTGTGACCACCCTCCAATACACAAGGAGGCTGCCCTACCAGTCACCTGCAAGCTGGTGACTAGTGCAAAATGTACCACGTGCAAGGGAAGGGAGATCCACCCCGCTCTGCCACATGGGAGTATATGGGTGTTTGCTGAACTCAATGTGCAAACAAGGCCTGGAATCACTACTGTATACAGGGCTCCCCTGCTCACAGTAACGAGTCCCCCAGATCAGGCCCCGGTACTGTGAAATGGGCTCAGTTTGTCAAAATGATGTAAAGGTAAATATTTTAAAAGCCAGAAAAAGAGGTGGCAGGTCTATTCATGAGGTTCCTCCCATGCCTTGAGTGCGGGACTAGAGGGGCCAAGGATACACAGCTTCTGGCTGGGAGGAAAAGAAACATGCACAAGAATGAACAATGGCACAGCAAGTCGGCTCTGGCCTGTTCTCAGCATGGGGAATTCCCAGCAACAAAAGGTCCCGAAGGCCTGGGTTCTCTCACACTCACCACGGTAGCATTTGCAAGGGTATTAACCCGACTGATCAGTGGCGGGCTGGATTCTGACTGGGTTTTCTTCAAGAGTAAATACATATCTGAGAATAACACAAAGACACAAGTGTTGCTGCAATCCCCAGAAATGTCCCATTTTCAAATGCCTGGACAGTAGCTCCTTGGGACTCACTGATGTGCTGGGAGGACAATCAGGACAAGTGGCTGACACTTGGGGAGTTAATTTGTGCCTTTTACCTTCAGTGCAAAGACATCCTTGGGGAACACCAAGAGCTGACATTTCAGCTGCTCAGCCAAACTTTTGATCTCTGTGACCTCCCCTCCCTCAGCCCATCTCCCCACGCAACAGGACCAAAGACGCTTGGAGTTGATCTTATCCTACAGTGCTGTCACTGTAAGGGAGACAATACCCAGGAGTCCTGCAACGTGCAGTATGGATAACAGAAAACTGAAGATAAAGTTAAAATCTGTAAGAGCAGCAAGCAGGAGCCTCTCTGCTTTGTATTCAGCCAGGACACACTCGTCCTGAGGCTTTGGCTACAGCACATTTTGACATTTATTTAATTCAGAAAGTTGAAAATGTTAGAAATTATAGAAGATTAGACTGTAAACTCTTCAGGGCAGGGACTGCATCTTCCTCGGTGTCTGTATAGGGTCCGATCCTGGCCAGGACCCCCGAATGCTACCATAATGGAAATAGTAAATAGATCACTGGCTGTACCCTTCTTGTAGTGGCAGACGAAAGGCAAGGAACGCGAACAAGAAGTTTCACGGACTCCACCACTGCCAACATCAAGAACTCTGCATTGCTCCACGGGCCCTGGGGAGATACAAAATGAGACCCAGAATGCTGAGACATGCACTGTCCTGTCCCCCCACGGGGCAGGACATTTCACAAATGAGCCACAAACTTTGTTTTAAGGCTGAAAATCACCAAGTGCTCCTTAAATAGCCCCACTGTTCTCCCATACACGGCCTGGCGCATGGATTCCTTGTGCTGCTCCGTAACGCAACTTCTCAGATAGCCTGCACAGTTAGATGCCCACCTCAGATACACCACAAGGAGACAGAAATGCCAGGGCTTGAGTTTTGGGTTTGATTAGGAATTGTCAAGCCAGCTGGGATAAACTGCGGTGTTAAACAGCGCCTTTCGATCAGGAGGACCCAGAAGCACTAGGAAAATGATATACAGGGTCCAACAACAGTAATCAACGGACAACAGGGGAGCAAGCGTAGACTATTTCTGTAGAGGCTATTTCTACACTGTGCCGCTACAGCTGTCCCGCTAAAAGGTGCGCAGTGTAGCTGCTGTTGGTCAGTGGGAGAGAGCTCTCCCGCCAACAAAAAGCTTCCACCCCCAACGAGCAGCATTAGTGTGGTTGGTGGAGCACTCTCCTGACGATAAACCGCTGTTCACACAAGCGCTTGTCGTCGACAAAACTTTTGTCTTTCGGGGGTGTTTTTAACATCTCTCTGAATGACAAATGTTTTGTCTTTCACTTGCCAGTGGAGACAAAGCCTAATTTCTCCAACTGAAATTAGAGGGGAAACATGATGTAGAAAGAGTATAATTTAGCCCAGTGCGAATTTGCCCAGGACACTGGAGTTCATGACAGTAAGTGCCATGGAATCTTTAATGACCACAAATGAACAGGACCTTGGTCTCAGGTCTTACCTGGATGGCAACCGCCCCCCTTCGCCCAATGTTCAAACCAACCTTTCTTTCCTTCCCCAAAAGATACACCTCCGAACATTCCCCAGCTATCCGTCCTCCCAGTGCAAACCTCTCTTCCTATGGGTGATACTTACGGCCACATGGAAGCCTGTTGTCTTCGGTACAGCTGCACCTGGCAGAAAGGCGCTGCCTTTTGCTGATCTGCAGCTCAGAACCTAAGCCTGGAAAGCCAAGTATGTCGAGGCCCTGACGCTGTGAAGGAGTCTTACCTGGGCAAAGGAACTGTGCTGTCACTTCTTGTACAGTGGGCTCAATCTCCAGAGTGTAACTGCCCCACCTGAAGATAAGTTCATGTTCTATCAGGCAGCACGACCGGACTCTCTCTATTTGCTCTTTGCTAAGGACTCTCCGCCACACGTTCAGGTCAGTGATGTTCCCACTGAAGGACTCTTTCTCCTTGAAGGTGCCCCCTAGTGAATCTTGGTCTTGCCCAATAATAAAAGTCCCATGAGCATAAATAGCCTGGCTGGCCGGTGGCCCTGCGGCACACAGTCCAGAGGCAGAGGCCTTCTTCTTCCCATCGGCGTAGATGGCCCATGTCCCGTTCCGCTGCTGCCAGGTGACACAGAAGTGATGCCACTGACCGTCGCTGCGGAACACGGGCAAGTACGGGGAGTGGTGTCCGTGGACAATGATGGCAAATCGTACAAACCCTTCCTCATCAACAAAGCCGCGCAGCTGGAACTCATTAATGAAAGCAGGGACAGCATAGGAGAAGATGGTGGAAATCTCCTGGGTCTTGTTGTCCCACTGGATGTGGGCACAGGCGCTGACAGCAGGCATCACGGGGAAGTTGGCCAGCACCTTCACGTACTTAGTGTCTGTTTTGTTTCTGAACACCAGGATTGGTGCTGTGTGAATTCCTGGAAGAGGAACATTCAAAACTTCAGCCAAGACAGGGCAGGAACCTGGACCAAATCCTGCTCCTTCTCTCTGGGAAACAACCATTTCATTTATTTCATCCCCACAAATGCTAAAGACCCTTGACCCCAGCACACCACAATACCAAAAATACATGCTTGAGGGGTCTCAGCTACTTCTAAAGGGGATGGTGCTGGCTACAGTGATGCCTGGAGAGGGAAAGGGAGTTTGATGCTAGAGCATTTCTGCAATTGCCACTTCTGGAAAGTGACGCTTCCAGCAACCAGGATGGTAAATAATGAATTTGGGATTAACTGCTCATCGCCAATGGCCCATCTTCTGGAGGCAGAGCCTAGAGAAGACCTCCCAGATCACCCGAGTATGCTCAGCACAGTGGTGATATGTGACTACCCAGCGCTGGATTGCTACAACCTATGCCCCCAGTCATATTACTTATAGAATTACTTCTGCAGCTATGTTCCAGGGGACACGTCCAGCAAAACAATCCTTGCCTTGATGCTGAGGTGGAGCATGGAAAATTAGTCCATGACACGCCAGGGCATGAGATCCCTCCTTAAAACTCTCCTTTACCAGGATACCTACAAATAACTGGATACCGGTGAGACATCTGATGTATACTGTCTGGCCTGCTGACCAATACTCTCTCATTGTTTCCTTGTACTCCCCCTTCTCTCTGTGTCCATCTGTTGTGTCTTGTCCTATACTTAGACTGCAAGCTCCCTGGGGCAGGTTCTGTCCTTTTGGCTTGTGTCTGTACAGCACCTCGCGCAATGCGGCCCTGGTCCATGCTAGGGCTCCTAGGCCCTACAACAATACCAATCACAAGAATAATTTTTCCAGACTAATAACTTCCCCTCACAATATCCAGACACATCTGTTTTGTAAAAGATGTATCTGACCTCTGGGCCTTCATGGGTTTCTTTGTCCCTGGCTAGGCCAGGCTAGTTGCCCCAATGCCCATCTTATACTCACGTCTCTGTTTGTGTTTGTGCAGGAATGCCTCCCTCTCGTCTAACCAGACAGAGCTTTCCACTTGGTGGGAGCGCAGCAGTTTGCTGACCGAAGCCAGCTCGCTGTCCCTGATCTCAAAGAGCAGCTGCGCAAAGCGTTGTTCACAGTGTCTGTTCGCATGCCACCAGTCCAAGGGGACGTCCACATATTCATAAACATCTCCCGAGGTTGCGATGGTGGCAGCTGCAGCACCAAAATCTGAAAGGCAGATGTGCAAGCTGGGCCACATGCAACACCATGCAGCACAGAAGCCAGGAGGACACATGCCAGTTTGGAGAAAGCACCAGAGCTGTTTCCTCATTCCTGTCCCATTTGCCCCTGGACGCCTGAGGCCTTCATGTCAACAGCCTCATTAATAATTTTATTAAGATACTAATTACACGCCACACACCCACTCGTGCCACCTGGGGTCAGCCTCACGCAGGAGATCAGCCATGCACTTGCAGACATAGGCTTTGCACAGCCCTTGGAAAGTCAGAAGCAGAATCTAGCACCAGTATGCAGCACAAAGGGACGTTGGAGAACAGGGACAGACTTTAGCCGATTGCCTCGGGCCTAAGATGAGGGAGATCTGAGAGCTGCGCTTTAGCATGTGTCTGGAAGCATTGGCTTTCCCCACTCCCAGCCCTCAGATCTGATGCATCCATATGAAATACCCAAAACAGTGGCAATGTCAGGACAAAACAAAACACGCTGCCGTTCACCTGAGGGATACACTTTAAGACATCTTAGTGAGACTCACTCAGGGACTGAAGGACAGAGCTTAGGCCCCATTTTTCAGCTCCCCCCCCACCCCAGTTCCATATTTGCAAGTGGCAATTTGCACTCACAAAATTGCTCCCACATTGTTTGCACTCCCAAATGCATCACAGGCACAAATATCAGCAGTTGGACAGCACTTACCTGATTTTCACCTGCTAACCTGGTAGTTAGCTGTACAAATACTAATATTTACACCTGCAATCAAATTTGGGTCCAACAAATGTTGGTTGCAATTTACAACCATATAAAAAGGGGTGTTGGGAGGGGAGCGGGGTGTAAACGTTAGCTCTTACCATCCCAAACGTATTTTCATAGATTCTCTGTGCTGAATATTCACACAAAAAGACTCAAGTGCTGATTAGGACACTAACCTTTTGAAGTGTGATTATCAGCAAGGGCAGTAAAGTCTAAGACTTCTCTGGACAGGCTAGCAATCTGCAAGAAACAACACCGCACGGTGGGAGCAAGGTTTAGGCAATAAACAAAGAGGGTACGTTTACTGCTGAGTTCCCTGTTTAAGCCCATGGAGTCTGGTGTGTCTGCTCACACTGCACTGTTCTAGCAAGTTTTCCTTGTTATATACAGGTCTATAAAGAACCTCTGAAAATAAACGTTTCATAGCGAAATACCCTCCTCCACACAGCTACATGGGATAATCAGGAAATTAGAACTATAACAATATCCATTGCTGAGGCAAAGTGCTATTATTAAAGTACCTGAATCTGCCAAGTGAAATCCACCTCTTGCTGAAACCCTGGAAGACGGAACCTACCAGAGCATGACCAGTCGCAACCATCTCCTTTGGATTGCGCCATCAATAACAAGCCAATGACTAAATACATCGAACTATCAGAAAAAGTATAGAAGGATTTATTCATTTTATTTTAGGAGCTTAATTCCAGTGTCACTCAGAATGACCTCACCTAGGACTCAGGCCCAGTGTTTCAACATTCTGACTGTTAGGGAAATGTCTTTGGAAAATTTCTAGCTGTTTTAAGAATTCAAATTATCCAGCTACTATAAGCAATTAAGTCCTTATAAAACTTACCAGAAAGCTGAGGAACCAGTACTCAGGTCTCGAGGGTCGCCGGACCATGTCGACTGGTTGGAAATCTTTCCCTCTCTGCTAGAATGGACAAAGCAATGCTAGATAAAGATGTACTGCAGCCGTATAGCTAACTCTTGCATACAGAAAGGCGGGGAAAGAGACTCAACAGAAAATATCCATCCTAGGTAGTCTGCTAGGCCCACTCGGTGCCTGGGAAGATGAGATACCAAAAGCCAATAACTCTGCAGAAACTGTATCACTAGTTCATAAGTCGGACGGTTAGTGAACCCGCCTTACCTGCTTTTAATCAAATCAAGTCAGATGCATAAATAACATTTCTGAGCAGTGTCAAATGAGATCTTTGACAACATTTCCAAGTAGGTGAGCTGGCCAGACAATGGGATCTTGTAAAGGTTCTGATAAGATGTAGCAATAGATACTAACCATCACAAATTGGTACAATCCTTACACCTTACAGGTGGGTAAAACTGAGGTGCAGAGAGGCTAAGTGACTTGCTCACAGTCACACAACAAATCAGCATTACAGTTAAGAGGAAAGAAACCAGGAGCACTCCCAATCCCCTGCTCTTAACCACTAACCCTGTGGTGCTCCTGTACATAAAAAATCTATTTCTCAACAGCCAATCCTTGGCACCTAGAGTCCTATGAAAATGATACCACATGGAGATTTCAAAAGCTATCTTTTCAAAAAGCAAGTGGGGGGGTGACATTGCCCAAAGAGGAAGTGCTGATCCATTTGGCAGTCAGAATTTAAAATAAAAGCATTTGGAGACCACGTGAAAGAGACTCTGGTTCTACCAGAGCAGCCTGCAGGTCTGGAGGAAACAGACATTGTTAGCTGGCCAAGGAACACCCTCCTCACCCTCCCTCCCCCCAAAAAGAAGAAAAAAGCACATTGACTGAGAAGACAAACGAAAGAACGCATTCAACATGACCAGAGTGGGAGGGGCCAAAGACCAAGAGTCAAGGGACTCTCATGGGACTGCACAGAAGACAAAACTAGAGAAGATGACCATGTAGCAATGGGATAACTGACTATAATGAGCATTACGTCCAAACACCTTGCAAATATCACCAGTCTCCTGTGGCAAAGCCAATTAATACAATGGAAAGCTAAGGGATGTCAATTGCACTTTAGGACAATGACACTTTGCTTTAGTTTTATATTAACTTGTATCAGAGACAAAGACATCTGAACATTTAAAAATCTGATTGAAAAACAAGCTTCTTGTCCATTGGAAGGGAAAGTACACTAATATTATTTTACCTTCTCTAGTGCCTTTCACCCCAGCTTCATAAGGCCCTTTATCAGCAATGGATTGAACTTCCCAGCACATCCCTTAGGTAGGTGTTGGTTTCTCCAGGTGTAAACTAGGAGGTGATGAGTCAGAACCCAGGGCAGATCACGACACACTTACTTCTAAGACCATTTTCAACCTATGAACCACAGGGAGAGCTGTGCTTCTCTGGGACTGTGCGTATCCCAAAGCCCAGGACACAGCGTGTGAGAGCAAGGGACAAAGTGTTCTTGGTTAAGGGGATCCCGCAGCAGAACAATCTTCCAGAGCAAACCAGGCCAATCCAGAGTCTGGTCATCTTTAGGAAACATTCCAAAGCCTTCCTCCTTGAGAAAGCCTTTCCAGCATAAGGAATGAACACTCCTTCTATTCCTGAACCCCACCTGCCCCCCAAAACAAACAACAAACACCCTAACCCAGAGACTCCATTTAGTCTGCTAGTGACCTTCCTGTTTCTACTAAATTTATGTGGCAGACACCTAGATGCTACGGCAATGGGTGACATGGATAATAAATCCGCTAGGTAGACAGTCGGGGCAGAGCCAGGAATGAAACCCAGACTCACTGTGGACTAGCTCTGTGCTTTAGCCTCCAGACCAAACTCCCTCCCTATAATAAAATGTGGCTGCTAAAGGAAGACTTCATGCTCCAAACCCAAACCAGCAGGACACCTGGTATTTCCCACCATCAACCCTTCAGGGGCCTAAAGGTTTAAAGAATCTATTGTTCTCCCAACACTGTAACTAAGAACCAATTATTCTATCCCCTTCATGCCATATTAATTCTTTCATACCCGAACAGCACTGGACACCAGTCACACACTTACTCTTCTTGCTCCAGGATTTCTTCACTTCACTGTAAATTATGTACAATCCATACCTGTCTGGTGGGTGAGTCTGGCTCTGAGAGGGGTCGGGGCAGAATGGTTCTGGGGTGCAGGGTGGGGGGGAACGGAATTGCTTCCACAAGAGGGGTGTTGTGTGCAGGTTCAGCAGCTGGAAGGCTGATATTGTATATAAACACAAAAAGAAAAGGAGTACTTGTGGCACCTTAGAGACTAACAAATTTATTTGAGCATAGGCTTTCGTGAGCTACAGCTCACTTCATTGGATGCATCTGATGAAGTGAGCTGTAGCTCGCGAAAGCTTATAGTACTCCTTTTCTTTTTGAGAATACAGACTAACATGGCTGCTACTCTGCAACCTGCCATTATATAAACACAGTATCTGAGACCCGCAGGATGAATCTGTTAATTCTCACCCCACAGCGATGACCCAGGGAGAACTTTAATAACCTCCTCTCCCCACAAGGAGCCAGCCATGCACACAAGCGACACAAAGCAAGAGACAAAGCACTGAGCAGCTGTACTATCAGCTAGTGGTTATGCTGAGACCACCTAACTCCCTACAGGTCTCTGACGGGACTGGAGCCAATACATACCTAAGAATTAAGGCGATGGGCTTAAAGACTTAGTTATAAAAGTTGTGGGATTTCTTATTCTTGGGGGAGGTTTTGCCTGCACAGACTTCCTGTCTCACAGCCCATCTGGATATTGCACATCCACTTGCAAAGTTTTAAAAATCATTTACTTAAATCAAACTTGTCTTGTTTTGAGAGAAACTAGCTAATGCTGAATAGATATCAATCCGTTGAAACTGGACTTCGCACCAGATGCAAAAATAAGCAGGAAAACGCTTAAAAGGGCTTGATTTTAAAATCCAGCATTGGTCCTTTGCGGCAGGAAGCTGACAGATAATCTTCCCTGGGTGCTACTTGGTATTGTGTTATTCTGAACAGTTTAATCATTTAATGTTGTATTCGAGTGGGTAAAACCCATAATTGTTGTGACTATTTTTGTAAATCCTCCTTCTTCTCCCCAACAAATCTTCAAAGACTGACAGACACAGGGCAACCCGCTCCTCAGCTGCACCAAATAACCAGCCAGGCAACTCCAGGGGAAAATACCCCACTCCCCCAATACAGTGGCTCTCCACCTTTCCAGACTACTGTACCCCTTTCATGGGTCTGGTTTGTATTGTGTGCCCCCAAGTTTCACCTCCCTTAAAAACTTGCTTACACGATCAGACATAAACATGCAAATGGGTCACACTATTACTGAAGGTTTGCTTTCTCATTTTACCACATAATTCCAAAATAAATCAAGTGGCATATAAACACTGTACTTACCTTTCAGTGCGTAGTACATAGAGCAGTACAAACAAGTCAGTGTCTGAACGTGTGGTTTGTCCTGACTTCGCTAGTGCTTTGTAGGTAGCCTGTTGTGAAACTAGGCAAATCTCTAGATGAGCTGATGCACCCTGGCAGGTCTCTGCGTACCCCTGGCTGGGAACCACCCCCCCAAGGGACTGCCTGGGCCGACAGCGGGGCTTTCCGCTCCGCAAACGCGGCTCTGACCCGGGAGCGGTTCCAGCGCGGAGCGTCCCTGCGGAAAGCGCCCGGGGCCAGACCCGGTGGAGGATCGCGCCAGTCCCGGGAAAGCTGCAGCGGCTCCGAAGGGCTCCCCGGGCTCGGGCCGCGCCCCCCCTTACAGCGCCCCAGCCCCAGCCCCAGCCCCGCCAGGCTCCGGCAGCCCGGAGCCAGCGCCCCGCTGACACCCCCAGCGCCCCGGCTCCTACCGCGACGGCTCCGGGCTCACGCCGGCCCCGGGGCGCAGGGCGCTGCTGCCCGCATGGCCTCCCAGCTCCGCGGCGCCCGGCGGGAGGGGACTCGCCCCTGGCCGGCCCCGACGCTCCCTGCCCCGAGCCCGCGGCAGAGGCGGCTCCGGGCGGGGCCATTCACATGCAAATCGCAGCCTGGGGCGTAACCGCGGCCGCCTTCCCTCTCTGGGAGCCGCCCGGGGGCCCCTCGGCCGGCGGCCGCCGCTGTCGGGGGAGGGCAGCCGGCTCCTGCTCCAGCCCAGCCGCCGGAGTAACGCCGACAGCTCCACCGGCTGCACTGGGGGCTCCGGCAGCCAGGCCCAGCTCGGCGCCCCTCCTCCGGCTGGGCACTTGCCCCCCTACCCCCTTGGCGCCTGTCTAGAGCCCAGCTGCTGGAGAAAGAAGCAACAGCAGGATCAGGCAGAGGGGCTGGCCCCAGCCCACTCCTGCCGGCAGCAAGGAGCCCCAAGGACAGCTGGTTAGAAGGGGGGCAGCTTGCCCAGGGGCTAGCTGCTAGGGGAGGCTCCTGGGCTGCTGGTAAGAGAGAGGGTTAGTGTTTCTTGAGGACCAGTCCCTAGCCCATCACCAGACCCTCAGCTCTCCCTGAGAATTTAGGAAGGCACCAAGCCAGGCTCTGGTATCAAAAAGGTTGAGAAACAGCGATAAATACTTCCGAAAAACTAGCTTAGAGAGCCATGTATCTCCCCTAAGGCTGGGCCTGATAGACATGTGGGTGCCACACAGGGGGATGCTTTAACCGGCTTTGCCCTTCTATATCCTACTAAAGCCTCCAGTGTTTTCACCTAGCACCACATAGGCAAACTAAAAGCAGCCTTCACAGCCTAGGTGAGTTTCTCCAAATCTGTTGATTTTACATTAGAACAAAAATAACAAAACATTGGCTTTTTAGTATGAAAAAATGTGGAAAGCATAGACAAGTCAACATGAAACCTTTTGGACAGCAAGAGTGGAGGGACATGATTTAGCCAAAGCAGGTCAGAGAGCCCTTTTGACAAGAGATGCTCTAACAAAACTAGTTAAATTCTTTTTTAACAAGAAACAAAAAGGTGAGAGAGATAGAGATTGTGTTGCTAATGTGCATCAACATATTCAGGTGTCTCTGCTTAATACCTTACAAGCAGTTTGTGCCACTAAAGACACCCCCATGAAAGAGGTGAGATCATTAAGGTAATTATTACATGCCTGAATTTAAACACTTTTTTCTTTTGTTAAAGCTGAGTTGCTCCCACAATAAATAAGCATTATTTAACTTCAGTTACAAACTATTTGTTTTTCACCACTCTGTAATCAAAGGAGTAAAACTGACATTAAATGCCTAGGGCCTTACAGATTAGAACAAGGTTTATAAAGGTTCCCAGGTCGGACAATGTGTAAAGTGCTGTTGTAATTTTCAAAGCCACGTTCCCACAACAGTCCCTGTAGCAGATCTGGAGGCAGGATTTTAAGACTAGAGTATTTGGGCCACCTCCACAGTGCCCCAGCATTCTTAGCCTCTCAAGGGTGAGGCTCTCTTTTGATTAATGCTCAATTCAGCTTTGCTACAGCAACAGGCACATAGTTCCCACTCCTCCCCCGTAAGTGAATGCTTGAGTCAGGCCCTGGATTCATGGGCAACTGCCTTTTGTTCTTTGGGTCTCCATCCCGGAATGAAGGCAATTATCATAACCCAGTGTCTCTGCTAGTTGCAATAAATCTCTAGCAGAAGAATGGACCTGGAAGGCAGCTGCTTTGGTCTGCTTAGTCACCACTGCCAGTTGGTAAACTGACTGATGGAGGAGATTCAGCATGAGCAGCGCTGCACAAAGCATCAAAAGTCTTGACTTGTTTCAGCTTTGCTAGGTCTGGGTCCTGGTCTGCTGCGAGGAGCAGGGGAGGTGGTCAGAACCAAAACCAAAAAAAGTTCAGATTGCATCTTTCATCAAGTTTCAGAGTAGCAGCCGTGTTAGTCTGTATTCGCAAAAAGAAAAGGAGTACTTGTGGCACCTTAGAGACTAACAAATTTATTTGAGCATAAGCTTTCGTGAGCTACAGCTCACTTCATCGAATGCATCCGATGAAGTGAGCTGTAGCTCACGAAAGCTTATGCTCAAATAAATTTGTTAGTCTCTAAGGTGCCACAAGTACTCCTTTTCTTTTTGCATCTTTCATCAAGTATTTAACTAAGTACTTTCCTGCTTACAGGGAGGCCATTAGGACTTCCACAGCACTTAACTAGCTAGAGAACTTTGCAAAACCATTAAATAGTTCTAACACTTCAACTCAGGAGGTAAATGTTCCCATATACCCAGGTGTAAAATAAGGTTAAACAAGTTTTCCTAAAGCAGAGTGCTGTCACTGGTACAGCCAAAATGGAGATGCAGGTGTCCTGACTTTGTGCTTGCCTGGGCTATGCTGCTTTCAACCCCCTCCTGAGATATGGATATAGTACCTGCCTTTTACGGATGGGGGAGGAGAGGAGAGAAGCAGTCCTCACTAAGTACTGCCCCCCACCCATTCTCCACTCACCTACATGAATTTACAGTGGTGCAGTTTCATTGACCTACTGCAGATTTAAAGAACCAAAACAAAGATGTGTAACAGACCACCACCCAGTGTTTCCTGAAGACAGTTTAGCTGTGGAATCAGTTAACTCTTGGGCTGAAAATCTTCCAGAGTTGTGTGCCAACATGTTTCACTCTAAATATTTTAAACAGTAGCTGGTCCTAGTGAGGATCAAAGAAAGAGCCAATTAATTATGTTCAGAAGCTGCATTTGCCTGAAGCATATTCTCAATATTCCTTTCAGAGTAGCAGCCGTGTTAGTCTGTATTCGCAAAAAGAAAAGGAGTACTTGTGGCACCATAGAGACTAACAAATTTATTTGAGATCCGACGAAGTGAGCTGTAGCTCACGAAAGCTTATGCTCAAATAAATGTTAGTCTCTAAGGTGCCACAAGTACTCCTTCAATATTCCTTGTAACTAGAAGGAAATCTGCAGCATGTAGTTGCACCTGCAAGCAAGACCACCCAGCAATTTGAAGACCATCTCCAAATAGACCAGACAAGAGTAAAATGAGTAACTGTGAAGCAGCATTACCTTTCAGACACTGCAAAGCAAATGTAGAGGCCCGTTTCCAAGCCACCTGGAGAGCATTCAAGTCACAACTTAAAGTTTTATAAACAGGAAACAAACACTCTTGAAAACTCAGATTTGGAGGTTTTTCTGACTTCTGTTGTTTGAGGGATTCAAATGCCCTCTATTTAAAAAAAAAAAATTATGAGCTAGACTAGAAACCTGTTCTCACCTCTTCTCTGCTATTTAGCAATTTTCCCTGAATTCTGGGCTATTGTTTATATTCCAAGAGGCATCTCTGCAGAGGCTGGGGAGGAGCAATCACTTGCAGTGTAAATTAGTGAAGCAGACATATGTCTTCCCATGAGGCAGGCTCCTCAACAATGCAGCAACTCCACAGTGTGCCTTGGACACAACGAAAGAGGTACTTTAGAAAGCACTTTGTATGAATGTCTGTATGTCAAGCTAGACAAGTGTCAATGCCACATGAGTTCTCACCCAGAGAAGTTACCATGTGACTTCAGTGAACAACCCATCTTTTACCATGCCCAACCAATGGAGATTATTCCAAGAACAGCTGCACAGCCCCTGCCCTTTCCACATACACATGCAGTCACCCAGAATATTTTGCATTTCTCCATAAAACACTACAGAGAGCTGCCAACAGAGAGGAAGTGTCTTCTGACTTCCTCTGCCAGCTAAAAAGGAGAAAGAAGTGAAGCAAGCACAGAAAGTGGGTCTTGGGGCACCAAGCAGCAGGTATCTTTGTGAGTGAGAGCCTGCACAGCTGTAAGGAAGATGGTGGGCACTGGCTCAGAGTCAAGGTCTTAGTCTGGTAAACTGGACGCCCTGTTGTAGAGGCAGAACCACTGGTGAAGAGAACATTGGGAAGCAATATCAGGGCAGGCTGTTGGATTTGAGGCCTTTGTCTCCTCACTTCATGGGGTAGGGGGAGAAGAGAGAAAGAATAAATGTGAGCAGATTCTCTCCATCCCCAGATAATCAAGAGCAAAGTCAGCACTGATTGGTGCATCCTGTGGGTTTTGCCTTAAATTACAGGTAGCCTAGGTGAGCCCCAGTCAGACTCACTGCCACAGTAAGCATAGGATAGTCCCAGAAGTGTGCCCTTATCCACCACCCTGTAAGCCAACTCTGCACGTGAATTCCCCTCTCCCCAATTAAAATGCAACACTGCAGTTCATTTCCCATGCAGGGAGCAGCAGAATCCCTGCCAGCCATTCAAGGGACACCTGAGAAGAGGGACGAGTGTCTACACAAATGATTAATCTAAGTGTAAACAGTAGTCAAGCCATCAGTACATCATCTCTCATGAGGCAGTTATAAGTACAAGAGACATTCTAAGGCACCCACTGTCTGTGTAAGTAGGAATAAGGCCATTGGGAGAGTCGGTTGTGATACAAACACAACCTGCTTACTCAAAACGTTGCGAGACACCTGAAGGTTTCCAGTTAGTGATGGAATGACAGAGCAAGCTGTGCTGTTGACTCTGGGGGAGTAACCAACCTTGGGTTTGCTTCTATTTAAGTATTTTCAAGCCTGTTAAATATCTGATTACATGGGATTGATTTAAAAAAACGATATTAGTTTTAGGAGGAATTATACCATATTAGCAAGAGTTCTTGATCGCACATCACCACCACAGCTTGCAAATCTTTCACACAGCTTCAGAGCAGAGCTTCTCATTTACAGGGCAGTGATATCTGTATACTCAAACACACTCAGCAAATATTTGCCAAATCAAGTAGGAACCAGTGTTTGTAAATGAGATGCAGAGGTGCAACAAAGCAAGGGAGCGTGTTCATTAGGTCACTTTGCAGCTCATGGACTCCTAAAGTTAAAGTTTTCCCCAACCCAGTAGGGGGTGAGATTCCACATCAGCATGTATTTTTGCCACTCCTCCTACTGCGCAAGGCTGGCCTCCATTGAGTTTCCCCTCAAGTTTTGTTTGAAAGGTTTGCACAGGTAGTGAGAATGTCTGCCAAGTCTTCCCTGAGAGGGCATTCGCAATTATTGTGGTTAGAACAGCAACACCTCCGACACACTCCAATGACAGAGCACTTTGCTCGCCCGCTTTATTGCCGCAGCAGCTATTCTACAATAGCCTCCACGCCTGGAAAGTTACAGTACCTGCTTTTCTGAAGACAAGTTCTGGCGCTGCAGGTCCAGGAGTTCCTCTGTGCTCTTATGAATCTGCATATCAATATAGCTTTCTGCCCCTCAGTGACTGCCTCAGTCACATTGTTTGGAAGGAACTGAAACCACAAACATTCCATCTTAGTGAAGTGTCATCGGATTATCAGCATTGCCTATTTCACAAAGCATTCTGGGAGGGACAACTCAGAGCTGGTCTTATTCACTACTGTGGAATCCATTGATGAATACTGGGGCAGGGGCTGTTGGGATGGCTAGTTGCCAGGATGCAAGAGTAGGAATTGAAGCCTACATTTCCCTCAAGCTCAGTCACTTCCCTCCCATCCCCATTGCAAGCTACAAGAGGAGACAAATCAGCTCCTCAGGACCAAAATTCTCAGCCATTTCTGTCCCCCACTCCGACCCACCAGATCCCACTCTCAGCAGTCAAAGCCTCCAGAGCTGCCATCAACACAACTCTTACGATGCAGATATACATTGGCAATCTGCCAATTAGCCTCCAACACACTGAACATTGAGAATTTGGATACAGTATAAGATGGATTTTAGATCTATGAGCAGGAATACTGGGCTACTCATAGTATTGTTAACCTGGGCATTTAATTCAATTAAAAAAACCCTATCACCTTCACTTGGGAGATCAATCCATCACAGAGATTCCACTTTGCCACAGAAACAAGGGAGATTACTGCAGAGTTTAGCTCCAGCCAGTTAGAAGGTACACCAAGCCTGGTTTCTATCCCAGCTGAACCCGCAGGTCTGAGTAGGAATGTGTGGCAGAGAAACTTTCCAAGATGAGAGTTGATCAGTATTCAAAGAGTGTTTGGCAAATATTTGGACTTGGATGGCTTTTTTTTTTTTTTTGGTAGTGTAGCGAGCTGTTTGTCAAGCAGCACAATGCCCAACTCCCAAGGAGGTTTCCACAATCCCAGGGAGCAATTAGAGAGCATAGGAGTCTCTGAACTATCACCCACGGAAGGGGCTTTCATCAACTGGCTTCTCACAGACAGGGAGCAGCGTCAGCATCCGTGGAAGCAGCATTTTGATTGACAACTGGACAATCATCCCCACCTCCCCCAGGCAAAGATTCAGCCTTACCTCAGCTCATTCAAGATTGGCTTCCAGCCCCACAGCAACCATTAGCTGGCCGAGCCAGTTAGCAACAGCGACCACTGACTGCTCAATTTGCTCCTTGAATTCCAGGATCATAGATGAAATTTCACATTTCATCTGCAGAAGGGAGGCAAGAAGGCTGGCGGCACATGTTCAAGTTGACTTTCTTTAGATTTCATTACAAGCATCATCTTTACAGTGAACACTTAGCGCAGCAAGGCTTTTACAGACAGACACTAGCTCATTAGAGCCCCAGGTTTACACACATTTTCTAGGCAGAGCCATTCTTGCAGGCTGCTTGCTGCCAGATAGAGTGGGGGACATTTCCGCTATTTTCTCCCCTCCCCCATTTCAGCGCTCATTAGACAGATTATTCCGTAGCAGCACAATCACAATGCACACTTAGGCGATGCCTCACCGCTGCAAGGATTAGTTTGAGGTGCATTATAGCCTTAAGTAACATGCCAGAAAAAGGACTAAATCAGCAGATCTGCAACTCTGAGTCAGGGCCACCCCTGTGCTCTGCAGAGGTCCAGGATTCTGTGGTTCCAACCAAATCAGGCAGCACTATGGAGGCTGTGTGCTTTGACTCAACTCCTGGCAAGGAGGAGGGCGAATTAGAGAGAGACACCCCTCTGGTCAGATCAGAAGCAGCATTAAGGGCTCCCAGAAGGGAGGCTGGACTGAGTAGGCTTGAAGATGTCAGGTGTCTTGTCACCTCTCCAGCCTTCCCCCGTACAGTCCTCAGGCTGAGAATTCAGAGTGCAGAAATTCAGGACATTCTGCCTGGTTCTCTGCACCATGGTACAGGCTCTGTCACAGGCTCCTGCCTCCAATGGATGGCAAGAGCTAGGGAGGTGAACTGGTCCAGCAGAGATGTACAGCATCCAGGGTCACCACCACCTGAGTCTATCCTCCCATGGGAGCCAAGCTCCCGACTACCAAAAGGGTAGGACAAAGTTATTAAACTAGTAATGGTGGCAGTATTAAGAGTTTCTGCAGCCACCTTGCTGGTATTTGAGACCCCACATCCTGTGAAGCAAATGGTCCAGTCTTAAACATAATGCAAGATGACTTCTCAAGCAACAGCTGCTGCCCGTTCACCAGCTTCTCCTCCTCATTACAGGGTTAGGAGAGTCCATCGCCATGGTCAGGCAATGGAATGGCCTTCCCCAGGAGCTTTAAGGGGACAGTGACTTACGTTCAGCAAGAAGGCAATATTCCCACCAAGGTTCTTCACTTCAGCCTCTAGATGGTCCTTCAGAGCACCAGATCCAGGAGCACAGGTCTCCAAAAGCCTGACACAGACTGCTAGTTGATCGATTGCAGAGGAAACCTTGATGATGAGGTAGGCCTGGATGCTTCTATCATCAGACACTGGGAAGGGTGGAGAGGAAAGAAGGGGGATCCCTATGCTAAAGGGTGAGAAAAGCCTAGGATGGGTTCCAGGGTCTGGAATGACCAGGCAGACCCCATCCAGCTGCTGGTGTAACCATGACCCAGCCAGCACTTACCCATAGGCAGTGCTGTAGACACACTCTTCGCAGGCTTGAGCAATGGCTGCACTAGAATCCAGTACTGCTTTCAGGTCCAGCAGCATCTTTAAGAGGAGGCTGCCAGATTCTTCCTCTTTTCCAAGAGCCTTCATTGCCGAATCGATCAGCAGTTGGCAGACAGCCGCACAGCTGGCATTTTGAACGGGAGCATCCAGAGGCACTGGGGCGTTAGGCAAAGGGTGGGGGGGGAACTCAACGTGCTGTTTTGTACATGCACTAGGTAGCTGGACGAAACCTGGAGAGCAGTCGAACAGACATGTTCTACGTTGAGAGGGACTGAAAAAAAGGGGGGAAAAAAAGTCACTCTAAGGAGAGAACTGAAGGGTCTGAACCTCCCCGACCCCAAATAAGCAATTAAATCAACTGATTGTCAACATTATTGTGTATAAAAGTGTGTCAAGTCAAGTATTCTATGAAGAAGGCCTTCAATGTCCTGAACTTTGGCCCTGGAGATATGGACCCAGTTTATGGCGGTGAATATGTGAATGCATACATGTCTAGAAAATTGTAATTGAACCATAGTGCAACTGCAGCAACACCTCACAGCTGTGTACAGAGGCAGTTGGGCAGGTGTCCCTGGCCAGATGTTTTGTATGAAACCCACTCCAAGCACCTAGCATTGTTCAGCCAGGAAGGGAAAATGGTTGATAAAAAGTTCAGTTGTTCCAATATTTTCCCATTAAAAGAAAACCCCAGTCTGGGAAACCCCCCTGCTCTCTGTACCCATAAATTACCAGAGTTAAGAAAAAGCCCACTGCAAGCCCTGTAAAAGGGAAGGAGTTTAAGTGAAGGCTACCCAGAAATGGAGGGCCAGCATCTAAGCTAGGGGCTGTCTGACGTGCTGGATCTCTGTAGGGCAGAGGGCATGCTGGGAAGCTGTTTGCAGTAGGAAATGGAATTTAGCCAATAAAAGAGTGCAAACTCGGGCGTTATGCCTTTATATTCATTTTCAGTGTAACTTGTGTTTGCTTTCTCTCACTATTTCATCTTTGAAGCTATGATTTTTCTATTAAATACACTGTTTTTACCTCAAGCAGGTCTGTTGTACAAACTACGTGCACCAAAGCAAACTGACAATTGAGGGCCGGTTTCACACCTTTGGGGTGACAAACCAGAGGGGAAGTCTGAGTGGTATCTAAGAACCTGAGGAGACAGATTTGGGGGGCCCTCATGACCAGATGGGATTTTGAGGTCACCCTGAAGGTCCTAACTAGGCTAATGGAAACCAGAATGGGACCTTATGTCAGCTGGCTACTGGCGTCAGAGCACTGAACTGTAGCATTAAGATACCCAAAGTTACAAGGCAGGCAGTGACAGAACCCCCATTGGTCTGGGTGCTCCCAGAAACATATAGGAACTATAGCTGGCATTTTTTTAAATTTAGTACCCTAACTTCAGAATGACTCAGTCTGGGGTAGGGAGGAGGGGTCAGAGGAAATACAGCAGTGCTCCTCACCTGGCCAAGCCCAATGTCTGAAAATAATCACACTCCCCCACACTTCAGACTCCAAAGTGGGTGACAGGCTCCATGTGTAGCCAGTGGGCAGCACGGGTTACTTGTGTGGTTACTGCCTAGTGCTGTTTTCATTAATGGGAACCAAATCTTTTCCTTCTGTTGGAGAAGGAATTAAGGAGCACTTTGATCTCCTGATTGTCTTAGTTTTATTACCTTTTTTTAACCCTATTTTGATATGCGCAAAAAACAGAACCAGACCCTTCTAGTTCATCATTACATCTAATACTGCTGGGTTATTGATTTTAAGCAGCATTAGCACAGAAGAGGTATTCAATGGTGTATAACAAGCCTACTTACCTTTCCCTAGTAGCTTTCCTGATGTCTGAGAGGACTCCTGCCCCTGACAGAAAACAAGGAGTTTGAGATTAGCTGGCCAAGCTGCCTGCATCCTTGTGGGTTTGTTTCCCCCACCTTAAGAAAAGGATCCACTCCACAAGGGTTAAAGCATAGATGGGATGCTAGTGCTTCCCTTCGATGTAATGGGATTACATCCACTTGCTCAGGGAGCCATCTCCTGGGCTATGGGGCTTTAAGCAGCACGAAGGAAGATTCACATCTGCTTCTCCCCAGCCCTTCCTTACCGTTTCGTTTCCTAGGAGAGCCATTAGGAGCTATTCTGCACCACTTGCAGAAAGATGGGAAGCTGGACTTGGCTCCAAGGAATTTAAGCCCCATTCTTTGACAGCACAAAGAGCAAAGTAAAGTTTCTTAGATTTCTTACCTGGAGAACTTCAGGCTTGTGACTTAAACCCAGAAGATAACTGGGCCTAGTTCCAGCTGCAGTTAGCTTGAGCCTACAAAGTCTTAAAATGGTTTGAGTTATCAAGTACCTCAGAGACCCTTCTTTATGTTGTCTGGTGTAAGGCCATGGCAGTGGAGCTGAGCCAGGCCACTCGAGCTAACTGCACCCCACTTTAGAGGTCAGGAAGGGTGTGTTAGTGGGACACCTGGGGAAGTTCCCCCCGCTCCCGTTTGGTTCACCAGGGTGAGACGTGTTAACTTTCAAGTCAGGCTGCGAGCTCTATTTGTTCTGTGTAGTCCTTCCTAGGAGTCAGGGTGAGTTGAGTGCCCAGAACTGGGTCACGGGAAATTCAGTGCTTTCAGGGGTGGAGGAAGGGGGGGCGGTTGGAGTGCAGGAGGGTTTATGTGCTGGTTCACTTTGAAGTTCATCCATCTATTTCGAGTACTGGGGCAGCACATTTTAAACAGAGAATTGTGCAAATGCTAATTCCATGTGCTATCTGCATAGTGTCTAGTACCCAGACCTTCACATTAGTAAATGTGTTGTGTTTTGTAACTAAACTCCCACAGAGACTTTAAATGGTGAGTAGTCAACCCTTGATGTTTTCAGGGCACCGTAGAAAGATTTTATATATTTAAGTCTTGCTGCAGGTTGTATTTAGACACTACTTGAGGACAGTAGTTGGAGGAACTGTAGCCAAAGTTGGATTTGTATCAAATCCTATTTGATGTATATTTTGGATGGGCCACATTGCACCCAGCTGACTGCTCTGGTACTGCTCAGGTGAGGAGAAGACATTCCTTCCTTTCCTAGGCTCAGACTCAGTGTTGCTGGTTCTATTCCGACACCAGCCTGCGTCCTAGGCTCGTTTGAAGAGTCAACTTTGACAATTTTTTTTTGAATGCCTAAAACAAACCTCACTGAGGTGGTTTAACAAGCTCCTGTAGACATGCCAGGCTTAATCTTGCTCTTCCAGACCCTTCGTATTGTCCAGACTGAAAGCTCAACACAGAGCCTCTTCCATTAATTGCCAGTTTTATGTTTTCTAGTGACAGGCATATTGTCTGCAGGAACAGACTCAATTGTGTCCCTGCGCAGCAGGACACCAGCTGCTGATATTTCAGAGTCTTTCGAGGGAGGCTGGGCAAGGCTCCTATTTAGCGCTATCGTCTGTAACAAAGCAGAGTAACCTAGGAACTTTTAGTGGAAAAAATAGGAGCCGTAGCCATTATTCTTCTTATTCAGTTACTCTCACGCCACTGACTATTCCTGTCTGCCATCCACCCAGCACTCAGACGGGCCATTCGGTTCTATTCCCAGAAACCCCTCCTCCCTACACCTTCACTCCATGCACACAAGTCCCTCCACACACTCCATCCCTTCTCTCCTCCTCCACCCCCCATCAGTTTCTCCTAAAAGGATTTGGCTGGCTTCACCCACATCACATCCAGACTGGCTGTTGAACAGAGTTGGGAAGCCTGTTTAAAGCTGGATTTCAAGAGGGTTCTCACTAAGCCCATTTCTAGTCCCGGGCTAGCCAGGCCTCGAGAGCCCAAAGCTGAGCACTCCCTGCACTTCAACAGGATTTCAAGCCTCTGCCCCATTTTATAGCTCAGGCCCCTTTAAGCTGTATTCTGAAAGCTCACAGTGTCCACTAGCCTCAAGGTAGTTGTCCGAGGGTCATTGTGGTAACTGAGGACCGGTCAGCACAGATCTCAGCCATGTCCTTCAGTTGCTGGTTTTCAGAATAATGCTTCTAACAGAGTTTGACCCAGGCAATGCCATGCTAAAAGCTGCTTTAGCTGCAGCAGAGTTTACATACGGTCCTTGCTTCCAGCCCACATGGATGGGGCCACTTTTGCTAGATCTTCCTTACTACCCCAGCAGCAGTGGACTCTGCAGACCATTCCTTCTGACCTGTAAGGATGTACAACAGAGGCTGACCAGGTTCCAAACAGCAGGCAGGTCTCCAGATTATCGAGACAGTCAGAGTTCCCTCTGATGCATGGGATCACACATAGGGGTAGGGTAGAAATCCCTCCCACATAGAAAGGTTCAGAAAATCCCATCTCTTCCCCTCACCCATCTCTTCCATTTGCCTCAGCTATAAAATTCTAGCTTTTGTCTTAAACACCACACTATGAAGTGCTATCAGAGCCATTTGTCTTAGTCTGTTTGAAAAGCAGAGACCAGTGGTTCCCTCTCACCCAATGTCTGGAGGCAGCTCAGCATCTTGAGACTGTCCTGGAACAGCTAGGAGTTCCTGCCATGGACTATCTAGCCATTCCCTAAGGCTTTGTGGGAAACTCGCCTGCATGAGGCTATACACCCATTAATTCTAGTGACAACAAACTCTAGCTACTTCACTTGCCACTATTTGTGCAAGGCAGTCATTTGTTTGCTTGCAATCAAGCACTGGTTACAGGCAGGGATACAAACAACCCCCCTTAGTGAGTGCCATCTTAAAGGGACTCAGTCAGATTGGTTTAAAAACTAAGTGTTGGGCTTCCACCAACCAGTCCCAATGTGCCAGATGGTTCTGTCACAGTGAGTGGTTTTACAGTTCAAGGACTGGCCAGCTTCCTGGGACAGAGAGAGGAGTGTGGTACCTTTTGGGGAGTCTGAACCAGCACAGGACTCCAGGGCGGCATCAGTGACAGCTGGTCACACCTCCCCTTCAGCTCCCAGCCACTGTCAAGGCAGACAGTGGACATCATGTAAGCATGTCAGGGATGCATGATCCAGAACCGTAAGTGGCTCTGTTGGCCTTCTTTGGGAGAAGGCTAGACTGGAGCGGAACATTCTCATCACCAAGATATCAGACAGCTTCTTTTACATTAAGTGTTTTCCTGCTCCCCTGCTGATGTCCAAAAGAGTCTTTTCAACAAGGGAAAAAAAACGTGGCCAGCAACATAGGGGAAGAGTGAAATTGGCTGCACATGAGTGTGGTCAAATGCCAAAGTGAACTAAAATAAAGACATTCTTTTCTTATTATCTTTTCAATTTCACTCCCCCTACATTACTTGTAACTAGAGCAGCCACAACATTCAGACAGAATTTGATGTGCCCTTTTTATCTTCGTTTCATAGAGACAGTAAAGCTCAGCAGGTCTCACTATAGGACTAAAGCACTAATGCTGTTGGACTCCTCCTGTCTGCCCGTACCTGTTCGGTGATGGAGATGTCACAACTGTTTTCCAGGTACCAGTCAGATCATAAAAGAGGCCATCTCCATTGCCATCACAGGGTCCCTGAGAAGAAGATGGGAAGCATTTAATACAATGTTTGAAACCTCAATAAAATACACCTAAAATTGGAGAGAAAAAACTGAATGAACAAAGCATACTGGAAGGTGTGCCCTCTGTTCTGAAGGGTAAGCACTTGCCAATAGGTAGCATTTTCCTCTGCAAAAGTTACATTAGGAAATAAAGGGGGAAACTGAGGCCAGACCTGTTGACGTACTAGACACGAACATGGGGAGACCCGTGGTGCTTCAGCCTTTGGTCAGCAAGCGGGGAGAACTTGAGCAGGGTAGATCTGTCCCCACCCTGAGCATAGCAGGGTGTACCAAGGTCTGAATGTAGTTTGAACTCTTGGTTTTCCTCATGTCAGTATTAGCCAGAGGGGTAATTTTGCCTTATTTATTGGTATCAGAACATACATTATTTTCCCCTTAACCTCACATTCTGGTGGCTTTTAGCAGATTTCCTGGGCTTGGACTGGCTATTGCAGGAGGCATTGCTAAGAAAGAACATTTGGCTTTGACAGCCATTTTTAGAGGAGGGGATTCTTGTTAATCTGTGTCTGGTCTTTCAATCTCCACAAAACTGCTCTCCTTCTATTGCATCCCCAGCAGCTCATAAGGTAAAAGTGCTGTGTCTGGCACATCTATATCTCCTAGGACCTTCAGGAGTGCCTACAAGAGCCAGGATTGGAGGTTGAAGAGCTCACTAACAACCTACACAGGTGTGACAATTGCATGAAATGTCTGCACCAACTTTTAGTGACAAAGTTTAAACAATAACTGTAGGGAAACATTGAGAGTTTCCTCTTCTCCCTGCCCTTTTCCCCCTTTTATTCAGGCAGTCACAGTATCCACTGAGATTCCTCACAGGGCATGGGCAGCGCTCCAAAACAGTAGCATTAGTAATTTAACAGGCGTTCCCTCATTAAAAAAACAAAGTAGTCCAGGTAAAATTTAACTTGGTCTCAATGCTGAGGCTTTGATTTGTCAGTCCTGCAGAAAGGATAATTACTATGATGTCTCCACGAACAGCACTACCCCTCCTAGGGAACAGACTAGCACTAGTACTGAAGAGCAGGAAGGATGCAGACCCAGAAGAGCTGCAGCAGACTCAGTTTCAACACTAAATCTCAGGCTGGCCATGTAAAAACATTTGTCTCCACTGCCGTGGGTGGGATGGCTGCACACCAAGAGAGCACAAAGCCAAATTTCCCCATGCTTGCTTGTGCCATGGCACAAGAGAGTCTGGAGTTGGAGTGAGTTTTTTTCAGAATCACAAGTTACCTGGCTTCTTTCAATTTCTTACCCTGCCCAAGTAGCACTGAAGTAGCAGCTAATGTACCTGATGCTTGTCTCAATGAGAGAAATGTTTCTCCTCAAATTTTTCTAGATTCTACAGAGTGCAGATCCCAGTTTTGTGTTGGTGACTCGGATGCACACAGTTGTGAGTTCTCCATTCATAGCTGGGAGGTCATACCTAGAAAACCATGCACTGTTCTATCATTTGGAAGTGCGACTATCGGTCTACTGTTAATCTAAGCCCAGTAGCCCTAGCAGTGACTGTAGTTAGCAGATGGATGGAGAAGAGATTTCATGCGTTAACATTTCTCCCCCATGAGCAAGCTGAACTTTCCACCACATGCCATGGTAACTGGATGCATTCTTAAATTCACAAGAAAGCTGACAGCAAGTACATGCAAGCTCTTGTTAAAGATATACCCCTCAAATACATTCACCAGCCATCCAGAGTCGTGCAGGAGAGGCCCTGCTGGAATGTGAAGCCTGCTCCAAACTGTTACTACCCCATTACTACTCTGTTATCTTCTCTTAAAACAGCTTTAGTGATGTTCTCTCTTAGCCACCCACTTTCCCAGTATCCAAGTTTGCTCCCACTAAAGGCATTATAAAATCACAGTGGAAGTTTCATGACAATAGTGAACCAATTCTCATCGTTCTGGTTCAGACATCTGTCCACAGTTACCACACCCCTTTTTCCATTTTGTGCCACACAAGACTGGTGTGTGAAGGGTACTGGGTTCCATCCACACCGGTGGAGTTCCTTACGGAAGCACATTCAAGTTGCACTCTACATTGGACTATGTAGCTGCAGAACCAATATCTAACAGAATGCAGAACATCTAGCTTCATTTTAAGAGGTTAGACCTCTCTGCCTTTTATAAATTTCTTGAGCGGGGTTCAGACCTAACTCCAGTAAACAGGGCTACCTGCTGAAGATCATGTGCTTGTTTAAGTTCTTGCTAATGACATTGACTTCTTGCAGCATTATAGAAAGCTGGAGGGCTGTCCACTGAGCTTGGTCTAGAAATGGAAACAATTCCAGTAAGTTTACCCAGACAAGAAAAGCCTGAAGTTTAGTTTGCGGAGGATTTAAAAAAACCTTACTCTCAGTGGACACAATCTTCCTTTCCTGTTCTTTGGTGGCATACGTCTGCAGTAGCAGCTCCATCTCCTGAGCTAGCTTCTCTTTTTCCTGCTCAAGGAGCTCCAGGAACATGCTGCATTTTTGCTGGGTATTCTGAGCCTTTAAGAGACATCAGCCACAATTCTTTCAGCACACCACTACAGTACCAGTTAAGAACACCAGGGCTCTCCATCCCCAGACTCTTCCCTAAGGCCATCACTCCTTGAAACACTAAATTCCCAACTCTTGTGACTGACCAGCCATTCCATCTTAATGCTTGTAGTCACAAGTTAACCATTTAAAGAACATGACTCTTATTCATCAGGTGCAGAAGCGTGCTAGACTCCTCACAGACAAGTCTAAGCCCAAAGAGTTGATAATCTAAATGATGCACTAGATGGGATAGCATCCCAGGGAGGGGAAATCCAAGGACAAATATAGTTAGAGACAGAATTATGTAGTTGCCCACATTTAGCATCTAGTACATTACTGGTGGTACACACAATTTTAGGGTGGGCTATTCAGAAATGCTCAGCATTGACCAGACTGTATTCCCAATGAAATTGGATTACCGCTGAGTTCAACAGGAGTAGACTTAAGCCAATACTGAATGCTTTGAAAGCCATTTAATTACAAACATTTATTTTCTAGCAGTGCAGCACAAAAGAGGTTTTAGGAATAGGTCTTGATGCTCTGAACTAAGGGATAGTTTGAACGGTGTAGAGGGATCTGTGAGAGGAGACAAAAGGAGTATCCAGGCAGGAACCACTGCTAATGGAGAGAATGAGGCAGGAAAATGCTAAAATGGGGGGGAGGGCGGGGGAGGTAGGATGACGTGTTATGTAATTTTATCTCAATGTAATTACAATGTCAGCAGGTACTATGGAAAGAAAAGTCAAGTCTGCCATCAGTCATGTATGGGAAAGGAAGCACTAGCCACATTTGGTTTATAGTTTTTGTTTAAAGCAAAGCCATTGGCACTGCAGTAGCAGAATCTGTGACTCCTCCAAGGACAGTCACACACTGACAAACACATTCTTTCTTATATAAACTACTTCAGAGCTTGTTCTGCTGCACCACAGAATGAAGCGCCTTCCACTTACTGACTTGAGCGAGGGCGGGCAACTGCACAAGTAGCTCTTCAGCAGCCTTCCTTGTACTCAGGAGTTTCTTGTTCATTTCTTCTTCTTCCTGAGGCAGGCAGAAGTGTGAATTAAGGCCATTCCCCCTCCCCCCTGACAGTTACCAGCTCCCACTGAAATATCTGCCAGGGCCTCAATATCTGCATCTGCACGCCAACCTGGAAGCCTGAAAGCAAAGCCTCGGGAATGGGCATTTCCTCTCCAGCGCATGGGCTATTGCGGGGCTGCTCATGCAGGTGTGTGGGCCATACACTGTACATCCTGCAAGGCTGCTTTTGCATGACTGCCTTGCTTCCTTCCCAAATCCACTAGAGAACAGAAGGTTGGAATTTTAACTTCCTGCTATAAGGTGAGGGTGGAAGGGAATCGCTTGTTACATGGATTTCAGGTGGGTCAGAAATATGAAGCCAGATTTTCCTAGAGTTCAGAGGTGCTTAGATCAGGCATATTTAATTCAGAGCCTTCTACCCTTTGATAAATGTAGGCTGCAGTAAATGCTATTCCTGAGACCCACTAGCTTCGAGCATGACCATTAACATAATCGGCTGTTTCTCATTGATGCAGTTTGAATGGCTGAAGAGTTGGGGGGGGATTTCTTGCTGTTGCTTTGAAATGGGGGGAGGCACTCTAAGAAACTTACCATCTATTCTTCCAGCTGTTTGATGTTATTCTCATAAAGCCTCCTTTGAGCCCATAGCTCCAGCTGAGCCAGCTCCTTGGCCATCTGAAGCTCTTCTATCATTTCCTTCTGTGCCTGCAGTCTGGCTTCCTCCACCTCTATTTCAATTCTGGAAGCAGAAGAAGAGCAAAAGCAGAAGTGGCCACAGCCTGGGCCTACTTTACTGCTTCCTCATGTTATGGAATGGGACTTTCAATGAACTGTTACAGATGGCCCCAAACTCTGCCCATGAGTAGAGCTAAATGCAAAGGGAACCCAGAAAGACATCAGTTTTGCAGAGGGATCAGCAGGTTTGTGTCAGAACACCAAGGACATGGAAGTCAATTCTCATAGGATCTAGTTAAATCCAGTGAAAATAAGAGGGGGAAAGTTATCCTACAACATTCACCATATAGTGGGATTTGGTGCATCATCACTTGGAATGAACATCCTCTGAAATGCATGCTCTTATGTTCCCTCTACTGGCTCCTTCTGCATTACTGTTAAGTATTTCACACCAATACAATATTAGAAGTTTGATAGAATATTGATTAGAATATTGAAATGATTTTATGGGTGTTTATGTCTAAAAACTGGAAGCACTTTGAAACTGAAGAGTGTCTAATGGAAAACTCAAAGGTAGCAGTTTCAGTATGAGTTGTTCAACAATCAAATTAGAAGAGATGCAGGGTGAAAAGACCTATTGAGTCCTAGCCCATCCCTGCCCAGTGTTGGTAGTATACCTCCAGGCTCACCAACATTCTCGCCACTCATTTCAGAAGGATCAAAACCAGTTTATTACAAATTGGGGGTGCGACAGGGAGTCAGGGTTCCTGTCTACTCCCAGGAATCCGATAGTTTCTGGTTCAATAAAGATAGAATTTGAGACAGGTACTTGACAGCATGATGGCCCGGTCAGCTATGCTCCCTTTGAGATCAGAATCTCTTCTGAGTCTCGCATTCATTCAAGTTTCCATGTACTCTGTCTGACATGGGCAGGCATGCCACATTTACCCTAATCCTGCTCTAGAGGAAGAGGAAGTGCAAGCAGACAAGCAGAGTTTCTAATTGAGACTTGTGCAACATTGCCATGTTGAAATATTGATTTTGCCCTCCACATGTAGCCATGAGCAAGTAGCACTGTCTGGGGCAATCTAGGAGCTACAGTCAAGGCAGAACCAGCCCTAACAAATGTTCGTTATTTCAGGAAGTATTTTTGAAGCAAATCTATAGTGCTTGTGAAAGGTGCCAGATTCTAGTAGCACAGTCATTTAGCTATTTTATACTACCTCCCCCCCCGCCACACCCACACCCACCAACCCACTGCCAGCTGCAGGAAGTTTCCCTTATTCCCCCTACCCAGACTAACATGCAAGCATAATTAGCAGAGTCCATTGGAAAATGACATGATCATTCTTATGCACGTGCAGTATTCTACAAAGCCCAGCATTATCCCTTCATTATACAGCAAACAGAGGATCCTCAGCACATAAAGCTGTTAAGACAGAACTGTAAGGGCTCAAATTGCTCGCAAAACGCTTTAACCCTACGACACATGGGGCATTTTCCAAGGCTGCTAGACAAGTTAATACACAGAACAAACTGCTTCTGTCTGCAGTTTCCAGAGTTCCTAGGACTGCAGATCAAATACTTTTGCTCAAAGCAGATATTAGGGAAGGTCACAGAACACATCCAGTTACCTCTGCTTCTGAGCTTCAACTAGCTCATTTTTAGCAAATTCAAAGTCCTTCAGCCCATCAGCTCCCCCTGCTGGCATCAAAGAGGCACGGCACCCATTCTTGACCTCCATTGGGTGATTGAATCTGAAGTAATGGTTCCCACCAAGAATCACTCTGTCCCCCTAACAAGGATAAATAGGAGAGTCACAAGGTATCAAAGCAGTGATCTGAAAGAGGAGCACCATCCCCTCCCAGAAAAAGCCATCTCATTTCAGTATATCCAGTAAGCGAGTTATTAACTTCACACACTGAAGTTATGCCTTAAATATCACAACACAGGGTATCCTCACTGAAACATCACATCTTAGAGTTAACATTATAGGAGACATTCCCAGGCCCAGCCCACAAGGCCCAGAAGAAGCCAGTTTAAGGGAACCACTCTTCTAACAGGGTAGCTTTCTATTGTAATTTAGCCTCAAATGTGCCAGAGTTCACTATTAACCAGTTATTGATTTTAAGAGTGTTTTTCCCTGTTTAATAAGATTGCCCTTGAAAAGGGCTTGAGTGAACCTCAGGGTCACGGATTTGGTATTACAATAGAGATTCACACACAGAAAGATAGTCACTGGCAAAGTGGGTTTACCCCACACACAACCTCCATTAGATATCAAGAACTCTCTTTTCAAGGCTTGTAAAGATCAGGAATAAGGGACAAGAACAGCAGCTATAGCTTTAATAGTTTAAGAGTCATTCTGCAGGTTAGTTCCTCATCTATCCCATACACACTTTACACAAAATCATGGGGAATTGCATGTTAGCTACTGACTGTACATAGGAACACAAGAATGGCCATACTGGGTCAGACCAACGGTCCATGTAGCCCGGTATCTTATCTCTGACAGCGGCTGGTACCAGATGCTTCAGAGAGAATAAGCAGAATAGATCAATTTTAAGTGATCCATCCTGTTGTCCAGTCTTAGCTTTGGCAATTGGGGGTTTGGAGACATCAGGAGCATGGGGTTGCATCACTGACCATCTTGGCTAATAGCCATTGATGGACCCATCTTGCATGAACTTGTCTAATTCTTTTTGAACCCAGTTATATTTTTGGCCTTCAGAACATCCCATGGCAACAAATTCCACACACTGACTGTGCATTGTGTGAAGAAATAAACACTTTGTTTTAAGCCTGCTGCCTATTAATTTCATCAGGCGAACCCTGGTTCTTGTGTTACGTGAAGAGGTAAAACACTTCCCCATTCACTGTCTCCACACCAGTCATGAGTTTAATAGACCTCTAGCATATCCCCCCCCCGATGTCTATTTTCTAAATTGAGCAGTCCCAGTCTTGTTAGCCTCTCTTTATATGGCAGCTGTTCCATACCCCTCATCGTTTTCACTGCCCCTCTCTTCTGCACCTTTTTGAATTCTAATATACATCTTTTTCAATATGAGGCAACCAGAACTGCACACAATATTCAAGGTGTGGGTGTACCATGAATGTACACAGTAGAATTATATATTCTGTTTTATTATCGAACCCCTTCCTTACGGTTCCTATCATTGTTAGCTTTTTTGACTGCCACTGCACATTGAACAAATGTTTTCAGAGAACTGTGCACGATGACTTCAAGTGTTAACAGCTTATTTAGATCCCGTCATTTCGTATGTATACTTGGGATTATGTTTTCCAACATGCATTACTTTTTATTTATCAACACTGAGCAGTAGACGAGGATCTCTACACGGTGTAGGGCGACTGCCTCAGCTAGGAGGTTTCCATTCACAAAGGTCCTGGCATCTGGGATAGGACTTAAGGTGACCACTCCTTGCACATTGGCGATTGGAGGAAAGAAGAGAAAAACCAGCCGTTAGGCCTAACTTCCACTAGACAGAGAGTGCAGCTTTTTGCAGAGTAAGATCATGAATCCTTCAGAATTACACAACAGATAAGCTTGTGAGAAATTGCACTAGTCTTTGAAAGGATACAGTAAGTATCTGCTAGTGTTATGGTTCTTATTTCCAAGGCAGAAGTGGACATATTTTGGAACCCACAAGGTTAAGTGCAGCTCTATTCTGAAAAGAGACTGCAAATAGCACCATGGCATTCCCAGATCATAGTCTCAGTCCCTCCATCAATGGGGGGAGGGATAGCTCAGTGGTTTGAGCATTGGCTTGCTAAACCCAGGGTTGTGAGTTCAATCCTTGAGGGGGCCATTTAGGGATTTGGGGCAAAAATTGGGGATTGGCCCTGCTTTGAGCAGGGGGTTGGACTACATGATCTCCTGAGGTCCCTTCCAACCCTGATATTCTGTGATTTACAAGTAAAGACATTTTTCTACGCGTCAGCCCTTCAAACTCAGTCTGGGACCATAGCTTCAAGCACTCATCTTTCATCCTCAGTCATAAAGGTTCTGCCAGGTTAAACTCAGCCATTAGGGTTTTACAGCTATCACCCCATCTACTTCAAATTGTGCTCTGAGGCAGTGGGTGGCTATAACTGGAGTGCCACAGGCCATTCTGATGCCCAGGTCAGAGAATCCATCTCTTTCAAGGCTGTGATGGCTCTGCCAGGCCAGCCAGAGAATAAAGCAATAGTAACCGACTTCACCAGCTAGGTCTGACTACCCACAGGGAGCAGAACCCGTTGAGTAAGAAGTAGTTTGAAAAGTGAAACTTTTTTTTTTTTAAGACTAGAACCCAGCTATAGTCTGGTATGTACATCTGCCACCAGCATGGACAGCTCCCCTAGCTCAAGCAGAGTGGCACATGACTGAGAAGCTAGCAACCTTTGGGAAGAAAGTCCACGTTCAGGAGTTCAGTGGGGAAATTCAGCAGTTTAGACTCTGGCTAGAAGGCCTGCTTGGAGCTCAGGGAGATCTCCCTTATAGGTGGTTTTAAAATGGTGTCAACTTTAAGAGGACTTACCAGTGGTTCTCTGAAATGAGTGCTCCTGTCAGTTGGATGTCATGCTCAGAGTCTGGATGAAGACTCCCCACTGTGGTTTCTCCCTTTTTGATGATGTAGAGAAACATCTCTGACAGCGGTGGTTCTTTGTTTAGATTTACCAGGTTTGGCAGATGGTTGTCAACTTTAAAGCACACTCCGGCTTTCTATGAGGTGGCAGCAGATAGAACAGGGTTGTAGTCATGAGCGGCTAGTGGGTTAAGGCTAACAGGTGAGAACCTAGCCCTCCCCTCTCACAGTTAGGGGATTTCGTATTTAAAAGGAGGCCTCAGAAACTGAACTCCTTCTAACCTTCAGACAGTCCCCACTACCAGGCAGTAACTTCAGCAGACAGCTGTCAAAGCTGGATTGGCCAGTAGAGGGCACCAGTGTTCTCAAATACAACAGAAGTACACTGAAAATTTAAAGCTGTATATTGTTCTCTGGTACATACAGATACCCAATAGAATAGCAGCCTCTGTTGTAGGCTGGAAAGAGTGTTATGGCAACAAGTTGTCTCACCTATTTTTGTGCAATCAGTTTTTCCAGCTAGAGCTCTTATTGGAATGGGATTTTGTACGAGACAAGTTCTATCACAGAACCCGTCTTCCCATTCAGACAGTTTGATCCTGTACAGAGGATAGCAAGTTTAATATTCCCCCTCCACTCTAGCTTGCTGGTAGTTTTTCAGGACTAATGGGGATTGCTTTGCTTCCCATAAAGTGAGTTACACACTAGGATCTTTTCCTGCTGCTGCAAGGTGACTCTGACTTCACCTGTATCAGTCTTATCCACACATTTAGAGAGAGGTCACCAGCCTCTGCTGGTTAGGAGAGCCTCCCCTCACTCTGGCTATGTAGGATATATGCTTCACTCTCCATACCTGCAGTTCTTGCTCCTCTTCTGTCTTGTGGTGTTCCGCTAAAGCCAGCTTCTCCTTCCAGGACCTAGAACAAGTTTTCAGCCTTACCATGATATCAATTCTACAGTTTCATCACTAACATTACATACATTAGAATACAAAAGTAAGTGTGATTGGCAAAATTAGTGAACAGGAAACCAAAAATCCAGGCCTTTGTCCTAGATGAGTGACATGTGAAGGACCACAGCCCAATGATATATAGAAAGTGGTGTGTTTAAGTAGTAGAAGATCAGAACAGTAAGCTCTGAAATATTTGCTTCTAGCATACTAGAACATTTAACTGAGAAGACCCACATGGCCTATCAAAACCCCGTTCCCTACATGGAGGGGGAGAGATTTCTTACTTCTGTGATTCTGCCAGTTCACTTTCGCGTTCAGCAAGCTGTTCTTTCAGATACTGGATTTCTTGGAGACTAACTTCGTATTTCAGCACATCAATCCCTTGACTGCATTGCTGGGCAGCTCTCAATCTCAGCTTTTAGTTCTTAAGAAGAAGGAAAACACCTCTTTAAAGTTTGTCAGTTCTACTAGTTACATTGGATTCAAACAACTCAAGCCTTCCCCTTTCAGAAGTGACAGCTTTGGCAGTATGGGGCTCCATGGGAAACATCCCTAGGAAAGAGGAAGTTCTCAGTCTGGGAAAACGTATTTTATTAAGTTTTTGCCTGGACTTGTTCTTGACTGTATCCATCTGTGAACATCTAGATCTGATAGTGACAGAATTATTTGAATAATTCTGATAAAAGGTTTTTTGCCTGCAGCTTGTTAGCAGTTCATTGGGAATGTGAGAGATTTGAAAGTAGAGCAGTTTGGATAGAAGAGAATCACATAGTACTTTTATTCTCCAACTCGGAGGATCTCTCTGCCTAGTTCCAGTCCCAGTACCAATTCACTGTGGGACATTCTACAGTAGTTGCTGGCTAGCTACAGGAGTATTCGTCTAGTGAATGTGTTCGCTGGAGTCATCACAGTACATAGATACCCTACGGGTACAGGCACAATTGCAGCAAACATTGGTTTTGGACAATGCATGTCACTTTTGGCCACCTCTAGTAAAAACCCCTGGTGAACTTGGTCAATGTGTACAATACCCTAGCGTAGGAGATTTCTCAGGCAATTATTAAATATAAGAAAAGAAAGCAGCTAGTCACAATATTAGTCTTGGCTCCATACAGCAGAGGCACAAGATAGCGACTCTCGGCTTCAGAAAATATTTCCTTTGGGTCCCTCTAACTTACTGCCCTGTCATGTCACGGTATCAGCGTAATTTGCCTCCCTTCATTTTGTACCATTGTAGGCATCAATCCCAGACCCACAGGCTGATAAGAGACACTTCTCAGCACCATACCTCTGATCAGCACTGCATTGGAATCCTCATTGACCGGGCCACATTAATGATGCTGCAAGCTTGACTGGCGTAGGGCAGCATGCTCAGGGTTTCCTTGACATGTGCAGTGGTTGGGCTGATGGTGGCTATCATGGCTGTCTTAGAGTTACCACCAAGGCTCTCCTCCTAAATCTGCTTTGAGGCTTTTGAAGACAAATTACCAGTGACCACAAGTCACTGGGGAAATGGCAACAAGATCCAGTTTGCAAATCCACCCATCCTCTATCCCACCCTTAATTAAAGGGACAGTGCCATGTGGAATACTAGTTCCTGCAATAGCCTCTAGGGTTAAGGCTCTAAGAAGCCTGGAAGTTTAGCATTAACTTTTGTACCTCACTTACATTGATCAGAAAAGCTCACATGGGAGCCAGAAGCAAAAGTGAAAATGTAAGGGGGAAGTACAAGAGTCACTAGTCAGAGAAGACACTTTTGCTTGTTTATAAAAACTTTGTTAAACCAGAACTATGCAAAAACATCCCTTTAAAATTAGGCCCAATAATCTACAAGGTTGTTAGGCACCCAGATACTACAGTATTGGGCAAATTATAAAATGCCCATGATATTTTAATATCTTGCTTCATTCTATTTTATTAAAGATCAGGTGTCTAATACAGACTTAGGCACAGATTCAGTTAGCATGCAAAGCTTTAAGGAGCAATATCAAGAGACCAGATGGACTAAGCCTTTGATGAAAAATCCCTTACTATTTTTTTCAAAATCTGAATTTGCAGTCCAGCTTTAAAAGCTCCATCAATCGTCCTGTAGGACAGCTCCGTTTCAGTTACAAAACCATGATGTTTAACAAACATGCCCAGAATGGGATTTTAATGGGAAAGCCATGTGAGGGTGCCAGTAGTTTCCTTGCCATACCAGGTTAAGACCAAGTCTCTGTAAGGGATGAAGCACTTCCTCTTGAATAGGGACATTTCAGATAGTGCAGAGATCACCTTCCCGAGGGTGAGCAGGGACTTGTTGATACTAGCACCTTCCTGGAAAGATGCAGTTACCTTTGTAAATTTGGTAATGTAACAGCCAGAAGGGGATTTTGATACAGAAGCTAACTGAATTAACTTAGTTTCTCCCTTTCAGATCCCAGCTATGGCATTCCATCATTATATGGTTACAAAAATGAGAACTGGATCCCAAGACTTGTTCTCTCCCAATAGCTTCCAGATCCAGTTTGCAAATCAGAAGCAAATTTTACATGCTGCTAGAGGTGCGGCTACCAGTTGGATTCTCACATCAGCCCTACTCAAATTCAGCAACCGGAATCAAGCTGCCAGCTAAATTCACAATGTGTGTGGCAGCACAGAATCCAGCTCAGTTGTCTAAAACTGTATTAGTTCTGCTGGATTACCTGTAGCAGGAGACTTCATTTGTCAGTAGAGTAAGCAGATGTGGCACAGAGGAAACATACTATATATGGAGTAAGGTGTGCCAGTTTTATACTGTTACTTTTCTCAACATGGTATCCCATAGAGATCCAGATATTTCAAAGGGTATCCATGTTCTCAGAGTTAAAATAATCCATCTTGCTTAAGTGTGGAGTTTTCCTTGGAGGCTCACATTTTGGGATTAGTTAACCATCATGCTTTAGAGACACCTACTTGGCTGAGAAAAGTCAGTTAAAAATTTAATCAATAGCAGGATGTCAGGACTGGGGATTGTCAGATAGAGGTAACAAGGAGAGACTAACATCAATACTCTGTACTTCTACAGCACTTTCCAGCCAAGAATCTGTTACCCAAGCACTATGAGGTAGGTATCAGATAGGAACTCTGATAAGTAGAGGATCAGGGTCACACTTAATTGGCTTTCCTCTTGGAGACACAGAACCCAGATCTCCCAGTTCTAGTTCTAATGGTTCCTCCAAGGTTGCTACTGCTCCCTTGGAGTTTCATAGACATCATGCCAACTCAGTGGAAGATTTTGCATTTGGATTTAGACAGTTTCCCATCCTCTCCCACCCCAAAGAAAGAAGCATCACCCAACCTTTGTTCTCAGCCCACTGGTTTATGCCAAATTGCAACGCTCACTTCCTGAGAGGTCCACCAAATTCACGTGGCTCACCACCACGTGAGCCTGTGTCTCTCCTCCAGGTGTTATCTCTGCAAGACCACACAAGGGATTAGATTTTGTTGCCACCGAACATAGTGTATGAACATCCAGTATCTTCCCTGCCTCCAGCCTTCAAATCATAGTGGACAGAGCTACGTCATCACATGGCTAGGCAGCAGTCTGCACGCTAGTCCGGTTACTTTAATAGCTCCAAATCTTACTGCACAGGCACGAAAGCCAGTACGGGAAGACTCCAGGGGCCATTTGAGAACAATCCCAGACCTATCCCGAGTCACCAGACTGGAGGGAAGGGGACCACTTGCCTTACTCTGAGCCACGACCAATCTGAACACAATGAGAGGGGGAGCGTCTCTCATTCATGCTAGTGGCTGCTGTGGCTCGCTGCTTGTTTCCAAGTTCCAGCCAGGTCTAGAATAGAAACAAAAATTAGTTTCCACATTGATCCTGCTCAGTGTCCCTCAATGGCTACTCTCCACAACACTCAATGGCCTGGGCCCCAGTCTAACGGTCGCGGTTGACACTTTGCTCCACAGACACAGTGGAGTGGGAAAGGGTAAAGCTAGTCTGTGCAGGAGACAGCTTTTCCAGGAGCCAGTCCCATAGTGTGAAATGAACTCCCCCAGAAGCTAACCCCCCCCCAGTCTGCTTTCAACGGCATGGTGCACTTGTGTCCAGCCTTTTCCAATGGAGAGAGACAGACGTTAAAACAAGTCCCCACACGGCACACAATCCCGCTGTTAGGGAGAAGACAAGAGAAAGAATGAGCCACGAAACAGAGGTTAATCACTTTGCACACTATGGAAACGCGTTCAGACACTGCAGCAAGGAGGGAGACACAAGCACCCGTACAGAACAGAACATCAGCTCCAAGGAATGACTGCATTCCAAGCTATTGCGTGATGCTTTGCTGTTTAAGACTTGCCTGACCATAGCAGCTTACCACGAGACTGCAGGTGTTGCTGATACAGGTTTGCGTCAGGACATATTAACTGTTAGTTCTGACGTGCCCCCCCAGGATACTGGGTTTGCTGCCCCTTTTAGTCTAGGAAGCGGTTCAAAATATCACATAACACTCAATTGCTCTGGCGAGTAAGGGGAGCCACTTATTTATCTGCCTTATCAAATACTCATTACAAACTCCAGGCTACCACATGTTAGCAGCAAATCTGGAGAGCAGCTGCAGCAGACAAGGACAGTCAGTCCCTAAGCTGGTTCTCTCTCTGCTCACCTGTGATTTTCCCCTCCTCCCCTTCCCCCCAGCCCGAATTCTGGATTCGGCCAGCTCCTTATGTGCCCTGGAAATCGGAACGGTTTTGCATGACAGTGCCATATGTAGTTTTGAAGAGAAGGGCTCAGACTTTAAAAAATCTGCTTTCTGTTGATTTTGATCAGCTTGACTATTCCTAGAAGCAGCATTCTCCCTCTCCACCCCTACCCCCCCCCCCAACATTCTCAGCCTGACTGGAGAAAGGAGCAATTTTGTTCCATTTAGCAGAGGATGTCAGTCTCAGCATGGAGCAGGTTAATTGATTTCCAGGTCAGTTAAGAGAATTAACCAGATGAACTGTGGAAACAGCCAAGGAGAGGGGAAACAATAGATGCATGGCTTAGACATTTTTTTTCTTAAAGGCTTTGAAGATAGTTGACCTGGAAACATAATTCATTAGTGAATCTCGTTCTTCCAAAAAAGAAGTCTCAAAGCTTATTTGCAAGCACCGTTGATGGGATAAATGGACAGTGAATCTATGGCATTGCTTACCCTGCAGTACATTGATGCTGCCTTGACAGAACATTCGATAGTCTATTTTATAGTTATAGCCAGCAACTCAGCTAGTAGGGCTCTCTCTCTCTCTCTCTCTGATGTTAGATAGGAAAAACTGGAGGAAATCAGCTCTTTGGGCCAACATAACAAATGCCTATCTCCAGTGCACAGGAGAGAGCTTGGTGGACATTAGAACTAAGCACTGGGATTGGAAGGAGAGACAAGTGTTGACCAGACAGCTCAAAAATCAGAAGTAGAGACAGATGAGATCAAGCATGCCTATTTCATTAGGCCTTGAGTATACCATAAAAATTCAGTTTAGGAGAGATAATATCTTTTACTGGACCAACTTGGTCCACCCTTGTGTGAATATCATCCTGGGCCCAACATAGCTACAACACTGCATACAGATTAGGAGAGCAAGCTAGAGAGACAGAAACCCTCTGCATTTTCAGAGGAGAATGTTATGTGCATTGCTATAAGATTTAATGGGGGAGGTTCATTCATCAAACAACTGCCCTGAAATTGCTGGAAGAGGGCACAAGTTACTGTTATGGAAAGAAAGAACCAGAAAGACATGCCACATGAAATGGTCCAGAAGCCCTGGAAGAGAGACCAGACAAAGCTGCAAAACAGGACAGCTTATGGCATCATCCATAAGAGAGCCAGGAGAAGAGGTTCACTCCTTAGGGATTGTAGAGATAGAGGAAAAAAAAGAATGCCTCAAAACAAAGGAGATGAACAAGAACATTAAATGGGAACATTTCCACTTGCGCACAGGGAATGGACAGTTTGCTAAAATGGCAGGAGCACAAAATTATTCAGTGAGTTCGATAAATCAGCAGGCATTTGGCAGATTCTCCAGGACAAAGCAAGTGCCAAGATTTGTACTTTCAGTACCCTGTTTGATAAATACTACCAGCTCCTGGAATGCATTCAGCACCCAGAGTACCTCACCACGCAGCAACCCACATATGAGAAGGGATTGCAGGAGTGAATGGACACTGATGACAGAGTCATCCCACATCTTGTAGGATACTATGCAGTGCCATGCTTCCTACTGACAGATTTTCACAGGAAGATCCACCAAGCCCCGAGAGCACAAACACAGCCAGGCTAGATACAGCAGTAGCAATACTGCAGTTACTTCCTAAATTATCATTTGTTGTTCCCCTAAGACCTGTCACACAATCATTACTGAAAGATAAGCAACAACTAAAAGATTAAATATTGATGCTACCCAGAATTCACGTACAGTACATTCTTCAGTAAGTTAATGCCACTGATATGCTCCACAGCCTTTCAAACTGACAGGTGGGCAGACAGGTTGAGCCATAGTTTCAATTTTACTGAAATCCCCTTTTGCATACAGATCTTCACCTTTGGGAAAGGGCTTGTGCCAGTGAACTGAATGACTGAGCAATAGAACATCAGAGCATTTTTACATTTAGTAGCCTGGTACCTTAACTATTCATTTTACTTGGCACTCTTTCCCCAGAGGCAGCTATGGGAGTTGGCAGTGTCACCAGGTTACCAGAGAAAACACAGCAATACAATAGACAAACAGACGGCCTAAATGTTGTTTACACACACTCTCTCTCTCTCTCTCTCTAGAGTGAGCAAGTCACTAGCAAGAGATCTTATTTCCATGGGACAGAGCCACTCTGGTACCCAGTGCTTCAGACCCAGCTGTCCCTCTTTACCCAATTCGCTCCTCATTGCAAAGCAGAGAGCATTGTGGGAAAGCAGTTGAGTTTTGTTGTACATGAACATCTGTTCACACTGTACTGAAGGACCAAGCTCAGTCTCACGTCCCAAGTTAATATCGGTATACCATTTGGCAGTATAAAGTACAATTTCTAGCCATTCCAGTCTGTGATTAGACTTATTCAGTGGCCTTAGGAAGTACTGCATGACCACAACCTCCTTTTGAGAGGTGCAACCCCAAAGTTTTGCCTACATATGCTGATCTGCCCCTTCCTGCCTACCCCCTGCACACACTGAGGAAAAAATTGTTCCCATACCACTCAGAGGTAACATGATCCAGTGGACAGGACACTAGACAGTTTGGAGATGTAGGTTCTAGTCTCAAGTCTGCCATACAGCTGGTCCATGGCCTTGAGCCAATCAGTTCACTTTGTGCCTCGGTTGACTCTCCTCCCCCATTCCCCCCCCAAAAAAAACACTTGAACTGCTTTGTAGTAGTTCAGTTGTAAGCTCTTCAAGGCAGGCACTGTCTTGTATCTGTACAGCACCTACTATAAAGGGGATTTGATCTTGGGTATTGCCATTAGGCAAATAATGCCCATCCCCCACAAATTTCCCCAACCTGAAAAATAACTAAGCTCTTACTATTTTGCATTTCCATACAAAGTGCTGTACAGCACGGTGGGATCTCCAACAGGACACAGCATCGTACAAGTAAAAGGCAGCTGGCGCTGAGTCTACCACACAATAATGGGCAAAGGAAAGGGTGGCCTGGCTAAGGACAGCAGGCAAGCTCCTGGCATATTTAATGTCCATTCACTACAGGATGGACACTTATTTTCAGCCATAAAAGTGATTGGAGAGAAGCAGAAATAGCTAGTTTAGATTCCAGTTAGCCACTATCAGGAATAAAGATGAAGGGAAGAAGACAGCAGTAGATGGAGCTAGTGATGCATTAACAGAGCTTTGAACTAAGGCAGATTTACCTGCACATCTGCAAAAGAGCCAACCACATACCTGGGAGGATAGGAAAGAGGCACTATATTACTAGAAGGTAAAATAATAATTGTAGGACATCTGCTTCGTTGTCAAGGACCATGAGGGAAATAAAGCTGTTGTCCCCTCTAGCTAAAGCCTGCTGTTTCTTTTTCCCCAGACTCCCAACCACCAACTGCTCCACGGTTTGGATGCCAATCCAATTTTGACGCCTCTAATTCACTCCAGAGACTGTTTATTTTAACTTTATCAAGAGAAGAGAAAAACTGTGTTAGACTAAAAAGAGCATCTGGCAACACAATGGTCTCCTTTTGCTACCAGGTACCAGCATGGTCCGGGATATTAGCTGAATGAGTCGAGAGAGCAATACACACCATGCGTTGAAGTGCAGGCTTATGGAGTCCCACAACATAGTTACCCTGATCTGGAAGGATAGCTTGTAGAGAGCACAGCTCCCAGTAGGCAGCCCTCCATCTTGAGCCAGACAGCTGGGCCACATGAGGGACCTGCAATATTTTTTCTATTAGAAAAGGAGGCCAAAATGCGGTCTAGCCTGCTGGATTTGACCAGCTGACTAACGCAGCCCTTAGCTGTGCAAGCACTGGGTGTCCAGGCCTGCAGGGTCTTGTTTGGAAGTTAATGTTAACTACAGGAACAGTTAAGAGATACAGCCACAGTGGTTAGGTTGTTCCAGTGTTTCCAAATCTCAGGCTTCCTTTCCCCATTCCCCCATAAGAGTCATGCAGCCTTGCAACAATGGCAGCATATTCCTCAGAGTCCAGCTGATGAGACGCTACCATCCAGAACTAGCAACACTTAGGAGTTCTCCTTTTCCACCCTCTAAAGCAAGCCCTCCCTTCATATCTTTGACAGGCAAGTACAGGAGTTTCATTTTGATTTTAAGAAGCCAGTTCTAGGCTGTCTGGATACAGTCAGTCTGAACACTGCACAACTTGTGTGCCATGAGGTTGCATTCTCTGTTTTGTGCGAGTCACATACTCCTGCAACAGCAGGATCTGCAATAGTTCTGAAGAGACTTCTTGCAGTATAAGAAACAATTGTTTACTGATTAAGCCAGGGAATGTGAGTCCAGACCTCTTGAGTTCTAGTCTCAAAAGGTACCACCAATTTGTTGCAGGGTCTTGGTCAAATCACACCACCCATATGCCTCAGTTTTGCTATCTGTAATGAAAGCATCTTCTTATCTTGTAGGGATAATTCTTAACTATATTCACACAGTGTTTTGAAGATAAAGCACAATGTAAGTGCTATGTATTTATCTGTTTTACTTGGAAATAAACTTTCCAGTTAATTCTACAATGAGAACCTTAACAGCAGAATCAATATGATAGCTTCATGTTGATCAGAGTGCACTGCAGCTACATAGCACGCACAGTGCTGAGCTGAGCAAACCCTGTTTTTCATCTGGGGCTGGAGAGATTAGAATCCTGTTAATACTAGTCCCTTGAAATTAATGCAGCCTCTGCTTAAACCTTGGAGAGTTGTCAAGTGCGATACTTCCTGTTTTAATAGATCAGTATCAAGGAGTTTGGTCTCATGTGCAGATACTTGTCTGGAGTCCCTATAATTAGGCCCATCTTTGTGTCCAGAGCTCTAAGCCTTTGGGATAAGAGCTATAATTCAGTGGACAGCCTGTTGTTAATAGCAAGCGTCAGTTTTCCAGGATGGCTTATCTGAAAGGCACTTGTTAAGCCATTATATACATTGCTTTTCGTTTGGAACAATTAAGCTTCTCTTCACCAGGACACTCCACTAGTGGTAAAACTATGCAGGATAGCTGGTGCCCTGAAGGCTTTAGAAGCTGGAACCTACTACCTAAAAAGCTCTTTGGCGAGGCTTCTCTCCTGTGCACCCCAGAGTTATCCCAGGTTATGGGAGCATTTCCTCATGTACCCCAACTCTATCCATTTCCCAGGGGGAGAGCAAGGCACCCTTCTATATCCTACAGGACACAACTGAACTGCTCACTGGTCTGACCACAAAGGGGAAGAGCAACAACTTGAGATCTAGAGAAAAGTTTTGGAGTCTGTTTAGAGCTGGATTAGACAGAGGCTACTGCTCAAATAAGGCCTCATCAGGATAAGGGGTCATCTGCACTTCTGCTCAGACTTCAGCTCTGAGTAGCAGCAGTCAGGGAAGCTCAGATCCTGTCAGATCCAACACCAGTTCCAGGCTGTAATCAAGACTGTGGGGGCAGTTCTGCCTCCAAGTTTCCGGATGCCCTCCCATCTCCAAGAGGAAAGCCTAAAGGAGTTTAGATTTGGGAAGATTCTCATTTTAGACAGTTTAAAGGAAAGTTAAACAGTAAGGGACAAACTGTTGTTATACCTGCGAGCCACCCGTTGACTTCAGTGCAGAAATCTCTGGATATGTCAATACTGGAAAAAACCCACACACCCCACCTCCCCTGCACACAAACGACAACAAGTCTTACAGCCTGGGCTAACTGTCTCAGGATAGTAGTGTAGACGTTCCTGCTCTGGCCAGAGCCTGGGCTCGGAAACCAAGCAAGAGGAGCAGGTCTCAGAGCTTGGGCTACAGCCCGAGCAGGAGTGTTAACACGGATATTTTTAGCCCTATAGCATAAGCCTAAGTCTTAACCGGACTACAAGACTCACTGCCATGGGGCTTTTTTGTAGTGTAGATATAGAATCAGTCTTCATTTTTACAACTGAGCATGCAGTAAACTTGGAGTTTGTTGCCTAAACAGAAATGTATCTTTAAAAGTAGGATAATTGTACTAGATACAGTTTGGAGGCAGAAGGATGGTGACTGATGCAGGAGTTAGTGCAGTTTCACAATCTAAAATAAATAAATAAATAAAATTAACAGACTATACTTACGTAAAAAGGCCAGTTACATGAGGACCAAGGATTGATGTTCTTGTACTTTCAGCTAAATCGGGTGTGTGGGTGTGTGAGAAGATTGATTATATTAGGATTACTTCTTTAACACAAGCAATAGCAAGGCATGAAAGGTGGACACCTTGGGAATTTAGACACATCATGATAGAAAACACCAAGCAAAGACTGAAGGAGAGATCTTAATAGTCTTGCATTCTCCCACACTGGATTCTCCCTCCAGCAGCGAAGCCTGTAGTCTCTGCTCTGACTACAATGGACTCCTCCAGCTTCTTACCCCATCCCCGTATTAACGGTCCCAGATTGGGCCTCTGCTTCAGCATGCAGTAGTAAGACCACCATCAGGATCCAGGGAGTGATTCTCCCATGCAGGTGCTTGAGTACCACCACTCACAACCCTCTGAACTCCAAAGCATGTTCTTCCCCTCAATTAAGGGCCACACTGATAACTTCTGCTGCAATAAGAATAATGCCAGGCATTTGGCAAGAAGTGACACTTGTCCCAAGCTGAATTTTAGTGATTGCTCAAATAGAAGAGCCCCAGGAGGGTCTTCATCCTGGACTCCGACTAGTCTAGGAAACTGGAACAACTGATTTCAGAGTAGCAGCCGTGTTAGTCTGTATTCGCAAAAAGAAAAGGAGTACTTGTGGCACCTTAGAGACTAACAAATTTATTAGAGCATAAGCTTTCGTGAGCTACAGCTCACTTCATCGGATGCATTTGGTGGAAAAAACAGAGGAGAGATTTATATACACACACACAGAGAACATGAAACAATGGGTTTATCATACACACTGTAAGGAGAGTGATCACTTAAGATAAGCCATCACCCACAGCAGGGGGGGGAAAGGAGGAAAACCTTCCATGGTGACAAGCAGGTAGGCTAATTCCAGCAGTTAACAAGAATATCAGAGGAACAGTGGGGGGTGGGGTGGGGGGGAGAAATACCATGGGGAAATAGTTTTACTTTGTGTAATGACTCATCCATTCCCAGTCTCTATTCAAGCCTAAGTTAATTGTATCCAGTTTGCAAATTAATTCCAATTCAGCAGTCTCTCGTTGGAGTCTGTTTTTGAAGCTTTTTTGTTGAAGTATAGCCACTCTTAGGTCTGTGATCGAGTGACCAGAGAGATTGAAGTGTTCTCCAACTGGTTTTTGAATGTTATAATTCTTGACGTCCGATTTGTGTCCATTCATTCTTTTACGTAGAGACTGTCCAGTTTGGCCAATGTACATGGCAGAGGGGCATTGCTGGCACATGATGGCATATATCACATTGGTAGATGCGCAGGTGAACGAGCCTCTGATAGTGTGGCTGATGTGATTAGGCCCTATGATGGTATCCCCTGAATAGATATGTGGACAGAGTTGGCAACGGGCTTTGTTGCAAGGATAGGTTCCTGGGTTAGTGGTTCTGTTGTGTGGTGTGTGGTTGCTGGTGAGTATTTGCTTCAGATTGGGGGGCTGTCTGTAAGCAAGGACTGGTCTATCTCCCAAGATCTGAGAGAGCGATGGCTCGTCCTTCAGGATAGGTTGTAGATCCTTGATGATGCGTTGGAGAGGTTTTAGTTGGGGGCTGAAGGTGATGCATCATGCATTCCTACAACTACAATACCCACCTGCTGAAGTGAAGAAACAGATTGACAGAGCCAGAAGAGTACCCAGAAGTCACCTACTACAGGACAGGCCCAACAAAGAAAACAACAGAACACCACTAGCCATCACCTTCAGCCCCCAACTAAAACCTCTCCAACGCATCATCAAGGATCTACAACCTATCCTGAAGGACGAGCCATCACTCTCTCAGATCTTGGGAGATAGACCAGTCCTTGCTTACAATCTCCCAAGATCTGAGAGAGTGATGGCTCGTCCTTCAGGATAGGTTGTAGATCCTTGATGATGCGTTGGAGAGGTTTTAGTTGGGGGCTGAAGGTGATGGCTAGTGGTGTTCTGTTGTTTTCTTTGTTGGGCCTGTCCTGTAGTAGGTGACTTCTGGGTACTCTTCTGGCTCTGTCAATCTGTTTCTTCACTTCAGCAGGTGGGTATTGTAGTTGTAGGAATGCATGATGCATCACCTTCAGCCCCCAACTAAAACCTCTCCAACGCATCATCAAGGATCTACAACCTATCCTGAAGGACGAGCCATCGCTCTCTCAGATCTTGGGAGATAGACCAATCCTTGCTTACAGACAGCCCCCCCAATCTGAAGCAAATACTCACCAGCAACCACACACCACACAACAGAACCACTAACCCAGGAACCTATCCTTGCAACAAAGCCCGTTGCCAACTCTGTCCACATATCTATTCAGGGGATACCATCATAGGGCCTAATCACATCAGCCACACTATCAGAGGCTCGTTCACCTGCGCATCTACCAATGTGATATATGCCATCATGTGCCAGCAATGCCCCTCTGCCATGTACATTGGCCAAACTGGACAGTCTCTACGTAAAAGAATGAATGGACACAAATCGGACGTCAAGAATTATAACATTCAAAAACCAGTTGGAGAACACTTCAATCTCTCTGGTCACTCGATCACAGACCTAAGAGTGGCTATACTTCAACAAAAAAGCTTCAAAAACAGACTCCAACGAGAGACTGCTGAATTGGAATTAATTTGCAAACTGGATACAATTAACTTAGGCTTGAATAGAGACTGGGAGTGGATAGGTCATTACACAAAGTAAAACTATTTCCCCATGTTATTTCTCCCCCCCCACCCCAGCCCCCACTGTTCCTCAGACAGACATTCTTGTTAACTGCTGGAAATAGCCCACCTTGCTTGTCACCATGAAAGGTTTTCCTCCTCCCCCTCCCCCCGCTGGTGATGGCTCATCTTAAGTGATCGCTCTCCTTACAGTGTGTATGATAAAACCCATTGTTTCATGTTCTCTGTGTGTGTGTGTGTATATAAATCTCCCCACTGTATTTTCCACCGAATGCATCTGATGAAGTGAGCTGTAGCTCACGAAAGCTTAAGCTCAAATAAATTTGTTAGTCTCTAAGGTGCCACAAGTACTCCTTTTCTTTTTGCGAATACAGACTAACACGGCTGCTACTCTGAAATCTGTCAGTAAGCTTTAAGCTTATCATTGTCACTAGTGCAGATGCAAATGCTATTTTCAATTCAGCTAATAGGAAGAACTATTATAGATAATCCTTTACAACAGTATGTGTATAAACCTACCTACAATATACGTGAAACATGGCTTATTAGAAACAGTCTTTTTTTTAAACGGAAGGATTAAAACTAGCATAAGGCACAAAACTCTTTTCTGATATATTTTGTCTTCTCCCTGCTGAGGCTTGGATGAAGCTGATACTAAAAATAGAACAGTTTTATAGGAGTGATAGCTTTTCATCCAGATTAATGGAGGGAGAGGCAATCCCATAAGGTGCCCTGGCCAATTTTTGGACAGCTCTAATGGAGAGACTGGGGACTTTATTACTACAAAATATTAAGCAAAATGTTACCTCCTCTTGTTGAGTCAGATTTACTTTCCAGACTATTTCCTTGCAAAATCGTGGAATTATGCCCACCTCATCAGCAGAGCCCGTCATTGTGTTGAAGACGAGACCCATGGTTAGTTGTGCTGAAAACCCTAGTCAGAAAAGGGCACTCAATTTTGCTCTAGTCCTTAATATGGCAAAAATGATTTCCATCTGGCCAAGTCACAAGTACACCCCACAGATGAGAGAAAGCCATCGTGTTTCACTTTGAGACAGGAAACAGATGCACTGTACTTATTAAAATTCTATTCTGAGCATCCTCACTATTCTATAGGCTAAAGAGTTGTTACACAAGCTAGTTTAGAAAAAGGTTATTTACGACAGTTGCCATCTTTGTCTTTACAAGAGATTAATTTATGATTTTGCTTCATTCTGAAACAGTATTTGATTCTTTGGTTGAGTTATAGGAGTTTCACCACCTAAGGTTTTGAAAATTAAACTTCTCTAGAGAAGAATTACTTAGTGGCAGATTCTTATCAAGTGGCTGGATTTAGTTTGTTGCCTCAAATAAGCCTTAGATGGCTGGAGATAGCAGTTACAACGTTAATAGTAGAGGTCTTATGTATAAGATTTCCAAGATCCAGTTTGTCCATAAGCAAATAAGCAAGTATTGTAACCTTCAGACTGTCTAGAAGTGGCTGGGCCAACAGACAGTACATTACTTCTTGACTGGCATATCCCTTATCCTCTGGATTCCAAGACCCAAAACAACAGTCATAGGAGAAAGTCAGCTGCCTGTTTGTGTGAGGATGATGGATCAGAATTTCCTTTCCAGAAAGGGACACAACACATTTTATTCCAACTTGCTGTTCTCTGTGAAGTCAGAAAAATTTTTATTGTAGAGATAATTAGTTTGAGTTTCAGAGTAGCAGCCGTGTTAGTCTGTATTCGCAAAAAGAAAAGGAATACTTGTTAGTCTCTAAGGTGCCACAAGTACTCCTTTTCTTTTTAGTTTGAGTTGTCACAGTTGGAACCCAACTGCTTTTTGGAGTCTGCTGTATTTTTAAATGTAATAGTCAATGCTAAACTCTGCATCTCCTATCAGTGCAATAAATTGTGCTTGGTCAGGTGACGTGCCTGCTCCTAGCATAGCATGCCTACATTAGATATAGTTCCAGTGTACCACCATCTCAGGCTTTGCCTTTCTGACATGTGAGAATTAATATTCTGAACCCAAACTTTATCTTGGGCTTGGCTGTACCTCGGCTACGACTCTGCTCCTGGCCCCAGCTCTCACTGCCTCAGTGGAACACTCAAACAGTTTTACACTCTTCAGTTGGAGCTAGTAGGACTCACTTAGTCTGGTATCAAGTTGAGTCAGAAAAGCTGTGTGTAGGTTTCAGAGTAGCAACCGTGTTAGTCTGTATCCACAAAAAGAATAGGAGTACTTGTGGTACCTTAGAGATTAACAAATTTATTACAGCATAAGCTTTCGTGGGCTACAGCCCACTTCATCAGATGCATAGAATGGAGCATATGGTAAGAAGATTGTATGTGTGTGTATATCTCCATACACACACACACACACACACACACACACACACACACACACACACACACAAGTTGAAGTTGCCATACAAACTGTGAGAGGCTAATTAGTTAAGATGGAGCTATTATCAGCAAGAGAATATCAGTAGGTAGGATCCTTCTATGTGCCTTTACTCAGTACAAACAGACAGCACACCACCTGGTCTATTTCAAAGTATACAGCACAAGGAATAGAATCCAGGCTGCTCCTCTTGTTGCTGGCCTCCAGAAAGGTCATCAGAAAAAATGTTAAGTCTGATTCCAAACAGAGGACCACTGCTACCCAGGCTGGCCTGTCAGGTGTAGGATGCATATTTTAAATATTCAACCGGCCCCTCAAAATTTAGAGGAATTTGAAATCTAAGCCAGATTCTGAAATTGGCAAAGAGAGTCATTTATCTTTACAATGGGCAGAACCAAAATCCCAGGCATTCAAAATTCAGATCTGGAATACGTTACTTGAGCCCACTGGCATTTAAAGAGTACAGTAAGACTGAGTTTAATGTTAATGATCAGTAGTTGTAGATTAAAACAGAGAGATGGAAAGAGGAAGAGGATTAGCAGCACATCTACAGACTGATCATACTGGCTTCAATAGGAGCTGCTGACAAGCACAGCGGAGCCAGTAACTACGCCCCGTCTATTGAGAGTCTGAGGTGGTTTCAAGTTCTGCTGTTCAGTTTTTATCTGGGGAGCTGAACCAACAGGCAGGACACTGGATATTCATACTGGAGGCAGGCTGGGGAAGGAGATGGGGCAAGGGCACAGGAAAGGGCAATTCTAGCTGTATGCTGGAACTCAGTATATGACTCCTTGCTCTCATGGATTAGATCACTGCACTGTTTGAAAGTTACCTTTGGGTCAGTGGCCTGACTGACTGCCATACTGATGGCACTGTTATCTCCCGAACAGCCTCCTTTGGAAGAGGTCCTCCACTGTTCTTTCACATGGCCATGGCTCCCCATTTTCACAGAAGACATCCATGGCTGAAGAACTATCAGATGTTGACCTCACATTGCCAGAAGGTTGAGCCACTTGGCTTTCACTGAATGTCCCCTACAACTCTTTCAGGTTCTAATCATGGCCACCCATAGATGAGCAGCTAGTTCCCTAACAGGAGTTCCATGAGGGTGTACAGGGCTTTGTACATTTGCAGTGTTCTTAACAGCTTCCTTTCTAGGGACATCAGAACCTTTTGGAGACTTTGCAGTTTTGCTGCCTAATGTTTTGGTTATCTGGTCACTGTTGAGGAGTGGGACCAAAGTATTTGACAGAGAGGAGTAACCTGCTCTTTGCCACGTTGGGCCCATTTTCCAAAGTACACATCTGGCCAGGAGAGCACCTGAAATGTTTGCTAGTCTCTGGTTTTGTCATCAGAGAAGGATCATCAGATGGACTAGTTTGGAAGGTGCACCTCTTTGAAACAGGCACTTTAATAGAAACAGTTTTATCCTGTTCACTTTGTTCTGTACTTTCCTTTTCAGAGGAGGAAACAGAGATTGTATGACAGCTTTGCTCATCCACTCCATTCTTGGTAGCACATTTTCATCTAAAAAATGTGTTGATGCGCTATCATTCTTTTCAAGAGAAATAGAGAGATTAGAGACATGCAAGCTTCGTTCAGACACCCGAGACATTGCATTCATTCTTGGGCTGTCTGTGATTTGATTACTGTTCAGCAGGAGTCTGCAAGATGTTTGGCTGGCTTCTGGTGTAAAAGGCATCATATCTCCAGGATTCAAACCAAAGCTGCTCATTTCAGCATTTGTAACTACTCTGATACTATTGTGTCCTAGAGATCGAGCACCTAGCGTAGAATGAAGTTTTACTGGGGAAAGAACCTGGGGTAGGCTTCCTTTAGACTTCAGTTGAGAAGAAGTTGCTGCACTGCTTATTTTTCCAATTCTGTTCTGCAAGAGGAAGAGAGTCATCGCATATTAGAAAGCTATCTGTAACCCTGGCAACTCCATAGGATACCCAGATACTTTAAAAAAAAAAAATTTGTAGGTTTGACAAAGACTGAATAGGGGTGAAGGAGCAGTTTTCGCTTTACCGTTCAGAACCTGAGATGACAACTATATGCTGCCAAACTTCTATTAATCACACACACAAAATACTGCTTCAGGAGGTGCAGAATTTTAAAAAAGTTCTCCCTCCCCACCACTAACAGACATGCGTTGGCAAGCCTTAGAATGCCAAGTATTAACAAGCACTTCAGTGAGTTTTGAAGTCTCAAATTCTTATTTGTGTCAATGAGAGTTAGGTGCCTAGGCAGTTCTGAAAAATCTATACATGCCTGTTCTCCACATAGTCCTTTCTTGAAGCCTATGGAGTTTCATTCCTTTTCTCAATCAGTGGGCAGGAAGAGTAGATAGACCAGAGGATTCATTAGTTAATATGGACCAGCCTTCACTACCCCACATCACGTAGACATCATTTGTAACTGCATCTTTGCTCACCCAAAAATGTGTCCTGGAGACCATTGTCCAGATAACACACTCATCTCCTAGGACAATATTTATAATAAGGGACTCTCTTGCAAAACTCTTCACAAAATGCAGTGAACGAGCTTTTCAGCTAAAACAAACTTTTCAAAAACTTATAAGAGGCATTACGGAATCCAGGCTCTTTTCCTCAAAGAAAGAAAAAGAATATGGTAGTGCCAGAACAAAATTTCTAAAAGCAGCATTCTGACTCCTATCGGTGTAAGGTTTTAGAAGCACAGATAGACTTCAGTATTTCAGCCTGTTGGTCTTCTGGCCATTCTGCTAAGAACCTCTCTTAATTCCAGGCTTTTGAGGCATGAGAAGATGAACTAAGAGATGGGATTTGTGCATTGAGGGATAAGATCTATAGCTGAAATGGATTTCCCCTTCCTCTTTCCTCGTTTTTTTTTGGGGGGGGGGAGAAAGAGGAGGAGGATTTATTTTTGATTGTACTAGTAGGGTTGCATTTTCAATATGGCAAAAGCCATACTGAGCCACTGACGGGAACTTTTTTTGTACTGATCCAACTAAAGTATGATTTTTAGTAGTATCAGTCACGCAAAGCCCTCAAGGAGTTTTACAAGGGCAGTTAGTTGTGTCCCACAACCCTAAAGTGAGATAAAATTGCATTACTCTCATTTTAAATATGGGGAAACTACGGCAGAGAAAGGTAACAAGACTCTCTAAGATAACACACAGACACTAGCAAAATCTTGACTAGAATCTAGATTCTGTATTTCCTGATCTAGGAGGAGAGGCTAAATTTTTTCACAACCCTCTCTTTGTCCCCCAGTTTAGTTCATGTGGCTATTTCCTACAGTTTCAGATTAGAACAATGCCAGCATTTGTATCCCCTAGGGTTCAAGTGTGCCTCTAGCTTCATAATATGGACTAATGCATTCCTCTTCACTTCCTTTTTCTGGTCCCTCTGTCACCTTTAATAGATTTCTTGGGGAACTAATGATTTGTTCTTGACTCCAGCTTCACATTAGAAGTTAAATTCCTATAGGACTAGGTGGACAGTCAGTAGGTGCTCAAAGCCCATCACTGGAGGAAATACTTAGGTTATTCATACCCACTCAGTAAAAGTCTGTTCATCCAATTATAAGCTGTACTCTGCATGCCACAGTCAAGCTCAGGGCCATTTGTTTGAAAGCCTTCCTCTGGACACACTCTAAGTAAGCAAACTTCAGCAATGGCCTGGACTGACATGCAAGATTTATACTTAATTTCCTGCCAAAAGGAGGAACTGTCACTCACATCTTTAGGTTTGTAAATAAACTCATTTCACATAACAATTCTAGTAAATCACTCTTGATTTAGACATCTCACTAGGCATGAGTATGTAGTGGTGCTCATTACAGGCCCCACATTGTCAGTTCACACATCCAACAAGCCTTCCCCCTCAACAACAGGGAGTAATTGTTTTCTTTTAAGCAAGTCTATCATAGTGGTTACAGACTGATACCAGATCCAAACCTTGTGAAATGAATTTAGTTTTCTAGGAAAGTCAGATCAAGGTTACATTCCTTATGCCCCCCCCCCATCTGTTTGGAAGGGATGTGTGGGTCTCAAACCACCTTCCCACTCCAAACTCCAGGAAAGTACAGGAGAGTCAATCCTAAATACTAGAAAGCAGCAAGTCTCTCCTATGTCAAGAGGGCTACCACCACATTTGGGCACACTATTTTCTCTTCACTGCTCTGCAGAAGCTATGCTGCTGCTACTCTGAACAGGTAGAAACAACATAAAGTGCCTCATTAAATGTTAATAGCCTCACATGCACAGCTGCATCTAGATGAAGATTAATATTTAAACACAGCAGAGAGAGCTCTAAACATTTCCTATCTTAAAGATCATTTCTTAGCAAGTACTCTTGAAAGAAGAGGAATAGATTTAAAAGCTAAACAAAAAGCTCTTAGCTCACACTGACTGAGTAAGAAATAGACATTAGGGTGAGGGAGGGGGGAAAAAAAAAGCTGGCAACCATTGAAGCAAGAATCACAAGCCTTGGGAGGTACGAGAGGGCACTTGTTGCAGATGAAGAAATCAGAGACTTAATCCAGCATCATACTGGCACATACACACACACACACACACAATGTATTGGCTTGTATAACTCATGCCCGTGAATACTTGATAGTTTAAATTTTTGTTTTTTAGTCATAGGCATATAAAATAGAAAGTTCAAAGGCTTTAGAGGAACATCTGAGGTTTGCAGCACACGTTCTCAGAGTGTTAAGTACAAGTACAGCTACCAATGCCAAGCCCATCCAGTTGACTGAATGCTGTTCAACATACAGCACTTGCAGACTAGCAAGAACAGCTCTGTTAAGCAGCCCCTAGGCAGCAGACCAATAGCCAGCTGGACAAGCAAGCTTTGGAACATTGTTGAAAAGAAATGCCTTCCGAAGTCACATTAATCTATCAGCCAACAATACAGTCTTCTGTCAAGAGAAAGACATTCCTTTGAGGGAGTTTTGATCAACTGGAATACTTAGTTTCACAGAGAGCTACAATGAGATCAATAGGGCAGAAATATCTAGCCACCAACACTAGTGCGTATCTCACATAGAATAGGAACATCAAGTACATTTTATCTAGTGAGTTCTCATTGCCAGGAAGCATTTCTCCCAAACACTTACACAGAAGTTAATTGAATTTAACAAATGAGATCACCTATAGAACAAGGTGATAAAAATCGTAACAGGGAAAAACAAGCCCAAACTCTACCCACCAAATAACAACCTCACCATTCCACCATTTCCTTCCTTTTTATTGCTAGCAAACACCTAGCAACTCCAGTAGAGAAAACTATATAGGGATAGCAACTATGTAAATTAGACAGATAGGTATAGTATTTTATCTACTACTACAGTCTCACAAACTACTCTACCATCTCTCCTCTTCAAAAGACTTGTGGAGGCTATTTTGCTTGGTATATTCCAGCTGCATTAATAATCCCAGCTGCTCTCTCCAAAACCAACAACAGTATCAGAAATTCAACAGCTGGTGATTGGTTAAAGCAGCATCAGACAAGTAATCACTAGGATAGAGCTAATTTCCTAGCAGTCTTAAGCCTTGATTTGGCAAAGACTTGCTTAACTTTATGTACCAAGTAGTTACATTGACTTCAATTAAATGATTCACAGTATGTATGCAAGTTTTTGCAGAATCAGGGTCTAACACTTAATCAAGTTTACTCTACTCAATGGTTTTCATGTGCCTATACTGTTTGCTCTCATTTTACAAGTTGGACTGACTGTCTCTAGAAGAAGCTCCATAGCCCCCTTTGCTCATTTGTTTTCCTTTACAATTTCACTTTCTCTCTTGGTTTTACCTGTGGCTTTTCCTTGTGTTTTTTTTTAAAACATGGATGAGGATTTTTTAAATGTATAGATTCCTTCTCCTTTTCTCAAAAAGAAAAGCAGGACTTGTGGCACCTTACAGACTAACAAATTTATTAGAGCATAAGCTTTCGTGAGCTACAGCTCACTTCATCAGATGCATTACGAAATGCAGACTAACACGGCTGCTATTCTGAAACGTCTCCTTTTCTGTATAAATAGGAAACTAGGACATAGGACTGCAAGGGACCTCTTGGGTCATCCAGTCCATATAATCCCATTCATAAATGTATCAAATTTAATGATGCAGACATAGTTGTTTTCCTCCCCACCTTGGGAGTGGCAACTGGTGGCTGCTGAGGCCAGAGCTCCAGTAGTTTAGTCTTTACCAAAGTGAGAGGCTGGTGAGAGTGGGTGAAAGACAGGATCAGATGATGGTGAGAAGTACAGGATGAAACAAGAAACAGTGAACAAAATACTTTTTTTGGAGGTATAATCAAATAAACCAGACATAGGTGGTTGGTATAACAGGCCAGGGGAGGCTAAGCCAGCCCACCACTTTTAGAGTGTACTGCTGTGAAAAGGATAGGTATCCTGCCTGCACTCCACCCCAAGGTCCCGGTCCTGATCCCACTCCTCCTCTTCCCCCAAGGCTCTACTTCTTCCCATCCCCACTCCATCCACATGAGAGGTGAGTGGTCAGCTGGCTGGCCAATGGGAGGGTGGGGGAGGGACAAAGAGGCAGGTGAAGGGCTGGCCAGGTGGTGGGGCAAAGAAGTGCTAATGGTGGGTGGAGGGGGCCTCAAGGAGGGTGCTGAGCAGGGACAGGGGTGGAGCATCAGTGGGGCTTCTGCAGGAGGAGGCTAATTGGGGCCAGCCTCAGGGGGAGGCCACAGTCTGGGTGTGTGCAGCCTCCCCAAATGGTGGAGTCACATGCCACCCATGAAACTAGATTAATGATACACACTCACAATTGGTGAACACTGTGCTGCCTTGTCTTTAAAACAACTTTTCTTTTGGTATACCTCCAGAATCACCCTCCTTTTGTCCCTTAACTTTGGTTCCCTTACTGTGAAAGGCTTTACGTGGTAGTGGCCAACCCTTTGCTATTGGATTTCTCTCTCACTCTAAAACCTTCAGTTCTCCACCCATATAGAGCAGAATGCACTGGTCACACAGAGCTCCAGAGAGATAACCTATGATCTTTCACACTTGATCCTGCTCCCAACTCAATAGGACCAGGTTCCATGGTAAGGTTTACAACTTCAGCAAGTTAGGTCCCAATCCTGATGATTTTCAGAGTAGCAGCCGGGTTAGTCTGTATTCGCAAAAAGAAAAGGAGTTCTTGTGGCACCTTAGAGACTAACAAATTTATTTGAGCATAAGCTTTCGTGAGCTACAGCTCACTTCATTTTCCACCAAATGCATCCGATGAAGTGAGCTGTAGCTCATGAAAGCTTATGCTCAAATAAATTTGTTTGTCTCTAAGGTGCCACAAGTACTCCTTTTCTTTTTGCGAATCCTGACAATGCTTATGCATGTACTTAATTTTCCTACCAGAAAGAATCACATTGATTTTAATGAGACTACTCATGGCAGTGAAGCTAAGCACATGCAATGATCAGGGTCTTAGCCTGTAGCATATGACACCTATAGTCAGGCATACAGTTCAGCTGACATTTCTTCAGAACATGTCTTATCATCACCCATAGTTGTTGCTAGTGGGGTTTTGTTGTTTTTAGAGCTGGGAGAATAATTCATGATGAATAATATATTCAATAACTTTCACCACCTACCCCATTGTCCATGAACGGACTGTGATTGTCGCAAATGTACTTATTTGAGACACGATTCTTGGTCTGCAACTCATTTGAGAGCATTTCACTGAGACTGTTTGCTATTCGAAACGCAAGATGTTTTGATTGGCTAACCAAGCCACATGAGCTGCTTCTGTTTCCTTAATCATCATCATGTTCCCCTTATGCCTCCTGCATTTAGGGCAGCGATGGAGTTCCTCCACTCCTGTCTGTTTGTGGCAAGCCTTTCAATGGTTCCCCTCTGTGCCCCAGGGTTTTCAGCTCAGTTTCCTTAATGGATGAGCATAATTCCTAGAATGTGGAGAGTGTGCAGACAGACATTATTACAAAATAAAACCTACGTACTCTTGCAATACTTGCTTAAATTGGCTGTTTCTGTGAATATTCCTGTACACTTCCTTACTAGGGTATTTGTAAAAAGTGAGTATTAAAGAGGTGAAAAAAACCCTGGCAAAATCGTTTACAAATCGCATGGGGAAAGCTGGCCCCAGTCACACGGCCCTGCCTTCCGGCTGTGAACACCCTGCTCCGAACAGGCTGCTGGCGGGACTTCGTGCTGAGCCTCGTTCTCCTGGAGTCAAGCGGCCGGGCGCTTTCATCCGCCAGGGGAAAAGAGGCGTCTCGCCCCCGGGGCTGAGAAAGCGCCAAAGGGGGGGCCCGGTGGGGCCAGCAGGCTCCAAAAGCAGAAGCCAAGTGACCCCCCTCCCCCGCTCCGTTCCCCAGGCTCCCGGGACTGTGAGGCCCAGCTCGTGACTCCCGAGCGGCCCGGGCCTGGGCCCCGCCCGGCCTCTAAGGGCCCGATTCTGCAGCGGGCGCGGCGGGAGGGGCCTTCCGGCTCCGGGGGAGGAGAGAGGCGGTGACCCGGAAGCGGTTGCGCGGCCGGCGCTCGCTGAGTCACGCGGCGGCGCCCCGGCGGGAAGATGGCGGCGGTGTCCGTGCTCCAGGCTCCGAGCAGCGGCTTCGGCTTCGACAACTGCGCCCGGTGAGCGCCGGCGGCGGGCGGGCGGGCGGGCGGGGAGGGCGCCGGCAGCGTGACTCGGGTCAAGCCGCGCAGGGAGGCGGCCTGCGGAGCCTGAGCCGTGGGGCAGCCCCGCCTGGCGCAGCCGAGCGGGGCGTATCGTTCCCCACATCCGGGGCCCGGGGCTGAGGCCAGGCGTCAAGGGGAGGGGGGCCGGTGGTGTGGCTGTGGGGGCGGGGCAGGGGGGCGTAGGGAACGATGAAAGCCTTGCTTGTGAAGGTGCCGGTCTCCTTATTCTCCCTCTGGATCCTCCCCTTGTTCCAGGAATGCGCTCCTGGAGGCAGAGTTCACTAAGACGGGGCTTCGGCTCCCTGCAGCCCGGAAGACAGGCACCACCATTGCCGGAGTTGTGTTCCAGGTGAGGTTAGGTTGCTCCTCTACCTCGTTCCCTCCGGCACGTGCTCCTGTAGCATCACAGTGCAACACGGAGCAGCCAAGAGTCACAGGAAGATGTTTATAATGGACTCAGCTCTTCACATTTTCTGGGGTTAGCAGCTGTTGCTTAAGGGGTTTTTGCCCTCAGTAAATGTGGGGAGACTTCTGCTTTGGGTTCCCACATGAGTTTCTGTGTGGGGATGTGGAGTGAATACATCGAGAGAGATCTGCATTCTGTTTTCCCTTGCTGTTTATCAGGAGAACTGTCAGCTAAATTCCCTTTGCAGAATCTTCTATTCTGATGATGAAGAAAAACAGAATTACATCCCAGATGGCCTGTACAGGTCTCACACTTAGGAATAATCATGCATTAAACTCTAAATAGATCATATTTTATCTGGAAGTTAGAGATGAGATGAAATGTAATGTTTAGTCTCTTGTGTCACTGCACTTTAAAAGCCAAACTCCACACACTTGCTGAGGCAACAGCTGACCTGTAACCTGGGTTGGCTGTTCCTTCAGATGGCAAGAGATACTGTGGTGATGCGCACAATATGAAACCTAGTTGGAAAATAATATGAAATCTTACCTCTTCAATTAAGGTCCGCTAGCCCGTCACCTCACTGGAAAGTGCCGAAAGCGTCTTCCTCAGCTGAACACAGCATTCAGTCCACTGCTGACTTAATCTGTCAGCTTTCTTCACTCACAAGCTCTGTTTAGCGTGCTTGCCCTTTCCTGACGCGTTGTTGTATATTTGATGGTGACAGTCTCTTTTTGGTGCTGCGGCAACTTCTGTCAATTACAAATTCTTCTGCAGCCCAGTATTTACCATTTTCTCTCTCTCAGAAGGTACATTATTATTGTGAGAATTGCAGGCAGTGACAGTGGTCATTGTCATTGCATGTTACAGACTACCATAACATGAGCAGTAAAATAATGTTAAATCTTGTCAAAGTTTTGATTCTAAGTATCTCACCTTTTCTGTAGGATGGTATAGTCCTTGGAGCAGATACAAGAGCAACTGAAGGGATGGTTGTTGCTGACAAGAACTGTTCAAAAATACACTTCATTTCTCCTAATATCTAGTAAGTATTAAAATTGTCAGTTTTACAGTAAGTAAACTTTAAGCGTAAGTTTACTGTTGATTCTCGTAAACTGTACACCTTATTGCTAATGCTTCAGATTAAAGATGAGAACTTTAAAATGGTAGTTAATTTCACCAGTAATGCCGTTTGTTTCCTTTTGGTAGTCATTCATGCCAGACCATGAAAATAGGTTGGTTAGTTTCTCGGTTAGTATCCTGTTAGTTTAATTTTTTCTCCTGTACCAGCATAAGGCTGTAACGCTCATGTTGAAAAAACTGCAGGAGTATCTAAATAGGAAGCAGTGAAACATCCTACCTTACAGGTTTCAGAGTAGCAGCCGTGTTAGTCTGTATTCGCAAAAAGAAAAGGAGGACTTGTGGCACCTTAGAGACTAACAAATTTATTAGAGCATAAGCTTTCGTGAGCTACAGCTCACTTCATCGGATGCATCCTACCTTACAGTTGCTATTGGAAAGACTTCTGTCAAAGAAAATGCCTATTGTTAGTTCTGAATGTATGTGAGTGGCCTTCGTATAGTAAAAGGGACAGGAAACTATAAAAATTATGTGAATTGGATTAAATCAAAGCAAACTAGGGGAGGAGACAATGAAAATCTATCTTAATTTTACCTCTCCGAATAGCTGGTATCCACCTTGGTAGTAGCACTGCCTATTTTACACTTCATGGAAGGTTAGAGTCAGTTCCACTTCTAGTGACTAAAAGAAGAGGGACATTAATTAAATACAGTGTTTAAGAGTTTTTAACTTGGTGACTTGCTAAAAATGTTTTCCAGTTGTTGTGGTGCTGGGACAGCTGCAGACACTGACATGACAACTCAGCTGATCTCTTCCAATCTGGAGCTCCATTCCTTGTCTACTGGACGGCTTCCGAGAGTTGTCACAGCTAACCGAATGCTCAAACAGATGCTTTTCAGGTAACTCCATGAATTCACTTTTATATTTTTTTAAACGCTCGCACTGGGTAAAGCTTCAGTTTATTATGAGTAATGGATAACTGGAAGATATATTTTTAACTTGGAGGAATATGCTTAATGAACACAACCTCCTTCAGGGTAAACAACATAAATACATTTTACAGCCTTTGTATACACTTAGCCAATGCAAAGTTGCCTTTTCACTATTTATTTTCAGATTCATAACCAGCTAAAAAGTGAAGCCAATGCTATCAGATTGTGAATTTTACAAAAGCTGGAAATTTTACTTTTAACTTAAGGAAGCTTTCTACAGTTTCGATCTTTAAGTGAATATCGGTGTTCTCTTATTCTGTGTCTTTTACAGATATATTAACAGTACTGTAAATTCCTTGCAGACACTGACCCAAAGTCAAAAAGTATATAAATGTTTTATCATAAAACTGCCATGCACTTTTGTTCATTTTGCTTTGTCAGACAGAAGCAAAGAAGTAATCTGAATTGTTTCTCTGTTTCCTGCACTATATGTGGTGAATTTAAAAGCATAGTCTTGTATCAAAGGACTGAAACAAAGTGATTACAATTTAATACAACAATTTTATGCAGACAGTAATAATACATGATACCTCAGAAGCACCCTTCACCCATGGGTCCTTTGGCACAAGACTGTGCTTTTAAATTTTTACAAACATTATTTAAACATCCACCACCTTTCAGGTACTGTGTAGCTAAGTGTTATATCCATTTTACAGATGGGGAAAATAAGATAGAGGTTGCAAGGCCTCCAAGGTCAGAGTCAGTGGCAAAACTGGAAAAACAAACTGAGTCTTGAAATACTTGACCCTTTCTTTACTGCTAGTCCAACGTTCCCTCAGTTTGTTTGGATCACTTATCCCAGCCAAACAATGAAGGCAGAGGCAGGATGATGGAGAGGAAAATACAGAGTCCCTCAGAACCATTTGGATTTCCCATTTCTCCCTACAACATTGTCCTCTCAAATACAGCTTTGCAAAGAGATACAAAGGTAGGTTAGGTATTTACACACACTCCATAGGATACAATTAGCTGCTGAATTATTTAAGGGTCTAATAGCTGAGGTTTGTATTTTTAGTGGCATTATCTATTGCTGAGAGAGTTTTTGAATGATCAGGTTCTGAAAGACTACCACCAATAGAAACTTATTCTTGACTTATGTAGTCCATTCCCCTCAACTGACACTTCAGACATTTGCTACATTCTTCTAAACAAACTTACGAAGTAGAACTTTCCTGATCTTAATGTTTTCCCTCTTTGCTGTAACCTTCCTCACAGCTGTACAGCCAGCCCTAGTAAACTGGATCTAAATTATGCAGCAAGAAGTCAGAGTATATGAGGAACCATTTTGCCAAAGACTAGGAATTCTGCAGCATCTTCATTTAAATTTAAAATGTGTTTTTATTTAATTTAAAATTAATTCAATCAATATACCCATTGTCACTTTGATATTGAATATTTATTTAGGCTAGTGTCCTCAGATTTTCCAGGTGGCCAATATGCCAAAGAGTTTTTGGTTATTGTTTGGGGGAGGGATGGGAGGGAGACATGCAAAGGAAATACAATGTTTCACTTGGAAATTGTAGGGCATTCATCTTAAAATAGTTTCAATTGATGGGTTTGCCATCAGAATCAAGCATTGTTTTGGGGGGTGGGTATTTAAACCACATTACCAGTTTTTCCAGGCTAAACAGACTGAGGGCATGTTCTCCATCACTTTTTTTTACACCGTGCCAATGTTATTTTAATACAGTGTTTTCCATAAGTAAATTGTGGGTGGGTGGAAGGTGAAAGAATGAAGTATGTGCATGTGATTAAAAAAAGTTTCCAGCAATCGGGAAAGTTCCCAGAAAATTAAAGTCTGGGATGGAAGAAGGAGGAGGAAGAAGAGGGAAAAAAAAAAAACATTCCATGAAACCAAATGATCTGGAGTCAGGATGAGTTACAGTAATTCAGGTCATCAGGTTGGCAGCTTGCTGTTGGCCAGCTTGGCTGTTCCAACGGGCTGTCATGTGATGGTCATTAAAAGCAATCCAGATCTTTGGACCAACCAAAGACTAAAAATAGAGGTGGAGAAGGGCCTGCATTTTAAACTCTTTCCAATAAAATAAAAACCTGTTTCAAATGCAGGAATTACGATTCTTCAAGTAAGACCTGAAAAAGTTAACTTTTTGGCTTCTCTTTCCATTAACGAAAGAAGGGCATGCACAGGATAGTAGTGCTCTAGCACAGCAAGTGTGCCAGTCAAGAGATCCAGCACATTTGCTGCAGCTGAACATTTTTATTCTCCAGTTTCAGGCGATGGTGGTTTAATACTACAGTACCTTTCTATGCACTAGAGTTAATTTTTCTTAATTCGAGTGATCACATATTGCTAACATTTGCAGAGCGCTCCTGATAGGTAGCCACACAGTTATTTTTTCTTTGTATAATAATGATTAAAAAAAAAGGGGGGGGAGGAGATTAACTAGATCAGATAAGGTGTCTGTATTTAATATTGGCTAATAGGACTGGCATGTTTTTGAAAGATAAACATTTAGGTTATTATGCATGGAGAAACAACCTGTTATAATAATGAAAAAGTACTTCAGTTTTTAGAATGCACGTGTTATGTTAAAGTAAAATTAAGTTTATCAATGTCTAAATTCATGTTTGTACTTTGTTCAACAGGTATCAAGGTTACATTGGTGCTGCTCTGGTTTTAGGGGGAGTAGATGTGTCTGGACCCCACCTTTACAGCATCTATCCCCATGGATCAACTGACAAATTGCCCTATGTCACTATGGGTGAGTAATGTTGCTACATTGCCTGCTAACTGAAATGCTTGTGCTTGAATTTCTTACAAATTTAAATTCTGTGATTCGTAAGTGGTGTCAGGAGTTCAGAACAAGAAAGAGCCTCTGTAAGATACTGATGGTTCTACGTTTCAAAACCACTTCTGTAGCTTCTCATGCCAAAAAAAATATGGTGAGTTGTAGAAGAGCTGGTGTTAGATAATGTTCTACATGGATTCCTCAGCAGACTTGACATGTAGAATCTCTACTGTTCTTGTTTACTGGCCATTTGAAATAAAGAATCCATGGCTCTATTTGTAAGAATTGGGTTACTAACCTTCTGTCTTGCCCAAATTCCAACTTGGGTAACTACATTCCTTCTCATGTTTGTTTCCCTGGTGGTTTCAGTGGAGTAAACATGCCTTACTTAGTGTCTGAAATCTTTGTGCAGTGTTTCTACACTGCAAAATAGCAATTGTGTTCCACCCCAGATGCAAGTGTCTGCATTTCACTGATGAGCGAAGTGATCTCTGTGTAGCCTTCTCCCTGTCTTGATAGGATAAAAGCTTAATTAATGTGAGTTTCTGAAAATGGTAAGGAACAGAAATTCTCAAGCAGTCCCTCTCTTTAGTGTTCACTGTAAATTCTAGTGTCAGTAACTGGCCTTATAGACTGCCACCTCAAGTCATTTAACCGTTACCATTTTAAGACTGTTCAATCCCACTCTTTTATAGTATTTTTCTGCAACTGAAAGTCTGAAGAAAATGATATACATTTAATTGCATTTTAGATGGAGTCCTCAATTACTTTATAAGCTGTTTTAGTTATTGGGGAAATGACCTGTAAGGCTGATGTAGTCAACTTTATTCAAATATACTCCTCCTCACACTCTGGCCATCGTAACGTCTCATGTTTTTTCATGTAGCTCTGCACCTAAAACAAAATCCCTCTGTGTGCACCTAATATCCTCATTCTTTGAAACTCACTTTCCCCACAGATTTCCACTCCTGGGTTGTCTGCTCTTCATCTCTTACCGTGTGCAGTATCTATTTAAATATCAAATCTTCTAAAGCATTGAGGACCACATGAAAGCTAAAACTTAAAAGGCTTTTCTAAAACATACACTAAACGGGTCTATAATAAGTAGAGCCCTGTGTGGATACAAAATTTGTATTTGCATCCACTCTGGCATCCTCAAACATGGTTAACAGATATCCACATCCATGGATATAAAGCGGATATTCGCAGATTTGCTGGGCTGTAATAACAAGATCACTTATCTAGTCTGGCATCCCATCATCCAGGCTTCCATTTCCCTTTACAAGTCAGTAGTCTCCCTTTGACTGGTGCAGAGATTCGAGGTTTTGGTGGATAGGTTAGTGAATGGGGGCGTTTTCTTGTAGCGTTAACCCTCTGACCAAACAAATGTTCTCTCCTTCTATGGCAGTGGTTCTCAAGCTTTTGTATTGGTGACTCCTTTCACACAGCAAGCCTCTGAGTGTGATCCCCCTCATAAATTAAAAACACATTTTTTATATTTAACACCATTATAAATGCTGGAAACAGAGAGGAGTTTGGGGGTGGAGGCTGACAGCTCAAGACCCCCCACTTAATAACCTTGCAGTCCTCTGAGGGGTCACAACCCCTAGTTTGAGAACCCCTGTTCTAGGGCAACCAGAAAAGTCCAAACTAAATATAATGCAATCCTTTGGTCCTCCCCAAGCTCTGTCTTCTACTCCATTGTGAAAGATTAGCCAGTCTCTTGATCCTCCTCAGTCTAAGCAGTTCCTTCCCAGGACCTCAATTCTCACCCCTGTTAATACCAGGGAGTGAAGCAGGGCACTTCTTCCTACCCTTGCTGGAAGCCCCAGTCTGGGTTCCTAAACAGGTGCCAGCAGCAGGCCTGCTACCCACATCATTTCTGTATTACCTCATGCTTTCTCCTTCTCATGCTTTACCCCTTCCCAGAGCTCTTCTCTCTTCTCCCAGGCCTCTGTGCCAGCCCTTGTCCGTACCATCTCCTGAACTGCTTCCCCATCTCTCTTGGTAGAAAGCATGCATTTCGGTAGCCTACAATTCCCAGAATCCCTCTGAAGACTAGATCTCCTAGAAGGCCCCTGTTTCACACTTAGCCAGGATTGGGTCATGCTTCATCTACAGTCTGCCTTAAATAGCCAGTGCACACCCAGTGACAGTGCCTGTGTGCTCAAAATGTTTGAGGGGTCTGTAGACCAGAAAGATCACCCTTTGATGTTCCTCAAGAATCCAGGGCTTTCGAGAGGGAGGGAGAAGTATACCAAGAAAAAAAAATTGAGTCAGAAACCCTCTATATATTACATTTCATTTTGGACTAAGGAATGTAACACTGAAAATGGGAACTATAAAATAACAATTTTGTGTCCCGAGTTTGAAGAATTAAGTACCATTGCATCTAGGAGACCAAATAAAAGTAAAATTCAAGGGATGTATAGCAAAGTATTTATAGGCATTTTGCCATCCAGTCCTTGTATCCTTTTTTACAAATATAAAAGCCCTGCTTGGGTACAGCACCTGGTTATCAGAGAAGTTGTTGCTTTTTCTGTTTTACAGCTGATTTTTTGGGGGGAGGGTGGGTACCATGGTGGAGTCAAATAAATTTCCTACTATCACGCAGTGAGGCACTTGCTCAGATACGACTGGAATCCAGGGAAATCTGGGCCACCTATTGACAACTCTTGCCATTAGAGCACATCCTCTTAGCTTTTAGGATACGTCTACACTTCAGATAAACACCCAGGGCTGGCCTGTGTCAGCTGATTAAGGCTACAGGGCTATTTACTTGTGGTCTTGGGCTGGAACCTGGGCTCTGGGACCCTCCCCCCCATGGAGTCCCTGAGCCTGGGCTCCAGCCCGAGCCTGAATATCTACACTGTAGTTAGACAGCCCCATAGCATGCGCCTGTGTCAGCTGGCACGGGTTAGCCATAGGTGTTGAATTGCAGCGTAGAGGTACCCTTAGATATGTTTTATTCTTTTCTAATTGGTGAATGTTGATCATCCTCTTAAAAATCTTGACCTCAACAGGATACATGTAAACCCCCATTATCCAAATGTCTGAGACGTACCTGCAATTTGACAAATTTTGAGTTGTATAGTAGGAGTTCACCTATGCGTGGTGTGTGAGCATAATTGATGTTGAATGTTCAACTTTTGTGTTTCCTCTGTTGTCTTTGCAGCAGCAGAACACCAATCATTGTGCACCTTGGCTGAATTGTGCCTGTCTTTCTTAAAAAAAACAAAAAAACAAAAACCAACTTGTCCCATTCTTTGACTCTCCATCCTAGGGGTAGGAGGCAAGTGCAGAGGTTATTACCCTTGCAACTCCTCAGTTTTGCTCACTAGCAAAAAGCATCATTGCAAACCATAAAAAGGAACTTGTGTATTATCTTCTAACTTTCAGACCTCCTTAAATAAAGTTGCTGAAGAAAATATAAATGTCTCCAGTGAGTATACTAGGAGGTTACTGTGTTATCACAGAATACAGAATCTATATTCTGCTCTAACCTTTGTTCATTGACTTTGCTCAGAGGAGCTTGTCATTCTCTCTCTCTCAACCAGTGTTTGCACTTCATGTCTAAGCAAAGCTCTTCTGCAGTAACTGTTTAGCTTTGCCTTTGTCTGAACTAAAACTGAATAATATTTTAGGAAGAACCTGGAGGAATACTCAGAATTTGTTTTTTCACATTTAATATTGCTTATTTTGAGTAACCTCTTTCTCTGAAGAGAGATGCTTGAACAGTCAAGTAAAAAGAAAACTTCCTGGGGTGTCCAAATTTGAATTCTATGATGCTTCAAAATCTAAAGACTTGTGAAAAATGCTGAAATCTATGGAATGTTCCAATGCAACTTGGGAACTTAGGGCATTCACAGATATTGTGTTACACTCCACTATTACTAAAATAGTAGGAATTACAACAAATGACTATTTAATATTAGAGAAGCTAAAGCAAAATTCTTCATAATTCCATTATTCAGGAAAGTAATCTGATGGCAAGATTTGGACTCTTCAGATGCTTATAAGGGCAACCAAACTTTTGCCCAAAAAGGATTGTACCAGCCAGTTGGTAGTGACATGAGGGCCATACATGACTTCCATAAAGTTAGACAGTGACTTCAAGCACTCATAGTTAATATGGAAGAGATGCCATTTTTGGCTGACAAGATTAAAATGGAGCATATTACACAGGAACCTGTTATCTCTGCTAGCCATGTTAAAGAGACACTGTCTATTTAAAATTCACACTTAAGCGTGGAAATTCTGTATCTGCTATTGTTATAATACTTCAGATTGCTGTATTTGAAACAGATGTAGTTGCTAGTGCTCTATTTCCCCTGTATAGTCAGTTATCTTTATTTCCCCACGTAACACGTGTGACTATTGAAGATATATTTAGACTTTATGTTCTTTTAAAGGTGAGTTGGGGTGTGGGCTACTTGATAAAAGTTATGTATTTGCCCTCAGATGCACTCTGGCCACCTGTATTATATAATAAAATAATAGGTAATGCAAGCAAAGTGTATTCTGCCATGGTAGTAGAAAGTGATCCTCAAATACCATTTCTATAGTGGGGGCTCACCTATGGTCACTTTAAATTACTGTGCTTACTTGATATCCCCACTCCAGTTACTGCGTCTTGGCTAATCAGATGAATCATTTTAAAATGTGTTAGGTAGATTCCTTGTAGGCAGTGTTCTCTTAATTCTCTATTAATTAACTCTACTTTGTTGGGCAGACTTAGCTTCCAAGTTGTAAATGATTGCTTATCTCCAGTTCTTGGCTTGCTGACGCTTCTTGCAGGAGGATTGGTAAAAGTGGATCAGTGTGAACTTTCCAATTTATCCTCTACAAGTTTTTAATACGACTAGAATTATTTTTAAAGAAACAGTTATCTGGAGACTAAGGTATCGGCTGTGTCAGAGTAGCAGCTGTTAGTCTGTATCTGCAAAAAGAAGAGGAGTACTTGTGGCACCTTAGAGACTGACTAACTTAGAGAAAACTACTGCATGCATCCGATGAAGTGAGCTGTAGCTCACGAAAGCTTATGCTCAAATAAATTTGTTGGTCTCTAAGGTGCCACAAGTACTCCTTTTCTTTTTAAGGTATTAGACAATCTGGAAATACTAATTTACAGAATAAACATTATGCCTTCTCAGGGAAGCCTTGGGATATCTATCTAAGTCATCTAGATAAGATTTTATTTCTAGGTATATTGATTTCAATTTATTAATTATTCAGACATGTCCAGAGGACCCCTGTGTTCAGAATCTTGTAGTATTTAACAAGCTCTGTGACTTGCAGGTGACCCATAATGGCTGTCACCTTTGTAGTTTTGTTACGGGAAGGAAAATAGCATGGAAATATAGTGGAAAGTAAAGCCACAGAAATGTCAGTATCTCAGCATTTCACCCCTTCTTTCTCCTAAGTGAGCATTTATAGCAGGAGTGTCAGACTCATTCTTTGGAAAGCGCTGAATTCTATTTAGAATTATGGTCTGTGGGATAAATTTAGGACTACTTGGGTCCCTGCACCGACACCAGACACCTAGTGATGTTAATAGGAGGTTTGCACAAAGTTCAAATATAGAAAATATGGCCTCTAGCCAGTAACTAAAAGTTGTCGTCTTTATTATCTATCCGACTGCAATGTAAATAAGTAATGAAGTACAAATAATTTGTATTTCAGTAGTGTCATGATTGGGCTTTATAGTTAATGCTCATCTGAAATTAATGTGGCTGAGAATGTTGACATTGCTAGAGCCATTATTTCAGGCTTTCTGCAGATTCAGGAAGTCATCTTCGCATCGTTTGACTCTTGGCCTTATTTTGGAGGTTGAGGGCTTTTTTGTTTAGATGAAAGTGCAGATTCTGCAGAATCTGAATGTAATGTTCAGGCCACATAAACGTATCAAGTGGGTTGGATCTGTCCTTCCAGCCAGGAGTTTGACACCCCGATTTACAGTATTTAAATTTGTCCTCATCTCTAGTATGGTTACTGTCATTCTAAGACAGGTTTCAGAGTAGCAGCCATGTTAGTCTGTATTTGCAAAAAGAAAAGGAGTACTTGTGGCACCTTAGAGACTAACAAATTTAGCATCCGATGAAGTGAGCTGTAGCTCACAAAAGCTTATCAAATTTGTTAGTCTCTAAGGTGCCACAAGTACTCCTTTTCTTTTTGTCATTCTAAGAGTTTCAAATGGAGAAAGTTTGAACTGAAATTTAAATTAGGTTACTTGTTTCCCTCTACACAGGCTTGTCAGACTCCTCATATCAATTATATAAAATACTCTATGGTATAATCTTCAAAGTTTTAAAGGGCTGCCTTCAGTAAAAACTTCCATCTAGCTAGAATATCTTTAAAATCAGCTGCCACAACAACTATGTCTAGAAACAGGATGACTTTTTTGTTGCTGCTGACTCAGACCCCAATGGCCAAAGATTCTGCTTCTCTAAAACACTGACAACCAAAGGAATGGATCACTGATGTTTCCCTGGAGGTCTGGGGTGGTACCTCTGTCCAGAATGAGGTGTTATAACACTTTAGGATATCTACCTCAACCTGTGCCTCTCCGTGCACCACCTAATATGCATCCATCAGTTTCTCATTATAATTTGCCCATTCTGCAGAATGCCACCTTAGCGAATGGATGGGCTGAAAAAATGGATGTTTACTAGGGATTGTGGCTAATTGAGCTCCTATTTACCAATCCATTTGACCCTCATGCCATCCTCTTTCCTCTCCCCTGTCCCCCCATGCTATTCCCTACTGAATTGGCAAGAATAATAGGGCTATTTTTATTGGCATCATAGCATTCTACTTAATTTGTTAGAACTGAAGAACACAGGTAGAAGAGAGTCTTTTATTGACTGGATTATAAAAACATTTCTGGTGTCTGCAGAGTGTGTCTTTGAGAATAATTTGGCGACAAAAATGTGATCATGAGAACACTACGATTCATCATTACTTTTGTGTAATTTTAATTTTTTTCTTCCATGTGAGTGAAAACTAGATACATTCTAAACTCCTTTATATAAGCTGATTTTAGACAACTTACAAAAGCTTTCCTTCTGATGCCTCTCTCAAACATCACTGAGAATGGGTTTCTCATTAGTGCTAGAGAGAGAGATATACACACACACATCCATTTACAAGGTAATTGCTTGAAAGACTATGGCCTTTAAGAACTGATTTAATATATTAAACAAAGAGATAATGCATTTAAAAAAAACTAACATCTAACACATCCCTATTTATAACACAGATCCTTTAGCAATTAGGATTTTAAATGCCTTTTAGGTTGCTAAAGTAAAACACTGTAAATTAACAGGATTGTGCAGTTTGTAATGCGAATTCTGATTAATTTACAGATATTCTGCTAAAATGGTATTAGACCAATAGATGGTGCCATTACCTTAGAAACTGGTAAATTGTTTACTTAGCATATAAAATTAATGAATCAGTTGTATTATATGTGATGTCATGATCTACTCTAGCTCTTGATAGAATTAAATTATTATTAATTTGGTTTTATATTTTATAATGTGCTCTAAAACCAATACATTATCAAATATAAAACCATAAATTACTTCATAATGCAAATAGGTAGTGATTGATTAGTGAACTAGTGGTGTTGGAATACAATCTGCTTTTATCGATTTATGGTTTCTTTTGGAACTTTTGCTTTAAAAAGTATTAAAGTCTGATAGTTCTCTAGACGGGTTACAGATTGTGACTTAAGAAAATCAACTAGCAGGAGCAGTTCATATAAGATATACATACAGTTCTAGCCATTTTATTTCTCTTTTGGTTTTTCATTTTCTGATGTACAGTTCTGTGGTTTATTTAAAAGCATAAGCAAAAAGTAATCTCCAGTTTACCAAAGAACATCCTGTATGCTGCCATACTCAGCACCAAATGTGCTGTTTCTACCCCCTGTCTAGTCCACATTGTGCAGACAGGTTCCATGCTTAATTAAAATAAATTTGGTTAAAGCTTGTATAGTAGCAACGTTTAAATAACACCTAGAGATTGTGGTGGTGTTGTGATGTGCAGAAAGAAGTGGTGTGGATTACGAGGTTCTTGGCAGGAAGTGGTAGATTTGACTGGTTTGGGGTGAACTGCCTTTAAGAAGGAAAGAGAGAGAGAGAAAGTCAAGAGTAGTGGTAATTATATGGCTGATGGGTGCGAAGCTGGGGATAACAGGCTGGAACTTCGAAACCTCATTACAGACCAAAGACAGTTATCAGTATTTGAAAAATGGCACAGTATGAATCTGTCTTCATACGCTGTGTGTTTGAAACCAAGTTTATGGTGTTTCAGCTGGTTGCTCAGTACCTAGAACAGGTACACACATTGTATGGTTTACAAATAGATTCCATTTTATAGGGGTTGGTTCACTGAGTCAGATGTGCATAGTATTTGTAATGGAGATGGCTATACCCTTCTCTTTACAGATTCATCTGGAACTTAAGGGTTTTTTTGTTGTTGTTTAATGCCTAATTTAAAAAAAAAATACGTACATTGTCATACTTAACTCCAAAGAATGTTTTCAAATGACAAATTAGGACGAATTAACTGGTAAATTTTTTTGGTCACCATGGATAGTTTTATATAAGGGCAATATGGATTTTTCTGTAGTGAGTGGTAAAAGTACTTTTGTGGATGCAGAGTGTCTTCCTTTGCAAAGGGTTTAAAAGAAATTCAGTGCTTACTCAGGAGCGAAAGCATCAAATTAAACTGTTTATGCTGACAAAGGACAAATTTGGATTTCAGCAAACGATGCAAGATTGTCTGATTGCTTGTCTTGTCTAGGAAAGCTTCTAGTCAAGACTTATAATGAAATACATGCATAAAATTAAACTGCTTGAAGTCTGTAGTTTAGCTTTCGGCAGCAGTAAGATGTATTCCAGTGGTCTCTAGTGGCTGAACCTAGTCCCTTGGTACCAACATTGTTTTATATTCATAAATCAGCTCTTCATGCATTGGCAATGTCAGCCTGCGGAGCAAGCAGTACCACCGAGAGACTAGGCCGCTGATCCAGGAACCAGATTGAAAAATGATCCCAATCGATGGGGCTGTGGAGAGCAAGGAAATTTTACCTAGAATGAGCAGCAAATTGAATAACAATGAGTGTGTGTGAATAAGTGCCCTGTCAGGGAGCCCTGACACTGATGGATTAGAAGGTTCTAAATGTTACTCTCTCAACGCTGAATACCTCCTCCGGAGTGGCAGACTGAGGTAGCAAACAGGTCCTTGGGTGCTGAAAATGGACTGCTGTTAAGCAGTAGGAAGTTCTCTGCAGTAAAAGTTCTGCTAAAAAAGATCCAGTTAAGCTGATTTTAAAAAGCCATTGCAATTAATTATGAAACTGGAGGGGTGGAGGAATAACTTACAACATCTGGATTTTTTTAGTGCAAATACTAAAATTTTAAAATAAAAGTTAGCTGCAAAGACAATTTGAAAACTCCTAGGTTATGTAAAGGACAAAGTGTGATTCTAACATAAAATTCCATTACAACAGAGTCCGTTGTTGTTGTTTCTTAACCTAGTGGCAGATTCTAATGGAATGCCACATTCCATAAAGCAGTTTTAAAAATTAATCAGTTTTGAGTTCAGAAATGCTAGATCACATGGCCATATTAATTACCAGATTAAAAATTTTTTATTACAGATTTTAACCTCTCAAATCTTTAGTTTAAAATTTTATTTGTATGTTTCAACATGTCTAGCAATTTACAGTGTTACTTGCTTAACTGTTAGGTTAATTACTAATTCTTTAAGAAGCATCTTCCTAAAATGATGCTTATGGAAAACATGTGCAAGGTTAACTGTGTTTTAGGGCTGACAGATCATTGGAAGTGCTATACTATTGTATTTTTTGATGTTTACTGAGTTTTTACAGTTCTTAAATTGATCATTTATAGAAATAAAAACTAGTTTAATATGATGAAGCTTTCTGACTGAAGCTGTGCTTCTGAGGTCTACATATCTGGAAGTGTGTGTGTCTTTTAAAATGGACCAGACAATGCACTTTAGAAAAACTTGTTCTTCATTATAAGATTGCTTTATTAATTAAGCATGGTAATTAAGCAGCTTTCAAATAACTTTTAAGAAAAGGTGTTTGTGTCTGTGTGGATCTGAGGAAAGAGATGCTGTTAAACATACCGAAAGCAAATATGTAATATGATTATTATGTTGAATATGAGATTAGTTAGAGATGAAATAAATAATTCATTGAATTACCAAGTTTGACACTGCTTTATTAATCCTTTCAGTGGCTTTGAGACAATTATTAATTAATTGAACAGCTATGCTTTTGATAATCAGTGAGGTTGAATCTCAGCTGCTGGTATTTTATATTGGATGCTATCTATATAAAGTCAGAGCACGTTTCCAGATGAATTTCACATATCCAAGTTGCTGTTACAGTTGGCAAACATAACTGTTGCTGGTTTTCCCTTTGTGCCCTTGTACTAAGTGTGCACTTAGAAATTTGCCCCATTCCTTCTTTTAGTTTTTATGGCCAGATTTTAATAAGAAGTTGTGTCCAATGGCTTCTGTGATGGGGCATTCCACTCACCGCATGGATGGCGCCGCCTCCTGGCTATTCTGGGGATTAGCTCTGCAAGGCCGATGTCCCTTTCTGCGGTTGCACACCATTACTCCATCTCTGTCTTTTGGTCTGCAGCGCCTATCATGCTTCACAAGCTGCTGCTGCCTCTTCATGACTCAGCCTTATGTCCGGGTCACTGTACGTTTTCCCTTCCAGGGTATAGTCCTTCAAAGTCTCTGACACTTACACAGTGACCCAGGCAGTCTTCCCGTTGACTGCCCCGCTGGTGCCATTTCCCCAGTGCTGGTAGGGGAACCTGGGCCCACCTCTACTAGGGTCCCTGGGCTGGAACCAAGAGAATATGCAGTGAAGGTCTGTTCAGTCCCCAACCTGGCTGCTTCCCATACCAGCATGCACCCCTGTGGGGTTTGCCAGCCTCTCTACTCCCTCTTCCCAGGGAAAAACCATGGGCTACTTGTCTCTATAGCCTCCAAGCATATCTTCCTTCTCCTAGGGAATGACTGCAGATTACTTCCCTGGCTTTGTAGAAACCCCACCTGTTCCCACACAGGTGAGCTTCCCCTAATTAGGGTTCTCTTCTCAGCCATCAGCCTAATAGGTTAATTGGCCCATCTGGCTTTCGTTAACCCCTTCAGGGCAAGTGTGAGGTGGACACCCCATCACAGCTCCCATTTGAGCACCTGCTTGAAGTAGGCAGTCTTTTAAAAGTACTCCACTCCCAGCAGCTTACAACTTTTCCCAGTGACAGCTCCTGGGTGTTGAAAATTTTTGAAAAATCTGTCTCCAATTCATTAAAGACAGCGGTTTTATTGGAGGGAAAATGAGTGGTGTTTTCTTTACATCCCTAGCATGTCCTCTTCTGATGCCAAGTGAAATGCCACTTACCAGTAGATTGTTCTGATGTTTATAATATGATTGCCTAATAATTTCATACTTTAATCAGGGGTTACCCTAGTTTACAGATAAGATCAATAGTCTGTATCATTAACGTAACATTGAGCTGAATAGGTGCCATTCCCATCTCTGTTAGAGCTATTGTTTAAGGGTACTTGCAGAGATCACTATACCAGTTACATTTGTTTCACATTTGAAGTTTATTTTTCAACTATGAGGGCTAGAAACTCCTTTTTTTAAAATTAAAGCTTAAAATCTCAAGCACAAGTGGCAGCCACCAGAGAAGCACACTGGTTCACTGTGTTTCTGTGAACTGGCCCAGTTTGACCCCTGCTTAAAGTTCTCATCAGAAATTCTAGTAATTTGCAGTGTTGTAGCCCTGTTGCTTCCAGGATATGAGAGAGACAAAGCGGGCGAGGTAATACCTTTTATTTTGTCAGAAATTGGTCCACTAATGATACTACTTCTCCTACCTAGTGCCTTTTCTAGTAATTGTATTTCTTTCCTTAACTAATAGACAGTAATGGATTATATTTTGCAATGTTAGGATTTTTACATCTCTTCAAGCATTAGCATTGGAAAATATTTAACTTCTTTCTGCATGCTTGTTAGAAATTGTTTGGTGGATATAGAATACATAAATGAGAGAACAGTTTTGGTTCCCACATACACATAGGCTACCCACAGTCCCTTAGGACGTTGGTTTTTCTGTGCTTTCAATGGGCATTGCAATGAAAAAAATTGGATGTCCAGCTTTCACTTAGTTCTATGGATTTTTATTGGCTGCTTGCCAGTCATAATATATAACTTTCCCAAGGCTTCCAAAATACCTGGAACATTGTGGATTTGTTTGGATCATACATTTGACAGCCACTGGGAAGTTGGTGTGTGATAGGGAAGTTCTACAGCTGTACTTGGAAGCAACTGTCCATAGCTGGCGTTCTGCCAGGTCTGAAGCTCTATAGACAGCCAAACATCTCATCTCATGTAATGGCTGAATCCATCATTTTGTACACAAGAATTCAAGCAGTTTTTGCTAAACTGTTTCAATTGATGCATTTTTTTTTAGTGTGAATGGATCAAGCTCACTCTCCAAAGTACCTCACACCAGTGTAGTCAAGTAGTGGATTATTTGGATTATTAGAGGAATGCAGAATAATAAAATGTATTTATTTACTCTTCTAAAAATGCATCCATAATCTTGGGTTGCAAGTATAAGCATAAAAATACAATTTATAAATTTCAGATATTACGCAAAGTCCCTGTTGAGCTCCATCTTTCAAAAATCCATATATCCTCAGAAGACTTGAACTCTGTTGTTGTATATATTGTTGGGCTGTTCAGTAAGCCTGCTATCAGGGCACTTTTCTTTAAATGTGAGGCAGTAAAACTGTACTGTAAATATAAAACAAATACTCAGGATTTACTAACTCAGGACGTACAATTCAGAATTTGTAGAGAAATATTGCACTCCTGCTCCAAGCTCTGCTTTCTATTTTTCCTAGTTTTGTTAGCACCTTCATGGACTTCCATTGTTTGTGGATGTATGTAGGTTAACTAATGTAAAAATACAGGTCTCAGAATTTAGCAGGCTTTCAGCACCTCTTTGAAAGCTTCTTTATGTGTGGGATAAACTAAATTCATTTTTTAATTTGAATTTCAAATCTAATACTTATTTGTTATCTTCACCAGTATAAATAAGGGGAAACTCTAAGGAGCATTTAAATTGTGCATTGTTTTTATTATGTTACGTAACTTTTTTTAAACACTAGAGACTTTCCTTTCTTTAAAAGTTTGCTTTGTTCTTGTCCTGGGATTCTGAACCTTTTGGGCTGAAAACTCACTTAGGCTTTTGTCTTTGGGATCTCTTTTCCCCAAGCAACTGGTGGAGTGGAAGACAACATGTGTTCCGTTTGTGCTTTCTTTGAGATTATTGCTTATAAGGAAAAACCATTCTAATTGGAAAGAGATCAACACAAGTGCTATGTAGAATAAGTGGATGGTTAAGAAAGCTATCTATCCTCTTCTCTAAGAGTATCCACTGGCATACACAGGAAGTGTATGTACAAAAGAAAGGTATATAAAATGGGGGACTTTTAACAGAAGTTTTAGAAAATGAAGGAATATACATTTTTCGCTTATGATATTACTTAAGAGCAATAAACTTGTCTTTGAAATATTACTTTTACACTTATATTCTGGAAACTTTATATTTTGTGCAATCGTACTGTTAATCATGTGAAAGACACCTAGATCCTAGTATAAGCAGTTCTAAAATCCTGGTTTCTGGTATTTTCAGTAGGCTTCCCATCCTGCTTGCAGAAGGCCGTTTCTGAATTAAGGAGGCATCTATAGTTTGGGGATCCATACCCCATGTGGCTCTTTATCTCTCCAGTTAGAATTGCTTTTCCATATAATTTCACTTAGACTAGCTTTGCTTTTGCATCTTCATTTATACATAGGGTCCCATATCTATTCCAGAACACAATTTATTTTGCCCTTGGTTAGAGAAGCAGTGAAATTTCTTTTGTTTGCTGTTTTGTCTGTTGACAATATCTGTTTATATGGTTCTCTTCTGCTGCCAGTCCCTCAAATTCTTTTTGTTTCCAGTTGTAACTGTTAAAAAAAATGGAATCACATATTGCTCCAAGGCCTAAATGAATAGTCATTGCTTGTAATACAAGTACACACTTGGAGCAGCCTACTGCTTTTAGATGTGATGTATTTGGTACTGTAAAGGTAATGATCCTCAACCACAGCAATATTCTGTAACAGGAATATCTGTCATATTCATTGGGATTACTGTGTTCATTGATTTGTGTCTGTAAATCTGCTGTTTCTACCCTTTAAATTTGATCTATAATTGGACCTCCTTAAATGGTTCAGATAAGGTAGTCTGTATTTCCTCAACAGTGTCACTCTCAGCTTCTCCTTTTTCATTATACATTCAGCAGACTGGATAAAATCAGCAGGACACCTCATTTGAAACTGTTTAATCGCTGTCTTTTTCTTTTGCTAAACCATTGAGCTGGTCAAGCGATGTACACAAATCATTTTAAATAGAAAATACGGCTTTCTTTGTGACCCAGCTAAACAGATAGTACTATGCAAAACACTTTAAAAAGTAATAAATGCCAAAAAAAATTTTAATTGGAGTAAAAAATTGTAGATAACTTTATTCACTCTCCTAAACTAGAGCATCCTGAAATATTGTCAGGGCCATGTGCAGACAAGATGGTATCTTCCTAAGAATCCACTCTTTTCTGAATAAAGCAAGTCTAAAATTTCAAATAGTGCTGAGCTGCTTTTTGTCCATGTGTAGGAAGTGCATATTTATGTATAAAGCCTGCAATTACATTGCTTCAGGAAAAGAGGGGTTTTGTTGCATCAGTATTCTTGTAGTGCAATCTTTGAATGGATCAGAGATGTGATATTAAATGCTTGGCTCCATATTTGCCATTTTGTCTATTTTCCTGTTACTCTTCAAAGTACAAAGTAAAAATAATGGTTCAAAATAAATGCTGCATAATAAATTGTTTTAAAGTAGACGTGGAAAATAACCTAGTGGCAGCAGCTATTGCCATTGCTGGTACTCTTGTCTCCATGTGTCAAAATGACTATCCCAGGGCAGCTCATTAAAACAATCTATTCTTTCTAATTGTCTTGGTATTTAGTGTTACACCCTGCAACCTGGCAAGGCACAGGAGTGGGACAGGAAATATAAACTCTGGCATTCATTTAACTCACTTTCTATAACCTTGTTTTCATGCTTCGGCATTTTACTGTAAATAATTTACACTAATAAAAATAGGACCACACTAAGTTGGTATGGACTAGAGGTAAATTTGGGACTCAAGTAAGTGTCACCTGTCATGAGAACAGACATTTAAATGGCATATGGTAAAATAAGGGTCAGTATTTTAATGAGCTTAAGTCAGGTTTGTGGTGTGTTTCCGTTTTATTGACACTCTTGTTTTCTTTTAAAAATACTCTTTAGCAATTCAGCAGTTACTTTACAACTACATCAAAATTTAAATAAATGTCTTAACTTTATTATTGTAGGTTCTGGATCATTGGCAGCAATGGCAGTATTTGAAGATAAATACAAACCAGACATGGGGGTAAGGAATGTTTTGGATTTTTTTAGTATTTTAGTATTTCTTCTTTCAGTAATTCTCAAAACACTGACATACATCGAATGGGTTTGATGCTAATATTGAATGTTGCTTTAGTTTAAAACAAAACAAGTAACCCTCCTGCTCCCAGTGTCACTCTATAGTATGCTGGCTCATTGCAGAGCTGTCAAAAAATTCAAATGGACACAGCCAATTTACAAATCCCAGTACTGCTGTTTGTAATTTCTTTAATTGGTTCTTTCAAAGGCTTCTATGATTAATGTAGGTGAAAGATTGGAGGATAAATAATTCTCTTTACAGGTTACTTTAGGTATATGAGAGTCCCTGTATAACCAGTTTCACTCTTTCCCCTGTATAGTCATTTCTTCATTCTCTCCCCTCTTTGTATATCTTTCACATTCTTTTAAAGAAAGGACAATGTGATTATAAAACCACAAAAATTGGCAGAAGCCAATACCTGAAACTACCTTTAACTCATTTTTGAAACTGACTAGATTTCAAGTTGTCAGTGACCATTCAAATAACTGTACTCCAATCTTCAGGATCTACCTAAAAGATGTTATCAGAACATTTATAAGTTGTTTTGCTGATGGTCTATATCAAACTTGAATAATCTATAAATGCCTGTTACTATACAACCGTAATAATTTAAGAGTAAAAGCTGAAAGCAGTGGTGCCATGATCAGGTTTTGGATACATGATGCACCAGAATAAGATGGTTCATTCTCATTATATCTGTTTACGAACACATGCGTTGCATTATTTTTATTTATGTATAGCTTTTCTTCACACCTATGTAGAATATAAGGTATACTAGGATTTTTAAAAACCAGTTATTGTTCAATAACTATTCACCTAAAAAGGGAAAAATCCACAGTTGTCTGCAGATACACTACTGATGAAAATAACACTAAAAGAATTAAGATGCTTCTTATGACTATATCTGGTAAAATGCCTCAGTAATGTCAAGGCCTCCTTTAAACCACATTAATCTCTTCAAACTTTCCTTGAATGCGTGCTGCTTCTAGTTGCAATTGATTAATGATTCCACGTGTTAAAGAAAAATAATGAGAATCGAATACAAAATAGAGAGTTTGAAGTAGATTAAAAATGACACTACACTTAGTTATTTTTCATAATTGTCACTGGAATATCAAAGATAGCTATAACATTACTTTAAGGTATTTAGTGTTTAACTGAATCACATGGTGGCAAAACGGAAAGTTGATAAACTGCAATAAATGTCTTCAGATTTCACTAATCTGTGTTACATCTCTGCTATAGACCAATTTCTTAAGTCTTTATGCAGTTGTATTCAGCAGTGTGATCCTATAACTCCACTGAATTCCTATCTGAAGTTATTTAAATTTACAATTTTAAGTGCATTGGTTTATTCTGTTAAATTTTCTTATGGAGTAACTTCACGTGGATTAACAATTGATTAAAAATTAGTACTGAGTGCTTTTCCGGTTGTTAACTTCATTAAAAGATTACACAATGGGCAATAAATGGATCACTTTTCAAATTACTCCTAGAGAGACTCTTCCCAGAACGTTTCATATGAAGTAGTTATAGTTCTATTAAAATGTTTTTTTAAGTTTTGATAAACAAGATCATGATTGCAAAGCTGCTGTTGCAGAGAGCACCTAATGAGACAGAACTGTGTAGAATGTATAAGCAATGTTGTCAGAATTTGGAATATTTTTAATGAGGCACTCAGACTCACTCCTTCATTTAAATAGCATGAAGGTTGTGCGACTAACAGAAAAATCCATTAAATGTAAAATAAAGGTAGAGTCTCCACCCATGTAATGCAAAGCATTGTGAGAATGGCACATCACATTTTTGACTCTGTCCCGTTTCCTATATAACTGTGTTTTTTAACATGTGCTGCCTGAATTGACAGCAAGGCCTAAAATCCTTAGGAACAATAGCTACTGCACAATCCCTTCTTAAAATTCAATAGCATAATTTTTTGCCATCTTGAAAGGAAAACCTTAAATCTCATTTTCAATTAGTTATCAAGATCCTTGGTTTTTAAAGTCATTTTGGAGTGTAACTTTTTTTTTTAAAGCACCAAAAATTGGTAAACTTCCAATTGTTTTTACTTAAAAAAGTCAGCCTAATTAAATTGTCTTCATACACAACCTTAAATGGCAGGAGAAATTCACTATTGTATCAAGCATGCAGAAATGTAGTCTACCAATTTGTTGAAATTGATATGTAGGTCTCAAGACTAGCATATAATTTAAGATTGGTTTTATGTTTATTGAGTGTTCTGTTAATTAAAATAGTGATATAATAACACATCAGAACAATCTAATATACCTAAGAGCTAACTGAGAAGACTCAATTGGACTTTTTTTTTTTTTTTTTTTTTTTAAGACTTACGTTCTTCTCCATTTTTCTACTATGGCTAACAGGTTAAAAGTCTAACTGTTAATTCTGCATTTTTGAACACTGAAAATTAAGTTACTGTACACAGTGGGAAGTTCAACAAGATTAAAAAACAAAATAAATATTAATGATAGTTCTATTGATAGGAGTAAACAAAATCACATAAATGAAGCAAATCTTTGTATTATATGGTATGGACATAAATTGTCACTTGCTAAAACACATTGCAATGATGAGAAATGTAAAATCCCTGGAGATTAATTCATTAAAACTGGGTAGTAGATTAATATTTTTCTGTCAAGATCAATACTGCTTGCTTTTGCATTAATTGTCAGAATATCTTGCTAGGGCTACTGAAAGGTAGTAGCGTGCTGCAAGACCATCACATCACAGAAAATGATTCAAAGGCAAACTGTCCTGCACCCTCTGGTATCGACTTGCAAATTAGCATCTGGAATCTAATTAAACAAGCTTAATGAAAGTAGCAGCTGAATACTGCTGGAAAAGACAATCAGCTTTTTTCCCTCTGATATATATTCTGTACTATTGAAGCTGATCACCAAACACATCGTGTGAGCACAGTTAAAAAAAATTAGCATTTATTTGAAGAATAGGAACTGTTTTTCATTCTGTTATGCTTTTGGCATGCACTGGCGTCCCATGAGAGCCATGCCACAGCAGATAGTGCACAATATTTATAAATCCATGACAGGCAATAATAGGAACTTGAAAAATTCTTTTGCTAGAATTTCAAGTTGAGAGCTGCCAAAAGCTGAGAGGATCAAATCTGCAGTGGCAGCTGCTGTGCCCTACAGTTAGAACTGTAGACTTTGAAGATGCTCAACTTAAAGAAATGAAGACTGCAGGCTTAGCCAATTTTTGCAGGTTTCTAGAGCCCTGGCTCTCTGCCTTTTGAAGATGAGTTACTGAAGCTTCTCCCACTGCCTCAGGCATGCTAACACCAACAGGATGTGTTTTTTTTCATAGACTTTGTGTGTCTTCAGTTTTGAGTAGCAAATGCTTTGTCGATGCCAGCTGTGATGGTCCTTCTCTGGTTGCAATGTTGAGAGATGATCTTTACCCAAAATCCTCCAGCGAAACTGCTAAGATGGATAGTGACGTACACAAGTGCTACTTCTGCAGTCTGATTTATGGAGTCATGTTTCATTGAACCAAGAGCTGGCCTCTAGAGGAACTGTTATAGATTGAAGAAGTGAACACTTTCAGCCCTGAAGGACTGTAGATGTTTCAAAATGTGATGCCAAGCACCTGACTGCTGTAGAACAATATTAATTTGTCATGTAGGTAGCTACAGATCTACCTTAAATAATATAAGTGGAAGAACAGCAGAGCTAATCCAGAGTTGTGAGCTTAATCAGTTTTTCCTTTTTGTGGAGTACCACCTGGTGTTAAACACCACATTCCATTTTTTAAGTACATTAATGGTTTGTGCTGTTCAGAAAACAGTATCGATAGATATGGCAATCATCCTGAACTAGGATAAATTCTGCCTACAATATTAGGTGCTGGAGCTTTTGTATTGTCTGTATCCTTGTGGTGATTGGATTCCTAGGGATATTTGGGGGGGAAAAGACCTTTAATAATATAAATGTTGGTGATTGACCCTGCCTCTCATGAAGGAGAAGTTTTTGTAGGTTTATGGAAGAAAATTACTTGATTAAAATACAGTTGTATGCGCCTGTATTTCTCAATCACCTGACGAAAGCTTCATGTTTGACTGAGCAAAGATACAGGCCACTCATGCTTCTGCTTTGTCTTCCATATTTTAAACCAATAAAAAGAGAAGCCAAAATAAGGAGATTCTGGAAAGATGACCAGCAGAAGTCGGAGAGAACCATGATTTCAGGGAAATTTAGTAAAGATGTTTTAAGTGTTCAGGATCAGAGGAAAAATAAGGGTGTGGGGAAGAAATGCAGGATTTAAATAATTGAATCTGAAATTGATCGTTCTAAAAATATGAGAACATGCAGTATTTTTGATTGTGCAGTCTAACATTAGTTTGAATAGTAAATGCAGACAAACATTATACATAGGGGAAGGAGAGCTTTCTGAAACCTATGGACAAAATTTCTCTCTCCCCCCCCCCAACCCATTCTCCTGACCATATTCCCCTTCTTTAAAAGAGTGTTACTGTACAAGACAGGGAAAACCATGGACTGCTGGTTAATCCACAGGAGACAGTGGCACTATTTCTGGCTCTGCTGTTGATCACTGAGACACCTGAAAACCAATGGCTCCATGCACTAGTTTCCCCATCTGTAAAAAGGGGATATTTTCTTCCTCAAAGGGAGATGAGTCTTCATGGACTTAGTCATTGATATTCTAAAATGGAGGGCTTTACTGCAATTTTATTTCTATTTAAACAAAAATACTTAAAAGAGATAATTCTGCAATGTTGCGAAAGCATGCCATTTTCTTCCATTATTAAACATTATTAAAATATTTCATAAGTACTTTGGGGGACAGTGGGAAAACATGAGTGTAGCAATATGTAGCTGAGTATTTGTTTTTACTAACTTTTGACAATAATACTGGATTATTTTTTGACTGTCAAAACTCTAATCTTCATCAACAGTAGTAGTCTGCATCTGTATGACTCGATGCTCAAGAGCAATGACAAGCTGCATATGAATTTTGTATTAATTAGTAATGGTTGATCAAAACGTCTGTGTCCCTGCCATAGGGCTCAGGTGTGGAAGTCTGCGGGCTAATCCCACCAGCTGACATTCAGAGGTTTAATGACTCCATGGGAAGGTGACCACTTGCTGGGAACTTTTCTTGGCTGAACTCAGACAGCAGACATTAGAGATCAAGCAAGACTATCCGAGTTAAGCTGAAGAGCCTGCTTGAGATACTCGAATTCCTATTAGTGTCAAACAGAGCTTAAGTAAACAAAACAAAACAAAATTAAAAATCTGACCCCCCTGCACAAAAAGAAGTGCTTAAAATGTGTGCTCTGTGTATGTGTTTATTTCATTACACAGTGATAAGAGATTAGGCTGTTTAGTAAACGTCTTTACTACTGCTTATTGCTAGAGCTCATGTTAGAACAGATTTGGTATTTCCATTATGTGACTGCTCTACTCCATGCTTTGGAGCTGTGTATCTCTGCACAGACTGGTGTCGGGTATTAGTGCAGACCATCCTTTATTTTCAGGAGTTATATCATACTGTTTCCTATTTTTAAACTAAAATTATTTAAACATGTTAACTCAATACTTGTTTGATATATTGGACAGGTTCTGTTAACTCCTTGCGTGGACTGTCATGAAGAATTGATTTCTATTACGGAACTTATGAAAAACTGGAAATATGACGTTAATTTTAAATGTATCCTACTACTTGGCAGCTAGATATGCTCTTAAATGGCTGAGATTACTGGAGAGGAGTTCTTAATATATGCTCTTTTCACATATCAAAGCACAATTTCCAAACGAAAGTCAGATAATAAAACTGCCTAAGGGTGATTTTCTTCTGAGTTACCACTGATACCCAAAACACTTCTTTGTTCTATACAATGACTATTTCCAGATACAGGAATCCTGTCTAAGTTCATCCATTCTTTAGTTTAAATTGGACCCTGCTGCATGGCAAAGGAAACAATTTCCTTACCTTTGCAGAGGTAACACAAAGTTTGTACATAACAATGTAGACAAGCTATTCACAAACTGTGCTGAACGTTAGAGAACATTTTACAGCACATAGGATAGATGTAGGGCAGGTAATTATTTTTGATGCATTCTCAGGAGCAGGTGTTCCAATCTAAATTGTTTTAGTTTGTATGTTTCCTATAACTGTGGAACAGGGAAAATGTACTGAGAAATATTTCACATTGTACAATGCCTAAGTACTGCCCCTGCAGTGAGAATCTTGAAGGCAGAGTGTAATTTCTGTACGAGCAAAGAACATCGAATTGGAATAAGGTCCCAGCAGAATTTAGACTAGGCTGAGAGAGGAGAGTGAAATGAGTGAATACTTACCAAGTTTATAAAGCATATGGGTAAACTTAAGTGGAAAAAGATTATAAGAGGGCCTAGGACTTTTTCTTTTTAAAATAAAATGTTGATCTTTCTTCATCCTCATCCGTCAACATTTTTGGTGATAGTGAGATGAGCATGGAGTGCTTCATCTGAGGCAGAGGTGTCATTGCTGGACTTTGTTCCTATGGGGTATAATGGCATACAGTTACTTAAAATGACCCCTGTGCTTGGTTTGCTTTTCTCTCTACTTCCCTGTAGCTAAGATCCAAAACGTCACTACAGGGTGGTGGTATAATATTAGGCAGATTGAGGATTTCAGGTTATCAAACTGAAGTCTTTAATGTGGTAGAATTATCAAACTCCTTTACTGCTGAACAAGTCCATTTCATTCTGAGAATCTGTTCCTTAAAAACTCTGAATATCAGAACATCACAAGTGATGGATTAAATCTGTTCTCATGTTAATTCATAGTTATTGTGAATATAGAAGCAGCCAGAAACCCTACAGATTCAAGATGAGGCTTGTAATTTAAGATTTCATACCACTGGAACAATGTATTGTACTATTCTTTATGTAAGGAATGAAATATAGGAACCAATGTTACTGAATAGTATCTTGGAATCGTATAGGTTTTTCTTTTGGCAGGTAATTTGGCATAAATTGTTAATGTAAATCCAGGTTAGTGGGGAAGACATTATTTTACTAAAAAAGATAAACTGCTGATTAATTCAGTATAGAACTCAATTACAAATTGAAAGTGTCTCTGCGGGACTCCAGTACCCTAAAGACAGCAGATGTTGAATTGATACTCCAGCATATTTCACACTGGTATGAAATATTAACATGGTTTATTATACTTGTGTGGTGTACAACATCAGATGGGGGGCGGTAGTGATGAGTCTGGGCTTGCAAGCATGTGTACTAATGAAATATGAAAATACTGTAATTACAAAGAGTAAGGACTTTGAGAGGTGTATTTTATTGAAGAAAAGATCTCAGTAGAAAATGGTAAGTTTAAAATAATATAAATTTAAATTTTGTTTACATGGTATATATAATGTACAAGATAATACAAGAAAATACATCATACAACACAATCTTTTTTTAAATGTACAAAATCAAAGACATTAATATTAAGCTTAAACTGCTGTGTTCACGGGACTGCTACCTTCAGTGCCCTGGTACAGATCCATTTTAGGTAATTAGTTACTGTCTACTCCATATTTGCTGTGTAGTTTCAATAGGATGTCATTCCTCATTGCTGTAGTGAACTGTTTCTTTTAAATAGATGCTGGGTTCACTACAGAAGCGGTTACACTTTGGTGGTGGGTGAAGTGACGTGTGTTAATATATCACCACAATGACGGCAGCATAAATGTTGGCTAGGACTAGGCTGAAAACACGTTTTTAAAAAAACAAAAAACAGGGAACCTTAAAAATGACAAGAATAATCCTATTTTAAAAGCTTGCAGAAAAATTAGGATCCAGGAAAGTGTGTATTGGTTAGCTTTTATTTTATAACAATGTATCACTCCAAATACTACACAGTTTGACCCAGAGTTCCAATAAGTAGTAATTTGCCAAGGGATCCAAATCTAATAATTACCATTTTTTGAGCTTCTTGTACCTCAAAGCTTTGAACAAAAATTGAGAGATTTTCATAGTGGTGTATGTATACAAGATACACAGATTTGTAGGAAGGAGTCTCGGTGTAAGTGCAAATGCTTCAGAATTTGGAGTTCTTCAAATTTGTTCCTAATTAAAGGCTGCAAGCTGGATTGGAAAATAAAGTAATAGTTGCATTATCTTGATCCAAAATATGAAAAATGTTAGTTCTTAGTTTGATCTCTTTATTCACCATTATTCTCCCATCAGCTGGAGTGTTCGTAGGTTTCTTTATGTCCTACACTTTTTAAAGTCTATCTACTACAGCTAAGTAAAACCTTTGTGTGCGATTCAGAGAACCCTTGCCCTAAGAAAAACACATGCCTTCAAGTACCACAAAGTTCCAGAATTCTGTAGGGGAGAAATTCAGCTCTGATTGTAAGGCTCCATTTTTATCCCTGTGCAGGTGGGCCTTGCAGTTCTGGGAATGATTTTGAGGGCAGCAAGTGGCAAGGAACACCCCTATCTTTGAATTATACAACTACAGAGTTACAGTAGTAGTTGAACTCTGATCTAGAAATAGATTTTTTTATTTTTTTTATTTTCACCTGTCCTTGTATCTAGACCATCTATTCTGGCATTACCCTAATTTCCTTCAGTCTTTCTTCTATACACTCTAGAAAACTAATGACTGTTTCTGGCACTTATCTAAGCACCATTTTGAATACAGAAGCAGAAAATTCATTAAATCTTTGTTTCCCCCCCATGTCCACAAACTAATCTTGCAGTGAGCGATCTCATGGTGATCATCACTGACTGCCTTTTCTTCACTGCTGCTTTTCCTTTTTTACTATGTGCTTTTTGTAATTATTTCAGCTGCTCTTTTAACAGTTACTTTAACTGTTGCTTTAATGTACTTTAGCTTTAAACCAATCTAGCGGATTTGAGTGCAGTATTTTTTTCACATTAAATATACAGTAATTCTCTTTAAAGAAATTCCACTTCCCCTCTGTGCTCTGTTGTCATTCCTCCCATGCCTGTCTTTGTGGTGTTAGACTAATCATGACAAGCGGAGCTGTTTACTATGTCCCTCTTCTCGTTCATTTACAGTAAGAGTGATGTATTCCAGAATATCTGGATGTTGTATCACTTTATGGTCCAGCCCCTTACTCCTCTCATCATCCTGGTGCTGCCACATAATTAACATCCTCTTTGCCATCTGCTTTTTTACTTTCATTAATTTCTTAGCTGCTACTTAACCTCCTACAGTCTGGTCTCCAGAATCCTTCTACATTTGATGAGGCCACTTTGAACATCACCCCTTTGAACCTCTCATTCTCTTAAACGTTTTAGACTGTGATCAGTTGTGTGCTAAGATGAGCTTGTTTTTTTCAGGTGTTCAACAAGCCCCCCTTCCACACCCACATGCTCCAGATGTGCTTATTCAGCAATAGCCCCATCTTGCACTGCTGAAACTATAGGATTTCTCTCTACTTTGTGCCCATAGCAGCTCCTTCATGACCCTTTAGAGCATGTACAAAAGATGGTGGGGAAAGAAAAGGCAACAAAACATGATGTGAAGGCAATGTCAGTAACTCCCCCAAGTCAGCACCAGGTCCAGTTCAATTAAACTTAACAATTCCCAAGTGGTCACTCACAAGCACTCACTTCACATAAAGAAAGTGAGATGAAAACAAAGTACAGTCTTTTGATTCGGAGATCCAGTACGATAACTTCATAAAAATATTTTTCTGTTGTAAAGCATTCATCTGCCTATGACATTCATCACCTAAACTTCATTGGATGGGAAGCTCAGTGATTGGGACTTTCAAACAGTCTGAGCTATTAAGATTGTATATCCCAGCGCCTCCCCTCTCAGTTCAAGTTAAAAATGTAGCCAAACAGATTCGTTCCCGACTAGATGGTTGGCTTTCAACCCTCTCTTTAAAAAAAATTAATAAAAATGCTTTGCATCAGAGCTATCATCTTGGTTCCACTGTCTCCTTGGACTTTCCCAAAAGAATTTAGTGTTGCTTCCAGTCACTTATTGATCTCCAACACAATTTCTCCCAGCAGACAGGCATAGCCACGCTTTCACATCCAGCAGTCTGTTGATTACACTTCCAAAGTCTAATTATACTTCTGTAGCCGCTTATGTCCTTCAAGAGGTATTGTTTTCCTAACTCCCAGGCCACCTTTATAGATTTTTTTACTATGTCTCTGTCCTTGGGCTCCCAAATACTCTTCCTCACCCCTCAGATTCTCCCTTAAAGTAGTTGTATATTTTATTTTTTCAGTACAGGAAGGACATGGGACAAATTTCACCCCAGTGCAAAAGTACCACCATGATATTTTCAAAAATTCTTCTACCCTGTATAAATGTACTGCATGCTGATTCTTCAGATTTGTGATGAAAGGTTAAACTTGTTAGAGCATTTTACTTATGTATATGTTAAATTTCAAAATAGGATATTGCTGGTTATCTAGTAGACACTCATTCATTCCAGTTTGATGATTATCTAAATAACTAATTAAAAAAACCTCTCTGTACAATATATAAATCTGTGGGAGAAAAAAAAATTAGGTCTCGTGTATAAATTGCTTGTCAAGTTCCCAAAACATCAGGGAAATAATATTCTCTAAACAGCTGCAACCATTGTATTTGTTTGAGACATCAGTAGGCATAAGCGATGTAATTCTTCTCAAAAGCTTTTTGCAAAAAATAGGATTAATTGGCTGTAGACATAACCAACATGCTCCATAGAAAAGGTGGTATTCCAAATCTGAAAATCATTGAAGTGCGAAGAGAAATTCGATTCAAGCTATATAAAAGAATAATATGGAAAAGTTCCTTATCCTTGCTATTTGGGACTTGCACCATAGCAGATGTAGAGAGGTAATCTATCAGTTTTTGAGTGTCTACAAAATGCAACTCTCCAGATAGCAGGTTTAAAGTAAAGATTTAATACAGTCTCCATCTACTATGATGTTGCAGTGACAGTTTAAAACTCATTCTCTAAATCTCAGCAGACTTTATAGCTAGCAGTGGGCCAATATAAAGTTTAATGGCATTACAACACATAAATCATCTTTTAAAGATGCTACTAGTAGCTCCAATATTAAATGCAGACAATTGTCTACGTTATAAATAATTTATCAAACACCATTTTAGATTAGCCTTCCATGCTGAGTTATTTATTTTAGCCTTTACTGTAGTATTCCTAAGGCACGTTTTGAAAGATCCATTACTGGTCAGTTTAATGAACTTGGGGGGTCTGTTTTGTTCCCTTCAAGCACTATGGTACAGCTGTGGTGACCATTACATGGCTGATCTGGACCTCTTTGTGCCTTTTACAAGTGCTACCCATTTGTCATGCAGTGGTAAATGGAGTTGCACATTGGAGTCCTGGGACACATTGTGTGATGTAGTGATGGAGACAAACAGATAGCTCTATAAAGTGCTGCTTGTCACAGCTGACTTGTATTACAGTACATCACTCTGACTGTAATCTCATTTAAGAAGCAGTGTAGACCCAGGAGAATGATATTCCCAGTTAGCTTGGTCTTTCCAACCATAAAGCAGGAAGTGCTCCTTTTATATACTCTGAACTTTTAGGGTTTTTTTAGATTAATTATTACAGTGACTCATTCATGCCACTGTAGTTAAGACTGCGTCAGCACTTCCATTATTACCCCCTATTTTCTGACCATAAAATCTCACTCATTTGTATGCAGGGTCCCTACACAGGAACAGTTTAAAAAAAACAAACAAACAGTTTTTACAAGGGCATTTTGGTCATCTTTTTAAATTATGAAAGTCAGAGAAAAATGTCACATTTGGGTGCTGTTTAATTAAATGTCTTAGATTTAATTAAATAGGCTGAACTATTCAAATTATGGTCCTATAATATTTAATATTCTGAGAGGATCTTCTTTATAATAGGCATCTACCAAATAGAGACTGTTTTGGTCTATCAGTTACTTTGGGTTTAAGAATATTTTGCTAACAGAGTAACATACATGGTGCATTTTAAAAGCAAAAAAATGCTTTTTTTACCCAGGAGACTGAGGCAACTCCGAAGGAGGATTTAAAATTGAGCACAGTTGTTTTTATGTTCAAATAGAAAAGGCCTCATCTATTGCCAAAGAGAACTAAAGTGGATGTATTGTCCTTAACCTGTGGCCTATAATGTGTTTCTTAGTTTAAATTTCATTTGAGTTTGTTTAAAACTTGTACAAAAGGATTTGTTTAAAATAGTGGTTAACTTCCAGGTAAACAAAAAAGTGTAATTTTATTTGGTTTACTGTGTTCATTTCCATAGGCAGTACTAAAATGTTCCTGTCATGCTAGGATTCTAATTAATGAAATTATTCACTACCACGAAACACTGAAATGATGTGCAGAAATTTTTTTATGTGGCTTTGCTGTTTTGTTCTGCTGGGTGAATCTGTACAAAGTGCAGCTGAATATATTTTAAAAGCTTCCATCTGGTAAAATGTGGGTAAAGTAAGAAACCACACTATTTCTGTGGCTGAGTGCAGACCTCTTGGTCAATGTCATAATTAAGCTGTGAGAATATGAATACTGCTAATAACAAACTCTTGTATGGAGGGTCACTGGAGAATGTGAAGTATGCCTTGGGTACAGACGTCATTGTGGCTGAGCTACTTTGGGGATCCTCTTCAGCTGCACTTCAATACTGGCACTTGTGCAGCTGCTGCTTGAATCTGAAAACATTCTAGGACTAGCACACATACGCTAAGGGTCGTTATTTCCTGTGGCAGGGTTTAAAAAAAAAAGTTTGAGGGCTGTACATGAAGTGAGCAGAGCTGCATTTACCAAAAGCAGCTTTGAAAGCTAATTTGCCAGTGTATTCCCGATTTCTAATGATGGCAAGTCAGATATTCAAACTGCTACATGAACTATTAAGAGCTTGGATAAAACTGGTAACTTTGGAGACTCAAATTTCAATTGCTCCATTGTGCCTTGCTTGTACGTCATGTTTAACTCAACATCGCCACAGTGTTGGAAATGTCTGCAATAACTAAACACCATCTTGGTGAGTTAAGGATAAAACGTTGACTTGGAATTTCCTATACGCATATTAGAGTCATGGTTTTTAGTATTGTTTTGTTACATTTATCTGAATTAACATGTTATGTTTGTTCAAGTCAGAGAATAATCATTTTTTAAAAATTTTCCTTGATCTGATGCATTGGAAGTAAATTATAAAAGTGGGGGTTAAAACAGTATACTGGATGTATAATTATAGCAACTTCACAAGGTGAGATTTACACACCAAAGAGCCCAATCCTGCAGTGTCTACTCAGACAAAAGTCCAGTTGAAGTTAATTCTAGCGCTGGCACTTGACTTAAGTAAAAGTTCTGACAGAGTAGAGCTTGCAGGACGGGTTCTAAGTAATGTTTTCCCCTTGATGAGTATAAATTCACATAATGTATTAATGTAAGTATTATTTGGCCATTAAGAAGATAGTACTTTCTCTTCTGTTTCCTTAAGGGAGTGGTTCCCAAACTGGGGTTTGTGAACTGTTACAGGGGGTTCTCGGGGGGGGGGGGGGGGATTCCCTAATGGCAGACAGAGCTGTCCCTAGGAACCCTAGCAGCATGGTACCCCTGAACTTCCAAGAGCTAAGCAGATCAAAGCAAGCATTTCTATCACACTGAGGAGATTTAAACCTCAAGACTCCTTATAAGACGGAAAGGAAGGTGGATATTTTGTGCTGTTTTTAAAATTAAATAGGCAGCCAGTATTGTTTTTAAAATTATTATGAAGAACAAGTTTAAGCTTTGTTGTAACTTTGTAAGCTTTTTTGCGTTATTTGCCTGGACTGCTGATTGTTTATGTAGGAGGACCTCTGAGTTGGCTTCTTAAATACCTTCATGCTGTTTCACATCTGATACTCCTTGATAAAACACAGGAGCCTTGTGTTACAACAGGCTTATTCAAAGTGATACAAGCTATGAAAGTGAGATTTTGGAAGCTTCTTGCTGTTTTCATAATGTAATAAAAATACTGTAATGATAAATAAGTGTGTGTAATAAGCATGACATAAAAACAAATTTTATATTTCTAAAATCACTGCTTTTCTACTCGGGTAAAGGAGAAAATCCGTGGAACCATTCATTTTTATGAGAGGGTTTGTGAGACTTTTCATTTTAGTGAAAGGGGTTCACAGGTTGTTAAAGTTTGGGAACCGCTGCCTTAAGGTTTAATATATTGCTGCAGGAGATTAAATTGTTTGGGTTTAATACCTAAAAATCACGTTTTGCTTCATTTCATCATGAGTGGGCGTTTTAGTACCTGGGTGTGTTTTTGTTTTTTTAATACACTGTGTATCCAGCCCATTTGTACCAAGTAGCATTGAATTTACTTCACAATTGGTATTGGGCAAGAAACCTATCCATTATCAGCTGATTATCAATGGTCAGATGAATTTTTGCTGCCTGGGTGACACTTGCAAACTCTTCTCCTCTCCCCAGGAGTGACTTCTGAGGATGAGGGGAGAGTGAACAATTTCCAAGGGTCAGCCGCCAAACAATAATTAACACACTAGACAAGCCAGCCTCCAGGTATTTTTAAACAAAAAACAGGCTCCAAATTTCTCATCCCAACAGTGTCTGGAGTGGCTTAATCTTTCCAGTTACAGTTTAGAGAGATTAGAGGGGACCAGTACTGGAATGGAAGGAAACAAAAACAAAACATTTTTTCAGGCCAGTAAATCAATTTAAAAAAAAAAAAACACATTTGTTGTCCCAACTCTCATCCTAGTCAGCCCAAATGAGGGAACATCTTTTAGAAGTGGCTTCAGTGATTGTCTCTAATTTCTGAGGACCATTTGGTCTGTTAGAGATCACTGTCAGTCTTTGAATAGTACATGAATCTTTTATGTGGGTTCTTTTTAATCTCTTTGACTTTAAAACCAATCAGTTGCTCTTTTGGTTCCCAGAGTTGCAATTCATGGATTTATGAAATTTGTATGTGACTTTTCCTAAATAAGCGAGCATTCGTAGGACATCCACTTGTGGTATTATGGTGTGTGTGGAGGACTATTTAGTCCATTCCTCCCCGATGAAGCATGAGGGAACAGTGGGTCCTAAGTTGTGATTTGAAGAGAGCTGGCTTGTTAAATCTTATCTAACAGGTTGGAATAAGGAAAAGTTATATATAATATTCTTACTATTATCTTTTAAAGCAATTGCTGTAGTTGCTACAGGGATGTTTTGTGATCATGAATGGCAGAGAAGGTGAACCATGAGACATCTGTTAAATTTCAGCTAGGGACTGCATCTTTTCCAACTGCGAGCCTTTTCCAGTTCCTGCTGGATGTATGTGAAACATGCTGATGAACTACTCTACCAGTAATATAACCTTTGTCACCTCAATACAACTTTAATGCAGTATGTTCAGTTACAGTGTGAAGTTGCGGATTCGCTTTGTATTGTCTCACAATACCTACTGGCTTCCAAAATTGTTTGCAACATCCCTGGATCTTGTCAGGGATTGTCAGTTCGGAGTTGAATTTGAAATGAACCCTAATCCTTTCCTGTGCTGAGTCTGTAGAGGGAGCTAATGTAGCTGTAATAGGCTTCCCCTTTCTACTACAGAGCAGCTACAATTATGCGCATCCTTTCAGGCCACAACTTGCTGTACAGAATGCATAGTTTGAGGCCAGTTATTCAATGAAGGTTTTTGTTGTAGTTGTGTATACAATTAAATAGATTTTTTTGTCATGTGCTCTCTGGGGGAGAGTTTTGTTGCTTAGAGCACTAGGCAAGCATGGGGCTGATGCATGGAACTTTCTGCAGTGTCTCTCAAAGGTAAATTAGATAGTTTCCATTAAATAGAGAACAATTCAAATTTCCTCTGAGAAACTGTGTAAGGCAGCTGTCTGTATGGTATGTTATTCTTTAAAGCATGCATGTTCTTGAAATGCAAACTCTTTGAGCATTAGAAATCCTGTGCAAATTAGTATGTTGGCATCTCAAATACACATTTGTAAACTTATGTAGGACTAAAACAGTAGTGCATAATTTTAGCCATAATAGGAATTTTCTTTAGATTTGAGGTTTTCCCCCACTTGAAACAAGCATCATCTTTCCTCTCCTAGAATATCCAAGTCTAGAGATGAGTAGAATTGTGCTGCTTCATTAACTCTGAACTAGTTAATGAAATTGCACAGCAGAGTGTCTGTACTACTGACAGAAGTATAAATGTATTACGCATTCATTTAATAGTCATAGTTATAGTCCATTTAAATTGAAAAATTGTAAATCGGTATTTACAAATACACACTTCACTTGGATTTATATAAAAGTGGCCATACTCCCATTCCTGCTATAGATCTTGTATTCTCAAATTGTCTTTATCAACGTTTTTCTTTTAATACTCTTCTCCCGTGCACTACACTGGAATATGAAAACATTAGCTAGCTATGATGCAGTGCAGATCAAAGCTCCCCTGTAATGCAGCTATTCAGAGGAGTAGAATAAATTTTGCGATCCAGGTTTGCTATGTTACAAAACATACAAATTTTCGTACTATAGAGGATGATTAAATCGTCTCTACTCAAGACAGTCTTTAACTAAACTAGTATGCTATTTGTATGCAAGTGGTTTACACAGGGCACTACAGGGAAACTTGCATTATAGATTGCAGTACATCTATGTATTTAGGGTCTGGAAGATACTAAATCATTATGAAGGTTAGTTTCTCCCCTTCATAGTTTAAGGTTTTTCGTTTCTTAAATTTTTTCACCCTGACATTTTCATTATAATCGGTTTGACATGTACCACTGATGGCATTCATCATGACTGGAAAGCTGGCCCTTTCGGTAGTGTTGACCATTGTTCAGATTCACAATACTGCATTATAAAGATGATGCCTGTGTTTCTACCTTTTATCCTTCTCAGACAACTTAGGGCATGTACAGAAATATACATCTCCATCTGATAGTATTGTCTTAGTTAATAGGGCAAGTGATCCTGTTGAATCACACTTCAGTAACCTCTAGAAAGTAGCCCCTTAATTTGATCATTCGTAATTTTACTCCTTCTGTACATTAGATTATTAGTTTTCCCTTTTATTTAAATGAAATGACAATTTAAGAATGTTTCTATCTGGCTACACTGTGCTGCACAATTTCCACATTTACAGGAGTTGGTAAACTAGATAAGCTTTATTTTATATTCCCCCCCAGGAAGAGGAAGCCAAACAGCTTGTGAGAGATGCCATCGCAGCTGGCATATTCAATGATCTGGGCTCCGGCAGTAACATAGATCTTTGTGTTATAAGCAAAAACAAGTTGGATTTTCTCCGTCCTTACAATGTGGCCAACAAAAAAGGCGAAAGGTTAGTATTTCCGAAGCCGCCTATTGTCCAGTCTTTCCCTAACATTCCAGACATTTCAGTCAGATCCTTCCCAGTACATTTTGATACTGCTTTTTCAGTGTCTACCACCATTAGCTCCTGCCCTCAGACAGAGGAAGGGCTCACCCATGTTTGGAGAATAGACACTGCATGTGGTTGCTGAATTTAAACTCACTCTCTGGCTCACTAGCATTTCCTTTAACACACAGAAGGTTGTAGAGGTTTTTCTATAAATCATTGTGGGAGGAACTGTCAATTGTTCTATGGCTAACTTAGGCCTAACAAAAAAAGTCAGTATAATGCAAAGAAGATAAGGAATTTAGGGGAACAAATGTTGCAGTTGTAAGCAATGCTCCTTTCCCCTGGAACATCCCTCTCTTGACCTTTTCACCACCTAGAGTTTTGTGCTATTTATGTTCTCCAGCTCCCTAGTTTGACAGGCCACAGCAAAAGACAGATCCTGCCATAGCCCTCCTTTCACCATGCTGTGTGTAAAACTACAAATGTGACAAACCATTTTATGCTGTTGCTCTTTCTTCCTTCAAAGCCAAAGCTGATGCATTTTGAATTCTCTGAATTTAAACTTCCAAGAAATTAGTTAAGTACAGCCACTCTACCCTATCTACATATGATTCCGCAGTGCAGTTTTCATGATTGAACTCAGAGAAGTGACAGAACCTTTTAGGAATACTCAAGGCATGGAGATGGTGAAATTCCAAAGTAAGCAAATGTGGGTGCAGTTAGTTGGGTAAGAGACCAGCTGAAAGTTTAACTGCTAACCATGCAGCAGTCACTCCTGCACACTGCATTGCCTAATTAGTGAGTCACAGCTCCTGCAAGCAGTTGAAAGATTTTGCAATATGTATATTTACACAAGGTGTAATGTGGTTGTGCAATCTTACATACCATTGCAGAAATAGTGGAATGGAAATAAAAATTCACCTTTCTTTAAAGCAAACAATAGGCAAAGGCACAGCCAATCAGCCCAACATATTCATAGTAGTTCTACTTGCATAGCTCTTGTCTGTTAGCCTTTCCATTATAAACCTCCATGGGATATGATATTGAATTCCCTCTCAGCTGGAACTTGTTCATATAAGTCCATGAGAGAATTCTGCAATTGTAGGGTAATTCAGATAATTTTGAATTCTATGGTACAATCATATTGTGTGTGTGGGGCCGGCCTCTAGGCTAAGATCAAATGTGGTGTGAGTAACAGTCACTGCCTTAGTCTTTCAGGCTTGCAGAGTTTTTTTAGACTGCAACTTTAAAAAGCCAAAGTAAATTTAACATTTTTGTTGAGCAAGATGTAGCAGTATTCTGCTACTGACTATGAAAGTTAGTGCTGTCCTGAACAGGACACCTGCAATTATGTGCTCATCTATTAAAAAATGCAGCATTCAGGAAAATTACACTATTGCATTTACTTCTGGCTTAGCTGGGGCTTCTCTTCATTTAAATTGTAAGGTGTTTCATGTAACTTCACCACGCATCTGTTCCTTTAGGTTAAGATTCAGCCTTAATGTTTTTAATAACCTCTTCTTTGATATCCACTTTGTCTGGATTAAATTCTAGGGAAATTCTCTTATGTTGGGGAGTTGCTCTGTAACTTTCATTGATTATCTTTTCAACAGGTATGGTAAGTACAGGTGTGAAAAAGGAACAACAGCTGTTCTTGCAGAAAATGTGGCTCTCCTGGACCTTGAAGTGGTGGATGAAACAGTACAAACTATGGACACTTCCTGAAGTATTGTAACACCGAATTACTACATTAGCCAGGTCTGGTTTATATTAGAAGCCTTCCTGCATGGAAAAACCACAATTTATAGTAAATAAATGGGTTCTGACCAATTTGTGGGGTGAGTTTTTCTGGTTTTCATTGTTGATTGGTTCTGTAAGTAAGGAATGGTAAGTCAGCCAAACAAAAACCTCTTACCATCTTATTAATGATCCGCTGTCTGAAAGGTTGTCATACACATTGTAAGCTATGAGTGAGTCACAGGGCAGAGGTCTGAAGTACATGTTCAGCTAGTTGGGCCATTCCCTCTTGAGTGGATGCCACTGTCATTAATCAGTTGCTACCTGTACTTTGGGTAGTCAAGATAGGACTAGCAGAAAAAGCTACTACCACTAAGTTCAGTGGCTTCTCCATCTCTTCTATTTCAACACAAAAAACAGCTAGACATTGGTAATAGAGTCAGGATAGCCTCTAACCTGTACAACAGCACAGTGGTTAGACGTTCTTAGAAAGCAGAATTTGTCAGCAGAACTGGTGTAACTTTGATTTAGTCCATTTCCTTACAAGTTGAGCTTGATGCAGTGTGAAACACTTTACAAGAACAATTTTAGAACTGGACTCAGTCATTTTGCACCAAAACACTTTTTGTTACTTAACACTGGACTCAAATATATAGTTTTTTTTTATAAAGGAAGTTTATTTTGTAAATCATGGTTTTATTTATCTAAATGCACAGTTGCAAAAAATTTACCTTTTTAAAATACATTTACTTATAAGCACTAATAGATCTTATGTAGCAAGGAAGTGACCAGACTTATCAAAACACTCAAGTAATTTGAGCCTTGTTGACAGCCAAAGAACTTTTATTCTACATTACACCAACAGAGGCATTGCACAACCATGTCTATGAATGTGTAAGTTGTTACTATAGTTCAAAGGAAACCTGCAGTACAAAGGTGACAATCTTTATTATATTTAAATATACTAAAAATCTGGCTTCTTGATCATTTCTGAACATGTTAGCATTGGGAATGGAGGAAGCATTCTAGCCTCTCTCCTACTGAATTGAATATCCTGGCTCCCACAGGAGAGCAATAGCCTGGACTTCTTAGCGGGAAGTATCAGTAAAATGGCATCTTACATTTAAGAGATACCAGCATCAGTCACAGCAATGAATATCTTTAGCCAAATATTTTGAAATTCAGTTGAAAGGAGTTTAACTGGACACTGCAGTTTTCCTTTAAGTAGTGAGAATTAGGTTTAAAAAAATCCATTCAAAGCATATACATGTATTTAACCCTCTTACCCTAATTTCCAAGCAACTATGGATTTTTTTTTTTTTTTTTAAAAGAGTAAGGTGTCACAGGCTGTATTTAAACACTTGAACAACTGTCACCCACAAACATACATTATAGCAATGGACTCTACCTCACACAGAAGAAACACTATAACAGTACAAGTTTATTTCCCCTGGATGTTGTCCTTTGAGATTAACTGCAGCAGTTCCCTTGAACAGTTAGGTGAAATGGAAACACTTGAACGTGAATCCACAAGTTTGGTTTCTAAAGCAGTGAATACTTTTCATTGTCACTAATGAAACAAAGCATTGATTCAATGAATGAATTTTGTTGACTGAAAATTTTTAAGTCTTTAAGACTATTTTTTTTAAACAAAATGTCTCCTTCAAATCAGCTTGAGTTTTATAAAAATTCACATTTTATAAATTAGCTTTCACAGTTAAATAGGTATGGGCTGATCCTTATTTAAAATTACACAAAGCATTGGTCTTATTTCATGCTAAAATGTAAATAATATTACTATGTTTGAAAAAAAACACTGCTTTCCTTACATTTTATTTATGAATGGCTAAAGTACCATTGGATTTGGTAAAAGTATCTTCCCCAAAATAGAATTGGCTTAGAGTAATACTGGTTTTATAATAGACTTTTAGCCTAACAAGATTAATGCCAAAGGGGAAAATACATTTATAAAAATACATTGCTTATAGAAGCAATGCTTTTCAGGTATATGCTAGACTCACCTCATTGTCTATAACCAAGTTAACAGATAGATGCATCTGCAAAATTTTCACTCTAAATTTTCAAACAAGTGTCCCTCCCTTCCTGTTTTTGCAAAGGAGGGGATAAAACACATAGCTGAATGCTTAAAAAATATATGAACTAAAAACTGAAATTGCTATTAACCATGTGCAGAAGAGGCAAGGTAGCAGTTATACAAATTACACAAAATCTACTGCAATTCTTACATTAGTATAAAGTGATTTCACTGAAGGAATTATTTCAATATTTCACATTACGGTTAAAATAAAGGGGTGTGACAAAGGCTCAATGAGACACCCCTGTTAATATAATCTATTCTAGATTACACACAACAGTTTTAAGAAAGGACCCTTAAATGATCTACATCAGTAATATGTTATTGGCTTTGAAAAAAAAAAATGCTTGCAATACCTCATAGAATCTTCACTTTAAAGCATGACCACCTGGTAAGAGTCCTTGTCAAATAACCTGTAGAAATAATGGAGCATCTTGCTACGAGTGCTCAACTCTCTCACTTGAGTTTGACTAGGCACCGGTCGGTTTCATCTGAGAAATAAAAATTCAAGTAAGACTAAGCTGTGATGGCTTTTCTTAGAGAGTGTTTGCAGATGATTCAAGTGCTGGAGGTCCAAACATGCATCTGTTTTGCTATTTGGTGCACATAACCAATGTCAGGTCTCTGATCTGGATCAGGGTATATGCACATGCTGACCAATTCCCGTAGCTGAAAAGGAAGGAAGAATTGCATGAAAATATAATGTACCACCCTGTTCCTTTTTGGAAAGGGGAAGGGACTATTTGAATGCAAAGAACCCTGGATTGGAATGTCAACTCCTGTATTCTTTTTCACCTGCTATCTGTTCATGGCAAATCAGGAAGTGTGTGTGTGTCCAGTTTCCCTATCTGTAAAATGACTTGTCCCTACCCAGACAATTCACTTTATAGCACTGAAGTCTAATATTCAAGTTGGTGCATTTAGTTATGGCTTCTTAGACACATTCTGTACCCTAAAGAGTTTGCAATCTAAATGTAACATAGGAGAGAGGAGGCAACAACCAGTGGTTAATCAATTACATTTAGCATTTTATTAATTTAAAAAACTTTGTAATTTCCCCCCCTATGTTTAATGAGTCAGAGCAGGGGTGACCAGTCAAAGGCAGATGGCTACCTGAGCGAAGAGAACAGTTAGCAGGTGCCTGAAGGAGGAGTATGTGTTTGCTTTGTGTACAGGAGGTGAGACACTCAATCATGAATGGGAAGGAGGCGGTGAAGGGTTCGGTAAGGCAGGAAGAGTAGGTGAAACAGCAGTCGGGATGAAGTAGGAGAGTAGAGCTGAGCTTAGCTTTAACAGCGAGGACAAGGAACTCAAACTGGATAGGAAAAGATAGGTAGGAAGGGCTACAGAATGACATGATCAAGATTTGGATGCAGGGGAAAAGCATAGAAAAGAACAGAAAATGAGCCAAAATTGCAAGTTTGCAGAGATAAGATGGAGAAATGGAAGTGAACTGTGGTGTTCAATTCAAGGAAGTTCTGTTCAGAGCACACTTCTATATAATGATTCTGCATTGCATCGTGGCAGTTAGCCAGTTCAAGATTGAATTAAGTTTTGAAAAGCACTTTGAGATCCTTAGACATAAGATAGAGCACTAGCTGTGCGAGACACAGCAGCGTGACAGTGACACTCTTGACTCCAGGACCTTAGTGGAGAAAAGAGATGGGTCACTGATTATAAGTAATAAAATGCAGAAGGACCAGAGTCTCCCTACCTCCCCATCCTCTTTATTGTACACATGAAAGATTGTAGCTTTTAATTATACAGACACCGAAAGCTGCTCGTACCCCCGAGGCATGGGGAGAAACAGTCTTGAGCCTCTGATCTTCTCACATCCTCCCAGTAGCCACACTGCCAATTATTTTAATGGTAATTAAAAGCATGACCGTACAGCCATCAAGCACACATCTTCAGCTGGATTTACACAATTGAGGTTTTTCACTTCTGAATGGCAGTAGGTCCTGTAAAATGACAATTGTTTCTGGGCTTAAAGCAGATTACACTAGGAATGGTAGCACAATGGTACAGAGTGAACAATGATCGTGTTTATATAAAGGAGACATACCACAAGGGAAAAGTGCCAAAATAGACTTAATAAACTACAGGTACTGATATAGCCTTACTACCTAGGATGGGGGGGGGGGTGGAGGGGAAGAGGAGGATGGTATGCTTTGTCATCTCTGCTATGGCCACAGTATAAACTCATTACTATTAATTTTAGTGAAAAGTGCTCAGATACTCTAGTAAAGTCTATAGCGAACTCCATGGACCCTTTGACTCTCTCTTTGAGGGATAAAAACAAGTGTATGCTGTTTATATCTGATAACAGCTAAACAAAGTCTTAGCATGTGCCTGTACCTTGAATTATAAAATGGATGGTATTTTATTAATCTCAGATGATGCCAACCTCTTTAGAATGTATTAAAATAATAAGCAGTCAATGTAAAGTTATGTGAAATCAACCTGCTGCCTTTTGGTAGGGTAAATTGTGCTGCTCGAACTCAGAATGATGGAGAGGCAAAGATTTTCCTCCAACAACCATCCTAGCATGCAAGAGCTATATACAACTTCCATTCTTATCTACTCGTAGGTCACAGATGAAGGCTTGATAATCACTGCAAATAAGTGTTTGAAATGATTTGATCAAATTCCCTTAAGCAGACAGACTGGGGAGTTGGAACATAAGAAAGGCCCTACTGGGTCAGACCAAAGGTCCATCTAGCCCAGTATCCTGTCTTACGACAGTGGCCCATGCCAGGTGCCCCAGAGGGAATGAACAGAACAGGAAATCATCTAGTGATCCATCCCCTGTTGCTCATTCCCAGCTTCTGGCAAACAGAGGCTAGGGATGCCCAGCCTGGCTAATAGCCATTGATGGACCTATCCTCCATGAACTTATCTAGTTCTTTTTTGAACCCTGTTATGGTGTTGGCCTTCACAACATCCTCTGGCAAGGAGTTCCACAGGTTGACTGTGCGTTGTGTGAAGAAATACTTCCTTTTATTTGTTTTAAACCTGCTGCCTATTAATTTCATTTGGTGACCCCACTTCTTGTGTTATAAGTAATAAACAACACTTCCTTATCTACTTTCTCTACACCATTCATGATTTTATAGACCTCAATCATATCTCCCCTTAGCTGACTGTTCCAAGCTAAAAAGTCCCAGTTTTATTAATCTCTCCTCATACTGAAGCCGTTCTATACCCCTAATTGTTTTTGTTGCCCTTTTCTGAACCTTTTCCATTAGATCTTTTTTGAGATGGGGTGACCACATCTGCACACAGTATTCAAGATGTGGGCGTACCATGGATTTATATAGAGGCAACATGATATTTTCTATCCTATTAACTATCCCTTTCTTAATGATTCCCAGCATTCTGCTCACTTTCTGATGGCCGATGTTTTCAGAGAACTATGGCCATTTCTAGTTGTCTGTTCCAGGGAGGGAGCCTATCATGACAAGAGAAAATATCTGGATGGCTTAGCTTTAAAAAGCCCCAGACCAGGAGCAATTCATTTTAAGGAGCTTTATTAAAGCAGGGCACTTTAATTACTCAAGTTTACTCATTTGATCTGGAGCTGAGAGCATAGTGTACGTGAGAGATTCATGGGATCAGAAATCAGCCTGCAGTGTAACACATTAGCAGAGCTCAACCTTAGCTTCAAGATCGGTGTTAGAGAGGCAAAGGGGAGATGTGCCATGAGCTGCCGAGGATGACTGAGAAACATTCAGCCTCACGGCGTGGGCAAGAGAGAGAGTCAGCCTCCTCTCAGCTCCGATCCTCAATGCGTGAGGATATGCAGGCTGCTTTTTCACATGGCTCACGGGCCAACAGGCCGTGACAATATTAGAGCGGGCTCAAGAATTCACCCATAGCTACAGCATTTTCCGGAGAGACTATTGTGGTGGCCTGCTCCCTGAACCAGCTTCACTTTGTGCTTGCTTGGTTTAGGAAGTCCATCTGCTCCCACCCCTGGCCATTCACTCTGACAGTGTTACCATTTGGGTATCTCATACCGTAAAGAACTAAAGCAAACACGGCCCATACTACAGTCATGTTCCAGCATAAAAAAATTAAGCTTTGTGGCTTCATGTAACAGCAGCAACTAATACGGTGAAATAAGCCAGAGCCAAAGGCCTAGCCCTCTCTCAGACTTCGTCAGGCATTCAGTTAAGTGTATGAACGCCATCTGTAGTCTAGTTCTCTAGGACCTGGTGCTTTTGAGCTTTAAACCATCCTTCTCACCCTAGACTGTATCACTATACTACACACACTCTTTAGCAGTGCCAGAGGAAAGCAAACAGACAGTAATTGTAAAGACAGGAAACACATCTGTCAAGTTACACTAATTCCTACTGCCAGCAGGCATATCATGAAGTGCATGCTATAACAGCACAGCAAATGGAAGTTACTCTTTATGAAGGCTGTCTGGAAAAACAGCACTTTCTAGAAGAGTTTACAATTTTTTTTTAAGTTGGTTGCTTAGCAAGAATGCAAACTCTGTGAAAACCAGAAGCTCTGGTGTCTCTTCAGGAACACAGCACCCCTTAAAGCCAAGACCCTACAATGTATGTGCACACGAGACAACCAGCATTTAGAGTCTGTTATGGTCAGGACACTATGGGTATGTTTCTTGCCCACAGAGCAGGACAACTGAGAAATAAACCAGTTCTTTGTGACCAACTTGCTGACTCACAACTCAGGGTAGGAAGTTAATGCTTAGAACAGATGCTCTGAAAGACAGCAGTGTGTGTGTGTTATCCTTCACCTGAAGAGGTGGGGGAACTGATTGTACATGTACATTCTTATCTTAATATTACTACACATTTGCTTTGACTACAGTGGTGCCTTTTGAAACCTCCCAGAATCCATTTCTTCTGTAAGGCACTTGGGGATAGAGGTCTCCAGAGGGTACTGAAACTGAAATGGCTGGTGTGGATGCTGTATATCATTTGAGTCAAAGCTGGTTCTATCCCACCAGTTGAATTAGGAATGGTTCGGCTCTCTAGCACAGACAGAGTCTCTGCCTTCAGGCTCAAGGAGACAGCACCATGCTAGTCCCGCTGGAGAGATGCTGTCTTGTGAGAAATGTCATGCTTTAAACACCGAAGCTCAAATTCTGGTGAGTAACGTGAAATTATCGGAAGTCCCTAAGAGTTTAGTCTCCCCTCAGTGACTGACACCTCCCACATGTGCCCCTTTCACTAACGGTGCCTCACTGCAGCCAATCCAAGTCTTTATTAAGGGGGAAAAATCTACTGGCTTGGCAGGTTTAGGGATCTGTCCCCTCCAGGCCTGTGACTCCTGTTAACATTACGGGGAGCGATCTGCATCCATCCAGAGGAGACATAACCCTGCAACGAGCATACTGGATTTTTCCAGAAGTGCACACTTCATTTCACAAAAGCTGCTGTGTGCAATGGAGCCGGAGCCAGAGCCCAGCTGCTCAGCTTTGTCTAGTACTATTTCCCAATGCTTTGTGCACAGATCTGGCATGGTACCTTTCCCTGGGAGCCAAATGTCAGCAGCTTAAGAGGATGTGCAAGTGAACTGGTTGCCAATTAAAGTGCTCTCAACACAGTTTTATTTATTTTGTCGTGTCTGTTTCTACAGCGTTTACAGGGAGATTGGCATATATCACAAACACAGGGGAGGGGAGGTCACGGTATGGATGCCCCATTTTTTGAATATGAAAAACTGATTTCAAACCCCTTTTGTTTTATGAAACATTCCGACTCCTTCCTTCCTCCAGCATCCTCTTACCTCTAACTAGTTAGAGAGTATGTAAAACTAAGTGGGGATATTTCTCTAATCCCAGGAAAGACGTACTCAGGCTGAGTTCTCTAGATTACCTGCATCTATGTAGTTTGTTGCTTCTCATTTTTACCAGGCTGCCGCTGTACAACCCGATAGCAAAGATGTTTTGAGCATCACCACAGTCCCCTTCTGGGGAATAACCTTGGAATATACATGGACTGTCTGCTAGCTGCCCTGGATTTTATTTCCCCTGTACCCTGTCTCTCACTGCACAGAGCTCTGCTTCTACTGAAAAACTACAAGTTAGACTCTCTCAATTCCTTAACTTCCTTTCATACACTAGGCAGCTATTTCTGAAAGAAGAAATGGAGGGAAAGAACTGGTTGTTTAGGGCAATTCATGCACTTATCAGGAGACTTGGTTTCCCGTCTGATTTAGGTCCACATGAAATGGATTTGGTGGGCTTCAGTCTAGCTGACATTTGGCCACATTGAAAAAGCGCCACACAACTGTCATAAAAGGTCCACTGCAAAAGAAGGGGGTGGCTGCAACTGGATTTAAGCACAATGGCAAAGGGTTGGGAGCAAGCATGCTCAGCAGTAACTTGTGATATCGCTCAGTCCAGCCACTGCTTTCCGTCTCTTGCTTTCATAGCAATAAAATTAACCAGACGTTAAAAAGCCCCCATATGGCTCCTGCTTAGATGCTTATTGTACTAGGCTAATCACTTCCCTTCCTCCTTTTAGTATCATTTTTCCCTTGTTATACATTTAAACAAACCGAGGACTTTATAGACTAAATTTAAACACTGTTTTATGGTATGTTATTGTAGGGAGAGGTGTCAGGTTTTCCCCAGGTTTCATCGTCATGTTTTGCTAGTGCAGGAGCGCTCCAGATCAGACCACTCCTCGTTACTGGAAACTTCTTTTTGTTCCCCATTGGGCTCCATTTACTTTGCTGGTGCTTGGATACCATGGTGAGAAGTATTTTAGCCAGATGTATGCTAATCTAGAGGTCCCCAATCCTTTTCAGGTGTTTGGCGGGGAGGGTCTACTTCAGATATAGCCAAAAACCAGTTCCCTGTCTTCATGCACACTCTGCCCCCTCCCTCCTGGGTCAGTTATTTTACCCCCACTGGTCACCACTTTCCAATCTGAGCAATCTCAGGTGCCCAATTTACCTTTTCAGAATAATGTTCAGCTGGAAGAGGAGGGTAGTCACATTGTTCTATCTTTTGGCAAAGAGAAAACAGATTCATTTTATCTCCATAGAAAGGACTCTGAAGAGCTGCCATCTGTAGAGAAAAATGGAAGACAGTTTTAAACTGTGAAGGGTTAGAAGCTCCCAGTACTGCTGATTTGCAATAGCAAGTTTTTCTCTGTGACAAGGTACAAATGATTGATATCGTTGCTCTCTGACAGTGTACGCAAATGGATACCGTTGCACTTTGAGACATCAGTTTGTACACTGCCAAGCACCTATTACCAGATGTACAGCATACTTGCCATTCCCTCATCAGCCCTATGCAGTGGATAAAAGCTTTTTAGAAACCACGTGTTGTTTAGGGAAGAGGATTCTAAAAAGCTTTTGTCCCTATGCAGCAGATGTCCATAAGCAAACAAAAGCTGTGTCAGGCAACAGCAGTTGCACAAAGCACCTCGAGTCACAGAGCACCCCATCCACAAGAAAGGCACGAGATTTGGTATTTCCATAGTGAAGTCAGACCTTTGCCTGTCCCCTATTCAGAAGGCTGGAACTCTGGTTTACCATGCTGCAGGGACACACACATAGAGGTCTCAGGCAGCTAAACTGGTTTCCTGGGGTCCCCAAGGGGTGAGAGAGAATTCTTGTAACCAAAGAAAACACCCAAGCAGAATGGAGAGTCACAGACCAAACACCTCCCCCCACTTTCTTCAAATGATCAATGAACACTCATTACACTTTCCTGGCCCTCATTACACAGGAGAGGCTTCTATGTTTTCCCCCAGCACTGTAATTATTTTTTCCTAAAATGTCTTACATGTGGGACTCTGTGAATATGGCTGGGCAGCGATTTTAGATGTACACCAAAGAAAAATTATAAATATCAATGTTACTTAAACCAAGGAAATGGGATTTCTGTGCTGCAAGAAAATTATTGTTCTAAACCAATTGCATGAAGTGGAATATGATAACCTATTATAAAAGTGATAATCTTTTAAAAGTAAAAGCCCTTTCGCCTTTGATGCATGTTACAGTTTCAATCTACTTCAGTTACAGTCCTGTTCAGAACAGAGCATATTTGCTCTCTGAGCCTGCTCAATTTTTAGTGGACTGTTGTAAAGAGTAAATTGATGCTTTCTGGACAACAAGCTGCTACCTAAAATTCGAAGTCTTTATAAATATGAACAGTCTGCTTGATATTTTGAATAAAGCAAAACCACGTGTTGTTTAGGGAAGAGGATTCTAAAAAGCTTTTGTAACCAGGCTACTGTGTCTTTTCCTAATCAGCTTATTTTTTTCATTTTAGTTTCTTTGGTTCCTGAGCCCCTAATCTCAGTATATTTGAATGTACTTTTGAATGGAAGATTCAAGCAGCCAGGATAACACGATGGAGGGTTTTTCAGGAGCTAAGATACAATTGCATCTTTGTGGGAGGAAATCAATTATGCTGCAAGTCCTTAACTGAGAGCTCTAAATGAACTTTAAATGCTGAGCCCCAGAACAGCAGCCATGAAGAGATGTGTGTTTGTGCACTTACAAAATACGGCATGAATAAATAATGCCTATTTAAAACAAACATTGTGAGTTGAGTACCTTTTTGCTCTCTCTCTCAAACTACGATTCAAAAACAACAAGCCCACGATCCAGAGTATGTTCTGGCAATGTCAGGCGCAAGCCCAAGACGGTTCACCGTTACAACTGTCTCCAGGAACAGGAACAAATGAAATTTGCCATTTACATATAAGTGAACCAATAGCACTAATAAGAATGGTCTTCAAAAGAGAAAACCATGAGCAGCAGAGAGGCTCAGTAAGCAAGAGGCATGTCACCTCAGCATGCAACCCACACGGTGCCCCATCTGCTTATTACTCTATAACATTGTTCAAGTGCTTTTTGTCACTCTCACTAGCTGTCACATGCCACACCACACAGCAGCGTAATACCTCCTCCTAATGAAGCGCTACCGGATAGTTGTTGATATTATCTATTCTGTTTAGAAGATCTTTTAAAACCATTTTGATGCAAGCTGCATCAAAACAGCAAGCTTTTCATATTAACGCCGGCTGAAGTTGATGCTTCTCGCTATGGTTTTAATAAGGGGCTATTTGAAAATTGTTAGTCTTTTGCTCATTATCATGTACTGTAAAGCTATCCAAAGAATATCTTGTTGCTGACATACACAGCAAGCTCCCAGCAGTACTTAAAAAAAAAAATCAACTCAAGACACTCTGCTCTGAAATTCTATAGTTTAGATACGTACATTGACAGATTATTAGTGGTTTGAGGACAGAGGTGCAGCCCATGAATTACATCAGGTTTTGAAGACACTGCTTTCAGGCTTGCTCTGTGCAGGTAATAGAAAGTTTTTAACTCAGTCAAACCTCACCAATAAACAAACCAGATTGTTCTCACAACAAAACTGGTGGACTCACTACACTTCCCAGCAAAGGTTTTTGTTTGTTTTAAAGAATAGCAGGATTCTGCAGTGTATTTTACTAAGAGTTCACTAATATACAAAATATGTCCCATGTATTAGCAGAGCAGGACAAATTATTAAAATTAAAGTATACTTGGTAAAATAAAAGGACTAAAGTACATTTTGTGGGACTGTAGCCACAATTTTTATTGGTACATCACTCACTAATTTGCCAGATATTAATGGAAAAGAGTTTCATTGTCAATTTAGAGAAACAGTGATGCATTTTCAAGTTTAAATATATTTCAGGTAATTCTTGCCTATGTCGTGTCAGATGTCCAAACATGCTTACATATGGCAACTCAGGTGGGATTTTCAAGGTACCTAAAATTACTCTGAAATTCAATAGATGTTAGGTGCCCAATTCCCTCAAGCTCCTTTGAAAATCCCAGCTTCACTTTTCTTGTAGATTTCCAGCTGTAGCTACTTTGTGTAACATGTAGTTAGGAATGTTTGCAGAACTGAATTTCACAGTACGAATGAAATCTAACATCATGTCCTCCTGTAGCAGGCAGCTAGATATGCCTACTGAACAGACAGCAACTGCAGGCTGGGAGAACATAAGAAGTGTACATGATGCACACAGATAAGAATCTTTCGTCAGTGTCTACTTTGTATCTTTTTGTGTTTCCGAGTTTCACAGATTATCAGTACATACTGTATACTCTTAAATGTCATCAGTGATAAACAGGATCTTCAAAGAGCAAACTGGCATTAGTAATTTAAAATTAAAAAAGGGAGCACAGATTCCATGGTTTCTCTGAGATATGGTGACGATCTGTGTGTTACAAATACAAAGCAGAGTCAGGAAAATGGTAACCAAAAGCATACCAGATAGGTCTTGTAGACTTCAATAAAAAGTCAGTAATTCCTGGCAATTTGAAGATCTTTCAATTACAATTAAAATCCCTGTCCATATCTCCTTACATAGCCATATGCAAAGTAAAACAAAAAATGAGCACAATACTCATGTTCTTTTCAAGACTGGCAAATAGAAAATTAAAACTGAAAAAGAAGATGCCTTATAAATTCTGACTAGAACAGCCAAGAATGTGAGCTGGAGGATTGTGAGTGCAGGCATTCCAAATGTATTGCGAACAACAGTTTGTGATGCCACATTTGGGTTTGGTTTTGACATTTTGGTTAGAACAATTACAGCAGAATGGCCAGATCTCCATTTAAAATTGACCATCACACCGCATGACTGGTTTAAAAAATATGAAATCCTGTTAGTGTTTAAATTGATCATCTTGTTAAAAGTGCTAAAGCCATCGCTTGTGGCTACATTCTGGAAACTGAGAACTTAATTTTATCCCCTTGAAGTTATTTGGATGACAGATTTCCAAGGGAAGTGGGGAATGAAGACACCTCCCACTATTTTGATAAGATTTAATAAAAATCAATGTGTGATTGTAAATGTCACAGGAAGATGGTGCTATATGACATAACATCTTCCCCCAATATTACTCAAGTGAATTCCAATTGACATGCACATCTCTGAAGGTAATTTGTACAGTAAATCTCTCGAGTTTATCTCCCAAATAATGTCTGAAAAGAGGTATCAGAAGTGATTCATAACCAGCCAAACATCATTATTTTCCCACTTTTTAGCCCAATGGGAAAAAAAAGTTTTTTATTACAAGAAATCGGCATGAATAAAATAAAGATCCTTCAAAGAGATGTATAGATTTGATTTTTCAAATAATTTAAGCAAAGTTTAAAATGTCTAAAAATAATAACTTCTTATTCACTGAAATCAAACGGTAACTGGCCAACATTTCTTGCAAGGTCAAAATATCAGACCTTGTCCACAACTTAAAGGGTTTCCTATATACACAGTAAGTACAAAAATGCTTTTCAAACCACAGATTGCACACACAATTATACAATTACCACCACAAAAGCATATTTATTTTACCAAGCAAGCTAGCATGCTAGGACGCTTAGACTACTATACAAAGAGGGGACCCTAATGTGCAGCAAAACCATATCTTAGCATAAGGTTAAATACGTCTCTCCAAACAAAATCTGAGATCTTCTCTACAGCAGAACTCATACTTAGGAACAAACTTAAAGCAGTCTGACCAAGAACTCACTTTGAACTGATCAGTGATGGGGCAGCACCATTTAACCTGGGTTACTGTCAATATTGCTCTTATCACCAGTAGGGCTAATGGTGCAAATAAAAGACATCAGAGCTTCAAATGAGCAACAACCTTTACTGGAAATCTCAGTTTCAGGTCAAATCTGAACAATTCCAGCTATTTTTAATGTAAACATTTTATTAAATTCTTAAAGCCCAAGTTTCCTTCACAATGAACCTATAAAGAGAAGTCTCTGGGATGCATTTCAGGTGATGGAAACATGATACACACCTTTTAGATACTGCTACACTTTATAGTTCCATTGTGTATACTGCTAGTATCTTTAGATACTAAGGTTCCATGCACGTAAAGCAGCAGGCTTTTTAAATTGGTTTGTAGATTCATCGGTTTTAAGTCCAGAAGGGACCAATGTGATCATCTGGTGTGATCTCCCGCACAGCACGGCCATAGGATATCCCTGAATTAATTTCTGTTTGAACTAAAGCTCATCTTGTAGAAAAACATCTAAATCTTGAATTCAAAATTTCCAGTTAAATCCACTACAACTTGTGATAAGTTGTTCCTATAGTTAATTACCCTCTGTTAAAAATGTGCTTTGTTTCTAGTCAAAATTTGTTGTTGCTGCTGTTGCTTTAGGACTGAATTAATTTGAAGTCTTTTGTATTCCTTTCCTAGAGGTCGCATGAATTTTAAGCATGGACCCAGAAACATTTTACTCAGCTGGAGTACGTTTCCACAATTGTTTATGATAATGAGAGCCTAGAACCAAGTTGTGCTTTCCTCCTTTTCCAGCACGAGGCTATCACACACTGCTGTTAGCACCTAAGTTCCCACTATGCTGCGTAGTCACGCAGCAGCCTATTAAGCGCCGCACAGATACTCAGGGCTGCGGTGGGGAGAGGCGCCTCTCCCCCAGCCGTGGACCTGCCGCAGCAGGGAAAGGCACCTCTTCCCGCCAGCCCCAGCCCAGCCCCGGCAGAGAGGCACTCATTCCCCGGTCCCAACCTAGCCCTGGCGCGGCCAGGGGAGAGGTGCCTATCCCACAGCCCTAAGGCCAGGTGTTGCTGCGGGGAGAGAGAGCTGGGGAGAACCTCTCTCCCCACTGTAGCCCCAGGGCAGCCTGCACCCCAAGCACTTCATCCCTGGCCCCACCCCCCCGCCAGAGCCGTCCCCAGAGCCCTCCCCTCCGCACCCTAACCCTCTGCCCCAGCCCTACTCCAAACCCCTCGGCCCCACCTCCATATTGGTGGACATAACAAAATTCATTCCGCACAAGTGTGGGAACACTGGTTAGCACAGCTTTTTCATTAGGCTAAAAGCCCTCTTTCCCATCTGGGCCACATTGCCCTGAGTAGGCAGCATGCTCAGGACAGCTTTTGGCACATCTTAACATTTCTTAAACAAATGCTAACACGCACCTATTTTCTCATTGTTAAATAGATATTGAAATGGTGCGATTAGCCAATCTGCAGGATTTTCCAGCTCTGACAGAAGTGGTTTCTTTTAGTGAGCTTATGCTGTTTTAAAGCTCCATTTTATTGATTGAACACTTTTCCCTATATACAAATATTAGTTTCCCAACTGCTTTTCTTGTATGGCTGTCTCATAGATTTCAAGGTAAGATCTCCTTTAGGACCGTAGGTCTGCACCGTACAAACCCCACTTGAAAGGCACTATTCACAATGATTTTAGAAGCAATATGATTTGCTTCCACCCTTCTGGCAGCAGTGTCAAACTTTCTAATCACCTTCCCTCAGCCCCACATGCTACCTTACAAGGTCTTCCTGCACCATACTGAGGATGAGAAGGCACAGAAAGGGACCAAAAACTGGGAAGACAATTTGTGAGAGAGGAGCAGCAGAGGAAACTACCTTCTACATTATCTGCTTCCTGGCTCTAAGTCGTCAATAGTCCTGCCAGAATGTTTTTGTCTGTGGTTTGCATTATTTGGCAAAGGTCTAGCAATTCCCTATTGACCGTGGTGTACAGCATCAGACCTGTGTGTCCCCTTAGCCCACCCCTCTAATCCCCAATGGAATTTTGCACACAAGTCACTGTTATGATACACCACTCATCTCTGTCCAAGCAAGTCTACTTCTCAGCAGGTCCAGCTGCTCTTTGCTTAGAGACCACCAAGACCAGCCCTTGGCCTTTATGTTCACGGCAGCCATTCACTGCATTTGTACTAAATCCAGCCTCATTGTTTTTCCATTAACTAAACTCTGTGGCACATCTCTGGCCCAGGACAGCAGGTAAACATGCATTAGCTGTCTAAGGAGCATCTGCATTTTCTTTGCCGTGGAAAGAAGCACTTCAGGTGGGCATGCGTCAGTGTTTAGATACCAACATAACAGGCACCTAAAAACGGACATGCAGATAAATTTGGTCCAGAACGTTTTTAGGAACAAATACCAAAGTCCTAATTGCATCTAAACAGACAGTGTTGGAGTTCACACATGTAAGCGGCACCCATCTGTTGACTCAAGCAGCTCCCAATGGATGCTTAATCCCTCTAGCAGGATTTTGTTGACTTATTTCACTGGCTTCCCAGCACCGATCTCTCTCTAGGTGCTCACCACACAGCACTTTCACACCCTGCCCACCCACAAATCAGCACCCATTGAACAGCATGACTCAGGCTTGGTACTGTGCTGACGACAGGACATGACCTTGTTAAACAAGCATTTAGCCACGCTAGACGAGTATATTCTTCCCAGCAGTAAACAAACAGTAACAAACACTTTTAATTCTTGTGGGGAAGAGCACTGCCGAGTTCGCTTTTAAGATAAAATTATCTTTAAGAAAAAGTAGGATTTCTCTAGTTTATTCAGAAACCTAGCTAAAGTTGCGGTACTATCTGATCAGTTTATGCCAGGTATTTGTATTTTGATTTTTTTTTCACGATTGTGAAAAGTTGCAATGACAAACATTATTTCATTTTGACAATCCTTTAATTAACCAGGAAAAAACAACCAAAATACTTAAGCATCCAAAGCTTTGAAGTGGCCCTGGGTTATACTCAATTAAACTTTATTATAGTGGGCCCTTAACTGAAATGGGGGGGGAGGGAGGAATCGTATCACGCACTTTCTAAATTTTGGGTACCCTCACTTGAACCCAAAACTGTTTCATACATTTATAATGTAACCTTAGTATTTGTTTAAATGAATAAAAAAATTTTATGGATTTCAAATACCATTAATTGATCATTTTTCTGAACACCTGAAAAATCTAATGGCATAGCATTCTTACAAAAATCATAGTATCAAGAGAAACTTTCTTCTTAATATATCTAGTATTTAGTACACACTAAGTATGTAAAACTATGTCGTTCACACTAAGGATCTCTGCTTTGAAAACTAGATTCTTGCATGGTTTTGCATGGAAAGCCATGCAAAACCATGCAAGAATCTAGTTTTCAAAGCAGAAATTTGGACTTACACTTACCAAACACTTACAAAAAAATCTATCTAAATCCTCTCAGTGGGAACAGTAAATTAATTTAAAAATCACAGTAGTTTTCTTCATCAAGAGCTCTGGAAGGTCAAAGTATTTCAACTCTTCAGAACTCATTGCTCTTTACACTAAATTACATTAAAATGACATGTTCGGTCTTTAAAACAAACCTAATATTTAGGAAAGAGTTCTAAATATGCTCTTCCAATAACTGCCCAGCTTATAGAAGTAAAGAATGAGACAAATTGGCTTGCTGCTATCTGTATCTCTAATATTTACTGTGATGCACTAAACCAGCTCTGAATAAAATCTGTTTAATATCTTCTTTTTTTTAAATACTCAAAAAGAACTCAAGATAACTAAGATTTTATAGGGTTTCACAGAAATCAGATATAAACAGGAGTTAAACTGTTTACTTCATTCATTCCTGTTTTCTTTTATTATGTGCTTGTTTATGCAAAGATGAAAAAGTTAGAGATGCTTACCTCATACAACAAACAGCCCAAAGACCAGATATCAGATTTAAAGTTATAGCCATTTTCATGTATTCTTTCTGGGGACATATAGTATGGAGTTCCCACTGTAACAAAACAAGCAAAAAAAAAAAAAAAAAAAAAAACAAAAACAGGAATTATCTTTCTAAAGAGCAACAGAGTTTGATCTATATGAAGTACAGATGTTTATCTTCGTGAAGAGCAATGGCTCTGGCAAACTACACATTGGAGATAGTTTGCACAATTATGAAATAAGCAATGGTTTCAAAAGACTGTGGAAGAAATGTTCTTTTTTAGAACCATAATAAGGTAAAAAAATCAGATAAAGAACAGACGGGCATGACTGTGATAATTTTATGTTTTTTGAACTTTGATGAAAACAATCTTCTTTTCTACCCTTCTGGGCACTTTTGAAATGTATTGCTTATACAGCACAATGGTAAATGATCACTCTCCACTTGGTTCATTCAATGGCACATGAAGCTGCAAGTTAGATGTTATGAACATTCACTACTAAAACAGGAATCCTGTGACAGCATATCAATTGAATATGTTCACTTGACACACACTGAACCAGCTGCCTGACAGACCAACTCCAAATGTGATAAGATACCGTTCCTCTAACAAGCTCTTTGCGATCTCAAGAGACCATTTGCTGCAGTGAAGAAATAGTAGTAATAAAGTAGGCATTCAAAAACTTTTCTGAAAGAGCCAGGATGATCTATAAAATTCCAGAATTAAAAACTCTTCTGCAGTTCTCCGTCATACTCGGTGCTATGAGCTTTCAACTCTGTTTTCAAAGTTTGTATTTTCTAAAGATAAATTTGCCAGGGCATCTTTGGACAGGAGTTTGAAATAATTACTAATAAATCCCTTGTACCAGTGAAACACATTTTAATCCCAAATCAATTTAGTGGGACTGAAAATACAAGATACCCTGGTATCCTCAATTACATCCAATAATCCTCGGCTACTCCATTTATAAAAAAACATCCAGGTTCAGTTATCTTTTTTTTCTTTTTTCCTTTCTCTGCTTGTCAAACCCTCTGTTAATTGTTCTTTTTCTGATCTTGGTATTCCTATCTAACCTTCTACTAGTAACCTTAAAGTGGCAAATGTTAAATTGCCTCTCATGTTAAATCCACAATTTCTTCATTCAAAACTCTGGCTGCAAATAAATTGTAGACTTCTGAGCAAGTGTAAGTCAATGGGCCTTTCTGGTGCTAAACCATGCAAAATTGAACAGAAACAAGGTCTACAAGTGAGAGTGAATGTTGGAAATGAAAGGGGTGGCAGCAAATGATAACAAGTACTAGTAGCTCAAAACCCATGCTGTCACACACTTGGGCTAAGTAATCTCAGCAGTCTCCCTCATACAACCAATGAAACTGTTGCATGCAAATTAGCTGTAGTGGGTGATGGCCGATTGAGTTACCTCTAAAAGAAAAGGAGAACTTGTGGCACCGTAGAAACTAACAAATGTATTTGAGCATAAGCTTTCGTGAGCTACAGCTCACTTCATCGGATGCATTCATTTTTCCACTGAATGCATCAGATGACATTAGCTGTAGCTCACGAAAGCTTATGCTCAAATAAATTTGTTAGTCTCTTAGTCCTGGTCTACACTAGGTGTTGAGGTCGAATTTAGCAGCGTTAAATCGATGTAACCCTGCACCCGTCCACATGACGAAGCCCTTTTTTTTCCCCGACATAAAGGGCTCTTAAAATCTATTTCCTTACTCCACCCCCGACAAGAGGATTAGCGCTGAAATCAGTTTTGCTGGGTCAAATTTGGGGTACTGTGGATGCAATTATATGGTATTAGCCTCCGGGAGCTATCCCAGAGTGCTCCATTGTGACCGCTCTGGACAGCGCTCTCAACTCCGATGCACTGACCAGGTAGACAGGAAAAGGCCCGCGAAATTTTGAATTTCAATTTCCTGTTTGGCCAGGGTGGCAAGCTGCAGGTGACCATGCAGAGCTCATCAGCAGAGGTGACCATGATGGAATCCCAGAATCGCAAAAGAGCTCCAGCATGGACCGAATGAGAGGTATGGGATCTGATCGCTGTATGGGGAGAGGAATCCGTGCTATCAGAACTACGTTCCAATTTTCGAAATGTCAAAACATTTGTGAAAATCTCCCAGGGCATGAAGGACAGAGGCCATAACAGGGACCCGAAGCAATGCCGCGTGAAACTTAAGGAGCTGAGGCAAGCCTACCAGAAAACCAGAGAGGTGAATGGCCATTCCGGGTCAGAGCCCCAAACATGCCGCTTCTATGATGAGCTGCATGCCATTTTAGGGGGTTCAGCCACCACTACTCCAGCCGTGTTGTTTGACTCCTTCAATGGAGATGGAGGCAACATGGAAGCAGGTTTTGGGGATGAGGAAGACGATGATGAGGAGGTTCTAGATAGCAAACAAGCGGAGAAACCAGTTTTCCTGACAGCCAGGAACTGTTTCTCACCCTGGACCTGGAGCCAGTAGCCCCCAAACCCACCCAAGGCTGCCTCCAAGACCCACCAGGCGGAGAAGGGACCTCTGGTGAGTGTACCTTTTAAAATACTATACAAGGTTTAAAAGCCAGCATGTTTAATGATTAATTTGCCCTGGCATTCGTGGCTCTCCTGGATATACTCCCAAAGCCTTTGCAAAAGGTTTCTGGGGAGGGCAGCCTTATTCCATCCACCATGGTAGGATACTTTACCACTCCAGGCCAGTGGCACGTACTCGGGAATCATTGTAGAGCAAAGCATTGCAGTGTATGTTTGCTAGCGTTCAAACAACATCCGTTCTTTATCTCTCTGTGTTATCCTCAGGAGAGTAATATCATTCATGGTCACCTGGTTGAAATAGGGTGCTTTTCTTAAGGGGACATTCAGAGATGCCCGTTCCTGCTGGGCTTTTTGCCTATGGCTGAACAGAAATGTTCCCCGCTGTTAGCCACGCGGTGGGAGGAGGCAAAATGTGACCTTGTAATGAAAGCACATGTGCGATGTATGTAATGTTAACAGCAAGGTTTACCGTGAAAGAGTGTACCCATTGTTCTATAAAATGTGTCTTTTCAAATACCACTGTCCTTTTTTTTTTTCTCCACCAGCTGCATGTGTTTCAAGGATCACAGGATCTTCTCCTTCCCAGAGGCTAGCAAAGATTAGAAGGTGAAAAAAACGCACTCGCGATGAAATGTACTCTGAGCTCATGCTGTCCTCCCACACTGACAAAGCACAGACAAATGCATGGAGGCAGACAATGTCAGAGTGCAGGAAAGCACAAAATGACCGGGAGGAGAGGTGGTGGGCTGAAGAGAGGGCTGAAGCTGAAAGGTGGTGGCAGCATGATGAGAGGAGGCAGGATTCAATGCTGAGGTTGCTGGAGGATCAAACTAATATGCTCCAGCATGTGGTTGAGCTGCAGGAAAGACACCAGGAGCACAGACCGCCGCTACAGCCCCTGTGTAACCAACTACCCTCCTCCCCAAGTTCCATAGCCCCTTCACCCAGATGTCCAAGAATGCGGTGGGGGGGCCTCCGGCCACTCCACCTCAGAGGATTGCCCAAGTAACAGAAGGCTGGCATTCAATAAGTTTTAAACTTTTAAAGTGCTGTGTGGCCTTGTCCTCCCTCCTCCATCACCCCTCCTAGTGCTTCTCTCCTCCACCACCTCTCCTGGGCTACCTTGGTAGTTATCCCCCTATTTGTGTGATGAATTAATAAAGAATGCATGAATGTGAAGCAACAATGACTTTATTGCCTCTGCAAGCAGTGATTGAAGGGAGATGGGGAAGATGGTTAGCTTACAGGGAAGGAGAGTGAACCAAGGGGTGGGGGGCTTCATCAAGGAGAAACAAACAGAAATTTCACACCGTAGCCTGGCCAGTCATGAAACTGGTTTTCAAAGCTTCTCTGATGCGCACCGCACCCTCCTGTGCTCTTCTAACCGCCCTGGTGTCTGGCTGTGCATAACCAGCAGCCAGGCGATTTGCCTCAACCTCCCACCCTGCCATAAATGTCTGCCCCTTACTCTCACAGATATTGTGGAGCGCACAGCAAGCAGTAATAACAGTGGGAATATTGGTTTCGCGGAGGTCTAACTGAGTCAGTAAACTGCGCCAGCACGCTTTTAAACATCCAAATGCACATTCTACCACCATTCTGCACTTGCTCAGCCTATAGTTGAACAGCTCCTGACTACTCTCCAGGCTGCCTGTGTATGACTTCATGAGCCATGGCATTAAGGGGTAGGCTGGGTCCCCAAGGATAACTATAGGCATTTCAACATCCCCAACGGTTATTTTCTGGTCTGGGAAGAAAGTCCCTTCCTGCAGCTTTTGAAACAGACCAGAGTTCCTGAAGATGCGAGCATCATGTACCTTTCCTAGCCATCCCACGTTGATGTTGGTGAAACATCCCTTGTGATCCACCAGTGCTTGCAGCGCTATTGAAAAGTACCCCTTGCGGTTTGTGTACTCGCTGGCTTGGTGCTCCGGTGCCAAGATAGGGATATGGGTTCTGCCTATGGCCCCACCACAATTAGGGAATCCCATTGCAGCAAAGCCATCCACTATGACCTGCACATTTCCCAGGGTCATTACCCTTGATATCAGCAGATCTTTGATTGCGTTGGCTACTTGCATCACAGCAGCCCCCACAGTAGATTTGCCCACTCCAAATTGATTCCCGACTGACCGGTAGCTGTCTGGCATTGCAAGCTTCCACAGGGCTATTGTCACTCGCTTCTCAACTGTGAGGGCTGCTCTCATCTTGCTATGGGGAAAGCAAGTCACAAAGTTCCATGAAAGTGCCCTTACGCATGCGAAAGTTTCGCAGCCACTGGGAATCATCCCAGACCTGCAACACTATGCGGTCCCACCAGTCTGTGCTTGTTTCCCAAGCCCAGAATCGGCGTTCCACCGCATGAACCTGCCCCATTAGCTCTATGATGCCCACATTGCCAGGGCCCGTGCTTTGAGAGAAGTCTGTGTCCATGTCCTCATCACTCTCCTCACCGCGCTGACGTCACCTACTCGCCCAGTTTCGCTTTGCCAGGTTCTGGTGCTGCATATACTGCTGGATAATGCGTGTGGTGTTTAATATGCTCCTAATTGCCAAAGTGATCTGAGTGGGCTCCATGCTTGCCGTGATATGGCGTCTGCACAGAAAAAAGGCTGGAACGATTGTCTGCTGTTGCCCTGACCGGGGGGGGGGGGGGGCAACTGACAACATGGCTTACAGGGAATTAAAATTAACAAAGGGGGTGGCTTTGCGAGAAACTGAATGCCGCCTCAAGGATAGAACTCAAAACCGGGTTTAGAAGGCCGTTGATTTCACAGAGGGAGGGAGGAGAAAATGAATACAAAACAAATCTGGTCTATTTCTTGTTTTGAGCCACTTCATCTATCTTTATACATCATGCTGGCAGCAGACTGTGCAGTACGACCGCTAGCCATTGTCACCTCCTGGGTGCTCGGCAGAAGATGGTGCAGTATGACTACTGGCCATCGTCTTCTGCTAGCTGCAGATTAAAAGACAGTGCACTGCCGGTAGGACTCAATCGCCATGAGACGAAACAAGGGAAATGACCTGGCTGAGTCACTCTCATGTTTGCCCAGGCGCCCAGTTAAAAGAGCACCCAGGACTACGTCGACGATGGCTACCAGACATACTGCACTGTCTGCTGCCAAAAGGCAATAAACTGCTGCTGTGTAGCAATGCAGTACGATGTCCGCCAGCACCCAGAAGACATACGGTGATGGTTAGCTGAGTGGGCTCCATGCTTGCCATGGTAACTTTTTTAACTCAAGAAAAAAGGCGCAAAACGATTGTCTGCCCTTGTTTTTACGGAGGGAGGGAGGGAACGGGGGCCTGATGATATGTACCCAGAACCACCCGCGACAATGTTTTAGCCCCATCAGGCACTGGGATTTCTACCCAGAATTCAAATGGGCAGTGGAGACTGTGAGATAGCTACCCACAGTGCAAAGCTCTGGAAGTCGACGGTTGCCTCGGTACTGTGGACACAGTCCGCCAACTACATGCACTTAGAGCATGTGTGTGAGGGGACACACACTCGACTGTATAAAAACGCTTTCTACAAAACCGACTTCTATAAATTCGACCTAATAACCTAAGGTGCCATAAGTATTCCTTTTCTTTTTGCGAATACAGACTAACATGGCTGCTACTCTGAAACCTGAGTTACCTCTGATATCACAACAGTCCAGGACTCTTGACAGAGAGACGCATTACTGCAACTGAAAGCCTGTGCTGTTGCACGGGTGTACTGTAATTCATAAAGTCAAAATGGCTGAGAACTTTAAAAACTGGATGGTAACCCACCGCAAATCTCAGTGAGGATTGAAACTGGTGATATTCTAAACAAAAGAGCTCTCAGCCATGCTTGTAGCTGCTTCCATCAGTTCACACTGACTCATCAGACATTCTAGGCTGCAGAGTGACAATCCTGGATTTTTATTACACAGATTTTAGTGTAAAGTGCCTTCCTCCTCAACCTTGAGGCATTACTGAAACAAACTGGGACATTTGGTAACTAGTTATTCCAGCTACGGACCAATTACAATCTCTCACATATTTTTGTTTATTGAAATAACCAATGCATTTCACAAGCCCATAACCTCTAGCTCACATCTTCTAGTACTTTCATAAGTCACCTGGTTCCCAGCAAGTATCATCTTTCTAATTAGGTATTCATATCTACTTACGTTTTGAGTTTGTAAAAACCTTCCCTTGGGAAATGTATGCCAAATTCATACCTGATTAATTTCACTGCCTTCAATTTGGCCCTATAAATACAGACTTGCTCCATCACCAAGTAATCAGTTTCCAAATAATCTGATTTTGTGAGACTTGAAAGTCCTACCACACGAATGGGTGATTTCCTGTCATATGGGTAAAAAGGGATCTCATTATTCACCCCTCATCCTATGTGAAGGAACATGGGGCAATCCAAATGTGTGTCATAGTCTTTCACTAACCCTTCTGTAGCAGAAACATGGCAACATAGGCATACAGATACCATGGTTATCCATGGTGAACTCCTAGGGCACAAATGGGAGAGGTCTGAGTTTTTGGTGCTGAAGGCTCCAGGGTGGATCTCTGATGATAACAGAGATATCTGTATGTGTACGTAGCTAAGGTAATTACATTTCCACCCCGTCCTTCCATTTTAACCTTCCCATCTCTCGTACACATGGATTCCCATCCTCCTCTGGGAGCTATGACTGCAGCATGGACCCCCTACAGCCCAAGGTTTTAATCATCCCTGAGATGTTCATCCATTAGAAAGTGTTTGTGAATGAGGCAGTATGCACCTAACTCCAAACAGCACTCCCATCTGCTTTCAAGATTCACATGGTTAGCCTCAAACTCAAGCCTTCCGCATAATGTGTGGTGAGTCTCGAAGTCTACCAGTGCCAAACCCTAGCCATTTTAATACTGGGCTATTCACAAGGGGAGGAATACTTTAAAATACTAAGCATATTGTCAAAGCAGGAGCTGTCAGATCTGTGTGATTCACATAAAAATAGTAAAATGAAATAAAACCTACTTCATGAATGTGAAATTACTGGATTAATTCATTACCGTTCCAATAGTCAGAAAATATACAGCATAACATAGGAAGAAGGACTGCTGTACCTGACTGGATCACTCATTTGGTCCTCCAGTCTAGTATTCTGCTTTTGGCAGTGGCCAGTAACCAGTTACCATATCTTGTGGGGGGAGGGATAACTCAGTAATTTGCGCATTGGCCTGCTAAACCCAGGGTTGTGAGTTCAATCCTTGAGGAGGGCATTTAGGGATCTGGGGCAAAAATTGGGGATTGGTCCTGCTTTGAGCAGAGGGTTGGACTAGATGACCTCCTGAGGTCCCTTCCAACCCTGATATTCTATGAATCTCATAATCTTAGCTTGCATTTATAGTTCATTCAAATAAGAAATTACATGAATCTGAGTGAGGTATGCATCTCTGGTTGGAAATTTAATTTGCACAAATTCAACATAGGTACATATTGTGTGAGAGGGAAAGTGACTTTCAGAAATTATTACATCTCCATGTCTGTCTACAAGTCTCTGTCTATTACAGCATTACTTATTAACCCAGTACTATTACCCAGCCTAGGAATATTCCAACATAGACCTTGACCCAGTTTTGGCCTGATTTAGCTTCCTGTAAAAGGTAGCTGCACATGGGATAGACTCGAGTCCTCTCATTAGTTACTAAACCTTTTAATGAACTGCATGGAGTGACATAACGGGAGACAACAGAATACTGTGAAAGCAGACAGAGCTCAGACCTCCTATGGATCTCCTTCTATTTGCATGTAAAATGCATAGAATGGGCCAGTTGATCACTTTACATAATTCCTGTACACTTTGCTGTTTTCTGTAAAAAAAAAAAATGCATTGGACACGTATCATTTACACATTTTTTCTGTTTAAAAACATGAAACTGCAGCAGAAACTCAAAAGTTATTCATTCTCTTCAGATCATTGTGAAGAGTTTTCATAATTCTTCACTGAACACTGATGTATAAGATGTTTCCCCACCTCTGCCTTCTCTATGCTTCTCCTCTTCTCAGATCTGCCAAGAACGTTACAAGTACTGGAAGGAGCCAAAGAGAATGCCACCCCGTTACTGTCTGAAATTTACTGAGTAAATTCCAGAACATGCAGTGGTATGAATAAACATGGAGAACATTTATTCCCATAAGTCTCAGTGTGTCAAAATGCTTTGGTGCCACTGGTGGCCTCCAGCCTTAAGTGTTCTTGAAATCGGTTGTTCCGGGTCACTGCACGACAAGCTCACAGTAAATAACAGTGTGTGGGCTTGAAAGTTATGGCCTTGCCTTCCATGTTAGCATGGGTCTGTTTGGAAGGCTTTGTTCAATTTAAAATTGTCATTTTGAATAATGCCTGAAAGCGACCTTCGATCAAGGCAGAATGACAGTGTTTATAATACGGATGAATGCGTCATATTCCTTATTTGATTTTTGTGCATTACGCTGTTCCATTATATTAAATAGGTTTGTGGGGCAGCCCATGCCTGAGCTGATTCTATAAACTCTACCTTGCACATTTACCTATCATTACTGTAGTGTTGTCAGCAAATATATGAACAAGCAGGTCTCTGCATTTCAAAAACGATACATTAATTTTTAAATAAGTGTCATGATAAAAGACTGACAAGCCCAATTCTCTTTATGGCCTGTCCAACATTATGTGGGAATCTCCTGTAACGAGCATCTTCTAGAAAACTGCACAAGACTTCCAATTTAATCAGCCACGGCTCACCAATGCATTACATTAGTCAATTTGACAAGAACAGTCTAATCGGAGACTATTAATCAGAAACTTTCTTTGGCATTTGCCCTGCTGAAAATACCAAATATTGTTCAGATTCACTATTAATCACCAGGTGGTAGAGTAATGCTTCTTAAGTTATAAAGGTCACAGAACAGTAGAGCAGTTTATGACTAAAGTCAGCATCTTCCCATTTCACCTCTGAAAGCCTAAGCACTTCTCTTGAACACTGCCATACTTGAGTGATATCAATAACCGATGCTTATTCCTTCTATCATAGGTACTGTATTTGCTACAGCTAAACCACCCCAGGGCAACAGAACACCTCTGGATCATTTGTAACATCCGAGTGAAGGAGAGGCTGATTCTTCAGCAGGTAGATTATGGGCAGCTAGCCCATTTGTTTCCCACATCTCAAAAATATATGCAAAGGCAGTACTGCAAATGTAAGATTCATATTCCCTCCCTCTCAAATATTCTTTGAGTCAAACAGGGAGTGTGAGATTATGGAAGCAAACTAGGAGTAAAAAGATTTAGGTTCTTTTCCCAACTCTGCCACTGAATCACTTCGGGACAAATGGGTATGTCACTTCTATGTCTTGGTTTCCCCTTCTGTAACACGGGAGTGACAATGCTCACCCATCCTTGTAAAGCACTTTAAAGGTAGCAGGAGGGGAGTTTTCTGTCATCATTAAAATCATCACTGCTGGCTTCTTGGTTTTAATGTGAATTTTTTTGTTTGTTTTAACTTTTCGTATGCTGGGTTCTATCAGAGTTCTTTCCTGTGCAAATACAATGTATTCAATGTTCCCTATGAAACAGTTTCCTGTTTCTTCACAAATTGAAACAAGGACAAAATCTAATTTATACTGTTAGGGTTCTCCCTCTATCCTTTTCTTGTTCAAAACTAGCTTAAAACTAAGGTATTCAACACTCTCCTGTGGCCATGTTCTCTCACGCAGCCCTCCCATTGCCTTCAGGCAGATTGTCAGACTGAAAAGGATGGAGAGAGTTTCAAAATATTTTAGAGGGTTTATGTGGTTTTGAAAAATATAGAAAATTAAAATATCTACTTGAAATTGGTCAACCAAATGCCAGAGGCACAACTGGTTGTGATATAAACTGAAAGGCAATTTGACAAGGAAATACTGAACTGTGTTTCTGAATCTATCACTTTGCTTTCTCCCAGCAGCGAACAGAGTTCTGAATATGAAAGAAGAACCTAACACATTCTGACCTTTATTGTGTCTTTACAGAGCATTCCCAGTTTCAAACCAAGAAATATCAGAGCACAACATGGGCTTCCACCGGGTAAAACTGATTAAAGCATTCCTTTATTCCAGAGATGTTCCCAATTCTCTCTAAACAAACTTTGCAATGTTTTGAAATACTTGTGGTTTTTGAAACATGCTCATTCCATCTGAAAAGGCGAAGCCCAGGTCTCAGAAAACTCAGATGCCACACAGGTCTAGCTTAGTTTAAGAAATGTTTCAAATAAATAATTTAAAATGTTGAGGATTGTTGTCTTGCCATTGATATGCAAGACACATACTGAAGTGTCATAACCACAGAGTTAGAAAATCACTTTTTAATATGGTTCAAGCATAATATCTATTTCGTACAAGTAAATCAAAGGCCCTAATTCAAAAAGGAAATCAGTACTCACAACTCTCAAGTGCCTCACCTCTTAAAATAAGCCTGTAAATTGTTACATAGGAGAATTTACAGCTATCCTAAGAAGGATAGTCATCACATTGCTACTTGAGGGTCTAAATGCCAAAACAAAAGTTTTCATATTTTGATGCACACTTACTGAAAAGAATCTTAATCTTCCTCTTGAAAGGCACTGAACTCTTACTTTTGTAAGCTACTAAGATTTTTAAGACAGTTCACCTACTCCTAGTCCTTTGTAATCTCTTCAAACCTTAAGAAACTATAAATACCCAAAAAAACAACAAGGACTCCTTGTGGCACTTTAGAGACTAACAAATTTATTTGGGCATAAACTTTTGTGGGATTCTAACCCACGGAAGCTTATGCCCAAATAAATTTGTTAGTCTCTAAGGTGCCAAAAGAGCTCCTCATTTTTACTGATACAGACTAACATGGCTACCTCTCTAAAACCTATAAACACCCATCAATTGTCTCCTACTCTCAATCACCCAGGATAAGCATGGTCTACAATAAAGAAAGTGGTCAGTTGAGACTGGATGCACTGCAGCTTCTCCTATTACAAGAAAAAGAAAAATCCAACAGTTTGAGAGACTCAGTCAAGTCAAATTGAGATGGCATAGCACTTTATGTTGCTCTTGCTTTATTCATTCATTAGTTGTAGAACTACTGTAAGATTGCTGAGTTTCTGACAGGAGACGAGCATGCTGTCTCCATAGCAGAGTCTATGCAGATTCTTACAAGCAAGATAAAGGTGAAAGAATGGTCAAAAGCATGAAATAAGTTTACTCTAAATTCCTTCAGGTATCACCATGAAGTATGAATTCTATTCCAATAACTTAAAGAAAGATTTGATTGAAATCTACTTATTCCTACAGCAAGAAGATTAAATGCAAATAAGAAAAGGAATTATGAGAGATTAATGCAATATAAGCAGATTATAAAGAACTGTTCCACCAAATGCATCCGATGAAGTGAGCTGTAGCTCACGAAAGCTTATGCTCTAATAAATTTGTTAGTCTCTAAGGTGCCACAAGTACTCCTTTTCTTTTTGCAAATACAGACTAACATGGCTGCTACTCTGAAACCTGACAATATAGACAGTATTCCATTAGGAACAATCCACCTACTACAAATAATCAAAAATCCTTTTATCTGTTATGTACTCTAATTATATCTATTAACCATAACAATAAATTAACCAACAATTCTTTGATTAGAAGTTTGCATTTTACCCCACAAATACTGTATCTACTGCATATACCAAAAGAACAAATATTCTCAGAACACTTAAAATTTTAAGCACAGGTTTCCTCTGTCCTTTGATTCTCAATGACGTCTGTTTTCTAGTCATTGCAGTTCTAAATGTACCATGAATCTGCTTGGAATGGCACACTGGCTTGGCAAGCAGAACAATGGGGACCAGTGTATTTGTGCACCAGATCTTCTCAAGACAAAAGGGGTACTCCCTCGTTGCCCTCTAGCAGAGCAGATAACACAGAAGGAATGCGTGTTCAGCAACCCACACGCAGTCTGATCAATGGCTATTTGTGTGTTCTGTTTTGAGAAGGTCTGACATGTATGGTGGTATCCCCCAAAAAAAAATCTGCTCTGACACAAGGAAATGAGAGTCTATTTGGCAAAATAAATGTCAAAGTATTTTTTTTTCCAAAATTTTTATGCATATTTGCAATTTTTGATTATACCACTAGACAGGATTTTCATTAATAAAAAAATATGGTAATCAATTTAATAAAAAAGCAGTCAATTTTAACATTGATGGAAATTATCTAGAAGCTATTAATTGTTGTACCAGGTAAATGTTTGGTACATTTAAAAAGAAACCAAAACTACATCAATTTAGTGTTCAATTTTTAGTCAATATTTGACCATGTTCTGCTGTTTACAATCTTCTCTAAAACTATCCTAACTTATCCTGTGGGACCTATTTAACAGCTTTACACAAAGCATGATAGAATACCATGCACTGATGATTTATTCCTCTTTTTGCTCATCTCACTGAGAAGTTCACAAAAGGAATGATGAAATGTATAACATGGTCTTTACAACGGAGTTTTAAGACAAGTTTAAAGAGCAGCATATGGAAAAGATAGTGTGGGAAAACTGCAACTCTGCCCATTCCTGTTACTTGCTGGAAGAAAGCCACTGTAACTCTGAAGCTGCTATGCACCGTGGGTGGGAAACAACAGAAATCCAATTGTTACATCTGATTTCACTTTTGTTACTGGACAGGAGGTGTTGGGTTAAATTTAATAACTTCTTGTACTTAGCAGTGAAATAGGGAGTCAAGGGGGTACCGTATGGTACAAAAAGGGAAATACCTAAGCAAAAGGAAAGATTTTAAATGTAATTATGCATGCACTGCAATAAACAAAAGAATTGGAATGTGCATTTTTTGTTTTTCGTGAAAAGGGTTAAGCAATATTTTCTCCAAAGAAAGTAAGTTTAAAAAAAATCCCACTTACCAAAAACTCTCTCTCTCTGTTTTGGGGAAAAAAATCTTAATAACTGGAAGTTTTAATGATATGCATCTCCACTCTCCTTTCCAGATAAAACCTGGGATTTATCCAGGGAGGGAGAGAGCAATTTCTTTAACTGGAGACAGGACAGAAGGGCAGCACTGCTACCTGGCAATGGCAGCTAATAAAATACACCTTAACAAGTAATTCAGCTGCAAGGGTTTGCTTTAAAATGTGGAAGATTTCAGGTAAAGCACTGAGCAATGAAGAGTGGTCCTGCAATAACAGACTTCGAGAACAAGGGATCTCTTTACAGTGAAAAGAGCAGCAGCAGAATATGTGGTACCCTACAAGTTCCCACAAGTTATTCCTCTAACCATCTAGGAAAAGTCGATTTCACCATTTTATTTGTGGGGTTTACCATTCATCCAACACACTTCCTTTCCTTATCAATACAAGGTGCTGGTTTTACTGCAGTCAGGGCCAAGTGGGACCAGCATGCATCCAAGTTTTTGTTCGTTTGTTCATTTGTTTTTGCAGGTCTGTCTATCAGGATGTGGGCCTTACTTTCTCTTGTTTTATGAATGCAGACTATGGTGGTGAAACAGGAGCCTCAAAATCCAGCCACATAATTTGTCGTGCAGCCTGCTGTTGCTCCAAGCAAGACACTCGCTTGTATCTTGTGAGCTGTGTATGGGCAAATCTTTCATTTTTCTTTCATTACCCCGGCGTGTACTGTCACTTAATTGTTATGTATGCAATCCTTCCTGACAAATATGATCTGCTGCCTGGTAATTCGTTTGACGTTCATTCTGTTTCTTGCTCTAATTATGGCTTCCATTTCTGACACTGAGGCGGCTGTGCTGCTGCCACAGCCAGATAGTACACCTGTCAGACGGGTTGTGGTACTGCCGAATGCCCTTTTATGCCAGTCTGATATTAGGAAATACAAAGAAAGAAAAAAATTAGATGAATATATTTGCATAAGCCCTGTGTTCAATTCATGGGTCAGCAGCCTTAGAAATTATGGTTCAGGGTGGTTGCTAGGGCAACATGGCTACAGGAAGTATCAGATACCACAGACTAGGCCTGTATAAGATCATGTCTATCTATATCTAGCTACCTTAAATATAAAATATGTATGAAATATCATTCACACTTACTAAAATGTAAATTTTCAAATGAAAAAAAACCTTTCTAAACCAGATTCTGTTTCTGGCTGTTACAAAACTACAAACCTAGCCAATTACGTAAAAACCGCTATTACTCCAAATATTATTTTTCTCCAAACAAAATATCTTTTGAACACAATAATGTACTTTTTATTTGGAAACAAGCATCACTGTAAACAGTTCTTTTCCCCCTTGGAAACCTGGATTCCTTTACCTTTTCACATTGGTTTTCATTTTGCTTTCAGGATGCTATTTCTTTGGAGGAAGGACAGGATCCACAGAGAGGAGCTTTAACTCTTACTACATGCGCTTTCTCAATTAAAAGAGAGGAGCTCTGATAAAGGTCACAAGCCTGGTTTACATGTTCAGCCAGTTTCCAAGCCCCAATTTATTCTTATTAATATAATAAGCACAGCAGTCAAACTAGATAAAATCAAATTATTGGACATGATCATATTTTTGCCCATTCCTGATGATGTGATTTTAACTTACTCTGATGGGGATTTTTTTCCTCTTTTTATAAATACTTTCTAGACTGAAATCTGACAGTAAAATAAAACTGTCCTAATATTTTGAGTACGTACATTTTAGAAGTACCTCGCTTGCTATTACATCTTTTTATAACAAAGGTTCATACCTCTGCTCTGTTTTTCAGTATGCTTAAAAACCTCACTGGTGCATGTGACACAATTACCAAATAAATGTCGATTCAGTGCAGGTAATGGCAATTTAAGCTAGACTCTTCTGCTGAACGTGAGAAATGGCATAAATACAGAGAGAAATAAACACCTTGTGTAGTCCAAAACTGACCTTGGGAACTAAAGGTAAAGAACTTAAATAGAGGCACTTGCTCTTTAGCGAGATAAGACTTCAGTATTTTTGAACATGTTAATACAGTATACAGATATAATTAACTAGGAAAAGAAAAGAAGCAACCTCTCTGAGGTGATCATACCTTTTACTTAAAAAGAGGTGACAGAGTTAAAAAGATAAACAATGCTCTGGAATAGTAAATGCTTTATGCTCTCAAAAACTAAAATCTTATATTAGTATGATGCAAACCATATAGCCATCTAGAGCTTTATAAATAATGCACAGTAACAAAGTTTACATAAAAAATCAAATTTTACATACAGTCCCTTAATATAAAGAAAAAACATTCATGCTGTTTATCATCTTGCATACACTAGAAAGGTGTATTATTCAAACAGAGGAACTGTTTGAAAATGTTGGAATCACACCACTCGAATTGTGGAAATAGGGGAATAAACAGAAGTGTGTGACTACAGTGATATTTAAGGATGTTTGTTGGGTAGTGAGAACAAGGTTTTTGAAAATTCCTACTGCATCTCTAACTGTCTGATTTTTAGCAGGGCTGCCTTTTATAACAACGGCAAAGAGTCTGTGGCACCTTATAGACTAACAGACGTATTGGAGCATAAGCTATCATGAGTGAATAACCACTTCGTCGGATGCATCCGACGAAGTGGGTATTCATCCATGATAGCTTATGCTCCAATACATCTGTTAGTCTATAAGGTGCCACAGGACTCTCTGCCGCTTTTACAGATCCAGACTGACACGGCTACCCCTCTGATACTTTTATAACAAGTAATTATAGTTTGCTTTACTAATTTTATATCCATTTCTATTTGTTTTCATCACTCTAATATCTTTGTAATAACATAGTAAATTAATTTTCCACAATTGATATGAAGTTTTGGTGTTAGAAATAAATACTGGATGAGATAAAGCACTTATCGGATACTTGTATATTAACGGTCACATGGTATCCATGCAACAATTTACATTTTAGTGCAGAAGGTATTGCATTAATGTACAACAATTAATTATGCTCTAAATTTCCAATTCCCTCTCACTGTGAGAGTAAAAAAAAAAAATCCTGTATAGAAGTTTATCTATCTACACAGGTACTGTGGCCCTCATCACTGTAGAATCTCTCTCAGCAATTTCTAACCCAGTGTCACAAAAACATCTACTGAAGAAATCAGAGAAGTAAAAAAAATGCAGTGAAATCCAACAGTGGTACTAAATATAGCTCTCCCACTTACTATTTCAATGCATTAACATGAACAGCTATGTGCATAACACTACAACACAAATGACATCTGCACTACACTGGGACTTTACTTTCCACTCACCAAGTGTATTGTATGCTGTAAGTGTATGCCAGTCTAATTCACAGTAAACTTCTTGGGGCAGAGTCTTCCGTTATAATCTGTACAGCACACCAAACACTGACAGTGCTCAAATAAATTGTGTGTGTACATAGTCTAATAATCTGCATGTGCATATTACAGACATCTACATACAAACATCAGTACACACACACTATGTCATCACACACTTTGTTAAATAAAATGGTGTGTGTTGTGGATTTCATCTCATCCTAAATCTGGATCAGCTTGGATCCTTTTAGGCTTAGTTTTCATGCTACAGTAGCAGATGCTTAATGCCTTGTTAAAGCAAGTAATTAGAAATGTTTCTGAAGGACTTCCAAAGGAAATGGATCCTCAAAACCTGGTTTGCTACAGAGGTGGGAGGTTTTAAGTATTATCAAGTAACACAACCTAACTCTAGGAAGAAGAAGATACCATCAGGTGTCAATGGCCATTGTTCTCTCTTGAAAACTTATGACAAGACAAAGAGAAGCCTAAATGACCATAGTGCGCTTTGCATCTTGTGCCTTCCAAGGACCATGCTGCTGAGCTCAAAGCACTTTAACCCTTTGCCTGTTTTTCAAATAATGACCTGATGGCAAGAGAGTGAAACCTACTATTGTTATTCCTGTATGAAAAGGAATAAAAATGGTAGTTTCTTCTGCCGCATCTGTGGAACTCTGAACAGTCCTCATCTAACCACACACATACATGCACCCACCCACCCCTTTTCAGGGTTCAATTCCATTTTAAAAGATCCAATTAAGGGCTAATATTAGCTACTATTAGTTACAATTCAAACTAGTGCCCAGAGAACATTAACACTGTAGTTCTGTCAATGACCAAGTTAGCCAAACCTTCAATATAGTATGTCCAGAGCATGATCAAGATTCTTATTTGTTAAGCAAGCCAGATAACTGAACAGGTCTATTTTCTTAGCCAAGTTAACAGAGCAAGATCCCTTCTCCCCTCCCCTTTTGACTACAAATGCAATGAATCACCAAAACGGGAAAGAAAGGACAGTTAACCCTCTTTCACTGAAGCCAATGCTGCTCCATAAATTATCTAACTGGAATAAGAGTAATGGTTGTTGAGTCAGAGAGACTGCAGATTCATGTTTCTGAAAAACCCCAACCAAAAGAGTTTGTTGGGCAATTAGTGGAATATTGATTTTGTGTCCTTTACAGACGCTTGAATATGCAGCACTGTAAGCTCTTTGGGGCAAAAAGCAGGTTGTCTTATACATAGTAACTATCTAGCACAATGTAATCACTGCTGGAAACAACAAACAGTAATTATAGAGACACTACTGCAACTGTATCCTAAAACTACAAATCTTATTGTGGTATACTGTATAAGGATGGATATATCCCAACTGCAGTATCAACCCGTGTGGGGATCAGGAGCTTATAGAAAACCTCCCTAAGAAACAAACTTTGTTCATAAAATTAATTTTAGGCTGATGAAAGGTGCCAGATTGATAGCCCTGGAGTCAGAATGTATATTTATTTCCTAAAAGATACAAAAAAACTGCCATTGCCACACTGAAGTCTTCCACTTTGCTCTCCTCTACCATTGCCTGACCACTAGATTGTCATAGTGCTGTTAAAATCTGTCCAGTAGATGCATCAAATTAGATACCACGCACCCCACCTCCCCATTGCAGGGGATGAAGGCTTACAGTGATATCATTCCTAAAGACAGAAAGGTCAAAAGTACTTCTGCAGATGCCACTAAGAGTATTATGAAACAAACCACCACACAAGGACAGTGGATGATTTTGAAAGACGTGTAATTGCACAGCAGAAAACTTCAAAGCCTTACTGCACTATTTTAACCAGCTTATTATGAAAGCATGTTACCTTTAAACCAAGCTGCTGTTGAGCAGGTTCACTGGAAGCGTTTAGAAAACACACACTTTCACCTGAAACTCAGCTCAGGTCTAAAGAGCTTTATGTTGCTCTTAGATGTTATGGTGGTTGTTTGAGAAAACATCCTTGTTTGGAACTGAACAGAAAGGCTTCTATGAAAATGTGCTTTTACACACTTCCCATTCTCAGAGAGCAATTGCAATGTCATCTTGGAGGGAGTGAGCTGATCAACATTACCAAAAGAAGGTGGTGATGCAACAGTTGACATCAGTACAAAAAAGAAATTAAGGAAAGGGAGAAGGTATCTTGGATCTTATTGTTTATTAATCCTCTAAATACATCACACTGCATTGCACACTCAGACGTGCTATTTAGATAAAGAAAGTTGCCTATGACAACCTAATCACATATCAGAAACCATTATACTTACCACAGTGAACAATGCTGCAGAAAAAAATGTCATGGAGAGTTTTAACTAAAAAAACTATTTAAAATTTGCATAAAGAAACTCTCTCTTGATAAACAGCATTTAAAACTTGTATCACAGAAAACATGTCAGAGGTACCCGCTGAACCAACCTTTGTCACATTAAGAGGACAGATATCACTTTGTTTGAACTTCACAGTTATACATTGTGTAAGTGTGTTTAATGGCTAGAAATGCCATCTTACCTAAGGAATGTGCTGCAGTGGTTTTAGAACTAAAAAAGCGGCCTAATCCAAGATCTCCCAGCTTCACCACTCCTGTGGCTGTTATAAACACATTGGCTGGTTTTATGTCTGCAAGAAGGGACAAGGAGAAGGTCAAAGCCACAAAAGGTTATCCGTTGTAATACTGCAATAGAAACATAGCCTAGAGCCTTTTCTGCACAAAAGACAGATGCAATCAGAACCATGTTTCTGCACAGCTTTGATAGGCTGAATCTTCCAAGACCTCAAGTTGCATAAAAAAACCAGAATATACTTCTCAGTGCAGCAGAAATATTAGCAATGGAAAAGTTGTCAGAAAACAGCATACAAAAGAGGTAACCTCTCTCACTCATGGAAATCAAAGAAATATTTAAGTCCAGCTTCCCTTTGGAAATGTCACACTTACACAGAAAACTATTTATTATGGTTGACTTTCCCCTTATATCAAAGGTTGATTTACATGTCCTAAACTGATCCATATTTTGTGAATGGGACAGTGATTTATATAGAAGTTCTATATTTTTTGTATCAAGCTTAAGATGCAAATTTGCAAACTGTATGTTAGCAACATGTTTGTTCTATTGGAAAGCTGGTCTTGTGGTTAAGTTAGAGGGGAGGGCTAGGGAAGTTGGATTTTATTTTCAGTTCTGACTTCTGTCAGAAATGGCCACTCAAGGGCCCAACAAAATTGGTTGCTTAATAGAGGGAAGGCCCTCCTAATGAAGGTGGAGCCATATTACACTCAATACATTTTGAGGATACGAGAGAGAAGTCACCTAATTAGGATGGGCTTGTACATGGTTCATTCTGCCACTTACTCCCTTTGATTATCAATTTGCTCACTGAATATCAGTCCCCTGGTAAGTAACAAATGCATTTGTAAGATACATTAATGTGATTTTTTGTGCATCTTTCACATTGAAATGCACTGCAGTGGGTTGGAATTGGCTTGTGAATAGAACATGCAGTTACAAGCATGCAGGGAACATGCCAAACAAGGGTCCACTTTAAGTAGCGTAACTTAATAATTTTCTCATTTTTAAAAATGGCTGATTGTTTAAATTTTGGTTAATAGATTTTTAAGGCCAGAAGGAACCATTATGATAATTTAATCTGGCCTTCTGCATGACACAGGCCATAGGATTTCCATATATATAATTCCTGCTTCAAGTCCAATAGCTGTGGTAAACAAGAGCACATCTTTTAGAAAAACATCTAACCTCAATTTAAAAATTCTGAGTAATGGAGTGGTCTTTCCATTCTAAACACTGCATGTTCATTACATCACTATATATGGATCCGGATACGAGACTGATCCAGAGCCAACCTGGGGCTCTTTCTATTGACTCCAACAGGGTTCGGCTCAGGCATTAGCATATTGACCCCTGCTGAGACTCTCATACAACAAAACAAATGTCATAATCTGAATGCAGAATGATTTCACCACATGGATCACATTGTTTTCAAAATCCGAACATCTTATCAAGTAATAATGCAAGCCCCCTGCAGTGACTCATACCTTACATTGAATCAAAAATAGCTTCCAGGGCTAGGACAAGAAGATGTAACACTCTCCCTGTAGAGTTTTGTATGAGGCAACTATTTTGGGGAAACTCAAAGAAATCATAAGCCAACAGTGCATTAGCACAATGCATTTTTAATCAGAAGTGTCTGACGAGTGTTCAAGTCCAACATTTGAGGCAAAGATCATTCTAAACTGGAACAGCCGGTTCTAATCAGGGAGAGGGTAGGGGGATTGGATTTTTTAAAAACAAATTTTTTAAGGATGTCTCGGACAGCTTCCCCTCATCTCCCTTACAAAAAAAAGGGCACAATTTAGTTTTACAAGTCTAATAATGTAAAAGCAAAGCAGGAAAGCTCTGAATTGCCTTCACTTCACTCAAACCCTTCCCTCATCTTTGCAATGAAAACGAACAACTGCAAAAAGTCAACGGGGGAAGAGGGAGAGGCCCTCCTCAGAAAAGCACCTAAAAACTTGGACAATAATGTAGCTAGCCCTCCCAGCAGAGTATGCATCTCACTCACAAAGCAAAGTTCTCACTCTGCCCAACACATCCCGCCCAAGAGGCTTTATACAAAAGCCAAGAGGCTTTATACAAAATATTTTGTCAGCTTATAAGACAGTCAAAGTAAGTGAGGCTCAGTTTCCCTAAGCTAAACCCCAAGTCATGGTATGCACTAGTAAATCCTCTTTCCCCCTGAATTATAGTAGACTGTATATATGACAGACTACTATCATTTATTGTAGTCTAAATCAGGCATACCTAGAAGGCTACAAGAGGCAACTACATCGGAGCGGAATTCTAGTTCTCCCTTTGCTGGCGAATTGAGTGACGCATTCGCCACTTGTAAAGGGAACGGAATTAATGAGCAGCAGAGATTGGTATTTGCTCCTTTGTGGTGCATTTGCACTTCCTGGGTCAAGTCCTTCACAAAACATTTCATTTGTACTATAAGGGGGAAAGTAATTTTTGGATAGAGCCCAAAGTGATGAAAAGTTCTAAGACAAGAGCTAGAAAAATAATGAATGAACATTGAGAATGGGGTAAAAAAAATTTGGAACATATTTATATTAATATTCCTAAATCTGCTTATGAGACAGAAAAACTCCCCTAAACTCTCTCTATGGTTGTACTAAATATAATTAAGACTATTTCTTAGTGTTTGCTGCATCCACTAGTCTCAGCATTTTACTTCTGGCACATTTGTAATGGCAGATTTGACACTTCTAGTTAATATCAGTGTCTGGAATAGAAAGTAGCTCATCTTCATACTACTATACTCACTTCGGACTGAATCCTCTAACAATGAGGCAAAAGACAAGGAGAAATCCATCTCACAAGCACCAGTCTATCTCTAAACATGCATTGGCTGAACATCAGCATAATTGTTTTTGAATGTGGGCGCTTACTAATTGGAACATTATATTATTATTCAGTGAAAAGAGACTGAATTAATGTTACCTCTGTGCATCACCCTGCGGGAGTGCATGTGTTCAACTGCACTGCATAACTGCACAAAATATTTCCACACCGTCCTTTCCGGGATTAATCGTTTCTGCTTTTTAAAATACTGTGGAAGGAAATAAATAAAAGATCAGTGAAGAAGCAACATATCTGTCTCACTGCTGGACTCAGTGTTAGTCAGCCGTCGACTGCTCATGTCCACCAGATCAACGGCGGCATGGCTCATCTTCTGATTAGCATTTAACTCCTTCTCTGTGTATGTAAACTTCAATGCAATTCACTAATTAACAACCATTATGAAAAATATGCTTAAATAGGTTTGACATTTTTGAATGGACACCAATTATAATTAGCATTAATCTCCTTAATTACCTTGCAAAACATATTTAATGCCTCAAAACAAAAAATGTCTGGAGCATTTTGCCTTAAGTAACAAAGGATTTTTTTTAAAAACCAACATCTTGTAGATGTTCATCATTAATGTACAGTCTATTAACAAAGAAAATCAATGTCTCCATTTTCTTCCCCCAGCCTCCCAAAACTACCATGGAATCAACTGGGTATCCCCAATTCCGATGTAATAATACATCCCTAAGAGTTCACACATAGACATAACCCTTAGGAAAGCCAAACTGTCTCAAAAATAAAAACAGACTACAGGAGAAGAAAATATTGAGACTGTAAGCTCTTTGGGACAAAGACTGTCCTATCACGGTTTTGTATAGCACATAGTACAATGGAGTCCCAATCCTTTGGGCCTCTGAGCATTGTTAGAATACACATAAATTAATCATAATCATCACCACCACCACATATCACAGCCATAAACCGTCTATGTTTATCTGGAGTAGTTTTACGTGCTATTCCCCAAGATGTAAATAAAGCCAGGCACTGAGTTATCGCCAGTATAATCCAGGGCAGACACTGCTGGAATAGCTTCTCTAACCATGCACCTCTCCCTCTAAATCTCTTCTCAAAACTCACTTACCTTTTCATTGCCGGCCAGCACTTGACTCTCTTTAGCGACCCTCACTCCAGACACTAAACCAATTCTTTATGTATACATTTATATACACAGAACCAATAAGATGCATATAAACTTTAGTTGTTTAATGTTTATTACTGTTATCCTTTGCCATGTAAGGTATAATTTAGAATATAGTGATCTCCTCTGGACAGGCAACTGTGATTTTTTGGATAAGGTGTCGTGCACCCTTATGATGCTCTACCATTATATTTGTTTTATACCATATAATTAAGATTTTTAGTGAAAATTCTTAGAATAAAGGTGCTAGATTGGTTGAAAGATGCCCATCTTGTATATGTCCCTCCTGATACAGACAGCTGTGACATTCAGCATTTTATATGAAAGTTATCTGAATCAAATAATGGCAAAAATTTATCTTGCAGATCAACTGTGAAAGGGTGCAACTGTGCAATTCGCCAAAAGGCAAACCTGACAGCTTGCACCAGTTTGAAACCAAAACCCAGAAGTGGAGTACAGCAGAACTGCAGAGGATGATGGATAAAGTATTATTTACACCATAATATTAGCTTAATTCTCATTAAAGTATTTAAGTGAAGATATGTTATACCACAAGTGGTAATTTTCTAAATGTCATGTCCAATAAGATTTGCCTGACATTTACCAGAAAGCCAAAATTCTCCAGTGGGTTATACAGCAACACTCTGTTACATCAGCTTTATAACAGCTCATAAATAATGCAGGCGACAGGGATATGACAAAGACAGTCCCTGTTTTTATCACTCTCACACCTTCAGAGTGTTGTTATTGCTGTTCCTACCGCCTCCCTGAAGCACAAGACTAACATACGTCTAAACAGAGGGGGGTGGAGGGAGAGAGAGGAAGGGGGAATCAAACAACTTTATCCATTAATATTTTGATTCTATTTAAGCACTACAAAATTCAGGTCCTTTTGTTTCAGTATGGGGACCTGGTTCAGTAGAATATTCTGGCCCGAGGAATTTCTCAACAAGACCACTAAGCAGAGCTGGTTCTAGCTTTTTGCTCGAGTGGTGTTTGCTATCCCATGAAAGAGACAACCAGAGTTCTTCACCTAGTCTATGATAGTGCAGGCTTGTAATCATGACGATCCTAATGCCAACTACACTATCATGCAAATAGACTCTTTCATTTTTCATCCTTGTTTGTATTTAATTTTTTAAAACTTAATTTTTTCATACGTCAAAATTCTATCTACAGGTTTGTCACATATGAAAATACACTATTTGTATCATGCAGGAGATGGAGGGTGGGAATCAATACCACTTTCCTTTTACAATTATTTTGGGAAACAGGCAAGTCCATAAAGTATTTACTAGTTACAGCATCACAGTCTTGTCCAAGTTATCCAACTAAGGGCAGATCTGCATTACCGCTTAAATTGATGCAACTTACTTCACTCAAAGGTGTGAACGACTCCCCCTTGAGCAACGCAAGTCAAAGCAACCTAAGCAACCAGAGCATCTCCTGTCAGCATAGTGTGTCTTCACCAGACACACTACAGCGATGCAGCTGCATTGGGGCAACTTTGCTGATCTAGCGCTTCTAGTGCAGACCTGCACTTAGAATCACCAAAATTAATTTGTAGAGAAAAAAGAAAAGGAGTACTTGTGGCACCTTAGAGACTAACAAATTTATTTGAGCATAAGCTTTCATGAGCTACAGCTCACTTCATCGGATGCATGAAAGCTCACAAAAGCTTATGCTCAAATAAATTTGTTAGTCTCTAAGGTGCCACAAAGTACTCCTTTTCTTTTTGCGAATACAGACTAACACGGCTGCTACTCTGAAATTTGTAGAGAAAGACCCCAACTGGAAGTAAAAAATATGACAAGCTGAAATTATCAATCCTGAATGGTACATTTGTGAAAAGCTCATTTAAGCCAGAACCTACACATGACAAAAATGTGAAATTTCTTCATCAGATACAAAAAGAAAAGGAGTACTTGTGGCACCTTAGAGACTAACAAATTTATTAGAGCATAAGCTTTTGTGAGCTACAACTCACTTCATCGGATGCATTTGGTGGGAAAAAAAATTTAAAGTATTCCTGTATCTTCATCAGATACAGGAATACTTTAAAATTGTGCAAGCACTACTTTTTTCAACTAAGCAAACTCTACTCAAAGATTTACACAGCAGTATGGTCATTACCACCCCCCAACACTTGCTTTCAGAATGGTTCTTTTCTTTCCTCAAATCTTTAAATGCAAGTACTGAAAAGCCTCTGATAAACCTTGATGTTTTCTGGGGTCTCTTGGGAGAAGGAGCAACATGCAGTAAACAGCAACAATGGCAATGTTAAAAGTATATGCAAGATGAAACAATAATCATGAGCTCCCCTCAAGGGCCTGCTCTCTGTAGGTTAGCATATTCAGGAAGTAATATCTCCCTTAGCACAGGTCATTGCGTGAAGCCGTCGTCAGCACTAGAGATACACTAGCATTACTATCCACATATACTTTTTTGAGTCACCATCAGCGAATTCAGGTTTATGGATGTTAACAGCATTAACTGTTTGTGGATAAAAGCAATGACTGAAAGCTTTAGGCAATCCCCCAAAAACTCTCTACCATAGGTCTATTTCCAGCTCCCACTCCCCCAGAGATTTTCACTGACACTGTAAATGTAGCCACTAACTATGGGCTAAATGGCTAACTTGTTTGACAGCCTTTGGCCTGGTGCCTTGTAGCTGAGCTGACAGAGAAAACAAATCTGTTAATCAGGTATTTTAGCTGTGACAACAAGGAGGAGGTGAACTCTCCAAAATGTTCATTTATGATAATTACAGAATAATGATGGCAAAAGCAGGTAAAATATGGAGAGAAGGTTAAGAGTGCTAACAAACATGATATACCACATCTGTTCTCACAGGGGATGTATGTCTAAAGATTAACATGTCAAGGAAAATACAAAAGCAGGTGATAACAGCTTAACTAAAGCTGGTTCCAACAATACAAGTATTCCTAAGAGCAACATCAGAGAAGAGAAAGCACTTGAAAATGTTCTCAATCCTAAATCCCTGTTGTGAAGAAAAGTTAATATACTTTTTTAAATGTCTTCAATGTAGCCGACAGGCTACCTGGCTAGTTACCCTACAATACTTAAACGTGCCTATCAATCACAGACCTGATAAACCAGCCTTGCAAAATTATACATGCCCACTTGCTATAAGTGAATACTTTTTTTGACCAAACATTTGTTCCTTTTTCATTATCTATCCTCATGGTGAAAGGTAGGTTTTGTGAATGAGCTAGTAAATTTTTAAGCAAGTTTTGCAAGGCTTGCATGTCATAGGGCAGACTTCAGGTCCATGCTGATGTTGCTTAGAATTAGAATGGATGAGGAAATAGATCTACAAGGCTACAGTGTAGAGAACCCCAGTTCAGGTACGGCCTTCAAGACTCCTAAATTCCCAGGGGAGAGGGCAAGCCCACCTTCCTTCATAAAACAACTATGGAAACAAAGGTTAGAGAGAGGCAGCTCAGGAAGGCGGAAAGGAGCAAAAGGTCAACACACTGAAGAAAAGAACATGAAAAAAGCAGAGACAGACAGTTAAAGAGAAAGCTGATTTGAGAGAGGTGAAAAAAGAAACCTTATGAATATTCAAGTTCATGGGACTAGAATACACTATAAACAAGAATGCAGAAAAGAGCAAACCAGCACTAATGAAGAAGTAAGATTCGCAGTCTAATGAAATTCTTGCAAGTTCAAAAACATACTTGTGCCTTCCCCAGTAGTGCACCAATACAATAAAATACAGATGGGGAGAGGAGGAGAAATGCAGGATAAGACAGGCTGGGAGATTCTGTCAGTCGGAAGAAACCAAAGATTATAAACATTCTCAGAAGAAAGATGTCTATCAGAAAGATCACAAGGGGTGACAGTAAGTGTAGGGCAAACTTCACACACACTAAAAGAATCTATATATTCTTAACCAGTTTTCATATTCCATGCTCTAATTAAAAGCCCAAGACAATAATGGTGTAAACATGGTAAATGGCTGATGAACTAATATATTAGATTCCTGTGAAAAATTAGGTGGGGTCATGGTACTCTGTATAAAATTTCCAAGTAGGAAGACTTTAGGGAAATGAGTCTAATCCCAAAAGGAATTTCCCCTCTTAAAAATCTTTTTTTTCCCCCCTTGCCAAATACACCAGGTTCACCTCTCCTCCTCCCCTTTCTTTTTGTATGTACACAAAAGGTAGAGAGAGAAGCAAGACTACATCAAATATGCTAGCTTTGCATTTTGTTCCACAGCCAGTAAAGGCTGGTGATAATTCTGGTGTATTCCAAGAGTAAATTCTGAAGACATGGGCTAGACTCAGAGAAAGCACTATCTCCCAGGCTCACAAGTTACACAAAATAAAGGGAGGGAAGGAAGGCTCTAGTAATACTGCAGACTGGAAGGACGTGTATCCTGACTTGCTTGCTTGCTTGCGTGTGTGCCCGCACCTGCTCCATAATAAATCTCTGAAGTTACATTAGCTAGAATAAAAATTACAAACATCATCAGTCCTCATGCTCCTAATTTAAAAAACAAAAAAGCATGAGAACTGTCCGGATCCCGTTCCCCCTTTCCTTTTTGTCATATTTTCGTTTTACTTATATAAGGAATTATCAAATGAACAAACCACGTTACAAGTTTCCATAACATTTTCAGGCTTAAAATGATTCCTCACATTTTTTTTTAAATCAGAACTGGAAATCACTTTCACTTATTCTCTAAAATTCTAGTGAGCATCCATTCCAACACCACTCATTCACAATGCATTTTTTAAAATCGTTTTTCTATATTTCCTTGTATTATGTCACTTTATAGAGTTTAATCTTTGGTTTGTTTTTGTTTTCAATTAGGAAACAGTTCTGGTTTGGAGCTTGTTGAAATTTTCATTGAAATGACCTCTTGCATGCAAGCAAGCAAGAGGGGAATCGGGCCCCAAGTTTCTAGAATAGATCTGCTTGTATCGGTCCCCTGAACTTCCAGAATAAATGTGACACCCCTATTTTGCCTCAAAAATTGGTGTGTCCTTACCTTAATCATCTGAGAGAGATCACCTGCATCTGCCAGTTCCAGGACAATGTTCAGTTCATTGTCTTCAATAAAAGAATCCAAATACTTGATTATATTGGGATGGTTCAGTTGCTGCAGAGGAGAGAGCGCGCAAAGTGAATGTATATTACATGAAAGGTGCTTCAGTAATAATGACCCAAAATACACTGCCCATCAGTGTTCGTTCCTGTAACTGTTCCACAGCAGTGTCCTTAACAAAAGACAAGGCTGTGGCATTTGCTGCGTGTCCATATACAAACAAGGACGTGTGGTGAAACACAATTCAGATTATATCTCACATGTGTACCAGACAAATAAGAAAACCAAGCAGTCTTTTGCAAAGAGCAACTAATTCCAGTCTTTTCTGTTGCAGGTTCAGATAATCAGGGTTTAACATCATGATCTTGGGAGAAACTTGGTCTGAGCTACTATTAGTGGGATTTAATTTTTTTTTTAATTAATATCAAGCCCCACCACACTACTAAGATGTTTGTTATAGTAGAGCTTCAAGTCCCCATTCAGGATCTGTGTACCATCTTGCTAGGTGCTTTACAAACATACCACCAGACATTGTCCCTGCCACCAAAAAATACAAAGGGCCGGGAAAGGTCTACAACAGGGGTAGTCAATAGTGGACTGCAGGCCAAATCCGGACTGCCAGACACTTCTGAGCGGACCCCAAGATCTTTTTATTGACTTATTATCATTGGGTTTTTAATTATTATTTTCTCTGGAGTCTTGACCTTGACCAAGAAATTTGGACCTTGCCAAAAAATAATTGACTACCCCTGGACTACAACATACAGATTACATACTGCTTGTTAGTTCCGGCTTTTTCTTTTAAAGCTGTATTTACGGATAAATCTTGATTAATTTAAAAAACACAATTTGAACAATACCTTTATCAGGAGTATATTTTTGCTTTTAATCCTAGCTTTTTTCTGTTGATATGTAATTAACACTAGAATATGAAAAATCTTGCCTTTTTCTAATGTGTTATATTTAACCATACCCATCCCTTTTTCTATTTGTTAAAAAATATTTTTAATCTTTGTCTATTATTTTAGTGTATTTAACCCGTAGTCTTATTTTAAAAATTTTAACCCTTACCATTTTCAAAATATATTCAATCCTAGTCTTTTCATTTATTTACAAATTATTTTTACATTTATTCTTCTTTAGTAACCCTGGCCATTTTAAAAGTATATATCTAATCCCAGTTTTATCTATTAATATTAAAAACATTAAGTCTTTCCCTTTATTTAATTTAACCTTAGGCTTTTACTATGTTTGTATTTACTCAGAGCCTTTTCTATTTAATAACCATTTTAACATTTGTTTTTTTAATGTACAGATCTTTTTCAGAAGAGAGAGTAAAACAACTGCAGATTTAAACAATTATAATTTAGTTCATGGAGGGTGAAAAGAGCAACTTGGATCCCATTTCAGACCTTTTTCCCTGTCCTGGATATTGAATAAACCCAGTGAAATATTAATTTTGCCACAATTAATTAAAGGTTTGCTATAATCACTACAGATGAAGATGCTGAACCTACAAACACTTGTGCAGGTGCCCACCTTTATCCATGTAAGTACTCCCACTGACTTGAGTGATGCCAATTACCAACAACATTTTGGGTTAAATGTGTGGTTAGATGGAGCTACTATGTGAACCACTTGTCCTGTAGCATTAATAGGTTCACTGCCACCACTGTGTTCCTTAGAAAGTACAGCACATGAGAAAGTGGGCTCCTTCAGAAATCATTTCTGCCCTACACATTTTACAAAAATCTGCATCTTCTGGGATGCAAAGATGGAATCAGTATCAGAAAAGCTGGCTGTTTGAAATTCTTGCATACCTGACACTGAAGATCATTATGTAGACAAATCTACAGGAGAGGCTTCTAACTAACAAAATACCTAGTCAAAAGTAGCTCTTCAACAGAAGGAAAGATCACAAACTCTGAAAAGCCAAGTGTGGACTGGAAATGTGTGGATTCTAGGCTTTCCAAACAATTTTGGTACTGTACCCTAAGTTATGGAAAAACATCTCCAAAAAACTTTCTGAGAACAGATACATGAGATGCATCCATCTATGATGAAAGAAATACTGAATCCCAGTATATGCATCTGGAAATACAGGAAGCATCATTATACTTTCTGTCTGATCCTAAAGGAAGTAGGTGACACTGCTTCCAAAAGACAACAAAATCTAGTTTCCACCTGACCCCAGTCCTATTAATCAGGCCCAGCATAAGGAAGCCACTATATTGTTCCATGCACAGTATTATTCATGAGGAAGTGTATATTACCTGAGACACTGATTCTGCCGAGTTTCATCTGGAAATTATTCTTTAAATACAGTTAATCCTGTCTTAGCATGGGGGGGGGGGCTAGACAAGATGACTTCTAGCAGTCCCTTCCAGCCCTACATTTATATGATTCCACACCTATTCTAAATGTCTTGAAAGAAGAGATATCACTTGCCTGTATTCCATTTCTATTGCAGGGCAATGATGAATTTCAGGGGTATTCCCATCATTTGCCACCTTATGGTAGACAAGCTCACCATCTATTCTGTGTAGTTGTGTGCTTTGGCTTTTTTGTCTTGTTTGTTTGTTGTATTATAATTGTTAATCCAGATTTCACTTATTTAAATAGCTTTTGTTTTTTATCAAGTGCAGCATAAGAGGACTTGTACACTAGTATATACTATAATATTTTTATCTTGTTTTCTGGTCTTGTTATGCACTATTCCCAGGACTAAATTAAGATATAAAACATATTAAAACAGAAATTTTAATGTCGTTCTCCTAACAAAGCTGACAACTGTAATTACATTGAACATACTGTATGTATCTTGATTTCTGTAGTCTCTCTTTGCCTCTTTCTAAATTGCATTTCTCTTTGTAAGCCTAAAGTCCAATAAAAATAAATTTAAAAAATAAAAAATGGGCATTTCATCTAACAGACAGCAGTGACTCCTGTGTGTCTATTTCACGGGTAACTGAGCCGACAGAAACACTGTTATAACCCACCACGTTAATCACTCTGCTCTGTATGTACATTAGGCGATAGATTCTCCTTTGCAATGCCTGGACACTAACTCACATTAGGGTTAATGGGATTCATGTGTAGGCATCAAGAGAAGACTATTTCTACAAGGCTGAACTGGAAAAAAAAATTCAAAATAGTCAAGACATTGCAACTGAATATTTTAAAAAATGTCTTCCTTCAGGTGTGCTGATCCACTGCCCTTCCAGCCGAAGAGGGTCAGATGTTCCCTGCGGACATTGCTCTCCAAGCAATACTGGAGTTAGGTGCATCTGCCGCAGGCTTCCCAGGATCTGCCAGGCTTGCCTATGAACTTGCCTCCCAGTAGTGTCTGATGGCTCAGCAAGCTTAGCACATGAACTCTCTCCAAGCAACCCATGTCTTAGTCTTTTGATTCATACCTTAAAACTTCTTATATGTTGAGATTAACTTCTACCTTTGTGGGTAGTTCTCCCATGATTCCCCTTTTAACCTCTGTTACTAGCAGTAGGAGCTGAATACCAATCCCTCTAGAGTCTGTTAAAGCTGTTCCCACAGAGCTAACTGGAAAAGTTCCCTACTCCACCACACAACATCTCAGACCAGCCCACCCACCAACATATGGAGATTGTATAGAGGAATTTGTTTTTAAAAAAATTCTTTACACCTTATTCCTGCCCCTCTCTACACCCCCACGTAGCCCTCACGCTTGTGCATGCATGTGGCAGGGAAGCAATGTTGGAGGTTACTTGAAATTTCTAATCTTTTGACAGAAGGAAACTGCATAACCTTAATTCTCACAAATCTTTAAAGACACAAAACAGCACAAAATGCCCTAGCTTGGGTTATTGACATTTTCTTATTTCTTTAATGCAATCTAAAAGTTTGATGGCAGTTAATGCCTGATGTGTATGCACAGCAATGCTGTCAGCAAGAGGCATGCAGAAAAGCAAGTCATCTCCAAATGAGTGAGCAGGTTGGCTCCCTGCTGCCGATTACAGCCATATTACTGAGTTGTTTTACCTCTCTTTTTTTACTAAGCTGGTTTTTGATGGGGTATTCTATTTTTTGCAGCTCCAGTGAAGTTTTTATTACTTCCCAAATGCGAAAGTTTTTCCAATTAATCTACTAAGCACAAAACAACATTTATTTCGGTATCGATACAGGAATTTTTGATCAAAAGAAAGCAGAGGCAAAGCATCATTTTGACACAGATTCACGACAGCAAGTCTGTCCAATTCCTTCAACAACAAAAAATGTACGAGTCTAACTCAGTATATTAAAAAAATGGGTAAATTGTTTTAATTTGTAGTTTACACAGAAATTATTCTAGACTTTGGAGTGATGCGGTAACTTAGTGTACAACAGTAGATATCATGGGACAAAATTCACAAATGTAAGTATCCGGACTGGTTACGTGGCTAGGCTCCAGATAAAACATTACAGTTAGACATTTATTGTATATCAATAGACCCACAAGTAGTACACTGACTTGAACTGGACTTAGCACATGTTTAAGTAATTTACTGAATCCATTACCCTTAGAAACTTTAAACTTTTTATTTAAGGTAAAAGAAACAATTGCCTTTCTTAAAACTAATATAATACTTAAAGGACAGAATATATTCATTTTTACATAATATTGTTATGTTAGGAGCTGGGGTGTTTACATGGATAGTGTGTGTTAAGTTACTCATTTAAAAAATAGTATTGACTTTCTTGAAATATATTGCACACTAATCTAATGAAAACAATTATGATCAGTTTTTGTTAAAAATGGAAAAACGTTTAAAAGAAAAAATTCCAGGGAAATTCTTCATGCCATGCCAAGGGAGATCACGTCTTCTACAACACAAACTGGAGTCACACTGTTAAAACCCTACTCTTCTCTCAGAACATGCACTCGCTCTGCCTAATGCCTTACACATAGAAACATCCACTGCACCATCCTCAAATTGTACTACAAAGCACAGTAGACCTGTCAAGTTTTGAAATGTGAAATACAACTTTTCCTAAGAACCACCTCTGTAAAATGGCCTTTAGTTATTTATACGTAGCTGTAAGAACAGCCAGCATGGGAGCTATCAATTAACAAGAGATGAGTTGCAAATATTGATTTGACAAGTTATTAGCTTTACAGCACTGAGTGAAGTGCATTCCAGTTGCTGACACCGACAGACGTACTGAAGCTGGCCTCTTAAAATCCTCTCTAGTCTCTAAACAAAACCTTGAACTACTCTGCCTCACAGCCTTTTGGGAATAGAACTTGCCTCTGCATCAAATTATCAAAAAATGCTGACCTGTACAATGTCATTAAAAACTGCTTCTCAAGTTGACATTTAGAACTTTGATTACTCTTAGTTGTGATTTGTTCAATTTCTCAGAAGCTGACATATACATCGTGGGTAAAATCAGTCATATTTTGTTTGATCTTTCATTTGAAAACTAATATACATTTGAAAGAAGTGCCCTATTGGCAGTATCAATGAATATATCCCTTGTGCATTTGCAATACAATATGATTTATTGAACTGACTTTTTAAACCATACTTTGAACTCCAGCTTATTTGATGGGGCTATCTAAGTGTTCAACCTGCAACGATTGTTCACAGCGCAGCACGATAATTCTTTACTGCATTTTTCAACCAGGATTTTATATTGTCAAGACAGGAGAGAGACTTATGAGAGTAATGATTAAAACTCCCCAATTCACAGTCGTTTTATGTAGCAAATAACTAAAAAACACAACTCAAAGTATGTTGTCATAGGGCAATAAATAAGGATCAAAATGCAAAAACCTTGGGAGACTACAGCATCTCCTGAAAAGAAAAAGGAAAAAAAGAATTTAAAAAAGAAGTTCCCTGCATTACTACGGCTGTGGTTTTTAAAATGAAAGAATTTTAAGTTTCTTATTTGTCACCACTTATGCAATTTGTATATGTTCTGCACTTCGTTCAGATAGGAGAGTGATCATCAAATATCCACCTTCACTCTTTTCTAGTCAGTTTCGCTTCCTGCTTCTCATACACAAGTACAATGCAGAAATGCTTGAATTGCAAATGTTGAAGGAGAATGGTTGATGTTAAAAAATAAAAAAATAGGTTTAATTTGAAATACTTATAATACTTTTGAAAAATACATTCACTGAGCCCTATTAGTACATTTGAACATAAGCAGGGTATACCTACCCAGTGTTCCTACAAGTTTCAATGTAAAATGGACAGAAAAATCAATTCAGATACAAAATATCAATTGGACTAGATTCATTTCCAACCTCAAAGACGCACAGATTTTGTTGATTTATTTTTGAGTAAAACATTTTTAAAAATCTACTGCTACATTTTGGGCTTAAGTGAGTGGGCAACCCTTCTACAACGGAGATTTCAACCCACTAATTTTCATCAGAAAAATCTCATTCCTGGCTGTTTTAGAGCGAGCAAAGGCACATATTAATTTATTCTGGCAGGATTACTCAGACTTCAAAAATACTTAAGCTAAAATTTAACATTATCCTTAAAAAAACCCAGAAAAATGATGCAGTTAAAGTTTTCCATAAAGATAAGTGATATGTTAGCATAAGTTACTATAGATTCCAAGCTAAAATGGCTTTTTCTTCATAAAAGTATGTATCTTGAGTAATGTGTGCATCTGTGGAATATTAGCTGGTAATATTTTCAAATAAATCAATTCAATTTAAAGAAACAAAATACAAAGGAGTAATGAATCTAGTCTACTTGTATAACTGGAGCCAATTTGCTACTGGGATGAAGTTCCAGCTATGGAAAAGAATCAAACCAAGTCTCTGTGGCCTAGGATTTACAAAAGTGGCATATTTGCTGCTCTTTGGAAGATAGCAGTCACATTTTTTCAGGACACACCATGACTTGCTTGATCTTGAACCAGTAAAGCTGCCCAACTTAAACATACCAGCTAAGTTACAGCCTGATCCAACTCCCATTGACCTCAAAAGGATTTGGATCAGGCCCTCAATTCTGACAGTTGAGGCTATGTATAGCAAGAGATACTTGGGAGAACAAGAAGAGTCGAAGAGCTAAGAATAGAGGAAATTATGTATGTATATTTATTTTTCAAAAAGCAGTACAGTGGATGGGGAAGTGCTAATTATCCACCATATCATACCATCTCTTACTGCTCTTTTCACAACCAAGACAGTACAGTATTCACAGCTTGACATCTGGCTCCCTGGTGAGTTTTACACAGGAAGATTTGGAGTTGCTTCTGGTCATCTCATACATGTAAGATGATAATTGACCATCTATGATCCCTTGTCATCTCAGATATTTTATTTTCACTCACCTTTGATTTTGATAAATTTGCACATACTGTTCTGAATAAGTCCAGTGCAAACATATGACAGTGCCTAACAACTAAACAATCCTTGTGTAAGATTCCACAACTGAATTGCCAGGATCCAAGTTTCTCTTGGTGAATAGTAAGTTCAGCATTATTTTCTTTTTCATTACAAACTCTTTAACAGCTAGACTAACTGCACACGTAAAGAGCTTTGCTATAATTCTAACTATATGTCCATACCATGCAACTGCCACAGGCTGACCAGACTTTCACCTACAGTAGTAACATGATATCTGATATTCATCAGAGGAAGAGCTAATTCCTATTGCTACACTAATATTCCATTTTGTAGCTGTAAAGAGAGATGCAATAAGATGGCTTCCAGTTGGATACACTCTTGTGTGAATTCCAGCTGTTGCCACCATGAAGCGAAAGAGGGATGTTCTCCTCAAGCAAACACTTTGTTTATATACAAACTCACACCGATAGCGGTTATCCATCCCTGCCTGCCCTGCTACCTTTGGAAAGGTAGACCCTTGTACTCTAATTAAACTATGAAACTCATCCTTGTCATGAAAGAACAGCAACAACAGTATGATCCAAATGCAGAAGCTGAAGCTTGTTTTTTCTTACCAGAGGTTACAAGCGAAGTCTATTGAGTGTAAGCTACCTGATTAATGAACCACTACCCAATGTCGGGAGTGCCAACAGGGACAAGATGCACTGATTCTATCCTGCCACCAATTTCCAAACTATTTTGTTCATCACCTACTGGCAGAGCCTGTCTCCTTATGCCAAAATAGCATGCAGTGTCTGTGGCATATTTAAATTTGTTCCGTCCTCTATTACTGTAGAGAAAAAGATGGATGCGTGGACTGTGGAAACAACCCATACATTGTCAGCACTTAAATAACCCCAGTTCACACATGACATAGAAATGCACATGTCCTCTGGCCAAAACCTGGCCAGCAGGTGATGCATAATCACTTTGAAGAAAAAATACCTCCCAGCCAATACACCTGCCTTGCTGCATGCAAGATCTGTGGAGAAGAAAAGAGATACTTGTGCATAAGGCAAAAAAGATCAGAATGGATACCCTAGAGCTTTAAAGGTTAGAAAACTAAAAAGAACCAAGAGGTGGGCCAAAAGGAATGTATTGCACAAAACTGCTATGGAAACTAGTTAGATAAAACACCCTGCAACCAAAGAAGGGTCCACTACAAAATTCCAGACAGGAATTGTAAATATATGTCATCTAACTTGATTTGTCACCGAAGACAAATAGTAATCTGCCTGCATGGATATAAAACAAAATATTCTCGAACAGGAAAAAGTAAAAATAAGCCTCTGTAGAAATTCTTACCTTCAAAAGGTCAATTTCTTTAATGCAATCCTGTCTGGCCTTGGCATCCATCATTTCGAATATCTTCCACATAAGACAAGAGTGAAATATTTATTTAAAAAAAAAAAAAAAAAAGAGAGGCAAGAAAGCAGATAAGCTCTACTCATTTTAAAACAGCATTGGTTTTCTTGTTCTTCCTTAACTTAATGAATGTAAGTGTCCTATTGCAGTCACCAGACTTGCATCTGGTTGACACATTCTTTGTTTTAAAACCACTACGAAGCAGCAAAATTAACATTAGCACCTTTTGGCAACATGCTAAATGGTGGGGAAAATGAGATTTTAGTTTGTAGATGTTTTGCCTATTTGTTGACCTTAAAAAACAAGTTACTTAATTTAACACTGTTTTCACATTGTGCATGAAATATTTTATATATATATTTCTATTCTCTCTTTAAACAATTCAGAGTTGTTTTTTCTTTTCACAGATTCCCCTCCATTAATTAAGAGTAATTAGCATTAATATTCATTCTCTAATAGTCAGAGAGCAAGTCACAATTTAAAAGATACGTTGAAGGATTAAAGGCAAATTTCTTCAAGAAAAACACTGTTCTAAACACTGTATGGTATTTTAATCCAAGTTTGTAGTATATTTGTGTGATGCATCTTCAGAATTTTGTTTTAAACAAATATAACTAATTACAGTAGAAAGAAAACTAATTTCTTTTTATTTAATTGTGTTCCACCAATGAAAGTCTGGCCACTGAATATCTTTGTTCATCATGTCAGCTGCTCCTCTACTTCTAAATACTAAGGACTCGGATGAGAAGCGCAGTGAGCCAGCGTTTCCATCTCTAACTTTATGTCCTCAACAATCTACGCCTTTTCAGTCATCCGGCCTTTCATCACACTCAATATTCTCGTATGATAGCCCATGTCAAGGTGCCAGAGTCTTAATTTTATGGCTATGCCCATTAAAACCTTTGTTTTTATACATATCAATCAAAAATGAAATGGACATATTCTAATAAAAAATAAAGAAAAATTAAAAGTAGTATGAAATGACAATCCTTTTTATACTGGTGATACTAGAAGTGTCTAGCCATTCCTAGATGCAATGGTCACAAGAGATCAAGATTAGGCGGCACAAACACATTAACTCGAATCTGGTCAAGATGGAAGCTGGATTTGTCTGCCCTATGTGGAATAACTGAAGAAGGCAATTAGGAGGAGGAAGCAGAGAGTCAGGGGTTGGGTTCTACTCCCAGTTTAAACCACTGACTCAGTGTGTGACTAAATTAAATCAGTTAACCTCTGTCTTCATGTATCCATCTGTAAAATGGGTATGATAGTACTCACATACCTCAAATAGGCCTTATTCTTCTTAATTAGTGTTTATGAAATTGAACCTTTCAAAGGTGTTGCTCTATATGGGAGCCAAAAATAACTAATGTTTATGAAGGAAATTAAGGAAAAAAAGGACTTCTAAAAACAGCTTTCTGCTCCTCTGGTTTCCTTCACTGGTGAGAGAATTCTCAAGGAGAAGCTAGGACTTCACCTGTAACATCTGTGCAAAGTAAGCAGATATCTCAGAAATCTTCCTTTTACCTGCAATACAATAAACTACAATTTTAAACGCTCACCTGAACTTTCTTTAATGCCACGGTTTTTCTGTCCAGAAGGCAAGTTGCTTTGTAGACTTCACTGAATTGCCCACGGCCAATCTTTTTCTCTATCTGAAAATCTGCCAAGGTGCAGCGATATGGGTATGACGTCAAATGCCTCTGCTTATTCAAAAGAAATAAAAACAGCCATTGAACTAGACAAATCTGACAAAAACATGAGCGTGTATTTCTCCATCCCTCTCCTTTTCTCACTCAGAGATAGCACTTTCTATGGCTTGATAATTGCACCTAAACACTCTACATGGGAGCATGAAAAGCCAGGAGGCCAAAAAAACCCTCTACTTCATGGAAATGGGCTGAATTTCTCTCTTCAATCACGACTTCCCCTTTCTGCTTCAGATCACTTACAGTTCAAACCACCTTGCACCAGAGTACTGATCAGTGAATATTCAGTGTGGCTGAAAAAAACCCAGCATAGATCCATAATGTTCCACAAAATGTATCTGTTTACAAAAATAAACTGTTCATGGAATCAAATGGATCGACTACATATTAAAGCAAACAGATCCCCCAAATAGTTCATAAAATTGTTTTACAGGTCCAATGGGTGTAAGGAACATAATACTTTCAGATCAAATTAAATAAAACCGATCAACTTATCTAATATTTCATTTGAGCATGCAAGAATTTAAATTTTTCTGTAGTAACCACAGCAACAAAATTTGCATTCCATAACACTGGCAAACATTTTCACTTCTTATGCATTTCTGTGTATTACCCATTTAAAAATATTACCCATAGAAAATCCAAACATAAATCTGAGCACATTAGTTAACACTAATTATTACAGAACAATTGCACAGAAAGAAGCAAGTTTAAAACTGTAAACATGCCAATACTTTGGTCTTATTTCTGATGTGCAAAGAACTGAACCTTAATCTATGGACACATATTTATCTGTCAATATATCCATTTTTCGTCTAATTCCATTGATGTTACTAGTGCATCTAGTTTAGTTAGTTGAAAAAAGGAAATAAAGGAGAGTGTGCTGGTCTCCTGTGTAAATAATGTATTAGGCCCAAACTGCTGTCTCCCCAGTTACTTGCCCTCAAATCAACTTTGCATATTATTTTCACCAGGGACAGATTGAAGCCTACTTTTGAGCAGAATCAGGTAAATATGTGGTTAGGCAGGTATATACAGTATAACAAGCATTATGTACTATACAAACCAGGAACTACTCCCTAGAGCCATTCTGGTCTCTTCTATAATTAAGATGAGTGCTAACCAATGTTTCAGAACTAAATTAATGACTAAAAGTTGCTGTTGATGCCAAGTACAGTATTTTTAACCTTCAATATCTTAAGCCATTTTTGAGTTATTGTAACAAAATAAAAAAAAAAGTAAACCAGTCTGTAAATCAATCCTTTGTAAACTTTCATTCTTTAAATATAAATTATTTACAACTGATGCCATAGTTGACAATCCCAGCAAAGGTGCCCAGGATTGAACAGGACATGAAAACTACATTCTGAGGTGAGAAGCCAGTCCCACCTACTATTGCCACAGCCTAACCTCTTCTGTGGATAAAGCGTATTTATCAGTCCAGTACCGCTCACTAGCACTATGTTCAGGGCAATATAGAATCTCTTTGGACTTTATATTTGTTGACAAGTCAGATTACACTTCCTTCTTTGCAACATCGGCAGAAATAAAAGTTACTAAAACATACAACTCAACACTAAAAAGTATTTTTAAAAATACCTTCCAGGTTTATAGCTGTTTGCTCAATTCTGAACTATAACCAAAAATAATGTAAATATCATATATTCCTCACCCAAAACACCGTAAAACTCCATGTTCCTCACCTGAAATTTTTGAGACACATGAGCTAAGAGATTGTTGAGCATTACAGTTTGCATATCAATGTCAAATCATTTTCAGGAACTACCATCACCTTGACAAATACAGAACAACAACAATGGAATGCTATTCCACTGGAGCTATAGGGAAGATGAAAGGGCAAGTTGTAGTAAAGACTATGATATACAAAATATAATTCTGTATAATAAATTCTCAATTAAAAGAATATCCAGACCTTTCATCCTTTGTCCCCTTTTCCCCATGTCACTTTGTAGCGGGCAATATGTTTTGTTGCTACACCTTTTAATACATGTCTAAACTACTTCCCCATCACAGTCGTTCCAGGGATTGCTAAATGAGCATTAAAATCCAGGATAATTCTCAAAAGACTACACCATTTGTGAAATATACATATGGGTGGTTATGAATTCCAGCCAAGATGAAACTATCACAATACCATAAAGTTCAGTCAAAGTCTCCTAATGCAAGTAGGCACATGGTTGTGAATTTAACTCCAGGTATCTTCATCAACTTTCCCAGGTTAATGACAGGTTTCAGAGTAGCAACCGTGTTAGTCTGTATTCGCAAAAAGAAAAGGAGTACTTGTGGCACCTTAGAGACTAACAAATTTATCTGAGCATAAGCTTTTGTGAGCTACAGCTCACTTCATCGGATGCATCAAGCTTATGCTCAAATAAATTTGTTAGTCTCTAAGGTGCCACAAGTACTCCTTTTCTTTTTCCCAGTTTAAGTGCCCTAAAAGAGCAAAAACACTCATCTTCCCATAAAGTGACACTCACAGCAATTGGTTTTGAAACATCAAAGACAAGGGTGAATTTTTCCATCCCCAGAACTCCTAAAGACTCTTACCCTACTCTCCGAAATTGATTTTATTACTCTGGGCTGAAGAGACACAATTAGATTTTAACTCAAGTACAATAATTTATACAAACAATTAGGTTAATTAATGACTGGCATTTAGTTAAAAAAGGTCAGTCATGTGCAAATTGGAAGCTAATTACAGGGAGTGTTTTCTTTTAACCATTATATTCTACGGCTTCATTTCTTTTCCTTCCCCAAAATCTGTACTTGTATGGAACATCTCTATATGCTCTCCCACCATACTCCTCACGTGGGCTGTGATCAAAATGTTTGTTTTATTCAATAAGATGAACAGACTTATCAAGAGTTTTGCTGTGTCATATCATGTTTACAGGTTAGGATGCACTGCTATTAAAATAACAATTTTACAAACAAAATTATAACAGGGCAAATTTCTCCTCTAAAGTGCTGCACTGCATATTCTACACTTGTAGGGCAGTAGAACTTTCACGGATACTGTCTGGAGAAGAGAAATTTGGCCTAAGGTTTGTCAGGTATGTACAACAATGTTTATGCAACAGCTGCTTCAGCATCCTATGAAGTATTGTTTCATTTACTCATTATCAGTCTAAAAATCTCCTGCTAATATTAGGAGCAATTGGGAGGTTGTATTGAGTGAACTATATATATGCTGTATACAGATGGACATCATACCAAAAGGACTGAACGTAAAAAATCCATTACAATCTACATATCACACAGACTATGCTGACAGCTTGTGCCACACGCTCTCAAAGAAACTGCGGAACCACCTGATCAACATCCTCTACAGCAAACAGGGAAAGATTAAGAATGAGCTCTCAAAACTGGATACTCTCATAAAAAAACCAACCTTCCACACAAACTTCCTCGTAGCTGGACTTTACAAAAATTAGACAAGCCATTTACAATACACACTTTGTTTCTCTACAAAAGAAAAAGGACACTAAACTATATAAACTACTACATGCCACAAGGGGCCATAACAGTGGTTCCCTTAACCCACCCAGCAATACTGTTAATCTATCCAACTATACGCTTAGCCCAGCAGAAGAATCTGTCCTATCACGGGGCCTCTCCTTCTGTCCCTCCACCCCCACGAACATGATACAGTTCTGTGGTGACCTAGAATCCTATTTTCGACACCTCCGACTCAAGGAATATTTCCAGCACACCTCTAACCAACATACTAACCCACAGAGAGCTTCCTACCAAGACTACAAAAAGAAGGATTCTGGGTGGACTCCTCCTGAAGGTCGAAACAACAGACTGGACTTCTACACAGAGTGCTTCCGCCAACGTGCACGGGCTGAAATTGTGGAAAAGCAGCATCACTTCCCCATAACCTCAGCCGTGTAGAACACAGTGCCATCCACAGCCTCAAAAACAACTCTGACATCATAATCAAAAAGGCTGACAAAGGAGGTGCTGTCGTCATCATGAATAGGTCGGAATATGAACAAGAGGCTGCTAGGCAGCTCTCCAACACCACTTTCTACAAGCCATTACCCTCTGATCCCACTGAGGGTTACCAAAGGAACTACAGCATTTGCTCAAGAAACTCCCTGAAAAAGCATAAGAACAAATCCGCACAGACACCCCTAGAACCGCAACCTGGGGTATTCTATCTGCTACCCAAGATCCACAAACCTGGAAATCCTGGACACCCTATCATCTCGGGCATTGGCACCCTGACAGCAGGATTGTCTGGCTATGTAGACTCCCTCATCAGGCCCTACGTTACCAGCACTCCCAGCTATCTTCGAGACACCACTGACTTCCTGAGGAAGCTACAATCCATCGGTGATCTTCCTAAAAACACCATCCTGGCCACTACGGATGTAGAAGCCTCTACACCAACATTCCACACAAAGATGGACTACAAGCCGTCAGGAACAGTATCCCCAATAATGTCACGGCAAACCTGGTGGCTGAAGTTTGTGACTTTGTCCTCACCCATAACTATTTCACATTTGGGGACAATGTATACCTTCAAATCAGCGGCACTGCGATGGGTACCCGCATGGTCCCATAGCATGCCAACATTTTTATGGCTGACTTAGAACAATGCTTCCTCAGCTCTCGTCCCCTAATGTCCCTACTCTACTTGCGCTACATTGATGACATCTTCATCATCTGGACCCATGGAAAAGAAGCCCTTGAGGAATTCCACCATGATTTCAACAATTTCCATCCCGCCATCCATCTCAGCCTGGACCAGTCCACACAACAGATCCACTTCCTGGACACTACTGTGCTAATAAGCGATGGTCACATAAACACCACCCTATACCGGAAACCTACTGACCGCTATTCCTACCCACATGCCTCCATCTTTCATCCAGATCACACCACATGATCCATTGTGTACAGCCAAGCTCTACGATATAACCGCATTTGCTCCAACCCCTCAAACAGAGACAAACACCTACAAGATCTCTATCAAGCATTCTTACAACTACAATACCCACCTGCTGAAGTGAGGAAACAGACTGACAGAGCCAGAAAAGTACACGGAAGTCACCTACTACGGGACAGGCCCAACAAAGAAAATAACAGAACGCCACTAGCCATCACCTTCAGCACCCAACTAAAACCTCTCCAACGCATCATCAAGGATCTACAACCTATCCTGAAGGACGACTCATCGCTCTCACAGATCTTGGGAGACAGGCCAGTCCTTGCTTACAGACAGCCCCCCAATCTGAAGCAAATACTCACCAGGAACCACACACCACACAACAGAACCACTAACCCAGGAACCTATCCTTGCAACAAAGCCCGTTGCCAACTCTGTCCACATATCTATTCAGGAGACACCATTATAGGGCCTAATCACATCAGCCACACTATCAGAGGCTCCTTCACCTGCACATCTACCAGTGTGATATATGCCATCATGTGCCAGCAATGCCCCTCTGCCATGTACATTGGTCAAACTGGACAGTCTCTATGTAAAAGAATAAATGGACATAAATCAGACATCAAGAATTATAACATTCAAAAACCAGTCGGAGAACACTTCAATCTCTCTGGTCACTCGATTACAGACCTAAAAGTAGCAATACTTCAACAAAAAAATTTCAGAAACAGACTCCAGCAAGAGACTGCTGAATTGGAATTCATTTGCAAACTGGATACAATTAACTTAGGCTTGAATAGAGACTGGGAGTGGATGGGTCATTACACAAAGTAAAACTATTTCCCCATGTTTATCCTCCCCCCCACCCTCCACTGTTCCTCAGAGTTCTTGTCAACTGCTGGAAATAGCCCACCTTGATCATCACTACAACAGGTTCCCTCCCCCTCACCCCCGGCTCTCCTGCTGGTAATAGCTCACCTTAAGTGATCACTCTGGTTACAGTGTGTATGATAAAACCCATTGTTTCATGTTCTCTGTGTGTGTATATAAATCTCCCCACTGTATTTTCCACCGAATGCATCCAATGAAGTGAGCTGTAGCTCACAAAAGCTTATGCTCAAATGAATTTGTTAGTCTGTAAAGTGCCACAAGTACTCCTTTTCTTTTTGCGAATACAGACTAACATGGCTCCTACTCTGAAACCTATACTAGCCAACATTCAGATTCCAGAACCATGGCAACTCTTTAAATTTACTTTCTATGGGAGCACAGTATGAGAATTCTAATTCTACTCCATAGTTACAATCAGATTCTGGGTAGATACATTTTTTTTCTCAGGTTAACTCAGAAGAAGAAGAGAATACACAGATTTGGCCACAAATATTTGCCCCACTTGGTTGGTAAATATCTAACTATGGAAGCTTCTCTCATGTTCTGTCTCTACACAAATGCACTCCAATGAGAGTTGATTCATTCTGCTATTCTTTGTTATACAGTCAAATCATCGTACTAACTGAATACGGCCAAGACTAATCTAAACAAGGTGTCTCACTGTTTAAACACTCAACATGTGCTTATTTAAAGAAACAATCAAAAGCTGCAATTGTAAATAAGTGCCTCCTCACAGAGCACCTATTGAGTAAGAACTGGATGTTTGTGCAAGAACTTGTATAATTAGGGGATCTGTATTTCAGAGCACCAGAATGACCAGAAAGAATTGCTGTAGTTGCGTGGCAATATGTGCTTACCACAGGACTCTCCTGTTCAGATGTTATCATCTCAAGGAAGTTATTTCAAGAAACATTTAAAAGAAAGATAGAAGCCTAGTAAAAAAATATGGCCTTTGCTTATGTCAATAATGATATCAAGTACAGCTAGAGACATGTTTCAGAGTAGCAGCCGTGTTAGTCTGTTTTCGCAAAAAGAAAAGGAATATTTGTGGGACCTTAGAGACTAACAAATTTATTTGAACATAAGCTTTCGTGAGCTACAGCTAGAGACATGCCTGCTGATCTGCTATTTTGGTTTCACTCCACTAAGGCAACAAATGGCAGCATTTCCAACCAATTATTTAAACTTACCATCCTTACAACACATTGGGCTATGTTTGCACAAACCCATTGTTTGAAATTTACATAGACTATGAAACTGTGATCAAAACCAAATTTGTGTTCCACCAACTTTTAAATCATCACACGTGCTAATACCTAGCCATACACATGATTACTCCTGAGGGCATTCTGTGCCAAAAAATTAAAAATTCTGCACATAATATTTTAAAATTCTACAAGCTGTATTTGTCAATAAATAAATGCAGAGGCTCCAGCATTGGGGAGCATAGGCCACTGGCTGCACGAAGGTGGGAGATCACTGTGCTGCCTCTCCACCCTTCACCCAGAGGACACAGACTCAGTGGTAAGGCTGCACCCAACCCTGCACCCCACCCTGTCCCAGAAACACCCTGGGGCCCTGCCTTTCTGGGCCAGGTGTGAGGCAGGCAGGCTCAACCAGGCAGGATCCAAGTGTGGAGGGGCTCATTGTGAGGGAATCTAGGTGTGGGATGAGAGCATTCTGTGTGGGATAATCTGGGTGCAGGCAGCTCAGTGTGGGGGTCTAGGGGTGGGTGGATCTGGATGCACAGAGGCTTGTTGTGGGGAGGTTCAGGTGCAGGGGCAATGGGACTCTGCAGGGGCTTCCAGGTGAAAGTAGCTGGAGCTCAGTGGAGTGGTGTCGGAGTCTCAGCAAGGGAGTCTGTGTGCTGGGGGAGTGGGGCTCATCAGGATGGGGGTCTGGGTGCAGCTAATTGGTGATCAGTAGTGTGGGGGTCTGGATGTGGGGGCTCAGGGTGGTGCAGGGGGCAGGGCTCATCTGGGTGGGGGTTTGAGTGCAGGGAGCTCACTGGAGGGTGGTCAGGGTGCAGGGGTGGGGGTCTGGAGGCAGGGGGCTCCAGATGCAGGGGTTGAGATTCAGTGGGGTGGGGTTCAGGTATGGAGGGCTAGTGGGGGTTCTGGGTGAGGCTTGGTGGGGGTGTCTGGGCATGGGAGGTCCGGATGCACAGGAGTTGGGTGGATGAGGGAACAGCTGCCTGTACAGTGACCTGTCTCCCTGCAGCTGAGGAACAATGGGGGCAGGAAGCAGGGGAGGATGCTGAGCTTCCTGCAGCTGGGGGAGGTTTCTGGGGGTGGGTATGACACAGCCCCAGCCACTCCTTGTAGGGGAAAAGGAAGTCCTGCCCTCTCCTCCCTCCAGCCCAACCGGGACTAGCAGCTGATCCTGGCTCAGGGTAGGAGCCACTGGATGGGCTGGCCCTGTGGTGATTTACCTCTCTGCCAGCTGCTCTGGGTGCTTGAAACAATGCATCTGCACAGCTAGGGAGTGGTGCATGACTGCTCTTGCAGCTTCCCTTTGCTTCCCTGTCAGAAAGTCATTTTTCTGCAAGGATGCTAAGTAATCTGCGGGAGACATGACTAGAAGTACATGATGGACACCTGAATGCAAGGAAGAGATCCACGTTTAACATGAATAGTAGCCATTTGCTTTTAATAAACTATCATGCCCTAAATATACATTTAAAATGTTAATTTATATATAAAAACACTCTTGGTTTAAGTGTGTGCCAAAAAATATATCTAGCAACTTCTTAACTTGAAAAATAAATAATGCTAATAGAGTGACGGGGGTAGGGGTGGTGTTTCTCTTGCTCCCTCTTCCCTCTACCTTTCCTCCCTCTACCTTTCCTTCCGCCCACCCGCACCCCAACACTTTTAATATGGCCAGCAGAAAAAGTCTGCTTGCCATTCTGGAGTTAACACTGGGTGATGACTGGACACCTCAGCTGATACATTCTGGCATTCTCCAAGACTACAGCTTCACATTTACATATTGTGACAAAGTTCCTGCTCTACCTTGGTGGGTTTTGCGCTTATTGGCAGATTTGCTCGCCTTGGAGCTTCAGGGCAGCGCTCAGCTTGGCCGTTTTTCTGAACTCACAGTCCAGATCGACTCCACCTGTGTCTGACCAGGAGTTGGGAGGATTTGGGGGGAACCCAGGCCCGCCCCTCTACTCCAGGTTCCAGCCCAGGGCCCTGTGGAATGCAGCTGTCTAGAGAGCCTCCTGGAACAGCTGGGCAACAGCTACAACTCTCTGGGCTACTTCCCCATGGCCTCCTCCCAACACCTTCCTTATCCTCACCATAGGACCTTCCTCCTGGTGTCTGATAATGCTTGTACTCCTCAGTCCTCCAACAGTCCGCGTTCTCACTCTTAGCTCCTAGCGCCTCTTGCTCCCAGCTCCTCACATGCACACCACAAACTGAAGTGAGCTCCTTTTTAAAACCCAGGTGCCCTGATTAGTCTGCCTTAATTGATTCTAGCAGCTTCTTGATTGGCTGCAGATGTTCTAATCAGCCTGTCTTAATTGTCTCCAGAAGGTTCCTGATTGTTCTGGAACCTTCCCTGTTACCTTACCCAGGGAAAAGGGACCTACTTAGCCTGGGCTAATATATCTGCCTTCTATTACTCTCCTATAGCCATCTGGCCCGACCCTGTCACAATATGCAATGACCTAGATTTGCATTTGCTATCACAACCTATCAGACCTAATTCAAGTAATGGAGTTTTCATATAAAATAGGAGAGGATGTTAGATTACAGCATGAACCAAAGAGCATGCTCAGGTCAGATCAAACCATACCAAGTACTCCCCGTTGATTAGTATAGTGCATTTTTCCATATTCCTATTTAAAAATTAACCACTTCCTATTTGTTCTTGTATCTAATTCTAACGGTGACTTCTGTAAGTGTGTGTAATTCTTCTGACTATTGATACAAAGGAAAGGAACACACTTTACTTGGCTGGTAAATACCTAACTAGGAAAATTTCTCTCCTATTCTGATGCTTGTACAAATATATTTCACTAATTTCATTATTTAAGAGGAACTATGTTTTCCTACGTCCTTTTCAGTTCAATCCCCAACAATACTGTTCAGCAAGCTGTCAAAGAACAGATAGAACTGCAGAAGTAAAAGTCATGAATTACAAGTGGATCAATTTGCAAATGTACAATTCTGTAAAACTAAAAGGTAAGTTCAGTTGACCCTTCCACCACTATCCTACCTAGGGGACCTTCCACATTTCCAAGAGTGCTTCAGTCTGAGTGCAGGTGCCAGTGTTTGAAGGAATACGAGACAGAACCTACCAGTGGATCCTTCAGAGCGAGCTTGACACACATTGACAGGGCAGCTTTGTATTTAGTCATTTTTTGAATGTTCAGAGTGTGTGAGAAATTCAATAATCTGAACAATCTTAATTCCAGAGCAGCTGTAGGACTGGGGAAAAATAAAATACACAATAAAGTAGTATTTTTTCTATTGTTCCGTAAAAGAACAAGACAAAAATTAAGCTCAACTATAACCCTCATTCAAATAAAGCAGATATTCATTTTTAAGGAGAAAGCCAGAGATCATTCCAAGAATCAGATTGGGCAATGTCTCTGCAGCATGCATTCCTTGTGAACTGTAACCGTTGACACAACAACAACAAATCTCAAAGTCAGGGGAGAACAGTATGGAAAAAAGCAACCTTTCTCACATGCTTAAAGAAGAAGTTAACCAGATCTTTCAGCACCAAACATTGGTGGTCAATGGGATTTCCTGCCAAACAAGAGAATTAATGAGGTTTTACATTCTAAACAACCTAAGAGAGAAACTTCTCAGAGACATATGTAATAAGATGACTAATTATATCAGCTGCAGTGATATGAACCTTAATTATTAAGGAATTCCAGCCTATATACATGTCAGAGTGCAAAACAGTTCACACAGATAGGGTGATGGTAGATGGATTCCTACTTATAGATTTATATATTTACCCCTTTGTAGTAGTGCTTGGAGTACAGCGATGGAGGCCCTGTTATACTGACACAAGGAACTACACTTAGAAGGCTCCTCAGTTCCTCTAAGAAAAAGCCAACTTTAATATATTCATGTTCAGCAGCTAGGTTAAGTTATTCTACGAGAGAGGGTGCAAAATAGAACAGAGACATGCCTCAGGGCTCTTACAAATATGTTCTTTTTTCTGTATGGTCACACTTTCCAACCACTGGGTACAACACACGGATCTTATTCCTTATCAAGCCATCAGTGCCTTTCTCCACAAACTACTGCAGAGATGGAGAAGTCATAGTAACAAATACCAAAGTGGAAGGCACCAGCGGAAAATAACGTTTTCTTTCTGTATATGCATGTGTACACACATCTTAGAATGCACAGGTGCAGCAGATGTCTTTCAGTGCTTCCACCCAGCACTAAATGTCTTCCATCCAGTATTAAAATTGTTCAACCTTTCCTGAAGGACAGCAGCTATCACCATGCAGAAGTAAAGAGCCACAAGATTTGGGGAGAATTTTTGGAGAATTTTGAAATGGGCACCTAAGATTTTACTTCAGAATTTGAAGGAGTGTGCTGGGGGCATGGGAGGGAGAAAAGTGTTCTGCAGATAGACTTTTTCAGCATCTGGAGAGACTGAAAATGCATTTTACAAGCATTAAATTCATACTATTATTAAAAACCTTAGTATTGAGAACTACTGCATAATTCTTTGATAGCTGGCTGAGAAGCAGCCATTGCTGCTGCTGACCTGCAGTTTCAGGCAGAGACTGGGACAATGTGGTCACTGGAGGATGTGAGACTAGACAGCAAAATCTCAGCACAATAATAATATGACATGGAGTTGTGTCTATGTGACTGCTTCTCAGAAGCATGGAGAAATTTGAGTCTAGGTGTGGCTAGAGGATGGAAATATCCTGTGATCATTGCCCAGTGTGTAAATAAAAGCTCATGTTAATAAATAAAAGTTCTGTTGTTTTATTCCAGCCTCATTGGCATAAAAGTAAGTCAGCACTTGCCATATGTCTGAACTAGTGGCAACCAGGTCACAGAATGCTCAAAATATTTCTGACCTACCTAAAGAGTCTTAAAAATTGGTTAACAAATAGTTAAAAAGTTAGCCATTACAATCTTTAGTTACCAATAAAAACATTTTCCCCCTGTAGGAGCACGAAATTAAATATTTCTTATAAAAGAACAAAAAAGCATTCGCCCAATTAATTTTCTGAAATCTCATTAAAAAATTTAGCCTGACTAAGTCATAGACTTCTGACCTGAATTTTAATCATCTTTACGCTGGATGTAAGCTTTTTTCTGATATTTGCAATGCATCATTAATTTTAAGGCAACTGCTTCCATGCTTTTAAAGTGCATGCTTCATCTGAATGACATTTACCATAAACTAATTTCACCTTTGAAAAACATCTGTGTTGGTACATGGGGAAACCTGAGCATATGCAGTACAATGCATATGTATTCAAAGGACTGATTTACTAGCATCATCAATCATTCAAATCTCTTTATGATCTGTCAAACTGTACATCCATATCCATAAAATAAAATCTTGCTGAAAAAATTTGTTCATTTTGAGATTGAAATTCTTTTTCTGGTGTGGATTTATAAAAATACACTAGAAGAATAAATTGATTTATGCAGAGGTTCCAAGCTTCACCAACTAGAACAGGAAAATACGGGGCTTGTAAATGTGAATTATCGTTCAAGTATCAGACAGCTATTATGGTAATGACTGCAGCTGATGACTGTATGCTCTCAGCTTTTGGACTTCATAGCTTCAGAAACCAGTATGATAATCTCCGATATCCTGAATCTGAATTGTTAGCTACAATTCAAAGTTTGATGAACAACTTGGCTCCAGTTTGAAATGTTATCTTCTCTACCAGTGAAAAATTAATACTAGCTAATGAAAAGTCGACAGGAAAATAAATGCTAATTTTGAATGTGTAGGCTAAACCCAATATTCAGTAGGGGAAACTGAATAAAAAGCTGGATGCCTCAGAGAATTATAAATGGGACAGAGACTTTCACTGCTAAGTGAATCCAATCTAAATCAGTAGTGACCAAAATTAGTTATCACAAGCAATCCTAGTATCTGAGAACTCTAAAAATAAGGGTCAGAGAACAAACATTGGATTGCATTATTGTTTTTATAAAACCAATTTTCAGTCAATAAAAATGATGAAAAAGCTACATTTTTAGAACTGTATTTTACATACCTTGCATAATCTTTACTCCTCTGCTACCCAGAGCAAACAAATGATCTGGGTATTACACTGATTGCCAGCTTGCAGGAACATTACCAGAAAAGCATTGTTTCTTTTTACAAACTTCATAGGAACATGGGCTGATATCCTTGCTATGATTTTATACAGTCTTATCTCTATATATTCACTTACTCTAATTATAAAACTTCTAAATATGAAGTTCTATTGTGAGTCATCAGGAAAAGGTTAACTAAAACACTAAATATAAATACTGCAGATGAGCAGCTAGGGATGGCTGTAAACTAGCACTGCAAAACTTCGGGGGAAAGTTTGAAACAAATTGTGACATGAAGTTAATTTATCTCTCTTAAAGTTGAAGTTCTATACCTTTTTATTGTATCTGCAACTTATAAAAAAATAAACATCAAGCCACCAGAGTACAGCTACTATAGTCCCAAATTTTTATTTAATGGAAAAATACTCCAGAACGTGAACTATACATGAGGCAGGCAGCAGCAAAGATCAAGCTACAACTGGAAAACTATGCTGGTACTAGCAGCTCACGTAGCATTAAGAAAAGCAAATACCCTTCCCCACCTGTGCAGAAGCACTTTAGCAGCAGCATTAGATGCAGAAGGGCACTGCATAAAAGCACATAGTCTTATTATGGAAGTGTTGTCTAGTAGTTGGAGAAGGGGAGGGGGAGTCAGCGGTCCTGGAATTCTATTTCCAGCTCTGCCACTGATTTGTTATGCAACATTAGGTCAGTCATTGCCTCCACTTTCCCACCTGTAAAATGGAGATAATACACTTTTGTGAAGCATTTGAAATTGTACGATGAAAAGTGCTAAAAGGATTTTTCAATCAAAGAGTGAAAACTACCGTTAGGAAAGGCCTTTGGATAGGAGTATACTCCTGGTCTAGTCCGTCTGCAGCTGAGGGCATAACCTTGACTGAAGAAAAGAAACCATTCCATTTAGTTTATTCTCTCTCTCTCTCCACCTTTTTTTTTTTTTGCTGAGACTTTAAAAGCCAACACAGTACCTGCTCCGCAGAAACACTGAAGCCCCATGCATGACACTTTTCAAACGAGATGTTTAACGAACATTTCCCTCCTTCCCACCCTAAACTACAGCACAGCATGCTAGCATTACTAACACCCTCAGAGACAAGGATCGCTGCATTTCATGGTGCAGAAATTATGAAGTTTGGGATACTTCCACGTAAGAGGTACCACAAAACTAAGAAGTTCTCTAATTACATGTATGCCAAATGAAAAATCAGATATACTGCAATAAACAAACCATCATCATCATGACACACAAGGAAGTTGTGATAATCTTTGCTTCGGAAGTTACTATATTATGTTTCTTTTTACAATAAACTTAAGTTTTAAAACTAACATTTCACCTTCTCTGTAACACTGATGTGATGTAGCATCTGATGAAGTGAGCTGTAGCTCACGAAAGCTTATGCTCTAATAAATTTGTTAGTCTCTAAGGTGCCACAAGTACTCCTTTTCTTTTTGCGAATACAGACTAACACGGCTGCTACTCTGAAACCTGTAACACTGTGTTTCTCTGGTTTATTCAGCATCAGGGCTTTTAAAAAGGAGCAAAGATGCAAGAGCTCTTTTCTCCACCCGCAATTTCCAACGTGGATCTTCCTTGGAACAGCTGACATACTCAGACACCTCCACTGATATCATTTAGATACTAATGGGAAAGGTGAAAATCTTCACTGAACAATGACCATTCAGCAAAATGAGGTTGCTCAGCATCAGGGTAAAGGCAGAACATAGAGTATTACCTACTAATTACACTTAACTATGTCATTACAAATTCTAACATGTGTTCCACAATGCCATGAATGTATCTGCTGCTTAAGAACACTTCCTAATCTTGTTCATGAAATAATTACAGGGGCTATACCCTGCCAAATGAGGCAGTAATTAACCCTAATTGCTCAAAATGCAACTGGCTAATTCTAGGAGATTAATCAAGGGGATTCAATTATTACTAAATGATTTAATATGACAAATTGCTGCATTAGGAGAGGAGGCTGTGCCCATACAATGTATTTTCAGAGCAGCACTACACAAAATATATTCATTGTTGTACTGTATAAGCTTCACTGTTTTTGGAATCTTGTACCTATGTTTTACTACAGCTTTCCTAATGAATCATTCCTGTCCAAAGAACCTCAAAACACCACTGGATCCAATACTTAATGTGGCAAATTAACACACATTTCCCAGCAAGACTTCTAGCACTCTTCTCTCTACCTTTAAGGCTTTTTGTTAATTGCACTAGGCACTGTACAGGTAAAAGCTAACTGTTCTGATAATATCTGCAGCCTTAAATATCCTCCAAGGAGGGAGATAGCCCCAAGCCATACCAACAAAAATAATCTCTTGGTTAAACTGAAAATCTGCAGTTAGTCTGGAAGTAAGACCTAATGATATCTTTATCCCCTACCCCTTTTGTGGACTGCCAGTTACAAGAGGGAGATCATCATATAGGGAAATATGGTTGTGCTGACAAAAAATATCAAGAAATGATGCTTCCAGAGGCTCAGAAGACAGAAAGAGATCATACAATTTAATCTGGACTGACATGTTTCTTATATTTGGTAATTATCACTAAAATATTCATTATTAAAATATTCAAGTCGATGAATAAAGAATATATTTATCATTAAAATTCAAACAACTTCTTTTCTTTGGCCTTCCTTTAAAGAATCACAGCAGCACAGAAAGTCAGCATTGTACCAATATAAGCTTTTTATAAGCCAATTTCAAAACACTTGCTATAGGCAACATTGAAAATGTTTCCCATTCCTCCTGTAATCATCAAAAATGGGTTTGAAACACTGTCAAGCTCTTTAGGCCCAAAAATTTATATATCTTAAAGACTATAATAATCTTAACATTTAAAAATGAGTTATAAAAAAGGACTCCATGGGGTCTTTAAGGGAGATTAAAGAGATAAATGTGCTTACTTGAGGATCATGCTGATATTCCTGCCCTGGCACTTTACAGAGAGGGTTGTTCTGGTCCCCTAGATGATGTGGATGGTTATGCTGTCCTTCCATGGTAACATGCCAATCTTTGCCCTAGAATTCTGTTGAAATACGAAGAAAGAAAAAAAAGCCATGTCACTGTTACCAATCCAACACATTGAAAGTAGAAAGAATTTGCAACACGAGTCTGTCTGACTATGTGGATGTATTTGTACATAAACAGAGAAAGAGAGGATAGTCTTTTCCTCTCCTTCACTGCAGTGGAGGTTCCAGTGCACAGAACTCTGAAGCAAGAATACTTCGTCTTCCACCATGGCCTCCAGAGTCTAATCATGTCACAAATACACTACTCAGAGTCCTTCCAGCTCGTGTATGCAGAAAGCAATGAGTCAAGCAAATTCTGAGTCTCCACAGACAACAGCAAGGGAGGAAGCCTCATATCATAAGCATCATTGATTTCCATGAAAGCTTTCAAACTGAGCAGAATATCAAAAACAGCTAACGTCTGTATGTTCTCTCTTTATGTTACCCATAAAAGACCTTGCTTTCACCAGTTTAAATATAAATTAATTTTGCAGCAATAGCCGGCACTGCCACCAATAAAGCTGCATGATTTAAATGTAATTATATACACGAGTAAGAATAATATATGAAAGGTTAACACTTTTTTCACTGATAAAAGAAAGGAACTAAAAAAAAAATTAATGAGAGAGAGAGAGTAAAAGAAAAAACGGTTTCTTCAAGAAAGTACTTCATATATCTAATTGTTCTGCCTGGCACACTACCTTGCACTGGGAGGAATTACAGATCCGATAGGTCTCTCTCATCCCTAGTAACTCTTTAAATCGGATGGCATATCAATTGTAAACACATTGTGCACTTTTGACAATTTAAAAATACAGAATTAAACTGACTGTGAGCCAATAATGTTCTCCAATGAACCTGTATTTTGACATCTTTCGACATTCAGAGCCTGCATTGGTTTGTTGGTGTCCTCCATCCCACCCATATCTATTCAGTGGAATCTATATAAAACAAAAAAGTGAAATCCCCCATCTAAAGTGCTTTTATTTCTTTCTGGAGGTACGTATTACCCTGGTGATGGCCTGTACAAACGTCCAGATGCACTTAACAAGGGTTAGCAGATGTAGAGTGATGCAATAATGGACCCCATGTGTTTTTCTGAGCCATACTTCCCATTTCCTGACCAGACAGTTCCTCTTCAAAGCATCCCAAAGCCAACTACCTGTTTTTATTTATTTTAATTTATCTTTGGCAGCATGACAAGTGCAAGTCTTTGGGTTAATCTCAAACCAGAAGCACAGAAGACAGGCTGCAAGGTCAGGGATTTTCTGAATGGAGAGGAGGAAAGATTAAAAGGGAAAAAAATCCACAGGTATGTGTGCTCCAAGTAGCTTCATTAAGGAGAAGAGCTGTCTTTTTGATCTTAAGGAAAAAGAATTTGATGGAGCCGAAAATGAAGACCTTCTTTGCATCGGTCTTCATGGCTGAGGATGTGAGGGAGATTCCCAATCCTGAGCTATTCTTTTTAAGTGACAGATCTGAGGAACTGTCCCAGATTGAGGAATAATTAGAGGAGGTTTTGGAACAATAAAATCCAAATCCTCAACTGTTAGACCATGCCTAACAATCACACTCTGTAAACAAAACCTGTACTTTGTAAGCCATTTAAAATAGTAAAAACATCAGTGACTGTTATGCATGCAGACTTATAGCTCTGCACTCTACATCCCCAACAATAACGTTTGCAGGGTGGGCACCATTTAAAAGATTATATAGGTTGAGGGAGGGCTTCAGGATCATCTGTTAGTAGCTCAAAATGCCAAAGCTGACATTATAGCGTGACCTAGGGTCAACTGAAAAGTTAAGATTCAATCACACCCAAAAATGTTCTTTTCATACAAGTTGGTGTGTTGGAGAAAGCAATAGGTGGAAGACCTGTTAGAATACAGTGACACCAACGCACTAACCTAGGAACAAAGAGGAAAAAAAGACCAGTACTGCAGATAAATTTGTTCCATTTTTCCCCTTACAGCAATTACTAGAGAGACACATCCCAATAGAGGCTCCTACAGAAGTTACAGAACTGAAGGGGGGAGGAGGGAAAGAGTATACAACTGCCAACAGACCAGTTTCTGATAAGTTATTCTATCAGCAGCCAATAACCTGCAATCTCTTATTTCATTCGTACTGTCACTTATTCCTCATTTTCAATCTAAAATTTCCCTTCATCCCACACAAATTGTGTCCCATTTTTTAGCACTGAAAATGTATTATCGTTATAAATGTGTCAAGTCAAAACACAAAAGGAAATATAACTTGCATTTAAGTTGCCAGTAATGTGGTTGCTGAAAGGAGTAGTGAAATCCAGTACCCACACCACAACTCAGATTCCTGCACCTCAAGACATCACATCTAGGCTTATCTTAAATCTGTAGAGAAGGGTGGGGGATTATCAAGTGGTTTCAAGTATGACTGGATTACTTTTATACCTCTACAACTTCATATAAGACTAGGTAAAAGTTTGTGGGTGTTGGGAAGGAAAAGACTAAAAAAGACATGAATGAAAGGGCACTGAGAATGTTATAGATCAGCCAAATTTACAAGTAAGCTGCTGGGAATCCAATCTTTGTGCAATAACTTTTTGAAAACACAAAGTCAGATCAAAGCAACCCTGTCTGGAAAAGTGAAATTCCCATGTTGGCTAAACAGCGTGAAGCAGTTGTCTCCCTTAGTTGGGTACAGTAATCCTTATTCCTATGCAAACGGATCTCCGATATATATGAAAGCACCATCTAGATCCAATGTAAACAGGAGCCACAGGCATAACTCCTCTTTTACTTCCTAATCTTTATTGCCACAAGTTCCCATCAAAGGTAACTGATATGGTATGGTATTTCCTTATAGTGTCACATGCAGCATGAAAATAGCTTGCATAACATCTTAGTAAATGACATAAGGGCTGAAGGAAAGTAAATGTCTTTAAGCAAAGGAATAACTGATCCACGTTATCTTTGTTTAAGCACAAAATTGAGTATACACCATAGCCTTTCTAGGAGGAACAGTGAAATGTACCTGTCACAATGAATCATATTTACAGATTCAAGATAATCAGAATGACTAGAGGCAGGGAATGACTGTGAACCAGATCCCGATACCTTTACTCAAAATGAAAAAATCCCATTAACAGTTAGTAGAAGTATGTGTGGATTAAAGTACTACTCAATATGAGTAGATGTATCAGATTCTGGTCCTGAAAGCAAGGCTTCTCTTCAAACTATTTATTCAGAATTTACACATTAAATACTAAATGACTCAGGAAATGCAAGAAGACTTTGAACAGAGTGTTTTTGGCTAGTAAAATAACATGCCTAGTTATTCATCCATCTGTGTTTCAGGTACTGTGCCAATATTGGGTCACCTCTTTGTGGCTGGTCTGATAACTTCCAAAAGTATAACAACTGTGACAAGATAAGATTTAGCGTCCAAAATGAATTTTGTCAGAAACCTTTGTTCCAGCAGTCTTGGCAAGCACTGAGCGAGACAGGGAACTTTGCTATGTATTAATAATGCACCAAGGGCATCTGGGCATTGACTTCCTTTTACTTTAAACTACAACAGTTGGAAAAAAGAGGAGGATCATCACAGCTCAAGTCATCAGAAGAATTTTTGCATTGGAGGTTGTATTTTGTTCTATCAGTACTATTCGTTAAAGAGCCTTAAGAGCAGACAGAATTTTGCTGGCTGGGTGTAACACAATCTACCATAACTCATGGATGTACGGTGACATTTTAAAAACATCCACTGTCTTTTTAGAAATATGAAATGGAGAATTAAACAAATGCTTTAAAAAGCTTCCAGTGCCAATACTCAGAACCAGCACTCATTATGCGAGCCACAAAGTTTTAGGTTATTCCCCCTATCCCTCAGAGACTACATCATGTTACTTCCCCTCAGAAGCCATACAAATCACAGGAACAAATTCTGAGTTTTCCATGTTGCAGCAGAACAAGCTACAGATTCATTCCGAGACCTGATGCCATTCTTTCTGTTTTTCCAGTGCTGGCCATTTGCTTATGAAAAGAGGTTGGGGCTTCCATGAGGAAAACATCAAGGATTCTGTTGTATTGATCTACCAACCAGGAAAGCTATAAAAGCAACAAACATTCATCAACAACATTCCCACTACCAAAGAACTGCAAGAGCCCTATAGTACAGTACCTGCCAAAAACAAAGTGCTGAACACTTCTGGGTTGGTCTAAATATAAAGAAGTATTTAAAAAGCCATAATATGAACTTCAGTTTGTTTTCATTGTCCATGGGTAGAGGAGTACAAAGAATCAGCATGAGTAAGAAAAAGTAACATTAGACGTTAACATTCTTTCACTTTTAATAATCTGTAGGTTTATTAGTAACATAGATAAGGAAGATCATGGTGGGTTTGTTTGTTTGTTAAAAAAAAAAGCCCCTTTAATAATAATACCTGTCTCTTATATAGCACTTTTCATCAGTAGATCTCAAAGCCCTTTATAAGGTGTCATTATTCCCATTTTACAGATGGGGAAATCAAGGATAGAGAGGGAAAGGTGACTTGCCCAAGGACACTCAACAGGCCACTGGTCAAACTGGGAACCCAGATCTCCTGAATCCTGGTCCAGTGCTTTATCCACTAGACATATGGAATCTCTCTTAACGCACAAATTTCTTGCGGATGTGTCTATGTGTTGCTGTCAGAGCCGTCAAATTTATAATTCTTTAAAAACATGAGACCTAAAATAACTAGGATTTATAAAGGTTTCTTATTTAAAAAGAAAGCATAATAAAAAATCCTACATGCACAGAGAACATACTGATATGGGCTACTGACAGATTCCCTTTTTGTTTAAAGAAAAGGAGTACTTGTGGCACCTTAGAGACTAACAAATTTATTAGAGCATAAGCTTTCGTGAGCTACAGCTCACTTCATCGGATGCATTTGGTGGAAAAAACAGAGGAGAGATTTATATACACACACAGAGAACATGAAACAATGGGTTTATCATACACACTGTAAGGAGAGTGATCACTTAAGATGAGCCATCACCAGCAGCGGGGGGGGGGGAAAGGAGGAAAACCTTTCATGGTGACAAGCAACGTAGGCTAATTCCAGCAGTTAACAAGAATATCAGAGGAACAGTGGGGGGTGGGGTGGGAGGGAGAAATACCATGGGGAAATAGTTTTACTTTGTGTAATGACTCATCCATTCCCAGTCTCTATTCAAGCCTAAGTTAATTGTATCCAGTTTGCAAATTAATTCCAATTCAGCAGTCTCTCGTTGGAGTCTGTTTTTGAAGCTTTTTTGTTGAAGTATGGCCACTCTTAGGTCTGTGATCGAGTGATCAGAGAGATTGAAGTGTTCTCCAACTGGTTTTTGAATGTTATAATTCTTGACGTCTGATTTGTGTCCATTCATTCTTTTACGTAGAGACTGTCCAGTTTGGCCAATGTACATGGCAGAGGGGCATTGCTGGCACATGATGGCATATATCACATTGGTAGATGCGCAGGTGAAGGAGCCTCTGATAGTGTGGCTGATGTGATTAGGCCCTATGATGGTATCCCCTGAATAGATATGTGGACAGAGTTGGCAACGGGCTTTGTTGCAAGGATAGGTTCCTGGGTTAGTGGTTCTGCTGTGTGGTGTGTGGTTGCTGCTGAGTATTTGCTTCAGATTGGGGGGCTGTCTGTAAGCAAGGACTGGTCTGTCTCCCAAGATCTGTGAGAGCGATGGGTCGTCCTTCAGGATAGGTTGTAGATCCTTGATGATGCGTTGGAGAGGTTTTAGTTGGGGGCTGAAGGTGATGGCTAGTGGCGTTCTGTTGTTTTCTTTGTTGGGCCTGTCCTGTAGTAGGTGACTTCTGGGTACTCTTCTGGCTCTGTCAATCTGTTTCTTCACTTCAGCAGGTGGGTATTGTAGTTGTAGGAATGCATGATAGAGATCTTGTAGGTGTTTGTCTCTGTCTGAGGGGTTGGAGCAAATGCGGTTATATCGTAGCGCTTGGCTGTAGACAATGGATCGAGTGGTATGATCTGGATGAAAGCTAGAGGCATGTAGGTAGGAATAGCGGTCAGTAGGTTTCCGATATAGGGTGGTGTTTATGTGACCATCGCTTATTAGCACCGTAGTGTCCAGGAAGTGGATCTCTTGTGTGGACTGGTCCAGGCTGAGGTTGATGGTGGGATGGAAATTGTTGAAATCATGGTGGAATTCCTCAAGAGCTTCTTTTCCATGGGTCCAGATGATGAAGATGTCATCAATGTAGCGCAAGTAGAGTAGGGGCATTAGGGGACCAGCACTCCCAGCTATCTTCGAGACACCACCGATTTCCTGAGGAAACTACAGTCCATTGGTGATCTTCCTAAAAACACCATCCTAGCCACTATGGATGTAGAAGCCTCTACACCAACATTCCACACAAAGATGGACTACAAGCCGTCAGGAACAGTATCCCCGATACTGTCACGGCTAACCTGGTGGCAGAACTTTGTGACTTTGTCCTGACCCATAACTATTTCACATTTGGTGACAATGTATACCTTCAAATCAGCGGCACTGCGATGGGTACCCGCATGGCCCCACAGTATGCCAACATTTTTATGGCTGACTTAGAATAACGCTTCCTCAGCTCTCGTCCCCTAACGAGAGACAAACACCTACAAGATCTCTATCATGCATTCCTACAACTACAATACCCACCTGCTGAAGTGAAGAAACAGATTGACAGAGCCAGAAGAGTACCCAGAAGTCACCTACTACAGGACAGGCCCAACAAAGAAAACAACAGAACGCCACTAGCCATCACCTTCAGCCCCCAACTAAAACCTCTCCAACGCATCATCAAGGATCTACAACCTATCCTGAAGGACGACCCATCGCTCTCACAGATCTTGGGAGACAGACCAGTCCTTGCTTACAGACAGCCCCCCAATCTGAAGCAAATACTCAGCAGCAACCACACACCACACAGCAGAACCACTAACCCAGGAACCTATCCTTGCAACAAAGCCCGTTGCCAACTCTGTCCACATATCTATTCAGGGGATACCATCATAGGGCCTAATCACATCAGCCACACTATCAGAGGCTCCTTCACCTGCGCATCTACCAATGTGATATATGCCATCATGTGCCAGCAATGCCCCTCTGCCATGTACATTGGCCAAACTGGACAGTCTCTACGTAAAAGAATGAATGGACACAAATCAGACGTCAAGAATTATAACATTCAAAAACCAGTTGGAGAACACTTCAATCTCTCTGGTCACTCGATCACAGACCTAAGAGTGGCCATACTTCAACAAAAAAGCTTCAAAAACAGACTCCAACGAGAGACTGCTGAATTGGAATTAATTTGCAAACTGGATACAATTAACTTAGGCTTGAATAGAGACTGGGAATGGATGAGTCATTACACAAAGTAAAACTATTTCCCCATGGTATTTCTCCCTCCCACCCCACCCCCCACTGTTCCTCTGATATTCTTGTTAACTGCTGGAATTAGCCTACCTTGCTTGTCACCATGAAAGGTTTTCCTCCTTTCCCCCCCCCCCCGCTGCTGGTGATGGCTCATCTTAAGTGATCACTCTCCTTACAGTGTGTATGATAAACCCATTGTTTCATGTTCTCTGTGTGTGCATATAAATCTCTCCTCTGTTTTTTCCACCAAATGCATCCGATGAAGTGAGCTGTAGCTCACGAAAGCTTATGCTCTAATAAATTTGTTAGTCTCTAAGGTGCCACAAGTACTCCTTTTCTTTTTGCGAATACAGACTAACACGGCTGCTTCTCTGAAACCTTTTTGTTTACTGACAGATTCCCTTTTTGCTTCTTACCACCCAAGAGAATTAAGTTTCACACTTAAAAATTGAAGATACTGGAATGCATTAAAATATCAGGTCCCAGCTGCTATACTCAAACATTGATTCATATCTATAATCTAACATTGATCTTACATCACGTCTACCACAGCCTGCCTTAGGGACAGAATAAAGTCCAAAAAGTTATCCAGTTATTTGTAAATCTGAGAAGCCAAGCCAGTCAGCAGATCACATGAAACTCAGGCATTTCTAAGAGAACCATAACTCTGTAGGAAACACAAGGTATGTTCACTTACAAGGAGAGATTAGACGATGGGAAAGTAATTAACAGCTCAGAATAGCATAGCTACCACAAGCATGTAGAAGAGTTTATTAGGAAGAGTATTAGGGTTTGGCCAGTGTTTGCTTAAAGTACTGTAGCTGCAAGCAAATAAAGGAGTAAGAATAAAATCAGTTTTGAAAAGAGATATGGCTCAGCTCACATGACACCAGCTCTGATCCCCGCTGACACCTAAGGGACAGAGTGTCCTGCTTGAAACTGGCAGTTCTGCTATTCCAGGCTCTTATTGGCACACACTCACACTATAGGTAGACTGGTAAGTTTATCCTCAGCAAGAGGACCGACCGATAGAGGGCCTTCAGATTGCTGATAACAATGGACAAGCACTTTTTAATGTCAGCAAAGGCTCCTGAATTGTATGTAGAGAACTGTAATTCTACAATAAACTGCTGCATATTTTTTAAGTTTTATGATACTTTAAATAAAAATCTGCAAAAAGCTAACTAAAGCCAGTATTCCAGTTTCACTTTTAAACATGAATACAACGCAGTAGAGGACACTGGAAATGCCTACTATAGCTAAAAACTGCAAAACTGTTTACAATCTCCCATCCAAAACCCTATTTTCAGATGCTTATACTTTTCTAACAAACAAGCAGAGAAGATTGTTTGAAAAGCTCACATTCTGGGCTCAAGTTTCCCTGCCCAATCTCTGTAAAGTGAAATTTATGGATTAAAGAAAGCTACATGTGTAAAGGCTAATTTGTAACTAATGAGTATATTGAAGACTGAATTACCAATTGATACTTCAGTCATTCTAACTTCTTTGTTTACATAATTAATATATTTGTAAACCTTTGTTATTTAAACCTGGAACTATTCGGGCTATGTTACATTCACAATATGGGGCAGACTATCCCACCAACTCCTAAGAGGTAACTACCACAAAACCTTAAACATCACTAGGATAATGATTTTCCAGGATTGAATGTAAGGGAGCACTTCAAAATTGTGCCTCTCGGTCTTAACTGTTCTTTTCAGAATTGCTCAAGTCCATGGGATATTACAGTCTTGCACCTTATATTTTGGCTGTACAAATCAGGATGGGATGCTGCAAGCAGGGACATGTTGTTGTCTGCAAGCAGCACTCTTCCTATACTAAACAGGAAATAAATGCAGGCTGCACTGTAAGAATCTTCAGCTGATTTTAACCATTTTATACCGCCAGAGTCACAAAGGTGTCAGTACATCACTGCTAATCAAGACAGTGTAATACTTTAATGACTTATCTATTTTTAAGATTTGGAATTTTAAAAGGTAAAGTTCCACTGAGGTTGGAAGTAAACAATCAAGAGGATTTTGGCACCATCTGTACCCAAAGAAATTGGTCAAAGAAAGGTAATTAAGTTACAAGAAATCCAAGACCATCACTGGGTAACAGAATTCTGCTAGATCTTGGATCCAGTATTGCTACCCAGTTTGTTAACAATAAGGAAACACTTGTCGGATGGAAGGTAAATCTACACTGCCGTTGAATGATCTCAGCTCAGATAGGCATACTCTCACTAGCTTTAATTTAACTGGCACACTAAAAATCACAGGTTTCAGAGTAGCAGCCGTGTTAGTCTGTATTCGCAAAAAGAAAAGGAGTACTTGTGGCACCTTAGAGACTAACAAATTTATTAGAGCATAAGCTTTCGTGAGCTACAGCTCACTTCACCAACACTATAAAAATCACAGTAAAGATACAGTGGCAAGGGTTTCAATGCCAGACATACATGCCTACCTGATCCCCTGGGTACATAGTCACGTGGCTAGCCCATGCTGAAGCTCGTGCTGCCTCGTCTTCATTGCTATTTTTAGCATGCTAGCCAGATTAAAGCAAGTGCAAGTGTGCCTACCGGAGCTGCAAATCACACCTTCAACTGCAGTGTAGACATACTCTGATGCTTTTTCCACAATACATAAAAAATATAGCCCACATTCCCACACAGTAGATACACAGCATTCTGAAATATAGCAAACCTCAATCTGAAGGAATCATTATGTTGATTTTACGGCGCATGCACTCCATCTTCAATCATGTATTTTATGTAGCTTTCTTAAAAGGGATACTTAAGTCACTGACATCCAAAATGTAAAAACTTAAAGGTATATTTTACATTTCCATAGCAAATGTGCTCCTGCCAAAATGAGTTTTTTTTAAATTAATCCCTGCAAAGATAAATAACCCAGAAAACTGTTCCAGCTCTAGCTCCTGTATTCATAGCTGTACAGCAGTTTCTAACTGAACCACAAAAGAAATGTACACTAGATTAACAGACCTGAAAATTAAAAATTTTCTGTTTATCTGTCCACAGCTTTGCAACAGCAATTTAAGCTTCCTCAAGATTTGTAAATTCCAAGAGTGTGCCTCAATTCTAACTTGCAGGAACTATATCCAGGGATAAGAGGAAAATGTCATCTCCATGGCCTATTCAGACGTTGAGACCTCTCTTGAGACACACAATAAGACTGCAAAAAAAATTATTGCACTGTGATGGCAAGTTTGAAGATGTGATTCCACTGACAACTGGAGAGAGATGAACAAACTCATTTTACCTAATGCTTTCTAGTCAACTTTTAATACATAATCATTGGCACAATACAGCATCAAAGAAATCAGACAGAAAAAAATCTAGTCAAGTCCTGGTTAAGCAAAATACAAAAGGTACACAAAACCAACAGTAAAGAACGTTAATAAAAGACCAGAACTCAAAAACATTTAATCAGACTCCTTCTCACTTCCTTTTCCCATTTGGTAATAAAAACATAATTCCAGAAGAATATTTGAAGAATTCTTCATCTGTTTAACAACCAAAGACAACAGTAGGAAACAAGTCAAGAAGTCTTGGAATGAGCTCTCCTTACCCACTGGCAGTGTTCAACTCTGCTTTGTCCTAGCCCTGCACTTTCATTACTCAAGAGATGGGGTCTCTCTTATTGTTACTTCCAAGGTACTTAGGAAGCTCACACTGTTCTTGTTTGGGCCTTGCAGCTGGGGAAGTGTAAACAGATATACTTTTAAAATAGCACAGAGATGTGCCACACATTCCCCAAACTGGATGAAAAAGGGAAGTTATCACTATCACCTGTGAGAAGAGTAAGTTACAAAAAGTAACCAATGCTGAATTTCTGTTTGAGGCTATTACAAATGCTCACTTTACATATTTCAAATGCACAAGATCCAAGTAGGTCATGTGCCACAAAAATCAATATATGTAGAGGCAAAGTCATTCTCCAAAAGTATGCATGTCATTCATGGGATCCTTTGTAGTCAGTGTTAGCCAGTTGTTGAAATCAGGCTCACAATCTATTTTTTAATCAAATTTTAAATAAATATTTTTGCTTCTGGACAATTATTTATTCTAATAAATATAATTTATTAATTATTCCAAAATTCCTGTTTGGACATATGGTTCCTTTTTACTGTGAGGTATGAGTTGTCATAGTTGGGGTTCCATTCCCTATAGGCAGCACAGAGTGACTGTAGAGTGAATATTAATCTTCTCAGCTTCTAGAAAGTGAAATGTAGGGAGGAAAACTTTCATCACTGCTTTTTCAAGCATGGCACTTGGAGAATTCTGGGTAAAAATTATTAACGGCATGCTACGAGTCTTGCAGTATTTGGGGTAAATTCAAAGTGACCACGCAAGTTCTGAATGATGCTGATGACCAACCAATCTAATGAACCCAGCAATACCGCATACCAATTTTGGTCAGTTTCATACAACATTAAAGCATAAAATGTCTTTAGTTAGTGCTGGCACTTTACTTATAAGTGAAAAATGATAGGGATGCTTCTTTTGAAGGGTTCAGAAACACAAGTATGATCATACAGGAAAAGAATAGATGGCCAGTTCCGTCAAGTATTCCTCCTCCTGCCATGCCAGAATAGACCATATGACCCATCCATGCCAGTGCCTCAGTCTGTGGCCAATGCAAGAAGTGTCAGAGGAAAGAAAGTAACCCTGTGTTAAACTAATTGTATAATACTATGCCACAAAGGGAAGCTTCTTCTTTACCTCAACCAGTGGTCCCATATGGCCTGAAACATAACTGGCGTTTATAATTTTGTCCGAGACTAGTGTAATCACAGGTGCTTGTCCAATTTGCATAAATGTCTACTCAGTTTTGAAATTCACAATAATTTGTCTTAGCAATATCTTGTAGCAGCAAGTTCCACAGGTTTATGGCATGTAAGATTTCATGAAAGCAGTATAACCTAGCCCAGGGGTTCTCAAACTGGGGGTCAGGACCTCTCAGGGGGGTTGTGAGGTTATTACATAGGGGGTTGCGAGCTGTCAGCCTCCCACCCTAAACCCTGCTTTGCCTCCAGCATTTATAATGGTGTTAAATATATAAAAAAGTGTTTTTAATTTATAAGGGGGGTTCACACTCACAGGCTTGCTATGTGAAAGGGGTCACCAGTACAAAAGTTTGAGAACCACCTAGCCTCTTTTGCACACAAGAAGAAAATTTGCAAATTACGATTAAGCAACATTAGCAAAACTGGCTGTGCTGTTTATATGCAATCTTCAGTATGTCACAAGAATGGATACAGGCTGGTAAGTGGGACACTATCTCTGCATCCCCACCAAATCTACAAAATCAAGGAACAAACTTCTTTTACTGAAAATAAAGAGGAGAACTCGTATGAACAAAGAAGCCAGTGACATGCTTCAGTTATTAAAATGCTGGCACTTAGCTGCACATTATAAATAAATGAAGCAACACTGTCTCAGTTAAGCACTTAGTTTCGTAAAAAGGACAGTCATCAGGACATCATACAACCACACAAAAACTGGCAGGTCTTGTATGACTGAATATGCTGCTTACCTAAATATCTGCAGTGGAGTTACTGGCGCAGGATTGTTTGCCTGTACCCAAACCAGTAGGGAAAACAGTTTACTGGAAACAAAAGAAGGAAATAAAACATGATTAATTAGAGCTGAACCCAACTTTAAAACAAACATTTTCAGAAAAGAACAATTAACTCAGCAGAATGCTGCCTTCCTTCCACCAAAAGATCTGAAGTTATAAACTCAAAGGCTAGGAAGACAGCACTCTGAAAATGTATAGGATATCAAACTTCCAACTCGCTGTCTTTTGACATGTGCACGCACATATATGTCAACAACACTTTAGGAATACATCCCAAATACAGCGATCCACCCAAACCTCAAATGATGTGGAATCTGGTCCTCTCTCAGCCCACATACTAGAATAGGTTTGTCTAATATTTGCTCCTGTATTTGAAGAAGTGGCATGACATGAAAGGAAAATGCATGCCAAAGCACACTCCAAACACTCACCCAAAAAGGAAATTCCCCTATCAAGCAATTATGAAAATAACTGCCGTCCTAGACTCTAAACATCGTAGCACACACTGTCATCATTCTGAAGAACAGTTATTACTACTACAATATATTCATTTATATATTGTAGCACTATTCACAAGCAAAATGGAATTTTTGCAAAGCCAGAAACAAGGTACACAAGCACAAATAAGTAAAACAGGCTTTGACTTAGATTGGAAATAAATGAACTTATCTGCTACCTCAGCTGCATCTTTGCTAACACCTGTGAAATGAACAAACTAAAATCAATAACGTAATTAAAAATCATCAGCATAAGATCATAAAGAACTGTAACCACACAAATCCAAAGTTTTTATAGCTAGAAGTGCACAGATCTAGAACCAAATTCTGCCCTGACTAATATCGTGTGCAGTCACACTATTCCCGAAACTTTGTCTTCAGTCAGCTCCACTACCATCTGCCCAAGCCAAAGCAACCTGTCAATCGAGATCCCAATTCACCACCTCTCCTCATATAAAGTTAAACGAACCCCTTCACCTGAAGGGGCCCACAAGTGTACAACAAGCTCACATTCTCATGGGAACTCCTCCACAGGACTATATCTCCCAAACAAATCTGCCTCTTGCTCTTCTCCTTTGACTCAAATATTCCACTTAGCCAAAACAAAGCTTCCAAAATCCCCTGCAGGTATCTGACGGGTGCCTTTCATAGGGCGGAAGAGCCCAGGGTGCTTGGTACTGGAGCCCAAGATCATTAGTTATAAGACGTACATTAAGGAACAGAACCTCATCAGCATTCAGATTCTTAGGCACCTAATCCCCAAGGTGCAGCTCCTCTCCAAACCAGCCTTGGCAACAGCTGCAGCCAGCTTAATCAGGTATTAGCATGTGTCTTTGGTTGCCTAAAACTCAACTAGAGGCCAAATTATCCTCTCCCAGATGAATACGCAGTATGACTAGTGCCGAAAACCTCCCTAACAGACAGTGAAGCAGCAGTAATTGCGCCTAGCACATGCCTGTTTCCTGAGCCAGCACACCTCCATCTTATTACCAGGCATACCCAGCTGCTTTCCTTATGACTGGCATTCAGTCCTTTTTGCTGCCCGCAACGCTACTGAGTGTCAGCAAACCCAAATGTCCACAGATGAACTATTGTTAGCTGATCTAATAGGTAGGAGACAAAAGAAAGGATTACACTACACAGAGTAGTAGTGCCCCGCTGTCCCACAGAAATAAATTGTTCTCATCTGGCCCTGCATAACAAGCCTTTTGTTAATCCATTAGGGCCATTGAGGTAGTTGCTCCTATAAAGACGAAATGAGCCAAATAGATTACTGCTTTCCTTAGAATTGCTACAAACAAATAGTAGAGCTTTGCACTGTTACAACATCTTATACTGGAGATGATGGGAAATATGAAGCCCAGAATCTAAAGTGACTTCCACAAGGCCATTATGAGGCTCAGTATTCCCATCTGTAAAATGAGGGTAGTAGTGCCCTGCCTTACAGACATGCCAAGTGGCCTTTTGCATCTGCCATATGGTTTGAGATCAACAAATAGAAGGTGGTACAGCAATGCAAAATATATTAATAGTGTGTATAGACTATACACCCACATATGTACTTTTTCTCCAGTTTACTATATTCCTCTATGTTTCTTCCCCACCCTCAATTCCTGGGGGGCCGAATGGGGGAAAGAACTATATTTGGATGAAAATAGCTAGTGTAACAAAATAAGCAATCAAGATATTGTTATGATATGAATACAGAATAACTAAGATGTGTTCTATGCAAGATGGGCCATGTGGGGCATCACTGGAAAGGTTATGATTTACTGAATCTGATTATCCTATTTGTATGTATGTATCATTTCTGTATCTGAAGTTAGGAATATGGACTATGTATCAATTACAAAAGTGTTTGCACCTGGGAAACGTCCACCAGACAGAATGCAGTCAGTCTGGCTGGTTAGTCAATGGGCCATTAGGGAGAACAATAGGACTTTGAAGTTGCTAATCTCCCAACTTCCTGAGAAGCTTCCTGGGATGCTACTTTGACACTGCAGGGTCATGTGATCATGTCACCTGGTATTGGACCCCATCTTGGCCTACTAGTATTTTTCCACTAATGGGGCTGGGGACCAAACTGGAAAACAAAGGATTCCCGCCATATGTAAATTCTATTTAAGGCAGGGAAGTGAGTTAATCTTGGTCCGTTCTTCGTTGAATCCCTGCCCAAGTTGACTGCTGAAAACACCTAAGACTGATCCGGGGAAGAAAGGACTGGACTCAGGCTAGAAGGTGTCTGGCCTGTGAAAGGAATATCTGGAGTTCTCAGCTGCAAGCAAGAGCGGTTTGTCTTTAAGAATCTCTGTAACCTGCTTAAAACAACATTTAGGGTGAGAAATTACTTGTAGCCAGTTTCTTTAGTGTATTAAGTTTAGTTTGCATGTTTGCTTTATTTGCTCAGTAATCTGCTTTGATATGTTTGCTTTCCTTTATCATCACTTACAATCTATACTTTCTAGTTAACAAACTTGTTTTGTTTTCTTGAAACCAGTTTGTGCAATTCATAACTGGGGGACAAGAAGCTGTGCATATCTTCCTCCACATTGAGGGAGGGAGCGATTTTCATGAGCTTACACTGTACAGATTTCTGTGCAGAGCAAGACAATATAATTTTGGGTTTGCACTCCAGAGGTGGTGTGCATTTGAGTACAGGGCAATCCCCTAGCTGATTCTTGTCATGCAAAGCTGATTTCAGTGACTGTGTCTTTCTGCAGCTGGGCGTGTCCCTACCTGTGTGTGTGCTAGAGGAGGCTTGAGGGCCTGGCACAGCAGGACAGGGTGAGGGAGCCCAGGCTGGTGGAACAGGCAGGCTCAGTTGGATTGCAGTACATCAGGTGGCACCCCAGAGTGGGGGAGCAACCTGTCACACACACTTTTCTAGATACCTGTGCATGATTTGTCCACATTCAAGTGGGTGCCCTATCAAGCCCCTGCCAGTCACCCTGTGGCATACACAGAGGGATCCAACACTTAGTTGTGAATAAAAGCTCTAATATTACGTAGCTTGATGAGCAGGCTCTTCGGTCAATGACTGATGTACAAATCAAACATTTTACACACAGGAGCCAGGGTTCCCCAATCTCTAGTGAGTGCTGTGTCATTTACAGTAGGCTCCCTGAAAGAATGAAGTGATGCAAACTATTTTACAAAGTAACCACTACCACAATGATAATACTTTCTTCCTCTCTGCTGCCCAATAATGTTCTCTCTCTGGCTTACTCATAAAATAAATCTGTCAAGATGCTATATGAGATTACCTATATTTTTAAATGATGATCTAGGCTTATGATTACATTATCTCCCTGGTTCAGTGTACGTGCGGTGGAAAAGGCAGTCCAATCCTAGGAGAGTGTAATTTTTGAGTGACTTTTATTGTCCATTATCTTACAGCATTTATGCCACAGCCATGATGTCTGGTAGGAATATTTCACAACAGAAATATCTCTGTCGTTAGTATTCTCATTGCAATTTAGTCAGATCGACCTTTAAATCTCATCTATCATACTGAAGTGCTTTGGCAATGCAAGCACAGTAATATATGCTTCCATGTAGAACCTAATTACAGGCTAGGTTAAACAGCATACTCCCCCCCCCGCCCCCCGTATTACGAGGAGATAGGAAATCCTGAGCAGGCTTTGGTTTCTCACCCTCCCTTTTTGTTGGTGGAAGTACACGACCAGTTCGTTATAACAGACTGATTCTGTCTGGCACATGACAAAAATTCAGTTGAACCTAAACAAACTTCTGACAGCATTTCCAACAGCAGAGAGTATTTACTGTAAATCCCTGACAAATTTTTCCTCAGTTCGTCTCTCTCTCCGACAGTCACCTTAAAATGACTAGAAATTACCATAAGTAAATAGCAGTTTAACATCCAAAAAAAGAGTGTTAACATTTAATACACACCTGCCAAAACTAAAGAACTATTAATAGGGACGTTGAAGGAGAAAACTTGAGACATGCCACTGAAATGCATTAGATAGGAGAGAATTCTGCAAGAAATGAGTAAGAAAATACAATTTAGCAAACATTTTGCTTAAAGAGACTAAAATCAGACCACATACGTAAAGGTGGCTTTTATACCACAGTGAAGAGAAACTTATTAAAAAGAATATAAGCTCTTCAGAGCAGGGACTATGCATTCTGTCTTACTAACAGCTAAAAAAAGTGACAGGAATTCAAGGTAAAAACTGTCAAACCTGAAGCTCACACATATCAATTGAGAGTTTCAAAATCTAGGGCTTGGTCTGCACTTGAAGATTATGTTGGCATGGTTACATTGTCCAGAGTTGTGAAAAACTACACCCGTGACAGAGCTATGCCAACATAACCCCCAGTGTAGACCCAACAATGTTAACGGAAGAGTGGTTCCATTGACATAGCTAACATTGTTCAGGCAGGTGGTGTTCCTACACCAACAGAAAAACCCCTTCTATTGGTGTAGGCTGCATCTATACTATGGGGCTTTCCTGGCATAGCAATAACCCAACCTAAAACAATGTCAGAGGAAGTTGTACAGTATTCTCCAAAATATAACTCAACATGAATAATGTACACCTGCAAAACCCAGGGAGATACATTATTAATCAGTATGAAGACTGTGTAAAGGCTATTGAGGTCTCCGTATAATATGCCTGTTGATCTTGTGTCATGGTGATCTTAGTTCATGGATACAGTTCCTAAAACTTACAGCTAATATATTGTCTAATTCAGTTTTATTGTTCCCCAAAGGCACAAGCTCTAAAGAACTAGAATAGCAAAATTCAACTGTCTCAATCTCTCAAGTTTAAAAAGTTTTTAAAGTGTGCATTGTGGAGCCAATAAGTAACAAAAAAAGGCATCACTCATTACAGTCAATGCAAATACATATGGTGACAAGGCTGAAAAGCAGATGAACTCACCCAATAGACCACAATGGTTCCAGTCCAGGTGTTCTCAACCTTTTCCTTTCTGAGCCTCCCCACCTCCCCATTCCCCCTAAATCCTATAAAAACTCCACACACCCCCTTGTGCATTAACAACTGTTTTTCTACATATAAAAGCCAGGACCAGCGTTAGGGGGTAAAAAGCAGGGCAACTGCCTGGGGCCCCAGGCCACAAGGGGGCACAGGAAGCTAAGTTCCTTGGGCTTCAGCTCCAGGTGGCAGGGCTTGGGGCTCAGGGATTCAGCCTCATGCAGTGGGGCTTCAGCTTTCTGAGCTATTGAAGTCCTCAAATCGTGGTTTAAAGACTTCAAGGTGCGGAGAATCCTTTTGCTCCAGAGCAACAAGGCATTCATTCAGTCTTTAAAACATGTAATTGTTTGGTAGTAAAATGTCTTATGAAACAGTTCCTGACTGAAAGCAAGAGTTTCTTTTCAAAATTTTTTGACCATATTTTTAAATCCCAAAAGTTATTAATCCACTGCAATTTTTTTAATTCAGTCTTTCTTTAGATTTATACAAGTGCAGAAAGATATCTTAGTCAAGATTTTTTTTTTTTTTAAAAAGTCTTTACTGTTCCAAGTGGAGTATCACCTAAATGGGTAACTACCTCTAATGAGAGTTACATATGTACATGGCAAGGTGAAATATTTAAATGAAAAAAATATTTCTTTATTTTTCTTATATCTGAAAAATAATATGTAAATATCTGCTGCCAGGCTCAAATACAGAAGCCAAGTTTCAGCCCTCAGCAAAAATTTCACATGCAAGTTATAAACCCCTAAAAAAAAAGAGAAGAGATGCTTTATAATGGAAAAGCTGGCAGACCTTAACTGGAAGCAAAGAACTGAAATCTTTTTAGTATTTTAGTCACACACATCCCATTTTATGAGTGTTAGAATAATTTATCCTGAAAGCAGGTGCAGATGAGATTTTGTTAAGACTCTGTGTAGTCTTTACTAGTTGCAACAGCTAGAGTGCTGAGCATTGTTTCCTTCAAGATATCAAAATTCATTAACTGAGAACACTTTAGTTAAAGAACTGAAAACCCAAGAGCTTTTTTCATATTATGTCATGTCAACAACTGATATTCATTAAACAAATGGTGACGACCACTGTAATTCACTGTTCCATACTTAGGAGCAAAATGACATGCTCAGGGTTCAGCTGATCGCCATATTTGGGGTCGGGAAGGAATTTTCCTCCAGGGCAAATTGGAAGAGGCCCTGGGGGTTTTTCACCTTCCTCTGCAGCATGGGGCATGGGTCACTTGCTGGAGGATTCTCCGCACCTTGAAGTCTTTAAACCACGATTTGAGGACTTCAATAGCTCAGACATGGGTGAGAGGTTTATTGTAGGAGTGGGTGGGTGAGATTCTGTGGCCTGCATTGTGCAGGAGGTCAGACTAGATGATCATAATGGTCCCTTAATATCTATGACTCTGTGACAGTAAGTCAACAAAACTTAGGGCTTGTCTACACTGGCAATTTATAGTGCTGCAACTCTCTCGCACAGGGGTGTGAAAAAACACCCCCCCTGAGCACAGCAAGTTTTAGTGCTGTAAAGCGCCAGTGTAGACAACGCACCAGCCCTGGCTGCTACACCCCTCGTGGAGGTGCGGGTTTTTAAGAGCACTGGGAGAGCTCTCTCCCAGCACTCTGCCGTGACCACACAAGCCACGTTAAAGCGCTGCCCTTAGAGCTATTCAGAGCCATTCGCTACAGATGTCAATAGAACTAATGCTACTTGCCAATATTTAAATATCTGCAGCAAACTTCCCACTTTGTTTCAAATCCTTCTTCACCCACTGCTCAAGGTTTACATTAGTCACTGAGATTAATCTTTCAACAGAAATACTACCGAATATTCTACATCGTAGTAGCTGGAAGAACTCCCCAAGAAACCCAACTTATTTCTAAAAAATAGCATGGTTTGTCAGTTTTCTCCATTATTTATCACCCTGTTTAAACTATGGAAAGACCATCAAGTACCACATTTTAAAAGTAATAATAATAAAAGTGCTTCAGATCCAAACACTTTACAAACTTAACTAACCAGACCTCAGCACTCTCCTGTGCAGCAGTTACATAACTATCGTAGTCTTCATTTTACCAATTAAGAAAATGATACAAACAATTAAAGGCAAGCATCCCATGACGTCATTCAAATATTTGTAAACTTATGTCCATCAAGCTATGTATATTTAGCTTTCTTAATGCTTTGTACATTTTAATCTTTCCAACCTCAGGAGCCATCTCTTTCCTTACAATACGTGCCGCCACATCAGAGGGAGTCAGCTTGCAAACACTACTGAAAGTCCTTAGATTTAAACATACGGGGCCTAGAGCTGGGACATAGTCAGTGGACAGCCCCTACCTTTGGAATTTTTTCCTCTTACTGGCCCAACAGAGCCCAAGACCCTGCTGTCCAGTTCATAGTCACAGTTTAAGGTCCATCACTTCTCCGAGCCATCCGCCTGGGGGAGTGATTTTGAGATTAGGGTTTTTTAAATTTACTTTGTTGGGTGACAGTATTGTAATGGTCATTAACATTGGCCCACAAGTCTCATTCTCTATTTAAGTGTTGTGTAAGCAGCCAGGGACAATGTAAAGGCCACTTTTTACAAGTCAGAAATAAGTCTTTCTCCAATCTCCTTATTTTCTGTTGCTTATCTTTAAATCTTCATATCTTTTGACAATCAGATGCCCACAGCCAAATGCTATTTTTAGATGCAGTCATACCGGAGTCAGAAAGGGAGGAGCTATTGGCACTCACCTCCATGGCAGAATGCTTTGGAATATGGAACCCAATCCTACTTTGACTTTATCCATCACATCATCACTCATGTCTATTTCACAGTCCATTATCACTCTTTTCAGCATGCAGGTTTTTCCTTCCATTGAACATGTATGCTACAGATTATTTTCCCATATATATTAGCTTTCATTTGTTCAAAGTGGGTCTCAGCACTGATTCTTTCAATACACTCCTATACCTCTCCCAACAATCTAATATACAGATCTTTATTATCACAATTGCTTACAATTGCTTCAGCCATAGATCATTTTCTCTTGAAGACTGGTCATACAATTTACTTTTCTTCACTCTTCTAATACCAAACCAGCCCACTATGACTTTTCAAGAAGAGTTGTCAGTAGTTGGAAAAGCTTGTTGGCTCATTCCCTTAAAATGCATATCATCCAAACCACCCAATTTGTACATGTCCACATTTTCCATCTGCAGTATTCACTCACTATAAATTATATTTACAATGTTTTTTATAAACTAAAACTAAAGCCACAAACCAGCATGGCATGAACTAGCATAGACCCTTAAGGAGTCCCAAGGAAGTGGCTCCCAAACTGCTCAAACTACTTTTCTTCAGAAAAAGAAAAAAAAAATCTACCTTTAAATAAAAGGTGTTTAATATCTCTGCCATATTTGAATCCTTATTAATTTCTGTTTATTAATAGGCCTATTGTTTCTACTAATAAATATCCCCGACATTTTTGAAGTCCTTATTATTCTCCTTTCTCTCTCACACACACACCCCCACTCACCCACCCTTCTTCACCACATGTGAAAGGTTTAACTCAAGCTAATTTAGGCTATTTCTCAGGCAGAGTGATCTGTATTTTGTCTTGTACCGCTTTCCTTTTGCTCCCCTTATTTTTCCCTAGAAGACTTCTAAAACCCCATTTGCTTGTAGATCACCTACTCCACTGCCATTTGCAATATAGATTTGGAGGAAGGTTTTGATTTGGAAGTGTTTATGCTTTTTTTTTTTAAAATGCAAATCACTTACAAAATGAATTCCTTAGAACTTGGGCCCAACTGAAGTAAGATATCATTGTTTTTAAAGAAAGTCTCCTGAATATGGTTTTAAATGTAGCTCACACCATTCATTAAAAGATTGTTTCACATGGCTCCCATTAAAGAATCCTAGGATCGGTGCCAAGAGCACTTGGTGATTTATAAAAAGAAAATGAGTACTTGTGGCACCTTAGAGACTAACACATTTATTTGAGCATAAGCTTTCGTGAGCTACAGCTCACTTCATCGGCATCCGATGAAATGAGCTGTAGCTCACGAAAGCTTATTCTCAGATAAATGTGTTAGTCTCTAAGGTGCCACAAGTACTCCTTTTCTTTTTGCGAATACAGACTAACACGGCTGCTACTCTGAAACCTGGTGATTATAGTTATGACTGCATAATCAATGTGACAAGAGGTCAATGTGCCTTCACATCAGGCTAACTATACTATTTTTACCTCTTATTTCTGTTCTCAGACACACACACACACACACAAATGGGTATATGTATATTTAAGACATTAGATAGATATCTTTTTTAAATTAAAGGACCTATATATTACAGATAAATTGAGACATAGGGCCTTTCAAGTGCTTTTCTGTGCAACCTTGAACTCCATATAGATATCCACTATACAAATGCATCCGATGAAGTGAGCTGTAGCTCACGAAAACTTATGCTCAAATAAATTTGTTAGTCTCTAAGGTGCCACAAGTACTCCTTTTCTTTTTGCGAATACAGACTAACACGGCTGCTACTCTGAAACCTGTCACTACACAAATGTTCACATTCTTTGAAACATCATCAGCAGACACCCCATGCTACTACTGTAACTAATATACGTCCATATTAAAACTATCTGGAATTTTACTGTCCTGGTTATCAAGCATGCAACAACATGCTTACCTTTTAATTTACAAAGAATAAAGCTTTCAAGCCTGAAGCCAAAGTTATATAAAAACATTTCTGTTACCATTCTCAGAATTTGTGCATTCCTGATTAACAGAAGAATATAGGCTGTAAATATGTTATTTATATAACATGACCTTGCTGCATAGGCTGCTAGACACATTAATATCATTAAAACAATACTGAAATCAGTATTAGCCATGTAATGCCATGAAAGGTGCAGTGTCTAAACCAATCCCCGGAATTACAGTTTGCCACCATAAAGAGCACAACTAAGATGCCTAACTATTTACCCAGCCCACTTCTATAAACCAAATATAATTAGCACTCTCAAGCAAAAGCCTTAGTAAACAGATGGGCCTTATACACCATTCCCTGGGTCAAACATAGACTCTAGAGACTCAACAAGAGAAGAAGTCAGCTCCAGTGTACAGCAGGACCTTCCATCAATTTCTACCCCTGCTCTCTTAAAACTTTAATCTAGGAACTGTTAAGATGAAATGTCTCAGCTGATCTCACTAAATGCTAAATAAATACAATAGTATTAATACTAAACCCTAAGACATCTTCCTAAAAAAAGTCTAGTGATAATAAACACTACCGTTTTGCCCGGGTGTAGCCCCTTTTAATTGAACCATTTCAGAGCCCTTTACAAATATCAAGCTATCTTCACAGCACACCTCTGAAGTACTGTTGTCCTTTCTCAGATGTGTTTAGGCACCAAGAGGTACCACAGCTCCGGCTGTGAGTCAATGTCATAGAGCGGCAGACAGCCCAGAAGTCCGTCCTGACTCTTAGTTCCCTGATCTAATCACTATGCCCATGGACTCAGTTTGTGGCCCCATAACATGAATATTCTACGGGATGAGAAACCAGGAGCCAGTATACCTGTCCTGCTGCAGAGGCAATCTGCCAAAGACTAAGGGCAGGAATAGAAAACATACTTGCACTTAACTTCAAATAAGCCAGAACAGCTTGAAGTATTTACATTTCTCATAATCAAAAGTAAGAGGAAATGATGTTGAGAATTATGCAAGTCAGACACTCTGAAGAATCACGTGATTCAAATCCAAAGGCAACTTCAAAACCACCTCATAAAAGTGTATGCAAAACTTGCAAAGCAGCCAGATGCTAACATTGCAAGGATAGCTTTCACAGCATCTGGATCCTGCAACTAATAGCCAAACGGAAGCAGAACTTTTGCCTGTATAAAAAGATTAAACTTTTTTCTCCTTAAATTAAATAAATAAATAAGAGACTTTTTTTCCTGAGAATATATGTCAAGAAGAGTACTAATTTATAAATGTGTTCTATCTCCTGAATAAAATCATTGTTAATAATTTTCCTATATATTCTGCAAAACCATCCCATCACATCTGGAACTGACAGCACCAGTTTTTAATTAACAATATTAACAGTTGTGTTTCACTTTGAACAATAAAGTTGCCTTAAAGTAAATACAATTCCTTGCCCATATGGACAAGTTATTCTCGAAGAATAAGGGTCACACCGATACTTTTCAGAGTGAGACTATGAGGTGATCCTTCTGCAGTCTGCACAGCAGCTTTTATTACTTCTTCTGCTGATGACTAGGGTTAACTTTAAGTTCTTGCAGAGAAGGGGACTCTCCCCTTCCTGGGCTAAATGCCCAAATTCCTTCAGGATTCACAAGACTGTCTTTTTTTAAATCAAGTCCAATTCTTCTACAGAAAGGTCTGCACATAATGTTCTGCAAAGAAACTGAGAATCAACCTTAAAAGAAAATTATAAATAAATGTGCATGCACAACACAATATACTGTTTGTCTGTTATATTCTGCCCTACATGCAACAATTTTGTATTATTCTAATACAAATGTTCTCAATACAGTAGCACAAAGCTAAGTACTATCTGAGGAGTCAGTTGGTAATGCCCTTAAGCTGATTTTGGGGGGGAGGGGGGGAAGGATTTGATACCCTGTCTATCCCCTGCATTTCCTTCCCAACCTCCTTTGACTGCCAAGATATTTGTGCCTAGACACAGCACCGATCTCAGATCACTGCTACTTTATGTACCATGGGGTTCATATTTAGTATTTTAGAGATCCAGAAAAAGGAGGTTTTACTCACCAGGGCAATAGCTATAAATTCCCACTGCCGTCTGTCCTTTCTCTTACAAACGCTGCAGGTCTCATACCTCCAAGGTGATGCACTTTCAGCCACTTCTCTGCAGCAACTTCCTCTATGGCAATATTACCTCAGAAACTGAGCTACCTTCTCCCCTGACAGCTGAGTGAAAGTTAATTTTCCAATAACCTTCTTGACATTATCAATCTCTGTCAATAATGCTCCTGAACAGACCCAAGAAATTACACCATGGACCAATCCATCACCATTTTCAGGCAGCTGCATGCTATTACACATTTACATAAATGCAACAGCCAGTTTGTTTCAAAAGAGGCCCTAAATATTTACCTTATTTTAAAACTATCTGTACTCAATGCAAATCGTGCTAACAACTGTGGAATGCCTGAGTAAAGCAACACCACTTATCAGAATTTTATACAGAGACAGATTCTACCACTGACAAGTTGTATTCTTTTCCCCAAAACATGAAGGTTTTAAAGCATCCATGCCCATTAGCCCTAATGAAAAAGTATTCCAGCTACCATAGGAATGAATGGGAAAACTGACCCAGTAACAGGTCACAAACATGAACCCAACTTAAAATCAGGTTCAGACAAAGCCTAAGTACCAGGCAAAAATCAAGTGCTAAAATGACAAAGATAAAATTAAGGAGTAGTGACAGCTGGGAAACAAATCAAACCAATTTAAAATAAAACTGATATAAACAACTAATTTAGTCACCAAATGTTTAATGGTCATTATCTAGCCAATGAATGGTCTGTGATTATTAGACACTCTCTCTCAGATTTTCTAAGTTTATTGATTTTACTCCTACATTTTCATCTGAAATTCTAACAAAGTTGATGGATCAAAAAGCCATACACAGGTACCTTATTTGTAGATGCAACTCCAGCTTTGTGTTAAAATGATTTCACCTGGAGGCCGTTTTACTATTTTGCCTATTTAATTTCCTGCAATGAAATTAATTTAATAGTGGATATAATTGTGCAAAAGCAAATGTGAGCCTGACACTGTTTTGCATTACCTTTTTGAGAAATTCTTTCCGAATAATTTTTGTTATATTTATTAATTTATTTTTGACTAATAGCAGTAACTGATAGAACAGACTGAACAATGTAGCCAGCTAGATTCTTCTGCTAGGAAGGATGAAACTGAACCTTTTTATGCTTATGGGAAACCATTACACTGCATCAGATATCTTGCTTGGTTCAAGTCTGGACATCCAATGAGATTCTTGGGTTATTCCCTCAAGGGAGTTACCTTAATAAACAACAGCAAACCTTTGTATGTAGAACACTATGCATTCAAGGATCTGAAAGTGTTTTACAGATATACTTTCTAATGTTTCTGTGTGGTAGGCTTATTAAACACCCAGCGGTAAGTAAGGCACAGAACTATTAAGTGACCTTTCCCAAGGTCACAGAGAGAGTCAGAGCTGGGAACAGAACAGATCTGTCCTGACTCCATGCCCTGCTCTAACCACTAGACAGAATCACAAAATAAATATGTAGATTACTGCAGTGATTTATAGATGTTTAGAAGTGACATGGGCTAGGTGAGCAAGGTTTTTATAAAAAGAGCAGAATGTTCTGGTAGTGCAAATTCCCGCAAATTGAAAAAGTTGTCACAATACAGCCAGCAGCCTTATAACCATTTTCAAGAAAGTAACAGTAATGCATGAGAAAGGAGGAACACACAGACAAAAGAATGAGATATTAGGATAAATAAAAAATGTTTAGTAGTGAAGTCAGAATATTTATAGTTGATTAGAGTGCTGCATAAAATATTGCCACATTTATTCAAGATTTGCTGAAGCTCAAACTACCAGTGAGAAAACATTCTATTCCGCATTGATTTTTCTTCTTGCACTAACAGATAATTTGTCAGTCAAAACAGAAAGAAAGCCACCCCAGTGACAAACATGTGGTCCACAAGCATGAAAAGGAAGAGGTATCATAAAGATAACTATCCAGGCCTAGCCTTTTCTACACTCTAGAGCACAAGGATTGCCAAGGGGCATACAAAACTCAGATACGCTGGCATTTCAGAAACTGGACCCTATGAAAATGGAGGTTTCATCTATTTATCCTCTTACTTCACAATTCCATTAGTCAGTGCTACTTTAACTCCACCTAGTCTTTCTTTCTATATGATATCAGAGACCCTCATCCCATCTTTTGTGCAAGTTAAGATTATTTGATTTTAAATTTCAATGATTAAAATCCTAAGTTTATAGTATCAAGCATAAAAAATTAAACGAGTCCTACATGCAGTTGTTCAAATCTTCAGGAGGACTAAAATCAACCTTTATATCACTCATCTTCCAACCTCATCATTGGTCCTTACAATACTGAAGTGAAATTCATACTTAGACACCTCTTCATAACAGAAATCTGTTTTGGTGGACCACTGATCTGATGTAGTAAGGCATTATTCTATGTTCCTTCCTATAGAACCAATCTTACCACATAGTTCAGCTACTTCTGCATGCTTGATATGTCCATAATACTCACTGGAGCTCTTGAGACTTCCTGCTTTCAGCAAATGTTCCCTAATTGTGACACAGACTCTACAGTATTGTAGGTTCAAATGCTGAATGCAGACAAAGCTGCCTTTCACCAGCTTTGGAAAACAGACTCACCCATTCTGCTGACTCTCTCCAAAAGCCATGCATACCATTAAGTACTCATTCAAGGTTTTGTTTTTTGGTTTGTTTGTTTGTAATTCTAGTGCTTACAGCAACATGAAGCGTGAATAACATTTTCTAAGCTGTGATACATCTCACAATACATGTATGTAAACCAAAGTCAATCTGTGAGTCAGAATGGTCCTGGGGGTAATGTACTGGATAGAGGAGTAAAGAGATCTGGAATATAGTCCCACCTTTACCACCAGAAGAATTTTTCCATTTTCCTAGCTGTGTCTATACAGCTGTGGTTAGGTTGACCTAACCACATCACACAGGGTGCAAAATTTTTCACAGCACCTGAGCAATGTAGCTAGGTCAATCTAATTTTCAGATGTAAACCAGGACTTATTCTATCTGTGCCTCAGTTCCCCATCTGTAAAATGGGGATACTACTACTGCCTTACCTTACAGAGGTATTGCAAGGATCAATTAATTAATGGATATGATGTGCTCAAGATAGAGCAATGAAGGATGTAAATAAGTGAGGAATTTTATTTATAAAACAGAAAAAAGTGAAGCAAAGAATGTATGTGGAGAGCCATAGCAAAATATTCCATTTTTAGTGTGCTTTTTTTAATTGCCTCTCTCAAATAGCGAGAAGTTCAATTCAGTTATTTTAAAAAAACAGAAGAGCAATTCGTCTGTTAATGGTTCAAGTACAATACTAGAGACTATACATATGGCCAATACATCATCACACAATTAATCACTGCAGCCTATGGCTGGGTCTTGATAACTGTGAGGTACAAATCAAATGACTGAGTTAATAACTTTACAAGCTATAGCTTTACAGTATGGTATATTGTGTTGTGGTAAATCTGAAAAACAGATATTATAAAAATCCTTTCCCACAAAGAAACTTATCATGAAAAACTTCACTAAAACCATAACTCTTAGCTGGAAACTGAAATCCTAACTCCCTGCTAGACTTCATATGCAGCAGCTAAGAAAATGAGCTTATAATCTTACGGATATATCATCTAATAGTTCACGCCCCCCCCCTTTTTTTTTTTTATTAAACAAAACACATTTTATTAGGTATCCACTCAATACAGCCTCATATGCAAACCAATTCCCAGTCCAACACAATACAGTATTTACTAAAAGAATTCAACTCACTGATCTACAAAGTTAAGTTCAAAAAGATATATTATGGCCAGAATTACATTCCTTTAAAAAAATTAAAAAAGTAGGGTATCTGATACTTCAGGAAAGAAGTGACTAACTGGGAAAGGGTGGGGAAAATTTTTACATAGCCATGTGGTTTCTGAAACTCAGAGCCATGAGTCAACAGATTCAGACAATTTCAGACCAAGACAGGAAAAGGAGAAGTGAGTTCTAAAGTCAAGGGGACCTCACAGAGAATACTCTGCCACCATCTTCCTCAATTTTATATTGAGGAGGTTCCAGTTTGAGCACCTTTGCTGATCTCAAATGTGATAGCACAGCATGGGGAGAGAGTACATAGAGCCCAGAATCTCAGGGCTTTATAATTATTTATATGCCTAGAGATCCCAGCCTCACTGTGGTAGTCACTCTACAAACCTATAACAAAGAGATGATCCATACCTCAAAGAGAAGCCAAGTCAAAAGTTGATCAGGAAACCAACTGGTAGCCTGAGCCAAGGTACCTCTGTAATAAGCTCAGAGCAATTCTGCACCAGCTTCACTTTAAAAAAAAAAAAATGTAGCCCCACTCTGTGATAACAGCGTCAAGGTGAAAAAACACAGATGACATCAACAAGGTTTATATTATAAAGAAACAAATGCAGCCTCTTGGCGACAAATATCTGAAGGAAAGCTGCCCAGGCCATTTCTGCTGCTTGGTGATCTAGGAGCACTAACCTGGCCACTAGATACAATCCTGAACAACAAATAGTGGACTCACACTCTAAATGGCAGATATTATCCTCACCACATCTTACTGTTGTTTGGGGGAAGCAACTGACACCACCTCACTCTTATCCATTTGGAGTATCAGCCAGCTAACCCTCAATTGTGCCCCAATGTCAACCAACCACCAGGAAAGGCAAGTGATTGCTTTGTTTAGGTCAGAGGAAATTGGTTCAGTATGCTGATGACACCAACCAGTTGAAACTTTTTATACACTTTACAACAATACACTCCACATACACATGCTGAGAGAGTGCGTTTTGTTTTGTTTTTTGCAGGGTGGGGGTGTATTGTTTTATAAATGCAAATAAACTATACCCAACTTCCTTTCAACCTATACTTAGCTGGCCAATTTCTCACAGAAGTCAAGTGATACTGACAAATTTTCCTGTCACCCTCACATCTGGGCCTTCAAAGTAAGACTGAGACACACTGGCAGGATGCATTATGGGAAATCTTCACTGCTGCTCATGCCACATATGCTTCTCCTGTGGATAGAGGACTCCAGTGTGCAGGGCTGCCAATCTGGCATTTGTCACCAGCACAACATGCATATGAGACGTCATCGTTGTTTTAAAAATGTAAAATCCTACAGAACTGCAGATACTCTGACAGTTTTGCCAAGATATGACATCAGAGCAGGGGTGGAATATCTCCTTGTTTTTCACTGGCTGCTATTACTGATGGAGCAAGTGGTGCTGAAGCAGTGAATATAGTCATTCTGGATTACCTGATCCGAAGATATAAAGTCCTCATTTCCTTTATTACCAATTTGACAGTTTTTAATGTCTAAGCAAACAAAATATAAAGGTTTTTGCAGAGACAGAATTATACTAAAGGCAACACTGCAGTGCGACTTACTTACAACACAGCCAATTCCAAAGGGCTGATTTTGTCTTTCAAAATGTTACAGTACAATTCCATTAAGAACCAAGACCTACAGTATGTTTTACCCAAAATGTTATAAGAGTTGCTTTTCTCCATGAGAACGAATCACAGTTTTCCTCTGGGAGGAAAGGAAAGCGTAACTGGAACACTTGCTCCTTGGGGGACTTATTAGATCCTCAAAGAGTCGTTGCAGTTGCTGAAACCTGCTTTTGCCAGAAGAAGCTTCATCTTACAAATATATAACAGAAAAGCATAAAAGAGAGGAAAACCCGGAAGATTACACTTCAACGTTCCCAGATAACTGAAGAAATACAGTTCAATACTGAAGTATTTAGACTCTCTGGCCTTGTCTACACTGTGCTTTTCTGAAAGCTTCCTACCATTGTACTTCCACTACAGATAGCAACAGCGGATGCACCAGTGTAGACAGGATACTGGCATTCACTGCTGTGTGACATGTTTCTTGCTTGTCCTTACTCCTCCCAAAGACACTCTGGGCAGGGTAAGATGACACAGCAGTAAAAAAGGCCAGCCAGCAGCTTGCCTACCACTAGGACTCCCACCAGGGCACCAACACTGGTGAAAAGCAAAGGTTGGAAATGTTAAGAAAAAGCACTCTCGGCACAGTTTCTAACCCCCTGTTTTAATAAGCATATTGAAACCCTGTAGAGTTGGAAGGGGCTTTTACTTTAATTAAAGAGCACTATTTAATAATAGTCCAACAGAACATCTGGAGAAACAAACAACCCTTTCCTTTACAGAACTATTAAATCCAAACACTCCCACAGATGAGAATGTGTCCACAAGAGAACCTTAAGAGTTCTGACAAACATTTTTTTTAATTGTAGCTAAAAAGGATATAGAAGCATTATAAGACTTATCCTGATGAAGAGGGCGAGGGGAAGCATTTCCTACAACAAATACTGAATTCACCCATTTTCTGCTTTTAAGCTTTGTAATCAATGCATACATGGCAAAAGTTGAAACAGTTGTGACATGATTAATGGTCTTTTTCAAAGATTGTTGATATAATTGCTGCTGTTTTTCTTGCCCCTGCCTTTCCCCTTTTCCTACTTTTGTGAGAGCAAAGACAGTTAATAAAAATCATCATAAAAGCCCCCCTTAAAGAACAAAGCAGAGACTAAAAGAAATCTCACCCAAGAAGTTACAAAATAAGCAACAGCTTTCCCTAATGTTCCATGAACTAAAGCAAACACAGGTAGAGAATTGTACCAACTGTTTACTCTTGGATGGTAACATTCTTACAACTGACAAGATGTTATAAATTAAGTAGCTGACCTGTGAAGGAAGTAGGGAGTTTAAGTGAGTTAAAAATTTCCCTATACAAATGTGTAATACCCACCAAGAAGCACTTACTCTAAGTACAACGATTATGAAAACACAGAGAAAATATTTACTACAAAGCAGTGACTTTAGTATATACAGCCTGCTACACAAAGCAGCACTGGTTCTTAGGATACGTCTTCACTACCCGCCGGATTGGCGGATAGTGATCGATCTATCGGGGATCGATTTATCGCATCCCATCTAGACGTGATAAATCGATCCCTGAATGGATGCCTGTCCTCTACCTCAGCAGGAGGAGTACGTGGAGTCAACGGGGGAGCCACCGCGGTCGACTCGCCGCTGTGAGGACGGCCAGGTAAGTTGAACTAAGATACTTCGACTTCAGCTACAGAAATAGCGTAGCTGAAGTTGCGTATCGTAGTTCGAACCCGCCCAGTGTAGCCCAAGCCTTAGTGTAGTAATAGCTCAAAGCCACCATTTAGATTTTCCAAATTGATTAAAGCTGACCTGCAAGTGAAAAGACATAAGGCTGTTCATTTTCAGATTCTTGGTGTTGTATAAAAAAAAGCCTGAAAGATAGTTACAAATAACATTTCTGCTTCTCTTCTCCATTAGAAATTTAAGTCTCACTTCCCTTTGAAGAACTAATGAAATTATCACAACTCAAAAGAATGAAAGCAGAGCTACTGAGAGGGGAAGGAATTTTTAGTCAGACTGTTAAAAACATACACCAAAAAAAGTTTAACAACCATTTTAGTCAAATTCCTGATAAACACTTGGGAGAAAATGTAAAAAACTCTATCCCTGTGTGTTTTGTTTCATCCCTTTAAGAGCTCACAAAACACACACACACACATCCTGAGATTCCCAGAGTCCTACAGCAAACCAGGGACTTGATATTCCTGATAATTCTAAATAAAAAACAAGTAGTATTTATTATTATTTTTTGGATGGGAGGAAGCAGAAGGGAAAAAAACCTCTCAGAAGCTAAAAGAGGGCACAAAACCAATATTCTATAAATCCTCTGCAGGGCACTTTTCCTCTTTGATGAACCATGCCAATTTTCTGTGGTGTTACAATCCATTTTTTAGCTAAATTCCAAAAAGGAACCACCAGTTGCAGAGTCTAGCCAAAGCACTCGCTCATCCTTCAATTTTAAGTTCCCATTATGGCTTCAAACTCAATGAAGAGTTACTCTCTGGTCACAAGGAGGACAGTTGGTTCTATGGAAAGAGAGAAAACTGGAACTTGAGTCATCCTACACCAGTTGAGCCAGGAGCAGGCTGCTGACTCAGAGGCAGGCAGCAACAGGCAGCAGCTATGGGTGAACTTGCTTTGGTTCCAGTCTACACATTTGCACACACACCAACTCTCCATGAAAATAATCCCAGCTATCTAGTTGTACACTTCGCTAGTCTACAAAGAAAGGAAGACTAGTCCTGAGTTCAAGAAACTCAGTTCTCCTGAATGCTAGTCCGGTGCAGTTCTAAGATCTGCCACAGACTTCCTGTTGACTTTGGATAAGTCAGTTAGGCTTCAATTTAGGCTGAAACCAACACAACTACTGACATGCTTGAAATGAGGAGTACATAAGACTTTGCCAGATCAGAGTTTGAGGCTATAAGCTCTTCAAGACAGAGACTGTGTCTTCATGCACCTTTGTACAGAACCAAATACAAACGAGCTAGTACAATGAAATAATATTCCTAACTCTTATTGATCCCCAGAGTAACAGAGGGCAAAGCACAATCTCTTCATGGCTCACTTCAGCAGCCATCTCTAAAGAGGGCATAATAATGATGCCTTGCCTGGGTAGGGTATAGTGAGGATAAATTAAGTAACATCTGTAAATTGTTTGAGATACTTGCATGAAAGTAGACATATATGCCAAGTATTATTTAAACCTTTAAAAAATAAATGTTACAATTTTCTTCATTTCATGACACTGGTGAACTTGCTTAGTTCAAGTATCGGACAACTATTTTCACAAATTTTCTATTGTTGGGTAGTATTAATTCACAAATATTAAAATAACATATCAGATCACTATAACATATGGTCTAAGACTCAGTTAATGCAGTCCTGTGCAATAACTCAATTTTAAAAATACCAATATAAAATAATATATCCATTTTTTAATCATGAGCTCTCACATTCAATCTCAAAATGCTGAACAGAGCAAGAGATTCAATTAAAAAATCATGACCATACTCAATTTTCATATCTGTTCCTCTTAAGTCTGCATTCTACTTGCTACTGCTCAGGTTGTTGTTAATAAAGAAGGATTTGCTACTCATTTCCCTGAGAATTCTCCAGGCTATCAGACCTTGTTGTATAAGAGACAAAAAAAGAACATAGTATCATCTTCATTTGCGCAAAACACAGCCAAATCATCAGACATAATTCAATAAATGCTGCAAAAGTATGGAAAGAAAAAATATTAAACACATGCAGTAATAACGTCACTGTAGAGACACCAGTTGCATTTCAAATGAGAATTACTTTTTCTAAACAGCTCTGGGCAATGTGTCAAAATAAATATTAAATAAAGTCATCTGTATTTCTAAATCTACTTTCTTAACAAAGATGTATTAAGTAATGCAATCTGCCTTGCAAGGTAGAAACATTTTACTTCCAAGAATATGGCAACAATTTTACAAAGTTTCTAGGTTTTACTCAGTATTTAACATGTGATTTGACTAATTTACTGAAGTAGTACTGACCGATTTGTACTAAAAAAAATTGCAGACACTTTAAGGTTAATCAGAATGACAGTTTTCAGAGTAGCAGCCGTGTTAGTCTGTATTCGCAAAAAGAAAAGGAGTACTTGTGGCACCTTAGAGACTAACAAATTTATTAGAGCATAAGCTTTCGTGAGCTACAGCTCACTTCATCGGATGCAATAATAATAAGAATGACAGTAACTCTTCAAAGTAGGCCCTTTTTATTTTAGTTCACCAAATATTTTGTGCTAGAAGTGGTCTGTTGCCTGACTTACCTAAATAAATAATAGCAAATATGAATTTGACTAAGATGCTTTCATTAGATTACTGTTGGTTTTGCATGAAAACCTATTTGGAAACAAACAGCAAAGGGGAATTTTTTTTCTCTCCCATCTGTGACAGGCAGCTTCTCACTGGCTGGAATCTATGATGATACCAGACACTTAAAGTAGCACCAAACCAAAGTAAACATTGCATAAATAACTTTTAAAACGTCTGTCCACTTAATAAAATGCAATTTCTAACATAGCTGTGCAATGCCATGACAGTTCTAATTGCAAGAAGTGGGCTATGTTAAATACGTCCATTATTAGAAATTAAAAGATCATTTTTCATATTTGTAAAATATAAAATAGTTTATTTTGGACATTAAAAAAATGTATTCAAAAACCAAAACTGAACCCCAGAGATCTCTCAGGCATTCAAAACTGTGGTACTATAGGTACAGATGTTTAACTACTCAGCACAGATTAGAATGCAAAGTAATCTTAATTTGATCCAAAACAATTCACATGTAAAAATAAGCCAAGATACAAAAAGAACAGTTCAGCCGTGTAAAGATTTGTAGCTATACAAACTACCATGTCTGAACCACAGTTAACATCAGGAAGATGTTGGTTTAGTTTTTCTTAAGACATCTTGTCTTACAACTTTTAGAGTTATTTTGCCATGTATTCAAATAGGATATTCATTCCCCATGTCCTAAACTACAGAAGAATTAAGACAGAAGCTTCCTATTTAGTTATTTTTTATTATAAATGTTTTATTTAAGGCATTTTTAAACAAATATTGATTTGCTCTATAATTTAAATGTACGGATTAGAATCTGCCACAGTAGAGTTTTGCTTTAAGAGCAGTTTTTAATCTACATCTGTATTCAAGATTTCAAAAGATTATGTATTAATAAACTGTCTGGAACTTTATCATTTGGGCCACCACCACCTCTATTTCAATACATACTCCTCTCCTACACCCAATAAAATACTTTGTTTTTCCCTGTCTCCAAATCCGTTAACGATATCAAAATACAACCTGAATCATAGAATTTAGAAATGGAAAAGACCTATTAGATCATTTCCAGCCCATGCCGCAGTCAGTGAACAACTGCTCCCTAAAGAAAATGCTCTAATGTCTTGTCTAGTCCAGGTCTGAACAACCCCGCAATAGTGATCTCACATCTTCCTTGAAGAGACCATTCCATAAACTACCACAATGTATTGTTAGTAATTCCTTGCTGATGTCCAACCTAAACATTCCCATGTTGGTTATTCCTCCATGCATCATCCCAATGGCTCATTATTGCTCAAGGATTAAGGGGAGACAAACTTGCAAGCTTCCCAACGCAGTTCTGGCTGAATACATATGGTGTGTAACAAAAAAGTCCCAGCAGAACCATATAGCTTTTGCAGCCTGAATGTTTCCTGAAGAAAGCTGGTGGCTTTTAAAGACAAGTGGTACGCTGAGCATCTACAAAACTTATTGTATTTTCATCTCACTATTTCTTAATTTGTTTTTCTAACAGGGGTCTGTAATGGAACCTCTGAGAACTTTTTCTAGAACTTGTATGAACAGTGCAGTGCAGAGAGGAGGGCACTGGACTGGTAGACAGCACTCTGAGTTCCGTTCCCAGCACGTGTGACCTTGGACAGGTCCCCACCTCTCTTTGCTCTTGTTTCTCTAACTGTAAATTGGGGGTGCTTACCCAGCCTTCTGAAGCACTTTTGAGATCTACTGAATAGCAGTACTAAGTATTATTGTGTGTTTGTACTATAAACTTTGCAAACAGAACGGCTGTATGGAGAGAAAATGTTAAAGTTAATAGGACTAATTACAGAAGCAAAGACTATTGAAGACCTCTTAATCTTTTAAGGGCAACTTCTTAACATACCCTCCAAGGTAGCTTTCAGGCGAAACCTTAAAAACTTTTTTGTTCCACATGGACATTAAAGGTCTTGTCCACACATTGTGCTGAAACGTTTGTGAAGACGCTCTATCCAAACAGGAAAGGCTCTTCTGCTGACATAGCACTTACGTTGGTGTAATTTATGTCACGGGGGGGGCGGGGGGTTGATTCACTCCCCTGAGCTACATAAGCCATACCAACCTAAGCTGTAGTGTAGACATAGCCAAAGAATCCATGCACTTTATATATTAACTGAGCTTTGTACAGTTTAACAACATATAACCTTTTGTAATCTTGAATGGAAATATAGATTCCATCCTTCATGCCAAAGATAAAATGATCTGGTGTTCTTTGGATAAAAATTATGCAAAATATAAAATACATAAATCTTTAGTGTTTGATTTTGCTGCACACAGAGACAGAAAGGAAATCTGATGTTTACCCCATGTTGACTTTTTATTTAAATTTTAAATTAAGAATTTTATTAAAGCAGACATCAACTTGCTAGATCAGGCCCAAAGTACTTCTCTCTAAACACAGTGTCAGGAAGTTAAACTAGTGGGCGACTGGATCTTAAAAAAATTCAGCTAATCTGGCAAACAGACACAATACTGGTACTTGATTCTGACAAATCTAAATATTTGGAGTTCATTTATGCCATCAAACGTGGATAGTAGTGGACACACACCCTGGGCATTCCCAAAAATGTTTCTTTAAGATTTCTTGCTACTGTCTTTAAATAAACTAGTCCCATAGGAACTTGTAGTTTATGAAGAACCTGATTTATGCAGCAGACAGGTGAGTTTTTCAGAAGTCCTCCCCTTTAAGAAACCGAGCAGCAGAATGAAGTTATTTGCTGCCAGAATTAGCTGAAAGTGTCTCACAAGCAGACACACAAGGTGTCCAGATGACTGGCAGCTACAAGTTGAAAGATGCTAGTGACATCCACTTTACTCCCAAAATGATCCACATGCTAACAATTGTGCTCACAACTAACCTCACATTTAAACATCTATCCCACTTTAGAAATGTATATTGGCATGAAAGACTTATAAACAATAAAAGTATTAAATATACTTCCTATGTTTGAAAAAAAACACACCTTAGAACTTTATCTTCAAAGAGCTGTACAAGTACTTTTTCTTTTTTAAACAAAACAACTCTGTTAGGTAGGTAAGCAAGTGCTGAATTATTTTCTTCCATATATACATGGGGAAAACAGACAAAGGTTGGTTAAATGATTTTCCAAGGCAAAAGGGGGAGTCTGTGTCAGAGATAGAACTGCATTTCAATAGTTAGTGGCTCCTAATTCTCTGCTCAGACCACACTATCATGCCTCTCTCTCTCTCTATGAAGTACAATCAATGTACAAAAACTCAAAGTAAAATTCTAAAGATGTTAAGAATATGTTAGGTTTCAGAGTAGCAGCCGTGTTAGTCTGTATTTGCAAAAAGAAAAAGAGTACTTGTGGCACCTTAGAGACTAACAAATTTATTTGAGCATAAGCTTTCGTGAGCTACAGCTCACTTCATCGGATGCATTCCGATGAAGTGAGCTGTAGCTCACGAAAGCTTATGCTCAAATAAATTTGTTAGTCTCTAAGGTGCCACAAGTACTCCTTTTCTTTTTGAGAATATGTTAATACATGATTTTTATCTTGACCTTAACATGTTGAGGAACCTCCTAGTGATAAGCCACAATGCAAAAAGGAAAGTTTGTTTAAAAATTAAAAGCCAGCCTGTTTTCTGTAATGAACTTCCATTGATTTCTGATCTGGTAGAGATTAAACCAAGTTTCACAGCTGTCAGAGCCATGAACTGCCTCTTCCACATCATGCAAATCTATCAGGATTAAATTAGAAAATGTTTAAATCACACAGTTATAAGACTAGCCGGGTTTCTGAGATGCTGTGTCCCCCAACTAAACACTGTGTAATGCAACTCCCTCATCCCTTCCAACATGCACACTGACAACTTTTCTTGCTTTAAACATAAATTGAAGATGTTTGTATTTTTCACTTCTTACCCTATTTACCCTGCTGACTGTTCTAGTTTACATTGTCTGATTTTTTTATGTTTGCTTGTTGAAGTCAATTTCTCAGTGCCTTGATGTGAAAGATATTTAGCACTTATGGCTCCTCCCATCTTCAAAATTCTGTATGCACATCACCTAATTAATCTTCACAGCATATCTTGGAGCTGAAATATTCACATTTTACAGAGGAGGAAATTGAGGTGGAGAGGTTGAAAGAAAAGTCGGAATCAGGAGGTTCTGGCTCTTAGTCCGGTGCTCAGAGTACTATATCGTACTATGTAATTAATGTGAATAGACCCCACAATGCAAGAAATATCTTCCATTTAAAGCCTCTCAAGACATCAATAATCTCTGAATAAAACCCAAAAGCACTTTGTTAGGTAAATCACAAAACAATTTTCAGATCATTTGCTACTGCTGCTCTTCCTCCTTCATGGGGAGCGATTAGAAAAGACAATTTAGGCCAAAGGTATTCAGTACAAAGTATAAATTTGTGTCATACACCTGAACAGTGACTGTCAGGCAGGAGGGGGAAAGCAGGGGTTAAAAACAAACTCAATTTCCAGAGCAGACATGGGCATACGGATTTTGAATTGTTATTAATTTTGCCCACTTTTCACAGAACTAAACAAAACTGAAATTTCATCAACTTAATGAGAAACTGAACAGTTCAGAACACTATAACCAGAACAAAACTCATAATCAAGTTATTGTGACATTCTTCTCCTTAGTTGAAATATATTTCTTTCATGGAGACGAAGGAGGGATGACAGTGTTTTTGCATGTTAGTACCCATAACTGGGGTTATTAAAACAGAGGAAAAAATGTTGATTTTGTACTAATGAGTTCCTCTTTGGGTTATAAAAATCACTTGCATTTTGAAATCTCACTTCTCACTGGAAATACTTCTCTTCCATTACAGTGAAGGCTTTCCCCACCCATCCCCCATTATTTTTAAAATGTAAGCCATAGGAAATAGTACAGCAGCCCCAGCCTAAAAAAAGTTCTTTTTTGTTTGTTTTAAAAGGAACTTGGTTCTCAGACAGAAAATCTACAGGAATAAAATTATTCTGACAATAAAAGTTTGACTCTGTGTCAAGAAATATGTCAAAATATCAACACAGTGTAAATGTCACATACATTAAATGTTTCCTTGTACTGTTTCCTAAAATATTAATGGAGACAGTGGGAGGACAGGAAGAAGTTCATATGAGGAATTTGCATCACTAAACTTTCAATTGTCATAGTATTTCCTATCAGATTATTTATTCTGTGAAATACCATAAAACTCTCATTGATAAAAAATATACAGACAGATGGAGTTGTTTAGAAAGCTGTTCATCATTCTAAAATAGTGCAAATCACACTTTGGTTTGAAGAACATGTTAAAGAAAATGGCATTTCACTGTTCAGCCCAAACCAAATATTCCAACCACAGAGAGATTTTGTGTCTCCAAATGTACTAATTTTATTCCAGATATACTATACACCATTTAAGAATAACAGAAAATAAAGCACTCTAAGACTAGTTAGACTCCTCTCCCTTAAAATGTACAGCAGAATGTTAAAAAACAATAAACAGAAAAGTCCCCAAATGGAAAATGTCTGGAGGTAGAGAAGTTCTCAGACTAGAGTCCATAGACTAACCAGTGATTGCAGAGCTCTATCCATGGCACACGACCACAGAAGAGAAGGTAGTAGAGAAGGTAAGGGATTTTAGAGCAGTGGGTATCAACTTTTCGAAACTACTGTACCCCTTTCAAGATTCTGATTTGTCTTGTGTACCCCCAAGTTTCACCTCACTTAAAAACTTACAAAATCAGACATAAAAATACAAAAGTGTCACCGCACACTATGACTGAAAAATTGCTTACTTTCTCATTACCACCATACAATTATAAAATAAATCAAGTGAAATATAAATATTGTACTTACATTTCAGTGTATAGTATACAGAGCAGTATAAACAAATCACTGTATATGAAATTTTAGTTTGTACTGACTTCGCTAGTGCTTTCTAAGTAGCCTGCTGTAAAACAAGGCAAATATCTAACTGAGTTGATGTACCCCCTGGAAGACCTATGCGTACCCCTGATTGAGAACCACTGTTTTATAGGATAGTAGAGCACCTATTCCATGAGGTGATTTCTCTCTCCCAGATCAGAATAGAAATATATGGGAACCAGTGGCTAAGGCATGCGTATCTGGCAGCACCACCATCTCAAATGTTAAAAAAAAAGTGTGCAACCTGACACCAACCCACATAAAACCACACAAATAGCCCTATTTTTAGAGTAAATTTTAACTTTGCTTAACTCCAGAAGCAATATTGCCTACTAACACCTTTCCTAACAGCACTTATAGATCAACAAACCTCCAACAAAGAGGGGAAAATACTGCACTTTGGGGTCATTTCAACTCTTTTCTCAGATTTGTCCAGATATGGGTTAGCCCCAAAATCAAGAGTTGCAGTAAACTGGGAAAGTCACCTGGCCAAAGGGAGCCCTGGCACTATCACTCAACACTTCTCAAATTTCTTCAAAGATTACTTATCTCCTCCTCCTCTCTCTGCCTCTCATATTTACATTGTTTCTTTCCCCTACATTAAGACTGATGTCCACATGTTCCCAGTCCGCTAGCACATTGCTCTGTGACACTATGATGCTATTCTTGACAGTGAGTTCTAGTCCAGGGGTTCTCAACCTTTTTATTTCTGAGGCCCCCTCAACATGCTATAAAAACTCCACAGGCCACCTGTGCCACAACAGCTGTTTTTCTGCATATAAAAGCCAGGGCCTGCATTGGGGGTAGCAAACATGGCAGTTGCCTGGTGCCCCATGCCACAGGGGGCCACTGTGAAGCTACATTGCTCAGGCTTTGGCTTCAGCCCCAAGTGATGAGGTTCAGAGCTCTGGGCTTCAGACCCTGTGGAGGGCTTCAGCTTTCTGCCATGAGTCTAACACTGTCCCTATTTGGAGGACCTCCTGAAGCCTGCTCATGGCCCCCTGGGGGCCCCAGATGCCTGGTTGAGAACCATTGTCCAATCTAGTCTGTTATGGACTAGTGTCCCAGAGGAAGTGGTGGAAGCCCTATTTGCCCGGAACATTTAGAATGAACAAAGCACAAAAACATACATTAGGAAACAATCCTGCACTAGCTCTGTTGAGGGTGGGAAGAAATAATAGATCCTCATAGGACTTTTCCATGTCTAACTATGACTCTAGTCCTTTTCTCCTAATGATACCACAAACACCTGCCTGGATGCCACACAAAGACACCATCTAAGGAAACTAAGGAAGGCAAGTTTAGGGAGTAGGAAAGACTCCAGAATATTGTTCCTGAGCATTACACCCAAGCCAGTCCCTAACCTGGCCACTAAATACATTTTAAAAGTGACCGAGTGGAGACAGGTGTCCCAAAAGAAGAGAGCCGCACATCCTGTTCTCCTGCGACATGGACCTTCCCCCCCAGCCCCTGCAGCACAGTCCACGAGCCCTTCCCAAAAGCCCTGGAGGCCAGTGGCCAGTCCGCATGCCCCCATCACAGGCCTTCCCCAGCCCCCTTGCAGGCCAGCCCATGGGCCACGAGCCTTTGCCAGGCACAAGCACGACAGTGGCCAGCCCCCATGCCCAGTCCCAGGGGCTCAGTTCACCCACACACACAGAGAGCACACCACACCGCAACACAACACACACAGACCACACCGCAACACAACACACACCCCTCCCCCCACCGCACACAGACCACACCGCAACACAACACGCACCCCTCCCCCCCACCGCACACAGACCACACCGCAACACAACACGCACCCCTCCCCCCCACCGCACACAGACCACACCGCAACACAACACGCACCCCTCCCCCCCACCGCACACAGACCACACCGCAACACAACACGCACCCCTCCCCCCCACCGCACACAGACCACACCGCAACACAACACGCACCCCTCCCCCCACCGCACACAGACCACACCGCAACACAACACGCACCCTCCCCCCACCGCACACAGACCACACCGCAACACAACACGCACCCCTCCCCCCACCGCACACAGACCACACCGCAACACAACACGCACCCCTCCCCCCCACCGCACACAGACCACACCGCAACACAACACGCACCCCTCCCCCCCACCGCACACAGACCACACCGCAACACAACACGCACCCCTCCCCCCACCGCACACAGACCACACCGCAACACAACACGCACCCCTCCCCCCACCGCACACAGACCACACCGCAACACAACACGCACCCCTCCCCCCCACCGCACACAGACCACACCGCAACACAACACGCACCCCTCCCCCCCACCGCACACAGACCACACCGCAACACAACACGCACCCCTCCCCCCCACCGCACACAGACCACACCGCAACACAACACGCACCCCTCCCCCCCCACCGCACACAGACCACACCGCAACACAACACGCACCCCTCCCCCCACCGCACACAGACCACACCGCAACACAACACGCACCCCTCCCCCCCACCGCACACAGACCACACCGCAACACAACACGCACCCCTCCCCCCCACCGCACACAGACCACACCGCAACACAACACGCACCCCTCCCCCCACCGCACACACACACCCCCTCCCCCCACCGCGCGCGCACACACACACACCGCAACACACCCCCCCTCCCGCCCACGCCCACGCCCACACACACACACACACACACTTGTTGCCTCCCGGGAGGGCGCCGCCGCGGGCGCGCGGCTCAGGGTGACCCCAGCGGACGCCGGGGCGAGCCCCGGGCGGCCCCTACCTGGGCTGGAGGCGCGCGGCGAGTCCCGCGGCCCCGCTCCGAGTCCCGGACACAACTTCGCCGCGCGCTCCCGACGCCCCCACCCGCGCCCGCGCCTCGTGCTCAGCTCCCTCCCCCTACGCGGGCGCGCGCAGCCCCGGCTGCCACGCAGGCCCTGCCGCCCGGGAGCGCGCCCCGGCCTGGCCCGGGCCCAGCGCCTGGGGTGGGGGCAGGGCCGAGGCGCGCCCCCCTCACGGGGCGGCTCTGCCCGCCCCAGCCCGTGGGGTCCGGCCCGAGGAGGGGGAGCTTGGCGGCGCCAGGCCTGTTAAGGCTCCGCTGGGGGGGGGGCCCAGGCCGCGGCAGGGCAAGGGCTGGGCCCCCGGGGGCACCAGGGGCTCGCGGGGGTGCAATGGGAGGTACCCGGCCCCCAGCTCTCTGCCTGGGCCCGGCTGGCAGGCAGGAGGCTGCCCTGGGGGTTGCCTGGGCCCTGCGCGCAAGCGGGAACAGCGCCTAAGCCCTCAGCGTTTGTACAGCGCCTGACACAGCAGGACCCCAAACCCACCGGGCCTGCGGGTGCTACTGCCCTAAGGATAGCAACAGCCAGGGCTGGGCTGGAGCCGAACCAGGACTTCTCCTAGCTCGGGCTTGGCTGGCTGTTGGAATTCTACAAGGGAGCCTTAAATCCTGCCAGAATGGGCCCGACTGCTCATATCAACAATAGAGATTTCAGAGTAGCAGCCGTGTTAGTCTGTATTTGCAAAAAGAAAAGGAGTACTTGTGGCACCTTAGAGACTAACACATTTATTAGAGCATAAGCTTTCGTGAGAAATGCATCCGATGAAGTGAGCTGTAGCTCACGAAAGCTTATGCTCTAATAAATTTGTTAGTCTCTAAGGTGCCACAAGTACTGCTTTTCTTTCAACAATAGAGAGAAATTTACCTGCCAGTTTGTTTAACTTCTGTTTTTAATTTGTGGGTTTTTCCACATCCTAAGATGAGTCATAGCAACAGCAAAACTGTACTGTGGAAAACAGAATTAGAAATGCCCTCCCACCACCATCACCATCTCATCACCTTTACTCCCACGGAAAATTATGTTCTCAAATGCTTTATATGTCAGGAGACGATGCTCACGTCTTTTGCCTTCGCGACTGACAGGATGCACATATGCACCTAACATTTTGTTAATTTATACCTTTGGTTTCCCCCTTGTGATCCTGATAAAATTCCCCTCCATCTCTGTGGTTAACAGGAAATGAGCAGTGACAGTGAGAGAGTTAGAAATTAGTTGCAACAGAGACAAAGTAATAGATTTAGAGTTTCTTTCCCCAACATTTATATTTTTCTTTTCCGATTGATGTATGTACATAATGTCCAGGCAAAAGACACTTAACTTAAGTGCCCCATCTTACAAGCACATATGCACTAAACATTAAGAACAATGTGAATAGTTCCACTGAAGTCAACGGGACTAGTTTTTATAAAAATAAGCCTTGAATAAGTGGGTAGAGGATTGGGGCCGTAGTCCAAGTCTAAAATTTAGGCTTTGCTATACATTTAATATGATTTTTCAAAACAAAAGGAACAGAAATATTTCCATTAAGTTTTTCTTTTTTTAAATAAAATACTATTTTGTAGAGAAGGGTAGATTTAAACATCCCTCTGCTCTGTTTTAAAACTAAATGTGATAGCGTTTTTTTACTAGTGAAAGAGAACCCAAAGGTGAAATTAACTAGAAATAGAAGTGAAATTAACTACTCTGATTCATTGTTTATGCTTCTCACCCAGCTTTGACAAACAGTTTATATGGTGAAAAATACATTTGATTTGTAAAATTATGTTTTTGTAAACTAAAGTCTAGTCTACACTCAAAAAAGGTTTGCTGGTATAGCTACACAGGTGTATTCTTACAAAAATCTTCCTAGGGCACAAACAGACAGCTTACACAGGCAAAAAAAAAAAGTGTTGTTAGTATAGCTTATACAAGTTTGATGAGCAAAATAAATTATACCAGCAAAAGCACTTTTATGCCAATATAACTTCAACTACACTAGGGCTTTTGCAGGTATAAAAATGATGCAACACAATCATGCCCATAACCAAAATTGCTATACCAGCAAAAGTTTCTCATTTTAAACTTGGCCTAAAGTGTCAAAAGGTCCCCTATTCTTTGCAAATAACTCTCAGAACTGAACATTTCATTACACCAAACACGTCTTACAGTATATTTACCCATAAAAAGTAATATGTAAGGTATCTACATAAAACTTATGACTAACAAGACAATCATTCTGAGATGTATGTACCGGTAATATTAAGGAATAATGTAACTATATGGAAAGTATGCTTTATGGACTTGGAGTAGAAGTTTATCACCAGAGGATAAGTCATCTTGATGGCCAATTCGAAAAGGAGGGCGCTGTCATCCTGCCTTATTTAGCCAGTGAGGTATTGCAAGGTTCAGTTGTCTTGCTTCCTAAGACTATCAATGTAAAACCATCAGACACAACTGCAAACAATCAAAACCACTTGGAGGTAAAAAAGGAACATTACAACAGACCGGTTTGCCCTGACTATGAATAAAGATGAAAGACTATTTCAGTATAACAGAGGAGGGGGGAAAACCCTCTACATCCTTTCACTGAGGAGACATCCTGGTTCTCCTGAAAAATTGGATCCTGATTCCAGCCAGCCAGCTCTGCAGCAGACTGAACTTTGAGGGGAAAACCTACTTTATTAGATAGGAAAGGTAACTTAAGTATAGACCCAGGTTCACATTTTTTATTTTGTTTTCTATTGTAAATGAGTTTCTACCACTCCCTCTCTTGTTTCTAGTTAACCCTCCATTCTTTCTTAATAAAACAAAAGTAAGTTTAACTGAGCGCTTATGAATCAACAGGACCAGTGATTTAACGTAAAACTACTAAACTGGGTCACACTGTTTCCTTGGGTTGCAGAAGATTTGGGATTTCTGAGAGTAGACAGTGTTGGGCTGGATATCACAGAGGAACGATTCAAAGAGATTTGGGGTTCACCTACTGTTAACCTGCAAGACAAAGACAAGGCTGGTGTAGCCCAGAGGCAAATCCTTGAGTGACTAACAAGCTGGCAGTGTCAGGGAGCTAACAACCAGTTACCACAAGCAAGACTCCCTCACACTGGAGGCCAGGGATAAGAGGGTGACTCACAGTCTTGGGTACCCCAAGAACCATCACACAAGGCATTATGCTTTTTAACATTAGTGATAGATACATACATGTATCAGCTAGGCAGGGTTTTACCGTCTTTTCCACAATACCCACTCCTGTTTGATTTCAACATATCTTCCTCACATGTATGTTTAATAGTGAAATTCAGGCAAAAGGTAGCTTTGAAGGAGCTCTTTAGTTCTCAAGGAGTGCCCCCAAAGGAGCATTGTTTCGGGCTTGGGTGTAACTATACAGATCTAAGGGGCAGTTTTAACGTTTTCTTGATTTCTCTCCTTTGACTTCCATTCCCCATGGTCCCATTTGTATTTTCTCCTAAAAAGGAGGATTTCTCATATGTTGTTGTTACCCTGCATGTGGATTTGACCTATCAGACAATGTGACCAGTCAAACCAGACTGGTTTATTAACACAGGATGATAGGCAAGTGGGGCATAACATTCAGCACACAGCAAACTCCCACACGTTGTGACAAAATTATCACTAATATCCCACTTGCTCTGTTCCTTAAACCTCTTGTGTTTAAGAATTATTTTAGATACCCTGCAACTGGAATATAGTTGGCTTGAGAGGACAGTCCCAATTCACAATATCAAAGGTACCTTATCAATAACATCTTGTATTTTGTTATTTATTATTTGCATTGAGGTAGTATCTACAGGCCTACCTCTGAGATTGGGGCACCACTACACTAGGCACTGTATACCCCCCCACACAGACACCCCTGTCTTCCTTCCTAAACCAATGTTCTCTTGCATAAAGAGATTACAATTTAAATAGAATAGCATTTTAGATTTGTAAAAGAGCCACCTCTCTTTGCAGACAGTCTGACCACAGCATGTAAATCAGTGCTGTGTGGAACCTGTTAGCAGACACATTTTGGTTAGAATAAGTTATTTTTTCCTGTAGGTTTATCTTGTGTGCTTTCATAAGGTCCAAGATAAGTTTCTATTTTGCATTAACCTGAAACTTCATGACAAATCTTGTCTTAAATTACTGAGTTTATCAAATGAAATTCCTAGTTTCAGGCAAACTTTTTGCCAGAACAATGCCACCTCTGGAATCCAGAGACAAGAAGATATAGCAAAAGGTTTGTGTAAATTGAAGGCAATTGCATCAGTAGGACCTGAAACCATTTGACCAGGGGAATTTGACTGGCTTGGAGTTTTGTTGCAAAAGTTTCTTCCACAACTCTAATGTAAACTCGGCTGTGTAATCAGTTTGGGTACATGTAGACAATAATCTTTCAGAGGCTCAAGTCCCTAATATGTCTGATACTTAAGATGTTGCAAGAGTATATACTATCTCCTTGAACATTTTGGATAACGTAAAGAGTTTTCTCTCATGGGTACAGATGCTTACACAGCTATGCTATGCTTCTCACTAGAGACAGAGTAATAGACACACCAGATGGAAACTAAGAGGCCACCTGGTTTTAAAGCAAATTATATCATCAGTCCATCAGTACAAAATCTGAAACATAAGGGAAGTGCTTAGAGTGAAACAAAATGAATTCAGTTTTTTTACCCAAACTCAGTTTTCCCAAGATTGGTGGAGCATGGTCTTTCTAATATGGACAGAGGTGTAAGGACTTGTTAAGTGTGTAACATCAAATGAAACACAAGAGAGTTTTTAGTTAATCTGCTTTCAGTTACTGTCCTTCTAGGTAGTAAAGAAGCCTTTAAATATGGGCTACATTCTTGTGCACCACTCCAACATTCAGGCTCTTTTATTGCCGAGTTAGATAGCCCAGACAGAATTACTTTAGATTACCAACAGAATTCAATTATAAAAGAAAATTTAATTTCCTCAATTAAGTCTCGACAGAGATGTGCCTAGTTTAATATAGTGCATTATTGTTCCATGTGAAATTCCTTTCTGAACAACCCAAATATGAAAGGAAAAATTTCAACAATAATTTTTTTCTGGAAGTTTTGTGTGTCAAATATAATCAATTTTAAAACAAAGTTATTAATGGATCCTACAGCCTGGCTCTGCACAGCAATGTTACAAACTGTGTGCCTGAACACCCAAAGCTTCCTTTTAATTCAGTGCAAGTGCTGACTGCCCAAGGATTGCAGTATTAGGCCTTTAAGTCTCTAAGTCAACAAATATTTTTGTGAACACCCATTTTAATGAAAGTATTACCATTCACAGGTCTCATTAACCATTTTCATTTGATCAGATTAACTGTGGTACACAGTGCAATTATGTGTTGATCTAGGGACAGTTTAAATCCAAAGTTTAGGCTTTTTTGGGGGCAGGGGAGGAAGGGATTGCACAAATTAATAGAACCAATTGAAGAACTTAATTTTTTTAACCTAAATGAAAACAATCTTATGTTTGGATACAAACAAGTCTTTATGTGTATAAAGCTCTATGTGTATATGTTCTAATGGAAATATTTTGTAATAAAAACAAACAGCACTGTTTATGTGTTTCTTTAAAAATAAAGGGAATATGCAGCAGGGCAAACAGTGTTTGCAACCTAAACATTGCCCTAGCACATGTGAAACTAGCTAGTCTATTTTCATTGTCCAGACTGAGTAAAGTGCAAAAAGTAAACACACAGCATAAATGGTGAACCACAAATTACATCTGATTTTTTTTCCTTTCAGTTTCAAATGATGCAGACAAAGAGATTTGTTTTTTAAAAAACTAGGATTTTTAACTGGCAGTAATACTTAAGGATTTTAAATCAACATACAGACTGATGGATTGATTTTTAAAGTTTACTCTGAATGCTAAATGCTATTGTCATAGATTTTTTCATTCTTACTCCATTACTGGTGAAATCCTGGCTCCACTGACTTAAACAGGCCCTGGATTTCACCATATGTATCATATATGCATGCTGTCTTATTTGTTAGTTTTCTTCTTAACAGAGTATACTGTGAAAACTTCCTGCTAGGAGTTATTTTCAACAAAAGTTTTTTCAACCCTAAATGAAAATAATAGACAACGTTTGGAGAAATGCTTTGGTCAAAGTAGAGAGAGAAGGCAGCTGCATATTCTCCTTTCTATTATAAAGCTGCAGCATGACCTCTCCACACACAGTACATGCAGGCTACTTTCATAGCATATCTGCTGCATGCATGCTCCATTCTCATATTTCTGTAAGGTTTGAGTCCCAAAGGAAACATAAATGCTAAAGGAATGCATACCAGTATGTGACTAGTCTAAAAGTCAGTACAAAAAATCTCCACCAGATTGCCCAAAAAAATACCTCTTTTTTTACCAGATAAAGATCTGCAGATTGATCTCATGAGCATTTGTGCAGAAGTATATTCTCAAACAGATAAAAGTGCTGAAAAAAAAATAAAAAATTCTTAGAATCAAAAGGGATTCAGAAAGAATTGGTGTTCAGAAAGATAGGGCAACCTAGACATGTCATATGACCCATAAAACAACTCCAGTCCAGCTGCCTGTGGATCTCATCAGGGAACCAGATGTGACCAGTGGCAGAATATCCTTCCCAGCATGGGATCTGGAGTATGTGATTGCCGTCCAGGAAAGGGGAGATGGGAAAATATGATTGAGAAAATGGCATGGTTTTAAATGTTTAATTGCTTAGAAAAAAGACACGTTTTCTTTTAAAGAAGAAAAGATGCTAGAAAGCAGGTTAGGGAAGGTGTCTGGAGAAAGAAACAGAAGGATTTTCTCAGACAGACAGAAAGGATTTAACATTGTTTCCTCCACTTTGTTAAATGTGGATTTTAAAGGATTCATTGACCTAATGAACCATTACTATTCTTTTTTTTTCTTGGTCAGAAAAAAAAACCTAGGATGGAAAATTAATACATACTGAGGGCCCTATTTTTCTCTACCTGGGGGGACTGGCAACTGTGATACAGAATTTCTTCAATCAGGCAGAGAGGGAAAGGGAGAGGTGCTTTCACCTGAGCAGAAGCTGCAGGAGGTTCAACATGCAAAGCATAGGTACAGCAGCTGGACGGGGATGAGGGGGACATTTCACCTGCAACTCTTTCCTGTGCTTTTCATGTTCCTCTCTATGTGGCATTAGGACTGTCTGTCTGTCTGTGTTATATGGTCTCCATCACTGTGTATCTAAGGTCCACCCAGCATTATGAAGTGCACACATAAGCTCGCTCGCTCTTCTCTAGTCAGCAGGGAGTGGGCTTGTGTGTGCGTGTCCTGATATTGTGGGAAGACTGGCTACATAAGAGGTTCTGCATGCACAGAGGTTTGTGCACACTGATCTCTTTTTGGGGTTGGGTTCCAGACTGATGGGGTAGTTACAGACAAAGTTTGGTCTCCTGCACACACAGATTTCCCTCTTGACGCTGGCTGTGGGAGGCTATGATCACATAAGAACAGCCATACTGGATCAGATTAACGGTCTATGTAGTCCCATATCCTGCCTTTCGACAGTGGCCACTGCCAGGTGCTTCAGAGGGATTGAAGAGAACAGGGCATTTACGGAGTGATCCATTCCCTGTTGCCCAGTCCCAGCTTCTAGCTGTTGGAGGTTTAGTGACACCCAGAGCATGGGGTTGCATCCCTGACCATCTTGGCTAATAGCCATGGATGGACCAGTCCTCCGTGAACTGATCTCATTCTTTTTGGAACCCAGTTATACTTTTGGCCTTCACAGCATCCCTTCACGTGTGTATAGAAATACTTCCTACTGCCTATTAACTTCATGGACGGTGAGGGAGTTTCAGTAACTTGTGTCAGTCCCGTGGAGGGCTCTGAAGATTGAAACTCTGAATTTCATCCAGCATTCAACAGGGAACCAGTGAAGAGAACAGAGCACTGGGAGGACTGACTCCCATGAGCCTGTGCTACTGCCCAGATGGGCTGCTGTGTTCTGAATCAATACAATGTTGTTAAGATCAGCAGTTGCATGCCTAGGTACTCAGCATTACACTAATCAAGCCTAGACATCACGAATGTACGGATCACCCCAAACTCATGCATTTTCCTTCTGTCCACAATGCTACACTAAAGCCGGCAGATCCCTCTTTACAGTATACATGGAGGCCCTATGCCAGTGGTAGTTAATTATTTTTTGGCAAGGTCCAAATTTCTTAGTCAAGATATAGTCAAGATCCAGACTTCAGAGAAATATTTTTTCACACCACAACAACAACGATACTAATAGGTATATAAAAAGATTTCACAGTCCATTCAAAGCATCTGGCCGTCCAGATTTGGCCTGCAGTTCACCTAATGACTACCTCTGCCCTGTGCCTTAATACTGGCTTTTGCCTGTCAATGGTTCCCTTCAGTTTCCTGTCAGCGAAACTCTTGTAGGTGCTTCATGGCTAGTGTCCCCTCCAGTGGCTGCTTCTCCCAGAACCCTCCATCAGGAGTTTCACATGGCAGAGGAAGAAACAGAAAGGGCCAGCATTAACTCTCTCAGAAGAGTACTATGTGTTTGGCGGACAAAATCACATAAAAATGCTGATCCAACAATCCCCCCCACCCCCAGCTATATAGCCTTGTCCCCACAGATCCTCCATGCTATCTCTTACTCTGGGCTGTGACTAAGTGGCATGATCTGGCCTATTGTCTCTAGTGATCTGAACTGGTGAAGCTGTGTCATATCGCTAATCATCGCAGCCATCCAGTCACCCTCCAACCTTAGTTTTTGGCATAATATGAATTTTTTGAGTGGTGACAAACTATACCCAGAATATATAGGCACCAAATTGCACCTAAGCAATATGCATGGAAAGGAAACGGTTAGAACAGATTGATCCAAAGTCTAACACACACACACCACACACACACACACACACACACACACACACACTATGTGATTCCATCGACTTCAGTAGAGATGCTTGAGATGCAAGTCATAGCAAATTTTGGCCCTGTGTGTCCTTGTCCTCAATAAGCAGAGATAAGGCCCAGCCCCCTCTCCCCAAGCTTTGGGTTAACTTGGATCCAGAGCATCACAGACCCAGCTCTTGAAAACAGTGCATGTTATTGTGCTAGAGCTGTGGCTTATGTGACATCCAACAGTTAATGTTTTCACAATAGCTCCATATTCCTTTCCTATGCGATTTCGCCTAGAAAAGGTAAATTGGTCAGGTCTATTCAGGGCCCTTTCCAAAGTATGCAAATCTTTGGTGAACAGATCTACAACTCAAACCCCATCATTAAGTCCCATTCAACCCATTCCCTCTGGCTGACTGTAGCATTTGTAAAGACCTGCCAAAGTCTATCATATTTTGCTAATGCACTGTCTTCATTTGGGCCGTTTGTTTATTTGCCTTTCTGATTGTTAATGATGCTTAAATGCCTCCCCTTGCTTAGCCATGCTGGAGTTTTCATTTTCTAAGCATTGGTTTGATTTCTGGCAGCTCCATGTGTGTATTTTTTTTTAAATTGAAATTGAAGCCAGATTGACCAGTTCTGACTTTAACAATCTTAAACCCATCCCATTTTTCCCTGACCTTCTTCTTCCCGTGATCACATCCAAGTGTTCGGGCGAGTTTCATTGGAATGCATAGTTACTCTCAGTCTCAGTGCCTACTATTCAAAATGAATTGGCTGAGTTTTCTATCTTTCACAGCCAGATGTTACAAATGGGACCCTGCCAAAAGCTGCAATTCATGCACCTTCTCTTCCCCAGCTCCCTTTTGAAGGGGGAATTTTCTAAAGGAGCTAGTCCACATAATGATTTTTTTCTGGAACTTGCTCTCTCTTCTTAACATTTATTATTTTGGTTTTTCACTTATTACCTTCATTTTTAAAGTATCTGCATCATGCTTTTCACCAATTTGGTCATTTATTCATAGGGAGAACCACAGAGACGCTCCCACCCCCTTTCTAAACTTTGTGTTCAGTAACTTCTGGGACCATGGTGAGAATTTTGCCATTGACTTCAATGGGACAGGATCTAGTCTTGTATTTTGCTCCTCCCCCCTATATATTCATGTGGTTTGATAAACACACTGCCATACACTAGTTACGGTGCTCCACATTTTTGGGACCTTCCTATACTCTAGGAAGTGTACAGATAAGTCATTCCACTCACTGACTGATAATGCAACAATTTAGCTATTATACAGGACCACCAAGTTATGCACATAGGTGACTTATACCACCATAAGATTCCACTAATTATCCTCATCCACTCTTCTCTATCCTCTCCTATTATATGTTAATCTCATGTACCGTGTCTTATTTTAATTAAATTATAAACTCCTCTTCTGTGCTCACCCAACACACTGGAGCCCCGATCATGACTGGGATCACTGGGAGCTACTGCAGTACAAATACTGACAAGATGACAGTTCAGCTATTGATTCGTCACTGAAATTCTCTGTGCCTCAGCTTCTCAGTGTGTAAAATGGTGATAATACTCACGTTGATGGGACTTTGAGACGCTTAACTGAGGACCATTTTGTGTCCCCTTCAAATCAATGGTTAGTTTTGCCTTTAATAATAACCAGTGCTACAATATTGTCCTTAATGTTTGTAAAAACTGTTTGAATTCCTCCGATAGAAGGTGCAATAGAAGTGCAGAATAGGAGATTTATTTATTGGCAGTCCTGCAAAGGAATTTTCGTGAGCACCACTGGGGAATGTCTGACAGGTGACATGGGTGACCTCCTGCCATGAGTGACATCTTTCCACTTCAATTTAGATTCTCTAAATGGATTTGACATCAGATTCCTTAAAGCAGAGATTAGTTCCCCCCCACCACACACACACACACACACACACACACACACACACACACACACACAATCTTCACTTATGCAGCCCCAATCAAACACCCATATTCAACTATTTGTTCACAGAGCCATGTTAAAACATGGAACACTGACTCCTGCTTTCAGGACATTCCATCTTGGGAAAAGTCACATGCCCAGCAATTTGATTCATGGACTCGCTGTATCAGGCAACAGCATTATTGTCAGGTGAAGATGGAGATACAGATCGCTGTCCTTGACAAGAAGCATTTCTGCGCTGTAATTTGATTGTGCAGCCAAATAGACCAATGGAATGTTCCAGCCCAAGTAAAAACAAGTGATCAGTCTGTGGTTTGGTTGCACAGGGACCAAAAAGACTGTGGAGCATAGAGATTTTGAATATTAAAGAACAAACCTCAGGTGTTCCTTAGGTGCTGCAGCGACTCTAACCACCAATGGCAGAGAAGTGGTTACGGGAATATATTACGGGTGCAAAGGGTCTCCTGACCTCTGCCACTGTCAGTCCTCTCAATGGGTCTAGAGACACTAGTGGAATAATTATTCCCTATATTTAGATTATGGATGCATCGGGAAGGCTGAAGGTTGAACATGAGGAACACAATTGTTTGCAGTTCATTAGCAAAAGGAGCAGCCAAGGGTGTGAGCAGGGCACTGAACTGGATTCATGCCACCTGGAGTGCTTGTGCCAAGCTGCATAACATTAAGGAAGACAGATCTGATTATGTGGAAACAAAAGCAACAAACAACTGTGTTTGGATTGTCACTTGCACAGTGCCGAAGGAAGGAAGGAAAGGAGAAAGCAAGACAAGTTGCTGGCCCTCAGCCCCACAATTACTTTAAGAGTGGTTCTAAAAGTCACCAAGAAAACTCTCTGCACAGAAAGCCTAGAAATGCTTGGGCAGGAGGTTGAGTGTGTGACTGGGTTTGAGTGCACTAGTGTGTGGATTGGGGGTGTGTAAATGTGCTGTGTAATCAAGTGCATGCAGGTGAGCATGTGTTGTGGTAAGAGAATGGGAGAGTGAGTGTGCTGTCATTGTGAGTGAAGGGGTGCTATGTAAGGGTGTTTGTATGCATGTACCTGGTGCGGATGAGTAAATGTTGTATGGGAAGGCTGAGTATGGTAGGTGTGTGGCAAGAGCTCATCCAGGTGTAAAGGGGCATGTGTGAGTATCTGTATGGGTATGAAGATGGTGTGCGCACAAGAGTAAGTGGGTCTGAGTGCTGGGTAAGGAGGAAGTGAGGTCTGGGGACTGGTGATTTAAAAAAAAAAAAGTAGAAAAATCCAGTGGGTACAATTTATGAAATAGTCTCAGACACTGTGACCTCCAGTACTGTCTTCTAGTACAGAATTCATTTCACACAGAACATTCTTAGAAAAGGACAAAATAAAGAAGATGGTGAGATCAAGGTAAAACAGCCAGGAGATAGAGAAAAATGTATATATTTACAGGCATAGTGTCAAAACTAACCTTGTAATGTCCGATTCCTAACCCTGAATATCTCTCTGCAGTGCATCATCATGGTTCACTGCAACACTGAGGAGAAGCTAATCCAAAGGAATGGGAACATGACCTGAATCAGAAGACTTTCTCTCTCTCTCCCCCCTTTAGCAAATTACTGGAAATCTTTGTCTTGTACTGAATCATCTAGGAAGCTGGATGAGGGAGTGAGTCCCCATATTAATTAAAGACTGTGCCTGAACAACCACTGCAGCTTAGTTTGGAAAGGAGAGTTTAAGTTACTCAAGTTTTAATTCTGCATTTGTCCCCTGAGCTCTTGCAATTCTCTCTTGTTTCGGAATGCATGTCCTCCAACAAAAAGAAAAGAAGGACTTGTGGCACCTTAGAGAATGCATCCGATGAAGTGAGCTGTAGCTCACGAAAGCTTATGCTCAAATAAATTTGTTAGTCTCTAAGGTGCCACAAGTCCTCCTGTTCTTTTTGCAGATACAGACTAACACGGCTGCTACTTTGAAACCTGTCCTCCAACAGTAACACTTGCAAAAATGCTCCATAAATGTTAATATTTACTAATTAACCCTCCCAACACCTCTACAGATTGGTAAGTAAATATTATTATCCCCTGGTATATTCAAAGCTGTAGTGCCAGGGTCAGCTAGAAAATTAAGGAGGTTTCACTCTCAGTCTTGTGTTCAGTCTAGACCACATCTAGACAATAGACAAGAGCTAATGTTTTACCAAAACAAGCATTGCTAGAGCAATAATGAAAAGCAGGATTATCAAGGCTATATCACTGACTTCTGCTGTCTACTAGGTCGTATGTTAATTGCTTGTTGGAAGCTAAGAGGAATCCCCTCCTCCCATTATCCCCATTTTGCAGAAAGGGAAATGGAGGCAGAGAGAAGGGAAATCATTTGGCCAAGGTCAGACAGCAAGTCAGTGACAAGTTGGGAAGAGAACAAAAACTCCAAAGGACTCTGGTTCTAACCACTAGGCAACCTTCTTGACCAGAGCTAAAGACCAGATTGAAAGTCCAGGAGAAGGGAGGTTGAGCTGAAAATGGCTTTGTGATGATAGCTAACAACATTACTGCCTATGTCCATTTCAACCATGGAAGTCCCCTGGATGTCACAGCAAAGGCCTTTTGCTGCTGACCGGGTGTTGCAGCCATCAGTAAATTTAAAGTCAAACATGGAAGAAGTGCAGGGAAAGTAAAAACGGGAAGCAGATGCCATATGCATTGTTATTTTTCAATACAAACAGTTGCTCCCATCAACCTGCCTGTGCGTAGTCCCCAATCAAGTGGCTGGCAAAGCTCCTTCACTCCAACCATTGGGGATAATGAATTCAGCAGTTTTTGAACAGCTGCTTTTCATGGATCATTTAGAATTTGTGATGCAAATATGAAAAATCCATGTTAAATGCCCTCAACTAATTGAGTAAAGTACAGCAAATACAAGAGGCCAGATTGCAGTAAAATAGCACAAAAGCCTTAATCTGCGCAGAGTGACTACAGAGAACAAGGGAAAAGCTGGAACCTTGTGTATCCCAGTGCCAATTCACAGTTCTGCTTACCAATAAATAAACACTTGGCTCTCCCAAGGGATGATGTAACAAATCCCTCAGTGCCCCTCCTGTCAACCTAGGGCTAGGGAGAGAGAGGTGAGAGGCAGTTTGGAACCATGACAAACTTTGTAGATTTGTTGTTTCAGAGCAGCACTTAACATCTGGGTTAAGGGAAGGGGGGGCGGTATTTTTGCTTAGTTTAGTTTAAAACACAGGATGCAAAAAGAAGAAAGGTGATTATAGGCAGGATGGAGGCTGGGCAGGAAGCAGAGGTTGGCCTTGGGTGCACATGGTCAAAAATCAAACCCATGGGGCTATGGATACTGATGTTCTTAAGGCTGATTCCCCATTCTGGCACTTCGAGTGCAGAAGGTGAGGGCCCGCAAGGATTCTAAAAATTAATACTGGCCACTCCAGGCTTGTATTAAACTCCCAAGATTACAGCTTCTCTCAGACATTGGATGGGTAGAGGCTGTCACCACCCAAGTGCAGAATCCCTTTGAGAACCCAGGAAGGCGCACTTGGGAATTCCTTCCTGTGGGGTACCCTCAAGCCCTTTCACACACACCCTCCCCCAGGGAAGAGCTGAGAAAGAGAAGGGGGGGGGGGGGAAGAGAGAAGGAAAATCAGCTGTTGTCACCAGCTAATTAAACATGTGCACAAACCTCTTAAGACACAAAAATCCAATACTGTTCTTTTTTTATTAATAAAATTTACCTTTTTAAGAAGAAAATACATCTGGGAACTCAGGCTGTTGCTAGATTTAAAAAAAAAAAGCTACAAGGATTAAGCATCAAGAATAGCTTTCTTGAGGTTCATCTTGAAGTTACAAGCAAAACAAAAGCACTTGGGGTTAGCAAAAGCCATAAAGAAATAAAGAGAGATAAACCTAATCGCGTCTTTCTTGACATTTCCTGATCTACTTACATATTTGGTGTTTTAGATGAGTAGTTTCTAGGTATGATACTAATGATTTTTCATAACTAGCTCAAGCTTCTCACAGCATAACTCTGCCCTGTCCCCTCTCTCCAGGCAAACAACCACAGACAGACAAAAGGGGAGTCATTTTTCAATTTTATAGAGTCCTAGCCTTCCCATTGGCTCTTTTGGCCAAGTACCCACTCAATTCCTTTTACCCACGCATAGCAGTGAGACTTTTTAACCTTTTATGGGTAGAGCAATTAGAGAACAGCTACTAAGGAGGATTTTATAGCTTCTGGCTGGCTGGGTGTCCATAAAAGGGAGCTACCCCCCTCTCCCTTCATTTATCACAGATGTTCATATAGATCTCTTTTAAATAAGCAGGAGATGGAAGGTGTGATAGTGGCAGGAGAAAGCCAGGAAGACTGCAGCTTTCCAATGAGGCTGGCAGAGCTGCTCACCCTGTATAGACTAAAAGATGTTTGTGTTGCCTAGATCTTTATTGTGACTATCCCAAAAATTCTACATTTGCTAGGTATATGCTATACTGTCTCACTATGAATGTATTGATTATGTACCTATGATTGCCTAGAATAGGGGCTGTTACACATCTCAGAAGGTGGTAAAGTTATCTTTCCCGCAAACCTTCCTTATCTCTGCATACTATGTGCGTGGAAAGTAGCAGCTAAGGCCGGCACATGAACAAGTCTCCCCCAGTTGTAGTTTTCTAAAATTGGAACTTGCACATCTGCTGCACTACATACCAGCCACTGGTCCTTTCAGCTGTTCTTCACTTTATCATTATATTCCTCTGAGGGAGCCCATCTAACTGTTTTCTCTTTACTATGGAGGTAGCTTTTGCAAGTTGGGTGTCTGTGAGGAGCAGCAAAACAAAAACACTGATACGCTCACAAAAACAATACAGGCCAATCTATCATGTATACCCACTTTCTCCCTATTGGCAAAAAGCTCATTTTAAAAGCCCATAATTGTTGCTCAGATTCCAAGAGAGACAAAGAATTGTTGTAATAGTTTCAAAGCTATCCACAAAGGGACGAAAAGTGGCAGGTTCACTTTAATTAGGCAGATACCCAAATGGATGATATTTAGAAGATTAAACATTTATTTTAAAAGATTTTGCTCTGTGTGTTTCAGTGACACAAATCTAATACAGTCTTAGGTTTCTTTGGAAATCTTCTGCGTTCATATTGACTCAGCCCCATAGTCCTGCCTCTGCAATAAGCATTAGTACTATCTGTAACAGTTAGGATGTTCCAGGTGCTGTCTAGGCACTCATAAGATACTGTAAAGTTTCTCTGTCCCCGCTTGTCTGATTACAAATAATTACAAAGCAGAAATTATTTAGTGTCACTGGTTCAAAGGCTGCATGGATATAAGCCTCTCTCTTGAGCAGGAAGGAAAGAGGAGGTACAAGGATGATGCCACAATTGTCAGAACTAAGAGCAAAAACAACTGAACAGACCAAGTGTCAGGAAGGAAAAGAGAATCAGAGTCAGATACTGTACGAGAGGCCTGGGAAAACATTTGATTTGTATTATAACCCTTCTACTCAGTCAGTGGTTTGAGCATTGGCCTGATAAACTGAGGGTTGTGAGTTCAATCCTTGAGAGGGCCATTTAGGGATGTGGTGCAAAAATTGGGGATTGGTCCTGCTTTGAGCAGGGGGTTGAACTAGATGACCTCCTGGGGTCCCTTCCAACCCTGATATTCTATGATTTTCAGTAGCATTGCAAATTCTCAGAGCTCATCTTGAATACCACCAAGACTGCTGCATTTTGAAAACCCCAGTCTTCAGTCTGGATGGTGACGAAGAGAGGATGAGTTACTCTTCAGTACTGATGAAATGCATCCGATGAAGTGAGCTATAGCTCATGAAAGCTTATGCTCTAATAAATTTGTTAGTCTCTAAGGTGCCACAAGTACTTCTTTTCTTTCTTCAGTACCTAGAGTTACATGCCAGCAACAGAACATATAATAAGTATAAATTCTGCTAGATAATTGAAGCCTTTACAAGCTCTAGTCATCCTTTTATTGATTTAGTACAATCCATATTTCCCATTAAGTCCAAAAGAAAATACATATATATTAAAGAAAAATATCAAAATTCTGCATGTGTTTGCGCCAGCCTGTGTCCTGGTTTTACCTGCTTATACAGTGTGTATTAGAGAAGGGCTATTCTGCAAAGTTTTAATCCAAATGCAAACTCTCCCAGAAATTTGGAGTGTTCTAATGCAAGGTTCTGTCTGGGCCAATCACTAATGTCTCTTGTGTATGAACACCCTCACTCACAAAAGTGCAGTTTATAAATGACAGCAGAACAATTCAATGGTCAACTAAGATATCAGGGTTGGAAGGGACCTCAGGAGATCATCTTGTCCAACCCCTTGCTCAAAGCAGGACCAACCCCCAAATTTTGCCCCAGATCCCTAAATGGCCCCCTTAAGTACTGAACTCACAACCCTGGGTTTAGCAGGCCAATGCTCAAACCACTGAGCTATCCCTCTCCAAGGGATTATCTGCAGTTTACCTCATCAAAGAAAATATATGGCTAGATGCAAGTTAGTTTTGAAAATACAGAGCTCAAGGTGGGGGTTGATATCAGTCTCACCTGAGAGCTTAAAGCCCCAAAGCATCAGAAAAGTATCTGTCTGTTTAAACATAAAGAGGCACTGACCAACTAAGCCCCAAGGTTGTATGTTTTTAAAAGTGTTTTTCAGAACTCCCTCTCAACAGAAATTGTTATGAAATGAAATAAAACCAATGAAAACTTTCCCCCTGCAGTTTGAAAACCCTAACATAGTGCCCGGTAGAGACACAGAAAGATAAACTGACAAGAATCAGGTGAAACAGGGCAGGCTATTTACCCATACCAAGTGAACTGCAAGACAGAAAAATAGCTTTAAACAATGAAAAGTACATTGTTGCTGTTCACAGTTGTCTTTGTTCATCATAAGGGGTAAAAGTTAAGGAATTTCTTTTGGATATGGAATTTTTATTTTAAAATCCCTTTATTTAAGACTGACCAGCCATTGGATACAAGTTGGAAATATTTGGGTCATGGACATATTAGGTATGCCTGGACACAACAAAAATTCTCATGAAAAGCAAGACAAGCAGGTTGATTGGGTTAGATGGTTGTTTGGTGAATCTCACAACTTTTTTCAGTTGCATGTATGTTTTTAATATTTACCATACCTCATCTAGGTACTTTGTTACACAAACTACATTAAAAAGTTATGAAATAAATGAAACTATTATCTTATTTAGTAAATAGCCCACTGGGAGTAATGAATGGCTTTGTTATACTTCTACTCTTCAGTGCTTTTCATCAGTAGTCTTTAAAAAGGTGAGGTATCATTATCCCCATTTGACAGATAGGAAACTAGAACCCAAGAACCTCCCCAGTCACAAGCAAGTCAGTGGCAGAGTCAAGAATAAAACCCAGGCCTCCTGACTCTCAGCCACACATGTAATCCACTGGCCCACAGCTGCCTCCCTGTGTGTTCATACCACCTCTGGTAACATGCCCATCTGCTGTGACAGCAGGCCCTCCCATTGATGTCTGGATGTAGGACTCTGATCTACTTCACTGGCTGGTGTTTCAACTTATGTAGTGCATGACCTTGGATTTCCCTGCTGAGAAAACTGCAAAACAAACTACAGCTGTTCAGCTGCAATGTAAGATAAGGTGATGTTTGCACTGTAAAAGTACACTTCACAGGTGAGGTGTAGAGAGAGAGAGGAAAGCAGTGTTCTAGAAAGGAGCAATTGATGAGGGCTGACTTTAAAATGACTCATTTAACACAGTGCAGTGATTCGCAAAAAGAAAAGGAGTACTTGTGGCACCTTAGAGACTAACAAATTTATTAGAGCATAAACTTTCGTGAGCTACAGCTCACTTCATCAGATGCATTATGCTCATTTGTTAGTCTCTAAAGTGCCACAAGTACTCCTTTTCTTTTTGCGAATACAGACTAACACGGCTGCTACTCTGAAACCAGTGCAGTGATTGTTAAAATTCACAATTGCTAATAAATTCATAATCACCATGTTCCTGAGTGATCTTACGGCCTTGATCCCATCTCCTGCTACCTTAAACATGAGCAGAAAATACATTTCCTTGCATTCTGGTGGCAAGCTTTGAAGCAAAGCCCTGTCCCCCTAAAGACTGTTAATGTGCGCGTTTACTGCATGTTTAGTTGCAGCCTAGAAAAGACTTCTTCTATGGCTAAAACAACATTTTTGTGCCTATAACAACTTTGTTTGTTGGTTTTGTTTCTCTAACATTTGTTAAAGTTCTCAGAAGTTGCCAAGTGCTGCTGTTACATTCAATGTACCAAGAATGTTTGCATGAGAAAACCAGAAACAAAAATAAGGGTGTCTGGCAAAACAGTTGGGTTTTGACCTGCAGTAACATTACTGGCAGCAGAGGCAGGTGAGCAGGTTCTAATGGCTAATACATACACTCAAGGACAAATAGGTTTAGTTTAAAAATGCATAACAAAGGAAGTAAATGAACAGGAAAATAAGATTTCTTGCACTGAACTTTCCAAAGCTTTTAATGGAATTCAACATCTTTGGCCATAAAACAGATTTAGGTTGCTTTGCATTGGATTTTATATGTCCAAGTTATAACCCCACACCTGCCCCCTGAAAACAGGGCTTTAGGATGGAAATGCTGATCAATACTTAATCCCAAGAGCCTGACAATCCATCTACAATACTCCACTGCAACTCTGGGAGAACGCCAAAAGTCGGGCCATTACAGGAAGCAGCCACCATCGTACCAGCGAAAGGGAAGATGGCCAGGTCATGCTACAGGTGGGATTTGATTTCTAAGAATTCATCCTTATCTGAGGGCCTGGGATAAGATTTGCAGAATTGTTAACTGAAGCCAGAAAGCAGAGATTAAAAGAATAGGGCTAGCACTGAAAGTGGGGGCGGGGGGAGGGCGCAGTTAGAGGCAGATCGGGAGGATGCCTTTGGCTGACAAGGCAGTTGGAGGTTTGTAAATCAGGAAATGCAGTCAAGTGAAGGTACATTAGGCAGGTGATGAAGTCTGACCAGAGGCTCAGATCTGATGCTGAAAGACTCTCACAATTTTACTCCTTCTCTGAAAACTTCTCAGAACATTAGATAAGGACTTGGTACAACAAATGGTGCAGGTATTTCAGCCACGTTCCTTGGAACATTTTCTCTGGCAACCTCTGAAATCTCCTTTGCAGCTCCTTTTGTGCAGCATCTGGCCCAGGACAGACTCGGTGCTCTTTGGCACTTGTCATTTTTCTTGGAATACTGTATATATTTGTGACAGATCAGGTCACAGAGACCCCCTTGGGACTGTCACCTGATGTGCTGAAATTACCTTTGAGCCCGTTTTCCCTGCCAGCTTGGGGCTTCCAGAAGCCTGCCTTGTTGAGCCAGACATGCTAGCCTGCTGCAACACAGATCCAGGGTCCAGGCCACACCCCCAAAGCTGCAGGTGTTAAGTAAGAACAGCTCTGCAGGTTACCTGACTCCAGCACCCAAACACTCAGCTCCCAAAGGGATCCAAACCCCAAATAAATCCATTTTACTCTTTATAAAGCTTATACAGGATAAACTCAAATTGTCTGCCCTCTATAACCTTCCTGTGTACGTGTGGGCCAGCCCAGGAAGAATGGAGGCCTGGGTCTCACAGGACATGTGACCATCTTAAATCTGGTACTTTTCCATTTAGAAGGAGGGGTGGGGACCAGAGGAAAGGATTGGGCCAGACTAGGAAGGAGTCTAGTTTGTGAAAAGAAAAGGCGTACTTGTGGCGCCTTAGAGATTAACAAATTTATTTGAACATAAGCTTTCGTGAGCTACAGCTCACTTAAGCTTATGCTCAAATAAATTTGTTAGTCTCTAAGGTGCCACAAGTACTCCTTTTCTTTTTGTGAATACAGACTAACACGGCTGCTACTCTGTAGTCTGTGAAAGAAGTTTATTGGAACATCTCTGGGGGTGAGATATTACTTGTAATCAGTTTCTTAATGTATTAGGCTTAGACTTGCGTGTTTTTGCTTTATTTGCCTTGGTGACTTACTTTGTTCTGTCTGTTATTACCTGAAACCACTTTAATCCTACTTTTTTATACTTAATAAAATCACTTTTGTTTATTAATGAACCCAGAGTAAGTGATTAATACCTGGGTGAGCAAACAGCTGTGCTTCCTAGTTGGGGCCCAATCCTTTCCCTGGTACAGTCCTCATTAGTTCCAACAGAGACTCAGGTGGTAAGCAGGGGCACTCTCATGCCTGGCTGCCCCTTTGTCCTGCTCCACGCCCTTTTATAGCCTTGGCACAAGCCAGGAATCTTTTGTCTCTCTAGGTCCCAACCCCTCCTTCTAAATGGAAAAATACCAGATTTAAGATGGTCACATGTCCTGTGAGACCCAGGCCTCCATTCTTCCTGGGCTGGCCCACATGTACACAGGAAGGTTTGCAAGTAAACAGAGCCATTTACAGCTCATTGATTCTGGAGCACCTTTAATGGCTTCCACTTAATATGTTTATATCGGTAATACACGTTTATGTCTTATTCTCTTAACTCCAGACCTAGAAATAATACATGCAAACAAATAGGATGAACACACTCAGTAGATCCTAAGCTTACAAGAGACCTTTTGCATAAAGCATATTCCAGTTACATCAAATTCACATTCATAAGCATATTTTCATAAAGCATATGGAGTGCAACATCACAATATTTAATACTGTTTCCCCCATTGCCTGCAGACAACTGTGAGATACAGGTGCAGCTTGCACAGAGCTAATGAGTGTCAAATCCCAGCTCCCTGAACACCCACTGAAACAAGATGCCCAGTGGTTTGAAGAGAGAGAGAGAGAATGAATGCCTGTGACAGACACAGGGCTCTCTTCCCCACATCTGGCCTGGGGGGGGCTGCCAATGGGGCTGCGTGTCTCAGCCAGTGCAGGATGCTGCATTCATTTCAGAGTCGGATGTTGCCCTTCTGTGAAGTTCTTAAAAAGTGTGTCACAAAGGTTAAACCTCCACATGCCTGTGAAGTGGATAGTTGTTACCCCCACTTTTCAAATGGGGAAAATAAGGTATTGAGTGTGAGGGGAAGTCTTTTGACCCAGGTGTCATGCTGAATAAGGGGCAGAGGTGAGAATACAACATAGAAGTCCTGTTCCTTAGTCTTGTGCTCAGACTTCTAGCTCACACTCCCCTCCAGAAGAGCATTAACTTTGGAGCCTAAGGCTTCCAGAGAGAAGTCTTATTTCATTTTTGTGAGGTGGCTATGCAGGGAGTGACCACACCTGGAAACTTAAAATAGGGTTTAGCTGGGAAGAAAGTTACATTGCTCCCTATGTAGGCACCATTTTAACAGTGAGGGGCGTCAGGTCAGATGGGCAACAGTATGAAAGCTCTGAACTGGGTCAGGGCCTAGAAGTTGCAACATGTGCACCACCTACTAACTGCATCGCTCAGCTTACAGGTACTTTCCAAACCAAAACTCACAACCCTTCCATCAAAACAAAAAAGAGAAAATGCATGCAAGGGCTACATGCCAACGGGGGGGGGGGGCAATTCCTGACCTTCCATCTGAATTACTCAATAAAATAATAATAATTATATTTATTATTTGTATTATCGTAGCCTCATGCCCCTACGCTGCTTTCACCCTGAATAGATTGTCCCAGTTAAGGATCCTCAGGAATAAAGCACATCATGGTGGCAGCTATAATCTCTCCAAAGTTGGTGGGAAAACAACTCCTACACGTTTAGTGTGACCAAATATCTATATGGCTGCACACCCTGCCCTGTTTATTATTAATACTCTCTAGTGTCCCCTGCAGATTTTCACTGGGCACTTTATGCTTCTAACTTGTGACTGGGACACATTCTGCTGCCTTCTGAAGATGTTCACTACATGAGGGTGGGGACTGGGGGCAGGAGGAGAAAGATGAGCCTGCTGCATTAGTTCCCCTGGAACAGGTCTGCTGCCAGGTTGCCCTATTGTAGAGTATCCATCACAGCAGCAGGCCTCTCCCCAGGGTGAAGATATGGCTTGCTGAATTTCCTTCTCTGGATGGCAATTTTCCTCTGGCAGGAACCTGCAGCACATCTGGTGCAGGGAAGTGACTGGAGTGGAAGGAAAGTACAACAGAAAACACAATCTACCACTTTAGCCCCTTGGTGAGACGTAGCCCTACGCCAGGCTTAGCCATCTTCCCAGCCCTTCCTGGGCTCTGTGGCTCTATAATCATAGGAGTCATGGGATGAGACGGGATCTCCTAGCTCATCAAGTCTAGTCCCTTGCTGTCACAGCCAACCCAGATATAGCATCCCAGTCAAACTTATCAAGCTCCATCTTAAAACTAGCTAGGTTGTTTGCCCCCACAACTCCCATTGGGAGTCTGTTCTAGAACCTCCCTCCTCTGAGGGTCGAAACCAGCCTGACTTCATTCATGGCCAGTGTCACGTATCAGGGGAACTGCACCTGTATTGCCCTTCTGGGATCCAACCAGGATCCAACCACACTCAGTCTTCCAGCTCCCATCACCTCTCTTGGGTGGAGACCCGCATCTCACTCCTTTCTCACCAGGAGATCTCCAGGCTGAACAGTTCCCTGCCTTCACTGTGTTATTCCCAGCAGAGACAGGCTGATCAAGCGGGTCTGCTTGCTTTCTCTTCAGAGAAATTAACAGATGTGACTGCCCACAAGCATAGTTACCACACAGCACTTCCTATGCAAGCTTATTTTATTCTTAAGGCAAAAGCACTGCAGAGAAAACATTCAAAAACAATAAAAGCACTTATGCCCACGTGGATAAGCTTACCCAAGGTCGCTCCAAGCAGACAGGAGCTCTGGCAGGAGCAGTCCTTCAGCATCCCACCTAAGGGGTTTCCTTGTGGTTTCAAGTTCATCACAGCTTCAGCTCAGGACAAGCTCCGTCTTATGGGGCCTCAGCAGGCCCAGTCCTTCCAATCCTTTCCTGTTAAGGATCGGGGCATTCCATGGACCACAGGTCCTGTCTGTTTTGCTGGATCAGGAAGAAGGTCCCAAGCCTGTTTAAAACCAGGCTATTTAGCCAAAAATCCTATCTCTGTCTATTGATCACTGGAAAAACCCAGTTTGAACTACTACATGCAAGCCTCTCTATAGTAGCTTCAAAGGGCTGATCACTGGAGGAATTACATTAGCACACACACACCCCCACAGAGGAGTAATTTACAATAATACATACAGGATTGCATGTTTAATACAAAACCCCAAAAGTATTAAACCTAACTCAGGTTTAACTTAACTCCATAAAGTTTATTTTAATTCCATAAAGTTTGTCCAGGATACTGTCTGTCCGTCACAGCCAGTTCAAACCCATTTGTTCTTATGCCATGGATTGTCCTCTAGCTTACATAGCTCTTCTTTCTTCCTGGTGTTCCCCCCATGTATTTATAAAAAGCAGTCAGGTCCCTCTCAGCCTGCATTTTACTAGGCTAAACAAGCCAAGCTCTTTTAGTCTTGTATCAAACAGGCTCTCCGTTCCCCTGATCAGCCTTGCAGTCTCTTCTGCACCTGTTCCAGTAATTAATCTTTCTTGAACATGGGTGATTCGAACTGTTCCAGATGAGGTCTTACCGGTGCTTTGTCCAATGGCACTAGCATTTTCCCATCTCTACTGAAAATGACTCAACTGACACAGCCTAGGATCACATTTGCCTTTTTCAGAAGTTGCGGCTCATTGTGCCAGAGTGCTAGGTATGGAAGCCTGAGTCAGCACTCTGCTCACAGCAGCTCCAATCAGGCAAAGCAGATTAAAGCTGACTAAGCAGAGCTGTGTCTAACTTGTGGGTGGGGCAGGGCAGAAAGGCTAATTAAGCCATTAGCCAGAGCCCACAAATAAGCCCAGGAAGGAAGTAAAAAGGGGTGGTAAGAGGCAGAGAAAGGTGCTTGTTAAAGGTGCTATGTATGTTGGAAGGTGGTGGGATTCCTTTATAAATAAACTATACAAGATGTTGGACCAGCACAAGGGTATCTGCCTAGTTTGTTAACCAAGACAGAAGCAGGACAAAGGAGGCCCTGTTACACTTATAGTCCCCCTGTGATCGATTAATACACCCTTGTCTTTCTTCTCTTCTGTTGTTTCCTACTGAGGAGCTTCTGGCTTGTAACAGAAATTCTTGTTGTTAGTCCCCAAGTGCATAACCTTGCATATTGTACTATTAAAATTAATCTAATTTCTATTATCCCAGTCCTCAACGTCACCCTCTTCTTCCTGGGTAATATTTCAATCTTCCTCTGTATTGACAATGCCTCCTCACTTTGTGTCATTAGCTCCTATTTTTTGTGCCAAAAACTTTCTCCACCCTCCAAGCTCTGTGGCTTACTGACCACTAAATGCTCCAGCTCTGTGGGAAGCTGCAAAGCCCCTGCTGCTGCTAGTCACTACCCTGCATGGCTGGCCATCAGGGGAACTGAAAAAGGTTGGGAGGAGGGCAACACCACTTCAGGCACTCCGCTGAGCATCCAGCTACTGGGTTTCTCCCTGCAGAGAGAACAATGGACCGATTCATCCCTGGTGTAAGCCGTTGCATCGCCCACTTACTTCAAAGGCCAGCTTAAAAGCAGGGGTAAACTGGATCCAATGGGGATAGCAGCACACAAAGGTGCAGAGCTCTGAGCTGAGATCAGCTGCTCATTTCCTGAGCCATAGCCTCAGCCAGCATGCCTAATTCTCCTCTCACTTATTCCAGGTTTACAGCCATTCAACTCCTCTGACTTCCAAGGTGCTACTCCTGATTTACACCAGTGGGCACATGCAGTGAATCAGGTCCCTTCTCCCAGAATTGTGACTCTGTATCCATAGGGCACGTTCACCCTACGGGTGCTACAACAGCACAACTACCACGCTGCAACTATGCCCTGTAGCGCCATAGCGTAGATGCTCTTTCCATCGATGTAGGTAATGAGCAGTGGTAGCTAGGCTGACAAAAGAATTCTCCCATCCCCTGAGCTGTGTCTACACTGTGGATTAGATCCGCTTAAGTATGGTGCTCAAGGGTGTGAGTTTTTCCACACCCCTGAGCAATGTAGCTGGGATGATCTAAATTTTAGTGTAGACTAGGGCTTAGAACAAATAAAAGGAAGTTCTTCCACACACCACATAGTCAACCTGTGGAACTCCCTGCCTGAGGAGGTTGTGAAGGCTAGGACTATACCAGGGTTTAAAAGAGAACTGGATAAATTCATGGAGGTTAAGTCCATTAATGGCTATTAGCCAGGATGGATAAGGAATGGTATCCCTAGCCTCTGTTTGTCAGAGGGTGGAGATGGAAGGCAGGAGAGAGATCATTCGATCATTACGTGATAGGTTCACTCACTCCAGGGCACCTGGCATTGGCCACCGTAGGCAGACAGGATACTGGGCTGGATGGACCTTTGACCTGACCCAGTCTGGTCGTTCCTATGTTGTGTAGATTTCACACTCACAAAGACCACTGGGTCGCCTTTTTCTCCCCCATTAAATCGTCCGGTTTTGTTGACTCCCTCTCTGATTGGAATTCTTTTTTTCATTTGCATTAATTTTGCACCGATCCGACTGTGACCCATGTTTATGAAAGGGGTTTGCGAGCTGCAATGTTAACTAGCCTCACTTTGCTGATTCAGCAACAGAATAAATAGATAATTACACTCTGCCATATGTGCCTCTAATTCCGAATAGATGGTGTCCAAAAGGCACCGCGTGTTACCAGCGGATGACTGAAGTTGGGACTGTAAAAATGAGTAAATTGGTCCCCAAGGCCAGAAATAGCTCTGTCAAATCCCACTGTTTATATCATACTGAGTGGCTGACTTGTGGTTATTTTGTAATTTAATACTGCTAAATGTCAACTGGAAATCCTTTCAACCACAGTTTGATACCTAGTGACAGAAAATCATTCACGACTTTCACAAAGCAGCCAGCACCTCAGAGAGGTGTATTTTTTTCTTTCAATCTTTGCATAAACAGTGATCTAGCAGAGGCTGCCATGGCCTGGAGGAAGGGGGCCAAAGACATTAGGTGAGACCCTGTCCCCAAAATGATGCATTCTTGATATGCACAGCTGGAAGCATTACCTCTCTAGGCACCCTGTGGCTTCCTGGTAGAAAGATACACATGTTCAGCTCTCCCACTGGTCATCCCAGCCAGCATTAGCTGTTCTGCAATTTCCACTGGCATCGCTATTCCTACTGGTGGCACAGCCCAAATGTTACATGAGCTCCATTTGAATTCTTTGGGATTTTTTTAAGTAAGCAAGAAAACCAAGAAAGGTCCCACCCCCAGATGTTTCTTCTAAATAAACACAAAGAATAATGGTTTCTGCAGAGGCCACTCACTCCATGCTGGGAGACAGAGCTGGGGAGCAGGGTTTGTGACAGAATGGGATGTGTCTGTATGAAATTATGAACTCCATCTCATGCTACATGCTGAACAAATGTCTAAGATATATTAGAACTGGAAAAGGTACAGAGACGGACAAAGAAAAGGATTAAGGGGATGCAGGAGGAGAAAAGAAACGATTAAGGGGGGGATATGACAGAGGTCTATAAAAGCATGAAAGGTGGGGAGAAAATGAGCGGGGAAGTGTTATTTGCCCCTTCACATAACACAATAACCAAGGGTCACCCAGTAAAATTAACAGGCAGCAGGTTTAAACAAACCTAAGGAAGCGCTTCTTCACATAACACACAGTCAACCTGTGGAACCTGTTGCCAGAGGATGTTGTGAAAGCCAAAAGTCTAACTGGATTAAAAAAGGAATTAGATAAATTCTGGGAGGATAGGTCCATTATTGGCTATTAGCCAAGATGGTCAGGGATGCAACCCCATGATCTGGTGTCCCTAAGCCTCGGACCACCACATTTTGGGACTAGATGATAGGTAATAGATCACGTGATAATTTCCCTGTTCTTTTCATTCCCTTTGAAGCTTTGGCACTGGCCACTTTCAGAAGACAGGATACTGGGCTGGATGGGCCATTGGTTTGACCCAGTATAGCCATTCTTATAAGCTTGCCCATGGCTGCCTATTGCACTGCAGTCCACATAGTAGCCCTGCCCAGGAAAGGTCCTTGACATCTCATTGATGGATGATCAGATAGATGCTGGAACTAGGGAAGCTGCTGCACCCCCTGGCTTGAAGCACTTATCATATACAGGGTTTACAGTTGGGTTCAATAGCTCTCAGCCCTCCTCCCCCCCCCACCATACACATTGTTCCAGAACCCCTGTCCAAGCAGCTATCTGGACCCATCCATGTTGCCTCTCAGCTGCTGCAACACCCCCATGGAACAATGACTCATCTACACTGTGGCCTGCAGGTAGAGTAAGCATGATTGGGGGCAGGGGGATAGCTGGAGTGTCCCAAAGGAGCATGGAGACAGACTCTTCTTAGGAGAGGGGATTGGCTCTGAGGTGGGGGCCAACCAATGCCACACAAAAGGAGATGCTAGTGAGAGAGGGTAAGAGGGACTCTGCTCAGCCTGAAATGACGACACAGTTTGGACTCCCAGAGGCAACGCAAGGTCAGCCTGCATTAGACTCCAACGCCAAGCCCACTCCCTCCGCTTAGGGCTGGTGGTAGCAACATCAAGGGGGTAGCAGGTGCAAGGAAAGCATGGGGATGTGGAGTTATATGGAGGGGGGGAGCAATAGAGGGATCCTCAGAGCTGTCTGGGGAGAGGGAGGACCCCTTCCTTCCTTGGTCTTGTCCTAGTCCCACCTCAGATAGCTCCTTCCCCTTGGTCACTCTCATAGAATTATAGGACTGGAAGAGACCTCAAGAGGTTGCTAGTCCAGTCCAGTCCCCTGCACTCATGGCAGGACTAAGTATTATCTAGACCATCCCTGACAGCTGTTCGTCTAACCTGCTCTTAAAAATCGCCAATGATGGAGATTCCACAACCTCCCTAATCAATTTATTCCAGTGCTTAACCACCCTGGCAGTTAGGAATTTTTTCCTAATGTCCAACCTAAACCTCCCTTGCTGCAATTTAAGCCCATTGCTTCTTGTCCTAGCCTCAGAGGTTAAGGAGAACAATTTTTCTACCTCTACCTCCTCCTTGTAACAACCTTTTACATACTTGAAAATTGTTATGTCCCCCCCACAGTCTTCTCTTTTCCAGACTAAACAAACTCAATTTTTTTCTATCTTCCCTCATAGGTCATGTTTTCTAGACCTTTAATCATTTTTGTCACTCCTCTCTGGATTCTCTCCAATTTGTCCACATCTTTCCTGAGATGTGGTGCCCAGAACTGGTCCGTACTGCTGTTGAGGCCTAATCAGTGCGGAGTAGAGCAGAAGAATTACTTCTTGTGTCTTGCTTAAAAGACTCCTGCTAATACATCCCAGAATGATGTTTGCTTTTTTTGCAACAGTGTTACACTGTTGACTCATATTTAGCTTGTGGTCCACTATGACCCCAAGGTCCCTTTCCGCAGTACTTCTTCCTAGGGAGTCAATGCCCATTTTGTATGTGTGCAACTGATTGTTCCTTCCTAAGTGGAGTACTTTGCATTTGTCCTTATTGAATTTCATCTGATTTACTACAGACCATTTCTCCAATTTGTCTAGATCATTTTGAATTTTAATCCTATCCTCCAAAGGACTTGCAACCCCTCTCAGCTTGGTATCGTCTGCAAACTTTATAAGTGCACTCTCTATGCCATTATCTAAATCACTGATGAAGACATTTAACAGAACCAGACCCAGAAATGATCCCTGGGGGACCCCACTCATTATGCCCTTCCAGCATGGCTGTGAACCATTGATAACTACTCTCTGGGAATGGTTTTCTAACCAGTTTTGCACTCACCTTATAGTAGTTCCATCTAAGTTGCATTTCCCTAGTTTGTTTATGAGAAGGTCATGTGAGACAGTATCAAAAGCCTTACTAAAGTCAAGATATACCATGTCTACCACTCCCACCCCCCAACCCCCCATCTACACGGCTTGTTACCCTGTCAAAGAAAGCTATCAGGTTGGCTTGACAATTTTTTGACAAATCCATGCTGACTGTCATTGCATCCATCACTTTACATCACTTTGATGCAGTTAGCAAAGCTCTGACAGAAGCCCACTCTTAAGCCTTGTCTACACTTTAAAGCTTTGCCAGCATGGCAATACCAGCAAAACTGTCCTAGCATAGACACAGTTGGAGATTTTTGCCAGTATAACTGTGCCTACACCAGGACTTTTGCTGACACAGCTATGTCATAAAAAAATCACCCACTAATGGATATAGTTATGCTGGCAATATTTGTAAGTGTAGTCCTGACGTTTGATAACAGGGGTCTGATTCAATGCTGCCCTGCGTCTCTGCAATCATTTGCATCAATGCGGAACAAGTGTAAAATGCTGCCATTTTAAGTGGGTAAAATGCTCTGCACTGACTTTGTACTGTTGTGAACGACACAACTGGGCAGAGCAACTGTGAAACTGGCCCTGACTGCATAACCATTCTCTGGGCCTTAGCTGCACAGCTGTCAAGCCACAAACACAGAACACACTGTGTGACAAAGACCCAAAACAAGAGAGACAAACACTTATTCTGGCAGAGAAGACAACACTCTACAGGACTGAGTTCATTAGTGTGAATGACTCTCTCAGTACAATGATTCTGCATTTCTGATGTCAATTAATAAGAATGAGAGAGAGAGAGGACACCAGCATGCATGGAATACAGGGAGCTTGGGAACTGAGCAGAACCCATCTGCTTGGCTGCATTGGTGGGAGAGCAGAGAGTGTGGCCCCCTTTGTGCCCAACATCCAAGCTGTGTTTGGTTTTCTTGAGCACTGCGTGGGCTCGGGCCACGTGCCAGCTCCCTGTTTTGAGTAGCAGCAGCCATGTTTCAGGGCTGCTACCCAGAAATGGGCTAGAGCTCCTGATAGCTCTTGCTCAGTTTCACTCCACAGGGGGTCTGTCCTCTCCAGGGGCTGGACACAATAATTAGAGGTTTGAGAGATGGGCAAAGCCCATCTGGTGTATGGGATAATTTACCAATGCCCAGGCCGTCCGCATTTCCAAGTCGAAGGGGAAGCTTAATTAGCATCATTGGAGACACTCATTTGGGAGGAAACTAGGGCAGTGAGATTCCCCACCTTCCTCCCAAGAAGCTAGCAAAGGGAAGAAGACAAAAGAGAAAACCCTCAGCCGCCCCCAATCAACTCTAATAGATCCCCCTGATGATGGGGGTGCAGGGCAGATCTGTGTGTACTAAAATCAACCTGCAGATCTGTAGTTAAGACAGAAAAAAAAGAGAAGAATAGTCCAGTCCCCTGGCTCCCTGCCAATTCCTCAGCGCTGGAGCTAGAGTCATTGACTCTCCCCTCCCTCCTGCTCTAAAACACTCTGAGCAAATGCACCTTACCAGCTCTATCACCACTGTGGGGGTCTGGGGCCCTTCCCTGTGCTCTGTGATTGCCTGCTCTTACTAACGAAGTCTGCAAAGAAGATATTTCACACTTGGGTCTTCAGTTATATGCTGTTAGCAATTGTGAGGCTTGACACAGGCAGTTCGGCCTACCTTTACCCCTAGGGAATCCCCCAGGATCCCACACACTGCTCTTTAGGGATCCCCCAGGATCCTGCCTGGCACCTCAGAGTTAAGACAGAGCATGCTGGCACACGCTGGCTACAGGGCTTGCATCTTCCTCTTAGCCAGATGGCGGATGCAGGTCACATTGCAGAAACCCCTGGGCTGCATGTAGGGACAGAGCAAAAGGGGCACAGGGATCAAACACACTGGTGCTTAACAGTGACCAGAATTCTGCAGTGGTGAGTGATTACCTCAGAGGCGATTGTCTTCTGGGGCTTTTGTTAATGTAGATGGCATCTTCAAGAGAGCGCTTTGCAGGCAAATTTCCTACAAAACGGCCGAAAGAGAGAGAGAGAGAGAGAGAGAGAGAGAGACCTAGCCCCCAGTGATTTACAATAGAATACTTCTTTCAACCTCAAAATGTACCTCTCCTCTCTGGGCAGGCCGAGCTATCTCCTGGTTAGAGCACATGGTGGTTAGGGCAGCGGGATTCCTAGGTTCTTTTTTCAGCACTGACAGTGACGTGGGCAAGTCCTTTAATCTCTGTGCCTTAATTTCCCAATCTGTAAAGTTGGGTTAATAATGTTTAACTATCTTTCAGGGAGTTGTTAGGCTTAATTTGTGCCTGTAAAGCACTCTGAGTTCATCAGATGAAAGGAGATACAGAAATGCGAAGTATTATCGTACTGCATTATCTATTGCACAGGATAACACATGTTCATCCTCCTCCTCAGACACTCATTATGCATTATCCACTTGGCAGCTCTTGGCATCCCCAGAAATGCTGCTTAAACAGTTTGAGTGCTAAGGGGGAAGTCAGCAACATCCAAATTATAATTGTGAAAAAGGCAAAGAGCTGTCATCAGAGACCAAATTATTAAGAGTGCAAAGCATCCAAATGTATATGTGACTGTCAGAATCCTCATTCCTGCCACAATGGGCAAAGGCATCTGAATTAATTTTCTAATTCTACAGAACAAACATTACTAAAATAACAGTCTCTCTTATCTGATAAGAGATTTCATTGGGCCCTTTGCTGGCAGCTAGAGCACAGAGGCTGAATGGGCCATGGCACTCGACACTCCTTTGAGCCCTCGAGATGGGTCCCCTCTGGTTTCAGGAACATTGCCTGCATGCACATCACATGCTATGGGAAAGGGGGGGCAGTTTCCCCCACCCAGAACTTGGTTCCCCCACAGACTCTGTGGTTCTAGACAGTCCACTTTTTGCCACCTCCCTGATTTTGCAGAGTGTAATATAATTATGTATAATGTTCCATGTGCTGACACAGCTTTGCCCCACACAGTTTTTCTGAAATGATGCCCCGATTGACCGGTCATGGTGGGGAAGCCTGGACCGCTGCAGCCTCTGCTCCGTCTGCTCTGTAGAGAAAAAGAAGATTCAGTCTCCAGGGATGTCGAGCCAACACCTGTCATGAGTGCAGAGTTCTTCTAATAAACAGAAGAAAGTGGCCTGAAATATCCAGCTCTTTGAGCCCCCTGGGGCCTGACAATTCCAGCCTTGATTCTGTCTCATCTCCTCAAATATAAAGAAATCTTGGGTCTGGTTCCCCTTTTCCACCTGGTAATGAATGCAACCTAAGTGCCTGTTCACATCTTTCTTTTTCTCATACAGGAGCCATGTTTTGAGTTGGGAGCATCCCCTGCCTGATTCCCCTAATGCTTCCCAAGGAAACACAAGAATTTTAGCCAGCTGAGTAAAACAAGCTTTGGGGATGTGGGAGCTGGGACAGGTTAGCTCTTTGCCAACACAATGTGCCCTGGGGATGGGGTGATTGTAATAATAAGCAGTAGTGCGATGGTACCAGCTACTGTGTGCAAGGTACCACATCGACAAAGGAAGAGGCAGTCCCTGCTCACATGAGTTTTATAGTCTAAGAAAGTATCACGAGGTGCCTCGACTCTAGCATTTGCATTTATGGCTGGTTGTGGGTGCAGAACTGCAGGAGCAAAATGAGAAGCAGGTTTTGAAAATGTGTCCTAAAGGGGTAAGTGTCAGAGCCAGGATTAGAACTCAAAAGCTCTCCTCTCTCTCCCCCAGTCCTGTATTCTGTCTACTATGTCACATGCTACCATCCAGCAAAGGCCACCTATAGAAATACAGTAGCTACAACAGAAGGATTCTGAAGGGCTAAGATTTAACTTTATGGAGGAGGAACAGGGCTAATATTCTGACCTCTACTTTCTAGCTGGCCTGGTTCCTTTTTCAATTGCTTCCAAATAAATGCTTTAATGCCAATATGTTTTTTCTCAGTTCTTAGCTGCTATGATGTAGGGGTGACCAGTTTAAATTAATGAGTGGTGGGGGTTCCTCCTGTATCCCATAGAACAGCTGGCCAGGTGCATTGTGGTTCTGTTTCTCTATCTACTTCTGAAGAATCAAGCACCGGCCATAGTTGGAGGTGAGAGGATATCAAGATCATGATAGACCAATGGTCCAACCTAAGTTCCAGTATCCGGGCACTCACCATTCATAAAGGAACTGCACTGTTCTTACTAGATAATGACTTTCAGTGACAGTGTGAAGTGGAGTCATTTTATTTAATCAGTTTTATAGGGGTGTTCCATGGGCTGTGTTCAGTGAGAGAGATCAGTAAACAACCCAAATGTATTCATTTTGCACAGTGGAAAGAGGAATCCTGTTACAGGGATTGATTTGAGCAACCCCTGTTCAGATTGTTCCAAATCCACCAAACAGTGACACTCCCAGAGAAGTAATATTCTCTGGCTTGCAAAGATAGAGCAAGAAATTTTAATGGCAGGCCAGGTTGGTCAGGTTACAATTGGCTCCAGCACACATCCCGTGGTCTGCAACTATCTTTACCTGCAGCCATGTGGGCCACAAGGAGAAGAGAAATTTCTGCCATCTGTTGGAAACCTCAGCAAGCAGCAAACAAATTGCTCCCATTCTGAACCCTGTCTCCCTACTGCACCTCTGATCTTGGAAACCAAATGCCATAGTGCTCACAATATGCTACAATCTCTACAGAAGCCTTTGGCAACTACGGCTGCTGGGCACGTTACATATACATGACCTCTCGCTAATTGAGAAAAACCTGAGGAGGGGACGAGATATGGTGTATAATAGGAATTTCTAATCCAGTCAGTGACTCAGATTTCAGCCGGCCGTTTCTCATTTTGACATCTCAGGCACTAAGGAAGAGAGTCTGCAACTGGCACAATACTCAGAATAAATATCCAACTCTGAGAAGACAGACAGACATCCTATATGCAGCCAAAAAGAAGCCTATCCAGACACACATGCACAAATCAGGTTAGCTGGAGGTTTGCTCTTCCCTAAAGCTCTCTGCACTGATTGCCTGCCCCAACGGGCCTCCTCAGGAATTCCCAGGGCTGGAATCCAAAGGAAAATTCCAAATACCCAGGCCTCAGTCCTGCAAGCCAGTTGGAGATTTGCCTATCCAGGGTCTGCAGAATTGAGCTCCAATGAAAGAAATAATTCAGGTCACACAAGCTTGCTGCTGTCTGGTCATTGTGCCAGCCAAACCATTGCCAAGGGGTGAGAGACACTCCATGTTGGATGCACAAGAGATCTATAATGGTGGGTATGGATTTGTATGCTTGGGAACAGAATACTGCCCAAGAACGTGCACCCAATGATTTGCAATGTGCATTGTGACAGGTTTCAGAGTAGCAGCCGTGTTAGTCTGTATTCGCAAAAAGAAAAGGAGTACTTGTGGCACCTTAGAGACTAACAAATTTATTAGAGCATAAGCTTTCGTGAGCTGTAGCTCACGAAAGCTTATGCTCTAATAAATTTGTTAGTCTCTAATGTGCATTGTGTTGTCCTTGTTGATCCTAGCCCACACACCTACCCTAGGTGCCTTATGTAGGTGACAGGCTTTGGGTGGAAACATAATAATTAAAACAGTCTGCCATTTACATGAGTGCACTTCCCACCCAAAGAGTTCGGCAAATTCTGTTCATTCAGCCACCTCTGAGTGCAAAGCTCCAGGGCCAGTGGCACAACAATGAAGAGGGAAGAACATAAGAAAGGTCCCACGGGGTCAGACCAAGAGTCCATTCAGCCCAGCATCCTGTCTCTGACAGCGGCCAGTGCCAGGTGCTTCAGAGGGAATGAACAGAACAGGATAATTTTGAGTGAGGGACATTCCCTATTGTCCAGTCCCAACTACTGGTGGGTAGAGATTTAGTGGCACTTGGTGCATGGGGTTGCATCCCTGACCTTGGTTAATAGCCATTGATGGACTATCCTCCGTGAACTTATCTTATTCTTTTTGAGCCCAGTTATACTTTTGGCCTTTACAACATCCTATGACAATAAGTTTCACAGGCTGACTGGGCATTGTGTGAAGAAGTACTTCCTTATGTTTGCTTTAAACCTGCTGCCTATTCATTTCATCAGGTGACCATGAGTTCTTGTGTTATGTGAAGGGGTAAACAACACTGCCCCCATACCATTCCTGATTTTATAGACCTCTAACGTATCTACCCACTAATCATCTCTTTTCTAAGTGAAACAGTCCCAAGCTATATATATATATATATTTTGAGATGGGATGAGCATAACTGCACACAGTATTCAAGGGGTGGGCATACTATGAATTTGTATAGCAGCATTATAATATTTTCTGGTTATTATCTATCCCTTTCCTAATGGTTCCTAATATTCTTACCAGCCTTTAATTGCCAGGATCACCTCCAGAGCCATTTTTTAAAAATAGGTTTACACGTTAGCTACACTGCAGTCATCTGGTATAGATACCCTGATATAAGCAATAGGTTACATACTACAGTTAGTAGTTCTGCAGTTTCATATACAAATTCCTTCAGAACTCTTGGGTGAATACCATCTTGTCCTGGTGACCTCACATTCCACTTTATCATCAATTTTTCCAAAACCTCCTCTACGGAGATGTCAGTTTGGGACAATTCCTCAGACTGGCCACTAAAAAGAATGGCTCAGGTTTGGGGCTTCCCCCATCCTCTACAGCAAAGAGAGAAAGAAGAAATTCATTCAAAAGGCCCACAAACAGAATGGCCTGCAACTCAGTTTATCTTGTAGATAAGAATAAAGGGTTGAAGTCAGCACTTCAGCTGTATTTACAGTAACCTAGGGCCTAGGCAGTTAAAACCAGAGATCTGGCCCTCTCAATCATCCCCCTCCAGATAGACAGAGGCTCCACAGGATGGAAGCCCAGAGTGGCACATGTACATCATACTACCTCAGCAGGGTCACCCCTCCTAGCTTCCATGAAAGTACAGGTGGCAAACCCAACTATAGACATGTTGAACTGATTGTAAATCTTGCATTTAACTGAGTATGATTAATACAAACAGGATTGGCTTTTAACTAGTGTCACTGCATGTGGAGGCGAAGGGCAAGTCCAGGGGTCCCCAGCGGATATCTAAGGAGGAGCAGCAGGGATTGCATTGTGCCAGCCTAGAACCCAAGTCATTTGAGGGACACATCCTGAGTTCTTTCCTAATGGGAGGCTGGGGGGGCAGGGTTCAATATGGGGAGCAGAGATTATGGAGTGGGAGCCACAGGGACAGTACAGCACGAATTCCTCATTAGTGGAGCTCTGCAGCTAAAGAAAACCACTCACTTCTGGGACACAGAGCAATTTCCATTGCAGAAAATGGGTGATGCTGAGGTCTTGGCATTGGTGTACACAATGCCCAGGGCTCAGGCTCCAGCAGCACTTCTATGGAGGGGAGATGGGGCTTGTGGGTGTCGGAAAGGATCTGGCTGGCTGTCTTACAAAAAATTGTGAAGTGCTCCTGCAAACACTTCATCTAGGCCTCTTCCTTGGTTTGTGAGTTCCAGCTTTGTCCTAGATGAGCCTCTGCATTAAAACTGATTTGCTGTGATGCAAGGCAGCTGGCAAGCAACATCTGGGTGGGAGGCCAACTTCATGGAGTAGGCTGGGCTGTCCTGAGCACAGAAACAGCAGGCTCCCAGAACGGCAGGAAGAAATTGGGATTTTCTTTGTATAAAGATGCTTGAGCTCCTGTCTCCATGTGAGGAGTGCTGGGAGGGTATAGGCAGGCATGCCATGGGCAATATGGGCTCCTTCCAGCCTGGAATCTCACAGCAGTTATACTGCTCGTCAGGCGCAACCCAAGAAATTTCTAGTCTCAGTGGTAGGAAGGGCAGGCTGTTCTTGCATCACATTATTCAGACCCCGCAGAGAAAACACAACACATTAGAGTACACAGAACGGCCAGTAATACTCTCCGGGGGTGGGGGGGAAGTCAGCTTAAAATGATGCTTTCAGCTTCTCATACCTAATGCCCAGAGTGGGGATTTCTGGGACTGTTTCCAGGCGGGTTTGAAGAGATGCTGCCCTCATCCTGCTGTAAATCAGAAGCCAGGCCATTTAACTCCATGTAATTGCACTGGTGTAAAAGCAGTAGGAGGGAATAAGGCCAAGGAGAGTTAATGACCATAGGTGCTGGAACTAGCGGTGCAAGGTGGAGGTGCTGTAGCACCTCCTGACTTAAAGTGGTTTCCATTATATATAGGCTTTACAGTTTGGTTCAATGTCTCTCAGCCTCCCCCCCACCGACTATAAAAATTGTTCCAGCCCCCATTAATGACCTTGGTCAGTACAGGCAGAACAGACCTGCTATGTGCCAGTGCTGCCATGTGGCGCAGGAACCAGAGTGACACCTGCCAAGCTTTTTCACTCAGAGGAGGAGAAAGATTAAAGGACAGGGTGGTTGGCAGATAGGGCTTAGTTCATTAGAAAGAGCCCTATTAATTAGGTATTAACTGGGCTCTGCTGGGGATCAGGGACACATGGGCTGGGAATACAGACGCTGCAGTGTGATGCTTGTCAGACATTTGAATGCTGGCAGCCTCATAGCCCCTATTGCTGCCAGGGGAAGGGCAGCCCCAGCCCTCAGCTGCCTTGTCAGGCTGTGCCCCTCAGAGATTCACTGATGCTGTTGTCATGGCCAGACTAATCCTCCTCCCTGGGACTTGGGGCTGATTTTCTTTCCAGGGCCAGGCTGCATATTATGCCTCCTGAGCTCTGCTCAGTTTAAAAATACACGTTTAGGTTTAATCCATGCTGCCTTAGGGCACAATGACCAGTCTGGCACTGAGATCACCCAACAGCCCCGAAACGACCTGTCCCCCAAAGACAGAGCCCTCAGACTCTGGCATCTGAAGTCTCAATTCCTCTTGCTTGGAGACCCAATAGGATGTCTCTGTTAAGTGGGATTATGGTTTAAAAAAAAAAAAAACAACAACACCCACATACACCTTTGTTACTGACTCTGTCTGCTCTGTGGATGACAATTGAGTCATAGCGGATTAGAGGCTCATGATTAGAGCCAAGGAACTGGATCCAGGACTCCTGGGTCCTATTCTCAACTCTATCATTGAGTTGCTACGTGACTTTGGGCAAGTCACTTAACTGTTCTGTGACTCACTTTCCTCTACCCGTGAAGTGGGGATGACACGGGTCTTCAGCTGATCAACTGTTTTGCCCCAGTGAAGCACTTGGCAGATGGGCATTGCTATATCAGCGAGAGGCATTATTGTTATTTCAGCTTCTGTCTGTGACCTGAGAAACAAAATACACACACACGTGCCAAAAAATGAGAGAGCCCTGATCACTAGGAATAGGCGGCTTCCAGCAATTACTATCCACTGTTGTATAAAATTACTGCAGGATCCCACAGCTACAGTCCCCAACACTACAGGCCAAACCTATGCCTGTGTTGTGGTGGTGGTGATGTGAAGCTGCACTACCCCAGAGGCAGCTTGGGGGAAGCATAGGACTTCGGGAGGCATGATCCTTCCCCAAGCAGCCCATTGCACAGGCCGGGCTCATAGGCTGCACCCTTCCAATGGATGCTACCCCATTTGCACCTCACTGGTCCTGCACATTGGTATAGTGGGGAGGAAGCAGGGCTGTCTCCTCTCCATGTCCTCTGCAGTGAGGAGCACAGCTGGGGGGTGCACAGAGGCATGCAAGGATGGTGGCTGCTCCACACATCAGGTGCACATGGAGTGTGGTTTAGGGCCTCCTTCTATGCTTCACCACACCCTGATAAGTGTTGGTCTCAGTCTGGCCCTTAATCTCAGGCACTTAGTATTAGAATTTTAGGCAAGCATCTCCGAGTGTATGAGGCAATTACTGCAGATAACAGTCAATTTTTTAAATCAGGGAATCCACATCGGTCCTTGTGTCTCATCCACAATAGACTTCAGGCTGCAGCAACCCATCGTCCCTGACAGAAAGCAAAAAGCTAAGGGGAAATGACAGTGCTTTCTTACAGACAATATTGTGCCCTGGGAGCTGCTCCAGGGTAAGGAGAGGCAGATCCCAGTTAAAGTGAGAGGGGAGAGAGTGCATGTGTGCATGAGATCTATACCTCAGTGCAGTGGGAGGGTGTGTGTGTCTGAGATCTATACCCCAATTAACATGCACAGGGAGAAGGGGATGAAGGGGTGGTCTGCACTCCAGGTAAAAAGAAAAGGAGTACTTGTGGCACCTTAGAGACTAACAAATTTATTAGACCATAAGCTTTCGTGAGCTACAGCTCACTTCATCTAATAAATTTGTTAGTCTCTAAGGTGCCACAAGTACTCCTTTTCTTTTTGCGAATACAGACTAACACGGCTGCTACTCTGAAACTCCAGGTAAAGTATTTTCTACCATGATTCTCCTCACTATCAATGAGTGAACACCCCAAGAACTTTCCCCAGCTTTCATCTGAGCCACAGACACTGGAAGTTGGCTTGCGTGCCTTTCGCCATGGGGCTGCAACCAGCTATCTTCCACTGGCATTTACAAAGCAGCGTAATGACTGAAGCCTCTTTACCTTTAAGGCATAAGGTACAGTACACACAGCAAGAGGGTTTGCCTAATTAACTCTGATTGTATATGACATTGTCATGTTGATTTACTAAATATACATAAGAAATCTCTATTTCACCAGCTGATTGGTGACATAAGCTGGGACTATCAGGAGCAGGTTTGACACCAATTCCCTCTGGTTATGTTACCTGTCTTTTCCACCTGCAATTGCATCAATGAAGCCCACAAGGAACTTCAATACCTAATTTATTCATTTTGCTTCTGATTTATTGTAAAAAGGGAAGACTGTCAGGGTACACTTGTCTGGAATGACAATCAAACCTGGAATCCTTCAAAAGCTGGAGCCTTCTCAACAAGTATCAGGCTTCACCCATCAGAGTGTACATCATAGGGATCATAATTACTAAGCATCTTTTCACTACTGTGTAGACCCATGTAGGCTGGGAGAAGGGTTTTAGCCAATCACAGCTTGGAAAAATCAATTACCCTGCCTTGCCATTCACTAAAGACACTGGAAACCATGACTGACACATGACATCTTTGATCATGTTACTCCTTCTCATATTTGCCCTTGGATCATTATTCACTTTTTACCAAGCCACACTTAGGAATGGATTTTGAAATGCTTCCTTATATAAAGGGCACCACTGAGGCCCATGAGACTAGGTAGCGTGGGTAGGGGTTGCAGAAGCAAGTCCAAATGTAATAAAAATGAAACTCGTGCTGATAGCAGCAAAAGCCTGCTCAGGTTAGATCTTACTCATCATTCATTAGACACCGAGGCAAAGATTTCCAAAGCTGCTTAAAGGAATTGGACACCCAAAGCAGCTTTAAAAATCTCACCCTTAATATTCACCCCTTCAGGATGACTCAGATTTCAGAGTAGCAGCCATGTTAGTCTGTATTCGCAAAAAAGAAAATGAGTACTTGTGGCACCTTAGACTAAAATTTATTTGAGCATAAGCTTTCGTGAGCTACAGCTCACTTCATCGGATGCACCCGATGAAGTGAGCTGTAGCTCACGAAAGCTTATGCTCAAATAAATTTGTTAATCTCTAAGGTGCCACAGGATGACTCAGAGCTACTCAAACAAGTTTGCTCTTGGCAGCAACTGGCTTTCTGCCCCCTGGTGCTGCTCCAGAAAACCAGATACTCCAATGCACTGGGTGAGTTTGCTCTTTAGCGAAGAGGTATTTGTTAATGTCAATGGGCAACACTGAATCACTCTTAAACACAAAAGGCTGGGCTATTCCTCCCAAATCAAACTAGGTTAATTACATGCATTGTAGAGTACCACTGCAGCTTTTCATTTTCATATAATTTCTGAATGACATCTGTGCAGGTTTGTGTGCATGCAGTATGTGGATCTTGGGTAAAAGCTAGGAGGAATTTTTCAGTAAACTCTTCTCTTCAGTTGTCCCAACCACAGAGAGGACAATATGCAGGATGTTACAGATTTTCTATTGAAAGTCCAGGTAGGAATGGAGAGGCAGGTAGACTCGGAACCTGTTTGGAGGGTTGATTTGCAGCATGTTTATTTATTAAATCTGTGAATGTTGAAACTAATGAACCTCTCAGTCAACTTTAGATTTTTTTTTTAACTAGTCAAGAGAATTCAAACCAGCAGAGGAAGGCGACGCTGATGTGATCAATGCAAAAAAAATTTAAAAAAAAAAAAAAAAAAAAAAAAAAGCTCTCCGGGTAAATTGAAATTCCTTTTGGGTGCACATTATTCTGGAAACATTTTAATCCTGGAGTACTTCCAAGAGTCCCAGACATTGATGGGATGTGGATTCTTCCACTTCTAGTTTGTGAATTCAAATACAGCCTTGGGCAATCATGGCCAAAGGTCATCCCATCTCAGCTGTATTTCCAGGTCTGTTGGAAATGAGCTGGGGTTGCAGCCTTGGTTATAGACCTTGAACCTGCAACTGTTAGTGCACCCATGTGCAGCTAATTGCAGGATCAGAGGCCTAGCAGACAGATGCCCACATCCCATCCCCCACAGCTAGCATTAAATGACATTTTCCAATGATCTCCACAGAGAAGCGAAGGAATGAGTGGGGCTGAACTCCCCCCCTACCTCTTAGTCCCTGCTCTTTGCATCAATCAGGGATTTCACTCTTCAGGGCTTCCCTCTGGCACTTTCTACCTGCACAAACATCATTTAATAAAATTGCCCAAACCTGGAGAGTCTTTTTAATATCCTGTCCTGCTCCTAAATGGGAGCAACTTTCTCTGAGCTGGTTCACTTTCTCCACAAACTGATGCCTGGAATAACTCAAGTAACAAACCCAAAACACTTCCCCCTGCACATGGCCTACCCTCATCATGGCCGCACTCCTCATCACAGTGAAAAGAAACCCTCATTTGGCAGAGCAATCAGGAAGAGCAGGGTTAGCGGATCAAAGAGATTTTCAGATATTCTGTGGCAGGCATGCTGCCCAGCTCGGGAGCTGAACAAGCAGGGAATAGGCCATCATGCAACTCCATTGGATGAGAGCCTAGTTAAAATCTGTCCATGTCAGCACAAAACCTAATCTGGATTGATGCAAACTGCAGAAAATATCATTAGAGGCTGTCTGGGGAAGTCAAGGAGCTTCACTGCTCCCTTCTTGTCTCCCTCAGTAATAGAGATATTTCTGTTTACAGAGGTGGATTTGATTCTCAGAATTTCCTCTCTAGAGGGCTAATATTCATGTGTGTCACCCTGTTTCTCCTGGCTAATTAATCACTCACTAAACTTGTCAAATTGGAACCACGTTTGCTGTGTGCCTTCAACCTGATATTCAACCTGGGCTCTGGGGTGAATTTTTCTCCCTTTGCTTTGTTGCTGGCATTTAGGAATCCAGCCTGGAATACAGTGGCACCTCTTAAAGTCTTTTGCAGTGCACCCACCAGGTCCCCATATTGGAAAGGTAACAATGCACTGCTAAATCTGCAGCAGGCCGAGATGAGAAGGAGGCCTACAGTATCTATTAGATTGGTTGCATATAGAGCTACGAATTAGTAGAAGAGCCTTGCCAATAACAGTTTATGCTACAGCTACTCAGTCCCTTGTCCGTGGGATGCTCTGGAATCCCCAGTCTAACACTGCCCTATTATGCATGCTCAGTGTTTAATCTTTTTAAACAGGGAGCACTGCGATTTTATCATTAAAAAAAATCCCAGAAAACTTGCCATCAGATTGGAAGAGCCAGGAAAGGGGAAACTTGCCAGAGGAAGGGGAACATTTGGTATTTTCCTCTAAACCAGTGATGGGCGAATTCCCAAAGGTTCAGGAGAAGTACAGATCTTAACCCAAACTATCTGAACCTCCTAGATCTGCAGAACTATGCAGGAGATCTCAGGAGAACAAGTGGGCTCTAGCCCATGAAAGCTTATGCCCAAATAAATTTGTTAGTCTCTAAGGTGCCACAAGGACTCCTCGTTTTTGCTGATACAGACTAACACGGCTACACTCTGAAAGATTACTCTGGGATTACCAAGCCTTCCTACTTCTAATCATCAGAAGCAAGCTCCACACAACCTAGGACACATCTACTCAAAGTGGCACTAAACCTGCAGACATAGCCCCACTGCTACAGTATTCAATACCCCCCCCCGCAAACACACCTTTCAAGATCTATGGGTCCTATGTATGCCTATCATAGCATGTGGTGTATTTCATCCAGTGCATCACATGCCCCAACAGCTGCTATGTGGGTGAAATCAGACAGTCACCATGCTCTTGAATGAACTCAAACAGAAAAATGATAAAAGACAAAAAACACCATGTCACCTGTGGGCAAACGCTTTTCATGAAGCAACCACTCCATATCTCACCTCTCCGACCTCGTTCTCCAAGGAAACCTATACAACACCTTCAAAATACGAGTGTTGGCCCCTAAATTCATAACTCCGATGGACTCTAAAAATCAGGGATTTAACAGACATTGCTTTTGTGGTCCATTACAACAATTTGTGACATACTATCCTGCCTATTAACCTTTAATTGCCTGTTTCATTTAAAGTGATCTTCTAGAGAACTCGTGACCCCGTTATAGTTAACTATCTGTCCCACCTTGGATGCTCCAGTTACCTTCTTCAGACCTGCTCAAAAGCTTGTCTCATTCACGAACAGAAGTTGGCTCAATAAAAGATATTTTCTTGCCCACCTCGTCTACTTCTAATAAAGTCAGAAATCCCTTGAGAGCACCTCTCGTTGTGATGCATTGACCCTTATGCTACAAGTCGGAACCCAGCAGGGCAGTTGTATGCAAAAATGTACAATGGTGGAAAAAGTGAACTCTGCACTCATCTCTGAGTGAGACAAGTGGGCTGAGTGCAGAAGGAACCAGGAGCTCCAGTTCAGCATCTGCCACTAGCTCCCTCTGGGCAAGTCCCCTCCCCTCTCTGCCTGAGCTTTCCCATCGAAAAAGGGGACGGTAACACTTACTAACATCAGACTCAGTTTGTCAGAGCCAGATCTCAGCTGCAATAGCATGAATACCAAGTAACCCTACTGGTATCAGTGTGGTTTCCCAGACTTACGACTGAGGTCGTGTTGGACTCTTAGAGCGTGTAAAGTGGTGCAGTGGGGACTAGTCTCTGTATTAGTGATGAATGAAATCTGAGGCCTGCGTGACAGTTCCTGAGGGGGAGGGAGTTTGCCCAGGGAGTGCTTTGGGCCAGTTGCAGTGATGAGGAGAAGATTCCAACCTCACTCAGGGTGGCTGAGAAGTCTTTGTCAATCTCCTTCAAAGCATAGCGGTTGGGATAGACGCACTGCTGAATCCCTCCACACAGAATTTGCTTTGCTTTGCCTGTGTTTGATGCATGGGAGACTGGGAAAAAGTTCAATTTTCAGGGTCAGATCCTCAGAATGAGTAAGACAGCGTAAGACCCTTGAGGCCAATGGTGTCACACTGATTTACACCAGATGAGGATCTGGCCCTTAGGATAGTTACAGCTGAAAATATTACTTTGAAAGTGTGCAGTTCACTGTAATGTTCCCCTTGAAGTCTTATCTGCTTATAAGAAAAACTGTACAAATATCTAGTTGGATTCAATTTACAACTATTCAATTTCCAGGCCAGTCACTAAAATAAAAATAATATAGCATTTGAAATAGGTCATCCAAGGGATAAAGAGAGCTAACTACGAGAACAGTACAAAGAAAGCCTTGCCCTGTACAGCTGCAGGGGAAGGACATAGGATTGTCACTGGAGATTATAACAAGCTCGTTATTTTTATTTTATTTTGTTTATTTGTAGTTTAGCAATGGACTACAGAGCCTGAGAAGAAACATCAGGGAAAGCTAGGAATCTGATTCCAGAGAGTCACTTAAAGAAAAGATTTTCTAATAACTTTTTGTATTAAAGGTCTTCCTTGACAAGTCTGAGAGAGAACTCAAGAACCCACCTTGTTTAAACCTGAAAACTGAACTGACATGTCCAGGGTTTAGAGGTTTGAGCCTGCTGGTTACAGTTTCAATTTATGGAAAGGAAGAACTGGTCTGGAGAAGTGAGAATGACCTGAATGTTAGCTCCAACTCAGCCCAAAATCTATGCAGAGTTACAAAGAGTTAACAGCTTTTTATTTTTTTGCCTTAAAAAAAATAAAAAATTCTTTTCACCCTTGCTCTTTCCGATTTCAGCCAAGACTGGAAGTGAAAATACTAAAATGCTGTGTGAAAAACTACTTCTGGCGAAGTGGCAAAATTTTCAGCCAGATTTCTAGACTAATGTGTGTACTAAAATGCTTTAAGACCATGAGATAAAAGCAAAATATAACTGTTAGTATCAGAACAAAATTCTCTGTACCTCCTGAGGACCCTGCAGATGAACCATTTGGGCTGTCTAGGGATGGACTCAGGGAGGACGCATACCATCTCCATAGTCCTCCCCATGATTCTGTGCTGCTGTTAAATGGAAAATGAGCGAGAGGAGGCCCAGAAACCAGAGTTACCTGTTCCTGTTCAAAGAAAACAAAGGCCCAAACTCAGCAAACCATCCCTTTTCAGTAAATCACTTCAGTCTGGTCTTAACTTTAAGCACATGTTCTAGACCGGGGTGGGCAAACTTTCTGGCCACATCGGGGTGCTAAACTGTATGGAGGGCTAGATAGGGAAGGCTGTGCCTTCCCAGACAGCCTGGCCCCCGCTCCCTCTCCCACTTCCCTCCTCCTGACTGCCCCTCTCAGAACCTCCGACCCATCCAACCCCCCTGCTCCTTGTCCCCTGACCGCCCCCTCCCAGGACCCTCTGAAACCACCCCCCCAGGACCCCACCCCCTATCCAACCTCCCCTGCTCCCTGTCCTCTGACAGCCGCCCGGGACCTCCTGCCCCTTATCCAACCCACACCACCACCACACCACCATGCTGCTCAGAGCAGCAGGAGCTTGCAGCCCCACGGCCCGGCAGGAGCCAGCTGCGCTGCCCACGCAGCGGACTAACTGTGGGGGGGAAGGGATGGGGACAGCAGGGGAGCGATCGGGAGGCCAGCATCCCAAGCCAGGAGCTCCAGGGCCAGGCAAGACAGTCCCACGGGCCACAGTTTGCCCACCTCTGTTCTGGATCCATTGACTTGAATTTAAATGCTGTGCTAACCTGGGGCCCTACAATATTTTATTTTTCTTTGATTTTCAGTTCAGACTAATCTTTTAAAACTATACAGTGTCACCAGGATCACTGATATACCTTGAAGAAAATAACTATTATTATTTGTCTATTGGTTCTTCACTCGGGATGGGTGGTAAAGTAAAACTGTTGAACCTGCTCACCACTCAGGATTCCAGGTTTTAAAATTAATTTGCTATTGTCAGGGATGAGACCAGATTAAATACCCCAGACTGACATCTGAAGAGTCAAGACATATTCCTGGTGTTGCATTTAACAATTTACTTTTCTTTAAAACTAGCTCATTATAATGCTCGGGTATTTCTTTTCACTCTTGTCTTCTCGCACATCAAACCAAAGCAAGTTACTATGGGACTGCAACCAAATAATTTATGTTTGCTTAAAGTAAATACTTTAAGCAACCACTGGATTGTTTTTTTGCTGCTCGTTGTGGACTCAGTTCATTTTCTCCTCTTCACTAGTATGGTCAAACGGATTGAAATGCAGGGGACCTGCTGATGCCCCAGGGCAGAGTACAAATAAAGTGCATAAACCAGGCAAATCATCCCATGTTAGCCTCAGGTCCTCTACCTTATCCCAGGGGATCAGCAAATGCGAGAATTAGCCACGCAGAAAGCCAACTGTTCGTTCCTCTAATGAAATGAGGCTGCATTCCTTCAGGGACAGAATGTTCACCATCACCAGAATCAGCAACATGAAGGGTCAGCAGGAGTGTTTGGTAGATAGGGAGACAAAGAAGTACAGTTATATGGCAACTGGGACTGCTGTGAGCACATGTTCTTCACAGTGAAGAAGTTTGAGAACAGGTCCCTGGTCACTTTGTGCATCTGGCCTGGATGGTGCATTCCAGGGAGAGGATGTTTGCACACCTTGAACACTCAGAAGTATGTGGGCACTGTGCTTACATTATGACAGACAACTTCATAATGGAACTTTGGACACTGAAATGGTCCCATCCACTCTAGCCCCCAGAGGCCAGTCCAGGACTGCACCCCACTATATATTCACCATTTAGAGTAATGCAAACAATTCCCTTTGACTTCCCCAATAGGTCTGCGAGGGACATGCTATGCTATGTTCCTATTGCGCTGATTTTCTGTGCACATATGAGTATTTAAGTATTATGCGGGGGGGGGGGAATCGTCAAGAAAAGCAAATTTCAAAGTCACAGGAGTCAGTATCACCACAAACTCAATTTTTAATTTACACATGTGGGTCTTTATACCAAAATTGCTTACAGGCTCATCCAATCTCGGGACATAATAGCTTGTGACTCATCTGACCAATCACAAAAGAGCAGAACAGCCTGAATTTTGAATGTGTGTGTTCAATATATAGAATGAAAAAATCTGAATAGCTCTTCACAGAATGGACTAGAATGGCAAAGCACTCTACGACATGCCAACCTACTCCCAGGATAGACACAGAAGCTAGATCAGCCACAGAGATTATTCACTCAGCAATGTCACCATTGATTTGGCCAGTCCAGTGTTGTATGTCCCAAATACTTGGGCTTCCACGAACTCCCTTGGGAGACGATTTAAGGTCTAACACATCATTCTGCTTTCCTGATCTTTTGCCCAACTTCACCTTTTCATATTTTCACCTGTCTGCCTAAATACTGCTTATCCTTTCACACACACTTTTCAAATTCTTGTAAAGACAGTTGTCAATACATGTCATGAGGGAGTTCACATAACTGTTGTCATATCTTTTATTAATTCCCTGCTAGGTCTGTCTGACCACAACTGCTCTGACAATGACTACAGTGGGCCTGGCTTGCTACTTGCTGACACCAGCCTATGAATGAGGAGCCACTCCTTTGATGCCAGTGGAGATACACCAGTGTATAACTGAGAAATTCTGGGCTTGTCTACACTGAGAAACTAGTTTGGATTAAGGTAGGTTGTGGATTTAAAGCAGAATACCTATTCCTGATTAACTCCCTGCACGGAAACTCTTATTCCAGAATAAGAGTGCCTTATTCCACATTATCTTAATTCACGGCCAAAGCGGATTAAACTAATTCAGAATAAGGCACTCTTATTCTAGAATAAGAGCATCCACTCAGGGAATTAATCAATCAGAAATAGCTCTTCTGGAATAACTCCCTGTGTAGACAAATCCTAATAGACTATTTATCTTGGAACATGATGGGTAGGGTTTGGGGTGCAATTAATTGATTGTGTGTACATGTACGTACGTACTGTGACAGAGTTCCTCCTCTCCCTTGGTGGATCCTGCACTTTCTGGCAGATTTGCTCACCTCAGATTTTCACAGCAGCCCACAGTTTGTCTACTTTGCTAGAGGCTCAAACCTGCCATTCACTCAGCTAACCTCATCACTGGCTAGCATGGGAGAAATGGAGAACAAACTGCAGTCTCTATTGTCCCACCTAGTGGGTCAGGGACAGGCCAGATCCCTTTCCAAATTAGATCTTCCCCTCTGGTATGTCTCACAGACCAGGTCAATTCCTCCTGTATCAAATAGAGAGTTGGGGGGAACCCAGACTCACCCTCTGCACCGGGTTCCAGGATAGCAGCCGTCTACAATGTCTCCTGTATCAGCAGCATGACAGCTACACCTCCCTGGGCTATTTCCCCATGTCCTTCCCCCAGCACCTTCTTTATCCTCACCACAGGATCTTCCTCCTGAAGCTTGATCATGCTTGTACTCATCAGACCACCACCACCAGTATACCTTCTCACTCCCTGCTCCTTGCACACCCTCCACTAACAGATGCCAGGTCCTTCTTAAAAGAGGTGTCCTGATTAGCCTGCCTGCCATAATTGATTCTAGTAAGTTCTTAATTGGCTCCAGGTGTCTTAATTAGCTTGCCTGTCTTAACTGATTCTAGCAGGTTCCTGATTGCTCTAGGGCAGTTCCTGCTCTAGTCTCTCTGGGAACAGAAAACTATTCATCCAGTGGCCAGTATTTTTGCCTTCTATCATGAGCAATGGACGCTGTCCGGGGTTATCTGCTCAGTGTCCCCTTCTGGTTCCTTAGTTTTGTCCCTTTTACCCTCATGCCTGTTCCCGTTATTGCCTTTGTTTTCCCCCGAACTTGTTTGGGTTCTGGGTTCAGTAGTTCCTCCCTAGGCTGGGGGAGGAGCTTTTAGAAGTGGGCAAGCTAGTGCCTGCCCACGTCCTGGTGCTCAAAAAGGACCAGACTCCTGCACCCAGTTGGTTTGGGTCTGTCACAGTACATACGTGTGTGTGTGCGCGCACACACGCTTCTAGGTGTTAGTCACACTGCTAAGTCAAGTCCTCTCCTCCACGCAATAACCTTTTTACCAGCTCTGCAAAGACTCACATATTCAGCAGGCTGGAAATAAGACAGGGCGAATTCGCCCTCTTTGATTCATCAGCAACTTTCACCTCCCACTTCCATCCTGAGCTAGTAACATGAGCAGAGCAAGTGCCTGTCTGGGGAAGATGCATTCTGAATCCTTACTGCCCACATTCCTCTCCACAGGTAGATGCCCTGACATCAGTGCTGTCTTTATTCAACTTTATAAAAAATCTGTGCTTTAGAGTGACACACAGAGGCATTTACAGTAAAAGGGGAAGAAGCAGAAGAAGAATAAACATACACATTCCAAAAGCTAAGTGCAAAAAGAATTAAGCTAGTAGAAACTACAGCTGGAGACCTTGATTCACACTGAGTAGCTGGAGTCCTTGTCCTAATTGTGTTGATGGAGGCTTCCAATTGTGTTGATGTTCTTCAGATAGCTATTGACCACTGGTGCATTTCTAGATCTATTTGAAAGTCTCAGTACGGTTTCAAAACAACCCTCCCAAAAGAAGTTGCTAGAATTGCAGAGCAGCCTCATAGGCAGTTGCAAACATGGCAGCTCCTGTCCACTGGGTATAATTTTTAACAACCCAAACAAGAACCAGAATAAAGCAGAGAGAATGTCAGCCCTTTGTATGAAAGGCTTTTGAAAAAGCCAAACTGATTCCAATTTGCTGGAGGTATTAAAACAGCATGTGTCACAGCCGTGGGGAAGGGAGAGGCTAAAAGTTGGCTACAAATGTGTCAGATAATGGAGCTGCTGTTACAGGGCCCCGAGAGCCCTGGCTGTTGCCCCATTTGCACACTCGCAGCTGCAGGTTTCTAGAATGCAGACACTCACTCACCAGTGCAGGCCACATCTGGTTCCGTCTGAGGAAATTGTTACTTATATTAGCAGTCCTGCCGCAGTTCAGCTGATTTGCAAAAATCAAGTCACAACATCAGCAGCTTCTATAAGAAGCACCAAGAGGAAAACTGACCTCCTGGAGTACAGGGGTGGGAGGATCTCCCTCCTCCCCCCCCCCCCGCCCCACCACACACTGCTTGGATGCAAGAGCCAGATCAGATCACTACAGACCAGAGGAAACACACAGAGGTGCTTCCACACACAGCCAACACCCTGTGCCCTGCTTCAGGAAGAGCGTCAGCAGTGCCAGGCCTGGGCATCACAAGGAGCAGAGCTCAGCCCCTGGTTGGTGTTGAGCTGTCTGAGATATTGCTCTAGGCTTTGCAGGACCTAATGGGCGGGGGTGTCCCATGCAGCTCCCTCTCTATCATAGTCTGAGTCCCCTGACTCCATGGCATCTTTCCCACTGCTTGCCTGTGACTGCCCCCTCATGCTGCGGAGATCCCTCTCCCTGGACAGTAGTCACTGGCTTCTGGGAAGCTGGGATGTGCAGCTGAAGAGAATTCAGTCCCCTCTACAGCCTGTCAGTGCCAGCCAGGGAAACATCCCATCCCACCATAGCAGGAAAGGGATGAAATGTGCTTGGAACCCTGAGCAGTAAGGGTCAGGATTTCTCCTTACAAAGCAGGGGAAAAGCTCATATCCAGCCTTTCATCTTGAAAGCCTGTTGTGTTGGAGAGGGATGGTGGCCATGTCACAGGGGCTACATAGGACCCCAATGTCTGGTGGCAAGAGGCCCTTCTACCTTAATTTTAGTTAATGATGCAGAGAAACCTGCAGCGCCTATGACAGAAGGCCTTCCCTCCTCTCCAAGGAGAGGCTGTGTCTGTGAAGATGCAATTCCCTCCCAAGTCCTCCCCAGGTGCACATTTGCCCAACAAGCTGCAACTGGCAGCCACTCCCCGTCCAGACTGGCTGTAAAACTCATCCTTTGAGATTGATCATTTAATCAGATTTACAACAGAGCTGGAGTCTGGGTCTGCACCAGTTCCCCATGGCAACTAGCTTGGGAACAGGACTGAGCGAATGCACAGCACACAAAGAGAACTTGTAGCGATCAAGTGGTGGCGGGAGCTTTTGAGGCAATACAACAGCAGCAAAAGGTGACGCATGCCCAGAGAGCAGTAGAGAGCCATGACAGCACAGGATAATTGAATGTTACCATCTCTTCCCAGGCCTGGCCTTTATCAGAAGCTTCTTCCTCTTCTTTAGATCCGTGTTTCCCAAACTTGGGACGCCCCTTGTTCAGGGAAAGCCCCTAGCGGGCCAGGCCGGTTTGTTTACCTGCCGCGTCCGCAGGTTTGGCCATTAACAAGTGGTGTCCCAAGATTGGGAAACACTGCTTTAGATGTTTCAGAGTAGCAGCCGTGTTAGTCTGTATTCGCAAAAAGAAAAGGAGTACTTGTGGCACCTTAGAGACTAACAAATTTATTAGAGCATAAGCTTTCGTGAGCTACAGCTCACTTCATCGGATGCATTTGGTGGAAAAAACAGAGGAGAGATTTATATACACACACACAGAGAACATGAAACAATGGGTTTATCATACACACTGTAAGGAGAGTGATCACTTAAGATAAGCCATCACCCACAGCAGGGGGGGGAAAGGAGGAAAACCTTCCATGGTGACAAGCAGGTAGGCTAATTCCAGCAGTTAACAAGAATATCAGAGGAACAGTGGGGGGTGGGGTGGGGGGGAGAAATACCATGGGGAAATAGTTTTACTTTGTGTAATGACTCATCCATTCCCAGTCTCTATTCAAGCCTAAATTAATTGTATCCAGTTTGCAAATTAATTCCAATTCAGCAGTCTCTCGTTGGAGTCTGTTTTTGAAGCTTTTTTGTTGAAGTATAGCCACTCTTAGGTCTGTGATCGAGTGACCAGAGAGATTGAAGTGTTCTCCAACTGGTTTTTGAATGTTATAATTCTTGACGTCTGATTTGTGTCCATTCATTCTTTTACGTAGAGACTGTCCAGTTTGGCCAATGTACATGGCAGAGGGGCATTGCTGGCACATGATGGCATATATCACATTGGTAGATGCGCAGGTGAACGAGCCTCTGATAGTGTGGCTGATGTGATTAGGCCCTATGATGGTATCCCCTGAATAGATATGTGGACAGAGTTGGCAACGGGCTTTGTTGCAAGGATAGGTTCCTGGGTTAGTGGTTCTGTTGTGTGGTGTGTGGTTGCTGGTGAGTATTTGCTTGCAAATACTTTGCAGAGGGGGGAGGTAAAAATTTCAAGGAAATTTTCCAGTTTTTTGAGGAAAACTGAAATAAACCTACGTTATTTTCAGTTTTCAATGAAAATAAATTTTTTTGAACAAAACAGAAAGGCCATTATTTGACAGAACCAGTTCTACAGCTGGACAAGTGTTAAAAACCTGCTTCCATGAATATTCGTATGGAAATGCATTTGCTGAGGCTGCGTTCACACCCCTTTTGCATTGGCCTTTATTGATTATTCCAGCATTTGCATTTACTAGCAACAATGGTAACAAATCAGCAAGCCCTAAGCCACCCTGGGAGAATATTTACAACTCATAAAGGCCACTATTTGCACCTGATTCCAAGAGTTATGTTTGTCCAGTCAGGGAAGAAGAACACTATCACATGCCCTATTTGTCAAGCCAAACTAGCCTGAACTTTGAATCTAAATATTCCCAGTGCACTGCCCACAAACAACCTACGTGCTGAGAACTCTTCATTACTGTCTGAATCACTCCAAATATCAAATTAATTAACCGTGATCTGATTGAGAACAGAGAAAGAGGCAAGGTTTGTTGAATAAACAATGTATGCCCATTAATCTCCAAGCTTTAACCTTAAAGAACACTGGCATTTTGAAACCAGGAATGTGATTTTTAATCTGACTGTGTCCCTTTAAGCATATGCAAAGTAAGTGACAGCTTGGGGCCTTCCACCCACATACCCTCCACAGCTCACAGCAGAGCTAGGGAAGCTAAACAAGGCCCAGCTCCTCCCCTCAGGTTCCAGCAGTAGGACCAGATGAAAAACACCTCCCTGTCCAATCCCCCTGTACAGAGACTTGGGGCCCCACAGACCACAGGGACTCTGCATTCAATTAAGGGCAGTAGTATGTTGTATGAATCAAGGTTACAGAACAGTTCACCATGAAGGTATTTACCCTACACCCCAGCATGTATGGGTTTATCATTCTAGATTGGGATGTTTCAACTATTCTGACAGGCAAAAAAGATGTCCAGATAAGAAGGGTGCAAAAATTGGTAACTAAAAAGCTTATCTCCTTAGAATGCAGTAGGACTTAGCTCCTTGCACAGTAAAAGTATTGCTAAATTGCAGGGTGGGAGAGGAGCAGCACAGAGAGCAGGAGACAGGGAGGCAGTGTACAGTGGTGGTGGTGGAACCGGAGGCTGGTGAAAGAAAGCCAAGCTCTCAGAACTCAACCCTGAGCTGGAGGGGCCACCTCTAGGAGCCGGAGAGGAGTTCAGCCTCCATCAGCTGTCAGTCTTTTACCTCTGCTGAGTAGCTCACAAAGGGCTGGGGATTATCCATTGCAATGGCTGGATTTTGTGGTGTAGGAAGCACCCGGATCCCTGTGAACATTGAGAGAAGCCACTGAAAAGCCTTCCCAGGGCAACAGCTTTTGCTCTCTACTTCCCTTCACAGACTTGATCCAGGGGGAGTCTCAATTCATTCCTGCCACTTTTCCTCTTTGTGAAAATGAGGACATTCTGCCTTAGGGCAAAGCTGTGAATTCACCAGAGGCAGAAATCTAGCAACTCTGCTTTGCCACCTGATGGCAGAAGTCTCTGAGGCCTGAAAAAAACCCCAAAAAATCCTGACTGGATTGTGATTTTTCTTGATTGGCATTTTTGGTGACACCTTTCTGGTGCCAGATTTCAGAGTAGCAGCCGTGTTAGTCTGTATTCGCAAAAAGAAAAGGAGTACTTGTGGCACCTTAGAGACTAACAAATTTATTAGAGCATAAGCTTTCGTGAGCTACAGCTCACTTCATTGGATGCATTTGGTGGAAAAAACAGAGGAGAGATTTATATACACACACAGAGAACATGAAACAATGGGTTTATCATACACACTGTAAGGAGAGTGATCACTTAAGATAAGCCATCACCAGCAGCAGGGGGGGGAAAGGAGGAAAACCTTTCATGGTGACAAGCAAGGTAGGCTAATTCCAGCAGTTAACAAGAATATCAGAGGAACAGTGGGGAGTGGGGTGGGGGGGAGAAATACCATGGGGAAATAGTTTTACTTTGTGTAATGACTCATCCATTCCCAGTCTCTATTCAAGCCTAAGTTAATTGTATCCAGTTTGCAAATTAATTCCAATTCAGCAGTCTCTCGTTGGAATCTGTTTTTGAAGCTTTTTTGTTGAAGGATAGCCACTCTTAGGTCTGTAATCGAGTGACCAGAGAGATTGAAGTGTTCTCCAACTGGTTTTTGAATGTTATAATTCTTGAAGTCTGATTTGTGTCCATTCATTCTTTTACGTAGAGACTGTCCAGTTTGGCCAATGTACATGGCAGAGGGGCATTGCTGGCACATGATGGCATATATCACATTGGTAGATGCGCAGGTGAAGGAGCCTCTGATAGTGTGGCTGATGTGATTAGGCCCTATGATGGTGTCCCCTGAATAGATATGTGGACAGAGTTGGCAACGGGCTTTGTTGCGAGGATAGGTTCCTGGGTTAGTGGTTCTGTTGTGTGGTGTGTGGTTGCTGGTGAGTATTTGCTTCAGATTGGGGGGCTGTCTGTAAGCAAGGACTGGTCTGTCTCCCAAGATCTGTGAGAGTGATGGGTCGTCCTTCAGGATAGGTTGTAGATCCTTGATGATGCGTTGGAGAGGTTTTAGTTGGGGGCTGAAGGCGATGGCTAGTGGCGTTCTGTTATTTTCTTTGTTGGGCCTGTCCTGTAGTAGATGACTTCTGGGTACTCTTCTGGCTCTGTCAATCTGTTTCTTCACTTCAGCAGGTGGGTATTGTAGTTGTAGGAATGCATGATAGAGATCTTGTAGGTGTTTGTCTCTGTCTGAGGGGTTGGAGCAAATGCGGTTATATCGTAGAGCTTGGCTGTAGACAATGGATCGAGTGGTATGATCTGGATGAAAGCTAGAGGCATGTAGGTAGGAATAGCGGTCAGTAGGTTTCCGATATAGGGTGGTGTTTATGTGACCATCGCTTATTAGCACCGTAGTGTCCAGGAAGTGGATCTCTTGTGTGGACTGGTCCAGGCTGAGGTTGATGGTGGGATGGAAATTGTTGAAATCATGGTGGAATTCCTCAAGGGCTTCTTTTCCATGGGTCCAGATGATGAAGATGTCATCAATGTAGCGCAAGTAGAGTAGGGGCATTAGGGGACGAGAGCTGAGGAAGCGTTATTCTAAGTCAGCCATAAAAATGTTGGCATACTGTGGGGCCATGCGGGTACCCATCGCAGTGCCGCTGATTTGAAGGTATACATTGTCCCCAAATGTGAAATAGTTATGGGTGAGGACAAAGTCACAAAGTTCAGCCACTAGGTTTGCCGTGACAGTATCGGGGATACTGTTCCTGACGGCTTGTAGTCCATCTTTGTGTGGAATGTTGGTGTAGAGGCTTCTACATGCATAGTGGCTAGGATGGTGTTTTTAGGAAGATCACCAATGGACTGTAGTTTCCTCAGGAAGTCAGTGGTGTCTCGAAGATAGCTGGGAGTGCTGGTAACGAAGGGCCTGAAGAGGGAGTCTACATAGCGAGACAATCCTGCTGTCAGGGTGCCAATGCCTGAGATGATGGGGCGTCCAGGATTTCCAGGTTTATGGATCTTGGGTAGCAGATAGAATACCCCAGGTCGGGGTTCTAGGGGTGTGTCTCTGCGGATTTGTTCTTGTACTTTTTCAGGGAGTTTCTTGAGCAAATGCTGTAGTTTCTTTTGGTAACTCTCAGTGGGATCAGAGCGTAATGGCTTGTAGAAAGTGGTGTTGGAGAGCTGCCTAGTAGCCTCTTGTTCATACTCCGACCTATTCATGATGACGACAGCACCTCCTTTGTCAGCCTTTTTGATTATGATGTCAGAGTTGTTTCTGAGGCTGTGGATGGCACTGCGTTCTGCACGGCTGAGGTTATGGGGCAAGTGATGCTGCTTTTCCACAGTTTCAGCTCGTGCACGTCGGCGGAAGCACTCTGTATAGAAATCCAGGCTGCTGTTTCGACCTTCAGGAGGAGTCCACCCAGAATCCTTCTTTTTGTAGTGTTGGCAGGAAGGTCTCTGTGGGTTAATATGTTGGTCAGAGGTGTGTTGGAAATATTCCTTGAGTCTGAGACGTCGAAAATAGGATTCTAGGTCACCACAGAACTGTATCATGTTCGTGGGGGTGGAGGGGCAAAAGGAGAGGCCCCGAGATAGGACAGATTCTTCTGCTGGGCTAAGAGTATAGTTGGATAGATTAACAATATTGCTCGGTGGGTTACGGGAACCATTGGTGTGGCCCCTTGTGGCATATAGTAGTTTAGATAGCTTAGTGTCCTTTTTCTTTTGTAGAGAAGCAAAGTGTGTGTTGTAAATGGCTTGTCTAGTTTTTGTAAAGTCCAGCCACGAGGAAGTTTGTGTGGAAGGTTGGTTCTTTATGAGAGTATCCAGTTTTGAGAGCTCATTCTTAATCTTTCCCTGTTTGCTGTAGAGGATGTTGATCAGGTGGTTCCGCAGTTTCTTTGAGAGCGTGTGGCACAAGCTGTCAGCATAGTGTGTGTGGTATGTAGATTGTAATGGATTTTTTACCTTCAGTCCTTTCAGTATGATGTCCATCTGTTTGCATTTGGAGAGGAAGATGATGTCTGTCTGTATCTGTGCAAGTTTTTTCATGAAGTTGACAGATTTCCACTCTATACGGCTAAATTCAGTGCCTTGCATAATGACAGGTTTCAGAGTAGCAGCCGTGTTAGTCTGTATTCGCAAAAAGAAAAGGAGGACTTGTGGCACCTTAGAGACTAACAAATTTATTAGAGCATAAGCTTTCGTGAGCTACAGCTCACTTCATCGGATGCATTCTGGTGCATGTAGTGGTATTCAAAACTTTACACATGTAGCTCCTGTTATAGAAATGTGTTGTTCTGACATCAATCTAATTTTCATTTCTTGTGTGAACAGCTGTATCCAGTCCCAAGAACCTGAGCCTTTCCCCTAGTCCCCTCATCCTGGAAATATGCCATGGCCACCAGGGTTATTACAGTGTGCCATAACAGGATGTGACATCTTATATATCTGCCTCAGTTGTTCAGGCACCATGGTGATGGGCATGAGAGAGATGCATTTCCATTTTTAACCAAGAGTCTAAAGCATGTTTCATACAACATTTGTGGCTAATTACTTCGGTATTTCATTAAAGACTGTGAGGCGCTCAGATGCTACAGTAACGGGGTCGTATAAGTATCTTAGATGGATACTGTAGTCTTTGAGATGTTTATCTAGTTTCAGTTATTTCTGTAACTTGTTTCAAACAGTGGATGGAGCCCCTCTCTTTTTCCTTCCTCCAATGCCAGTGCCTTTCCAGAAAGAAGGCTCACTTTATTGATAACATTATTGGCCCTTGGTTGTAACACTTTGTGCTATGTTAAATTACAGTGAAATGCTTCTGCGCCATGACTCCAAAGCCCATCTCACAAATATTAGGAAATTTTCCCATCCTCTCAGTGCCCTTTTCTATTACACAGAGCTAGATCTGAGCCACTCTATATACTTCAAGTATAACCCGAACAAAGGGGTATTTGTTTCTGGCTCTGCACATATGCTGTATGTCCTCATAACTTCCACTGCACCCTGCAAAGTAGGCGGGGAACAGCATGAAAGTGGAAATTGTCTAATGCTGCCTTATCAGCCATATGCTTTAAAGACTAGTCTAAAAGAAAATGACATTTCTTTCCTGGAAAAATTCTATTCTCTCCTGGCTTCAAAGGCAGCAGGATCACAGATTTTTAAGAGTGCCGAGAAAGCAGCTATTATACCAAAAAAAATCTTGGCACGGACTGATTTGTGGCTGCCATGTTTCTTCCACAGCCATGACTGCCAAGGAGGCTCAACGTATATCTAAGATGGGCTGCTTCTGATTTTCTCTTTGTTGATATTCTCTTTGCTTCCATTCTAGGACTCTAGAGGCAGATCTAGTCTCACCGAGGTCCTTGTTTTCCAGGGATAAGAATAAGATCTATTAAAACCATCCTGCATTTGATAGTATGTTTGCAAGAAAATAGGCAAGGTACACACATTTGACTCATTAATATCTATCTCATTTGCAGCTACCCCATCTGCTATTTGCATGTGAAAAAGGAAAGCTCAGCACAGGGACTCAGACAAAGGCCTCTAGATCCTGCCTTTACTGAAAAGTCCATGTTCCAGCCCCAGGTTTAGTTCTGCTGCCTGTTACACCGATAGTTACCTAGGAAGCAGAGTGGGTTCCTTTGTGAAGGTTCCAGTCAGGGTACCTGTAATTTGACCCAACCCTCAAGCAGAATCCTTCCTGCCAATTTGTATAGCTATTGATAGAGAAAAAACACAATGGTTTACAGAGCACAGGTGATTCCAGACAATAATGTAGTAGAGACTGAGCAAATACACTTCAGTGTAAGACTGACAACAAAGAATGGAGGGTGGCTCGTGACCCATCTAACTCCCTGGAGGATGGTAATAGAACTACTGTCTTAGGTTATCCAGCACGGACAGACAGATGGACACACCTTGCACACAATGCTGGAGTCAATGGGGGAGAACATCTGCCACTTACATAAGGCCTGTGGTACCAGATAGACGTCCTCCTTCTTTGGGACTGACTAACTTACAGTCTGCAATGCTGACTCCAGGACTGTAGAGCAATGGATAGGCCACTGCACTTAGGCAGATCTAGTGTTAACCTGGTTGCCGTTTCCAAGGGATCACTCACTGCATCAGATCTCAGAGCATCGAGTGGAGTCTGTGCTGATCCAGATGAGTCGAACAGTCTCTTCTGCTCACCTGGCTCAGACTCAGACCATTCTCCCCACCATTGGCTTAATAATTAAGAAGTTGTTCTTGCCAGGTTAAAGACAAACTTTTTTCCAGCACAGCCAGCTCCACTCACTTCTAATTGCACTCTAGATAAAAGGTTAAGAGGAGAAAAGATCTCATTATCTGGGTGAGTTGAAGAGAATCCCCCTACCAGCAGGGCCAGTGCAGCTGTTCATGCCTCCACGGATAGGGTTCCTACCTTTGACATCTCCTCAAATCCTGATCCCTACCCTGGAGAATTAATTATCTGCTCGTTGTGTTCAGGCAGAAAATGGAAGATCTGATGTATTTGTATTAAGGCAGAAATTCTGAGAAGGGTGAATTAGGTCTATCTCAGTGTTTAAATTCAATTGCAACTTAGCATGGAATAGCTCTGATCTGCATGTGATCTATACGATATAGTTTGTACACACACACACACACACGCACATACACACACTTGACACAGTTCAGGGCAACTGCACCTGTATTCCCCTTCCATGGTCCAGCCAGAGCACCCATTTAGGCTTCCAGTTCCTCACTCCCTTCTGACTGAGAGATCTCCAGGCTGCACAGTTCCCTGCCTACACTGCAAATTCCCCAGCAAGTCAGCCCTGCTTTGCTTTTCTCCTCAGAGGCTATAAATGGCATAATTGCCTACAGTTACCACACAGCTCTTTCTAAGCAAGCACATTTATTCTTAAGGTGAAAGCGTTACAGAGAAAACAAGAGAAAAAAAATAAAAGAACCTGAACGCATGCTACTAAGCTTACCAGAGATCACCCCAACTCCAACAAGGCTCTGGCAGGTGATCATCCTTCCAACCCTTCTCTAAGGAATGGGGCCCTCCCCTTGGACTGACATTCCTGTCTCTTTGCTGGATCAGAAAGGTGACCCTGAGTCATTTTAAACTCAGGCAGTTTATCCCAAAGTCCTTTCTTTGACTTTGGCCTCTGGAGAATCCAGTTTGGGCTAGCAAAGGCAAGCCTCCCCAGCAGGTGCTGGTTGCCTCTCTGGAGAGGATACAACTGAATGCATTTGTCTAATCACCCCCTCACTGTTCTGAGTCCCTGGACGGTCTGTAGTTACCCTCTCCCATAGAATTACAGACAGGCCCTGGCCCACAATGATACATCAACTGAACACAGTAAGATCTCCCAACGACATTACAGGACATTGCTATGTCTGTCACAGTTGCCTTGAAACCGAGAAGAGGTCCATTTCAAGGGGCTAAGCCTGATCAGAGAAATCCTGTTGATTTGGCCAGGTCTGCAGGATGAAGAGCTGTAGGAGCTTGACATTGCTCTTAGTTCCATGGGCAACACAGAATGCTACACATGAGATGCCAGCTGCTGCAAGGCAGCCATGAAGATGCTGGTTTCAGGGCGCCCGGCAATAAGCGTCCATGTATTGGAGGCAGCTGTGGCTCTGCCGAGTGAAGCCCTGCCCCACACAGAGAAAGGAGAAAATAAAGCCCAACTAAAACAAATTCACCCTCAACTCAGCCACCTGTGCCAGTCGAAGCTGAGAATGTGACAGAGCAGCTCTTCCAGATGAAGGAGCCCTGTGAGGCAGCTGCTCTGCCAGCCCAGGTTTGAGTCACGCAGAACTCAGTAAATGGGAGCTGAATAAAGAAAATAGAGAGACCTCAGAACACCCCTCAGGAGAAGGCTCTCAGCCAAGTGGAAGGATGAAAAGTACAGAACTGGGGGCCAGGCTGTCAACCTTGTTCTCGCACAGATGAGCAGTTACTCACACAAATAACTTCAGTGAGCTACCTTGTGCGAGTGACTGCTCACTATTACTAGCACCAGTAAGGGAGATCACAGGCTGGCTGTTAACTGGATTAATAAGAGAGATAATTGTATTTCGTTCTTATTGTTATTTTGTGTGTGTTTTCTTTTTAAAAAAGAAAGTATACTTTTTAAAAGTGAGAGTTAATTACTATCCTAGGACTCAGTAGCTGTATAGTGGCACGCACACACACACCTCCTTAAGTAAATATTCCAAAAATGTCCTGTTCCTGCCTTGCATAAAAACCTGTAATAGATTAAGAAAAGGAGTACTTGTGGCACCTTAGAGACTAACACATTTATTTGAGCATAAGCTTTCGTGAGCTACAGCTCACTTCATCGGATGCATCTGCTGTAGCTCACGAAAGCTTATGCTCAAATACATTTGTTAGTCTCTAAGGTGCCACAAGTACTCCTTTTCTTTTTGCAGATACAGACTAACACGGCTGCTACTCTGAAACCTGTAATGGATTAGTCAGGGACTCGGTTTCTGTTCTTCCAAAATCCCAGTCCCAAGCCAAGCTGGTTAGAAAACAAAAACCTTCCCCTCCCCCAATGGAAAAACGTGAAATCGCTTTTTTTTTATTTATTCAGAGAATATTCTTGGACAAAATTTCCTGGTGTCTCTAATCTCAAATAGGGTGGAGATTTTCTAGAGCATGAGAGGGACTGTCATATGGGCAGACTTTTTTGGTCAAAGAAATGCAAGGCCCATTATAGGAAGACGTAGTTTGGGGTAATTTGCATGAGAGAGATAAGCTCTCTGATACCATACCCACACAATTCAGAACACATGCTCATCTTCTCCAGTTAGGAATAATTCTTGACTTGGCTAAGAGATTCTGGAACAAATTCTCTGTGTGAAGCACAGTGAATTCGTGGCAGGAATCCCCTCCCAATCTCCTACTAGCGCCAATCAAAATTTTGAAGCAATTTCCCCCCTCTGTTAACGATTTAAAGCCTTGACAGATTACCTAACTTAAAAAAGAATTTTCAACTGTACTTATAAAATATTTCATGGAAACACTTCTTAAATACATTACCACCTTCACTCCCCAGCCATCACAGTGCCATTTGAAAGGATATGGCAGAGAAATGTCTCTCTCTCATTTAAACTCGCATCTCTTGAAATTTCTGCTCCTCCAAGCTGATATTTATATTCTGTATCCACTTAAAAGGTGGGGGAAATAGGCAGATTTGGTATCAGATTTTGTTGTTTAAAAACTTGTGGAAATAAATACTTTGATCTAATTACATGTAAATTATGTGTCACTGCTAAAATATGGAACTGCATGTAAATCTCATATACAAAAGAAGCCATCACCATATCCATGTAGAATGAAAAGAAATGTGGATTTTTAAAACCAGGGCGTTCAACTTTATTTGCATTACAGCTTTAGTTTATATTCATAAACAAAAAATGCACTCACAGCAAAATAACTCTAAAGAAACTGGACTAAATCCCTGATTCAGCAAAACACATGCTTAATCTTAAGCAGGCATTTAAGTCTATTCAGCAAAGCACTTAGGCATGTGCTTAAGTCCCACTGAAGAAAAGTGAAGTTACATGCTCTTAAAGGAAGCATAAAGGAAGCCTTGCAGAATTGGGGCCTAAATTTGGTGTCTCTGGTCTAATAAGACACTGACGCTCATCTAAATAATCCAGCCTTACTGGGCCAATAAAACTGGTCTAGGAATCTCATTAGATTTCCAGTATTTTCTGCTTCCAGTCAGGACCAAACCAGGAAGGATAGATGTATTAAAATGAAGCACAATCCATTTGTAAAATGTTAGATGAATGTTTGCAAACATAAAAAATCCTCCACAACACAAGGTTGGGGTTTGTGGTTCAGCTAAAAAGTTGGGCAAGGGATTGGAGCAGTTCTTAATTTTACCTGAATCATTTTGTCCAGCCCTAGACCAAGCCCTGTAAATTCAAGAAATCCATTACATGTATTATCCTCTGCAAGCCAAGGTAGCAGAGCTCCTGGAGAGCATCACTGTTCTTTAGAGAAGATGGGATCATCTCAGCAGCAGGAGGTGCAATAGCACAAACCACTGAGGATCTCCAGGGTACTTGGAGAGAGGTGGGCTGACATTTTTCTCTCTCTGAAATGGTGCTTAGTTTGCGGAGAGATCCAAATCATACCTTCCTCTCCTGCTGGTGGGGCTGGCAGCCTAGCACACAGCACCTCATGGGATCCAATGCTTGTTCCATCCTCCCTGCTCTGTGGGGGTGTGGAGGAAACTCCCATTAACAGCAGTGAGTTATATGTGGAAACGTCCTCAGTCCCTGTGCAAACAGAGAAGGGGTCTATCTGGGCAACTGAAATGGCTGTGACAACCGCAGGCCACTGAAGTGGATCTCCGCCCCTTCGGAGCAGTGGTGAATGCATCATGTTTGCTTTGCAGGAGGCAGTTTTAAGTACTGGTTTCTGGTACTAAGGTGGCTGGGGCTACTTTGTATAGAGAGTATTGACCTAAGGCTTAGAGAATCTACAGTGTCATGTCAGAACACTTACAGCTTTCTCAGCTCACTGATCAGTGACAGCTGTTACAGGCCATCCAGCAATGAATCCATGGCTCTGTGTGCGTGTGTGCATGCGTGTCCGTGTGTCCATCTGTCCCTAGCCTGTAATAATCCAAAAAGATTGTATCCTGGGAAAAGTCATTACTAATAATTCACAGCATGGAATAAAGAACAATATTTCTGGATGCAGGAAAAATGAGGATGGTAAAAGCTGACTATAATAAAAATAGTAGGGGAATCGTTTTCAAAACACTATTAACCGGAGAAAGCCAGTTCTTCAGTTCTTTCCTTCCAACAACAACATCTGTTCTCAAAGCAGAGTGAAAACGAGAGCTTTGAAAAGAATTTAATCTCAACTCAATGGCCACATCACAAAACCCGTAAGTGCAAGTACCTGAGTCTAAGGCTTGAAGAGACATCCAAACCAACTCATCTTTTCTCCCTCGAGGTGGTTCCAGTAGGATATGGGGAGAGCCCCACACCTAAACCATTCTTTTTAGGTGACAAATACGAGGAACTGTCCTGGACTGGTGTGTCAGTTTAGGGGGGTTTGGAACAAACTGATAAATTAAACCATAAGAAGTCACCAGTACCAGAAGCTATTCACCCAATGGTTCTGAAGGACCTCAAATATGAAACTGCACAACTACTATCTGTGGAAATGTAACCTGTCACTTAAATCAGTCTCTGTACCAGATGACTAGAGAGTAACAAATGTAAAAAGGCTCCAGATGCAATCCTGGCAATTACGGGCCAGAAGTCTAACTTCGGTACCAGGCAAATTTGCTGAAACAATAGCAAGAACACAAAATTATCAGACATGATCTGTTGGGGAAAAGTCAATATGGCTTTTGTAAAGGGAAATCATGCCTCACTAATCTATTAGAATTCTTAGAGGATGTCAATAAGCATCTGGGTAAGGGTGATCCAATGCATATAGTGTACTTAGACTTTCAGAAAGCCTTTGACAAGATCTTTCACCAAAGATTGTTAAGCAAACTAAATAGTCATGGGACAAGAGGGAAGGGCTTCTCATGGATCAGTAGCTGGTTCAAAGACAAGAAACAAAGGATAGAAATAAAATGGTGAGTTTTCACAATGGAGAGAGGAAAATAGTGGGGTCCCCCAAGGCTCTGTAGTGGGACCTGTGCTGTTGAACATATTCATAAAAGATCTGGAAAAAAGGGGTGAACAGCGAGGTGGCAAAATTGCATACGATACAAAATTACTCAAGACAGTTAAGTCCAATGCTGACTGCGAAGACTTACAAAGGGATCTCACGAAACAGGGTGACTGAGCAACAATATGGCAGATGAAATTCAATGTTGATAAGTGCAAAATAATGCACACTGGAAAAAATAATCCTGACTATACATACAAAATGATGGAGCCTAAAATTAGCTATTACCCACTCAAAGAGATCTTGGAGTCATCGTGCACAGTTCTCTGAAAACATCTGTTCAATGTGAAGTGGCAGTCAAAAAAGCGAACAGAATGTTAGGAACCATTAGGAAAGAGATAGATAATAAAGACAGAAAATATAATGCCACTATATAAATCCATGTTATGCCACACTTTATACTGTGTGCAGTTCTGGTCACCCCATCTCTGAAAAGATATATTAGGGTTGGAAAAGGTGCAGAGAAAGGCAACAAAAATTATTAGGGGTCTGGAACAGCTTCCCTACGAGGAGAGATTGAAAAGCCTGCAATTGTTCAGGTTTGCAGAGAGACAATAAATGCGGGATATGCTAGAGGTCTATAAAATCACAGATGGTCTGGAGAAAAAGTGTTATTTATCCCTTCACATAACACAAGAACTCGAGGTCACTCAATGACATTAACAAGCAGCAGGTTTAAAACTAAACAAAAGGAAGTACTTCTTCACAGAAACAAAGTCAACCTGAGAAACCTGTAGCTATGGGATGCTGTGAAGGTCAAAGTGTAACTGTGTTCAGAAAGAACAAGAAGTTCCTGGAGAACAGGTCCAACAATGGCTAGTAGCCAAGATGGTCAGGGATGCAACCGCATGCTCCAGATATCCCTAAACCTCAAACTGCCAGAACCTGGAACTGGCAGACAAAAAAGATGGGTCACTCAAAATGGCTTAAGATCTGATATCAGGAACTGTGACATTCAAAAACCGGTAGGAGAACACGCCAACCTCTCTGGCCACTCAGGTAAAAGACTTAAAGGTGGCAATTTTGCAACAGAAAAGCTTCAAAAACAGACTCCAAGGAGAAACTGCTGAGCTTGAATTCATATGCAAACTAGATACCATTAACTTGGGTTTGAATAGAGACTGGGAGTGGGTAGTCATTTCACATATTGAATCTATTTCCCCATGTTAAGTATCCTCACAACTTCTTGTCAACTGTCTAAATGGGCCATCTTGATTATCACTACAAAAGTTTTTTTTTCTCCTGCTGATAATAGCTCATCTTAATTAATTAGCCTCTTACAGTTTGTATGGCAACTTCCACCTTCTCTGTATGTATATATATCTTCTTACTATATGTTCCATTCTATGCATCCGATGAAGTGGGCTGTAGCCCACGAAAGCTTATGCTCTAATAAATTTGTTAATCTCTAAGGTGCCACAAGTACTCCTGTTCTTTTTGCAGATACAGACTAACACGGCTGCTACTCTGAAACCTGTCAAAATTGCTCTGTCCTGTTCAGTCTCTCTGAAGCATGACACTGGCCACTGTCGGAGACAAGATACTGGGCTAGACGGACCTTTGGTCTGAACCAGTTCTTGTGTTCTTATGTCGGAAATTATTCCCACTGGTGAGCGGGAGTGTGTGGGGAGGGACCTTATGGTGCTACCACCTGGACTAATCCTGTCCTTAAGATAAATGGAACTGGCCATTTAGGTTGTAAGCTCTTCAGGACAAAGACGGTCTATGACCCCGGATTTGTGCCATGCCTACCACCCTGGGGCCCTATTCTCAGCTGGTCCCTAGGCACTACCGTGATAAACACAATTAATAATAATAATTATTATTATTATTCTCCAACACAGAAATCCACTTTTTTGAAACAAAGAAGAGGAAGAGACAGACAGATTAATATTGTGGATAATAGTCTATCCCTTCTGCAAAACTGTGATTCTAGCAGGAAGAAAACTCAGAATTTTTTGACATCCCAGATGACTCGATGCTATTCTCCCTACCTAAAGGCCTAAAAGTCCCTTGATAACATTAACTTAGCCATTTCCCAGCAATCTTCTTATCTGAGACTGCAACAAGACTCCCCCTTTCAGGATGACTTGTGGCATCACAGAAAAGCATGCAGGAAGAGATCAGCACTCGCTCGCTCTGCACATTAGGTGACTTCACTCTATTTGCCATATGCTTTTGCAATAGGTTCCTTTCATCAGCTGCCTTTGAGGTTCTTTGAAAAATGGAAATAATTAGGCACGTGTATTTTCACTGGCACGGGGATGCTGAAGCCTGATCTGAAAGGTTTCACCATTGCAGGGAAATAATAGTCCCAATTAAGTGTAGTTTATTTATTCTATGAAGTTCAAACACCACAGCTTTGGGGACAAGAATCTTATGCAGAGCAGGAGTGTGGGTTTATACAAAATCAGGGTTAAAAATAATCTGCTTGGATTTACAGAACAACAACAAACCAAAAAAAAATAATGGACAGTCAAAGAATACAAATTGCATTATGCATGTTTATGTGAAATTCATCCCTATGCAGAGGGCCAGTAAAAAGATCTAGGCACCTTTTCAGTCCTGTTTCTACTAATGCTAGGGCCAGGGTTGCAAGAAGAATCATGGGGTTCCAGTCTGTTGGTTTCATTTGTGTGCTCAATAATTTAACAGATAGCTAAAGAGATGGATGCAGCTGTGACAAAAACTGACTCCAGGGGGAGGAGGATCAGGCCCTTAATTATCACTCATGAGTTCTTGGTCAGCTGATACTTCCAAGAACTTTCTAAAGTTTCAAAGGAAAAAAAAATCTCATCAGTGCATTTTAATTGTACACAGGTGAAAGGCACCATGTCATCCGGCTTGGGCTTGAGGGGAGGGAGCAGTTGTATTCTGTGGGACCAGTGCAAAAGGGCTGATGCTGCATTAGAACATACAGAGAAATCAAAGCCAAATAGAATTCTTAACCTACAGCAAACCAGTATTAAAAACTGGAGAGGATGCCCTGAAAATAATTAAAATGATGCCAGAGAAATCAACATGCTCCTGTGATTACAAGTCTCAGGTCTCCAGGGGCCAGCTCCTGTCTCTGCTGCCTGCAGTGGCTTCCTACCCATATGTTTGGACAAAAGGCACTTTATTACAGTAATTTATCACCCCATAAAAGTGGCTTTCTTGCACTGCCAAATAATTTTGAAAGAAATATGTTTTAAAAATTAAAAATGCAGTCCGTGTATGCACACTCAGGTCTGCTGGGAGACATTTTTGCAACTACTGTAACTGCCTGGGTAGTTTTAATACCTCTACCTTCCATTATTTAAAGTATGATGATATTTTTCCTTCTCTGAGCTTTGTCAGCTATAAATAAAAGATAAGGGTTGAACTGTATAAGGTATCAGTAAGCACTTCCATTATTGATACTTAATGTTACTCCGAGAGGGGATGGGGAACTCAGTGCTTCTTGTTCGCACCTAAATCCTTGGGCACAGGCTAGGAAAAGCTGAGGGTTTAAAATTAAGAGGTTATTTCTCTGCTTATGTTTCCATTTTCTCATCCAGGTGGCACATCTTAAGGCACAAACAATGCACTTTCCAGCTCCCCTAATGAACCATTTAGCTAATGCAAACACTTGGAGAACCAGGGAAAGGCTTTTGCTGGATGGCCCCCAGACTGATCAGCAAGACACCCTCCTGCCCGTCCCCAGGCCTGGGAGGGTGCTCAGACAAAGGCCTGAAGCTGGGGCTGCATTCCTGAGACACACAAGATTTATTCACAACCCCCCTCCTACTTTCTGGGAAGGAAGAAGGGTCCTTTTCTGTGTCGAATCTGAGCCACTGGCTCCTCAGCTGCTATAGCAAAAAGAGCACATTTTCCTGGTGTTCTGTGGCATAAGGGTGTGCATACTTTATTAGCATTGTTGTGTAAATCGCTAGCTCCTCCAAAGGCAATTAGCTCAACAACAACAAAAGGCAAAAGGGACCCAACTACAATGGGCTTATTTAACAAATAATTCACCAGACAGACCCAGCAAGGAAGGGGGGGTTTAGGGTTGTTTGTTTTGGTTTTAGCAACAAGGACTCTTAAAAAAAAAAAAAAGTGCCTCAGATTTTCCACAGGCTCTGGAGCCCTGATCAGTCCTCTCTGTGGCTTCCATTGCCCCCTCCAGTACCCCCCCCCACACTTCTCTATCAGCCCCAATCCGTGCAGGTTATGGGATTTGGGGAATTTGTCCCAGTGCAGCCACATCAGTGCAAACCCTTAGTGCAGACGTGGTGCTCTAGTGGGAAGCAGGGTTTGGATCTGTGCAGCTTACTCCAGAGAGTTCCCAGAGTTCGTGGCACCCAGTGCAAGCCCCACTTTGCACTTGGAGTTCAACCCATTTGATGTGGTTAAACCAGGGCAAATTTCCCCAATGTGGACAGACTCTTTAGCTGTGCAAGACCACCTCCGCCCTACAGAATCCTCAAACTCCTCCCTGCACCAGAGTTGCAAAGGGGCAGAGACTGTGACCTTTAGTGCCACCTAGCCTAATGGAATGAGGGGCCAAGGCCCATTAGTGGGGCAGTATGGGGCAAACTGGCACTGTGCCTGCCATTCCCTTAGATGGGGCTGTCACTCTGGCCCCAGCCCTCAATTTGTTACAAAAAACAAACAAACAGTCTGGACATATACAGCAAACACTTTGCCTTGCAGGGAAGCATAAAGGACTGAAGAGAAAGCCTTTCTAAGGGATGGCATCAGCAGGAGACGTGCACTCCACACTGGCTCTTCAAAGCTATCTAATTCTGCCCCCCTACCCCCCCACACCAATGCAAGTTAGGCGTGACTCCCTCAAAGTCACTTATAGCCCAATGTCAAACCTGGGTAAGCTCCAATTCAGGGCCTGCCCTCAGGGGGTCTCCTGAGCCAAAGCTGAAACAAGCTGATATGAGGCAAGAAATCATTTCCTCCTAGTGTCTATTATTAAATGTAACCCTTCACGTAAAAATCTCCCCTCAATTTAAGTGCCACCGAAAGGGGTTTTTAAGTGCAACTGAACAGTTTTGTTTAATCATTACATCCTGGCATCTTTGTAGCTGAGCACAGAGAGCACAGGATGACTAGGTACCCTGGAAACATTTATTAAGTCAACTCTCCAGTAACTTCTATATAGCAAGATTTGACAACTGAACTGGTGAGGCCATTGTAGGCTAGGCTCCCCCTTCACATCCCTGGTTTTCTACCTTCCTCCAGAGCTGGAAGGGATTGCATCAGCCATTCATGCCTGCCATACACTAAACACAGATATGCAACTAACCCTGATGTCTCTTCAAACCACAGGATGACAGAATTAGCACATTACTCATGTCACCCTTTTTGCAACAGATCATCATGGGGATGTGCCTATCTTCAAATTCTAAGAAGCAACTTCAAGATTCAGAGAATGAGAAAAAGTGAGTCATGCTCAGAGGTTTCTTTAGCTGCTTTTGTTCAACCAGCATTAACAGAGAGGTAAGCTTGAATCTCTCTGAGTGCACAGACCTTTAAAGGACGAACAGACATTGAGGCCATTTGCTTTTGGATGTAGGGCTGAGCAAACATCAGACAGGAGCACAGAGTTGCAGGCTGCGGTTAGGCTGAATCAGACTACATTTAAAAATGGAACAGTCTATTCAGGAAGTCTAAGGCATTGGGGACCCATTGAAAGCCATGAGGAGGGGCTCTGCATCATTCTGCCATCACAGGGAGAGCCCCTTGGTTATTCCACAAACATGGGAGACTCCCTTGCCACTTGGCACATGCTTAGGGTGACCAGACAGCAAGTGTGAAAAATCAGGACGGGGGTGGAGGGGTAATAGGAACCTATATAAGAAAAAGACCCCAAAATTGGGACTGCTAGTCACCCTACACATGCTCAAAGTGTCAAGTGAATGACAATTGTCCAGCAATGTGGCCTAAGTGGACTAGATGCTCAGATAATACTACGAGTAGAAATGCCTAGATAGACATGTCCATGAAACAGATGGTGTTGCTAACCTGATGATTGTGAGCTTGGAAACTTGTGGTACAATTCTAGGCCTCCATGGAAAAACAGTGCACTGGATGTAGCTGGCCAGAACTGCACCTTCCTGTGAGTCCCTAAAGCCCCCGTCTCGCCCAATGGAACATGCAGCCACATTGGCTGCTTAGGGATTAGCTTGCAGTCAGTTTTATAAGCTTTTGTTGAGCGAGGTTCTTTAAGTAGTCCCCATCATTAGTGCAGCATCACAAGCACTTGATACACATGCCACAGTCACACTTTAGATTAGGGTTCCCCTTATGCATGGTTTATGAAGGATTAATAATTAGCCGCTGTAATACGCCTGTTACACACATGAATAGTATGTGTTTTAGATGGTTATAAACACATCAGAAGAAGTTTTTATAGGTTGTTATAAGCCATAGTTATATGCAACCTATTGCCCTGGTGGACTCTATAATAAATGATTAACCACTTATTAAAAACAGCTACTAATATTTTATTCACCCTTTATAAATTATTTCTACATGGAGCCTTACCACAAAGCGTGACCCATGCCATTTCACCTCTGTTACTTCTCCCCATGCCACTGTGGCATTGAGGGGTATGTCACTGCAGGAGCTGGAGCGCTTTCAGTAGGGTGCCAATTGTGGACATTAGCATCATATATTGCATATCCTTATGACCAGTCTGTCTCACACAGCACAGAGGTTTCACGCAAGTACCATGCTTTAATTTTTCCCAAGGGTTGCATAGCTGGGCGAATCACCAAAGTCAAGTCCGATCACTCTCTAGGGAACAGCTGAAACTGTTCCCCAGTTTTGTTGCATAGAGTAAACCCTAAGCAGGTCTGTTTTCCCAGAAGCTAATTTTTGTAAAGAGGTCTTGGGTGCCTTGTACCATTCTGTCCCTGAGAATGTATTCTCTTAATAGTACTATTCCTTCAGTTGGATCTGGATTTACATAGACATATGGTGGTTGGGAGGTCATGCAAAAGACCCTGCTCTGATCACATACTATTAGCCTTGCTAATTACTCCCAGCAGCACTTACTGCTGGGTAAGAGAGGCTTTCAGAACTGAAGTGCTTCAAGGACTCTGCTTCCTTCACTGAAGTTTGGCTGCTTCTTCACAACCCACTACTTGAAGCTCTCTCTGTCTGTGGCAGCTCTCTCACGCAGAAACTCAATCCATTCCAAGAGGGTTTGTGACCAACAAAGGGGTGTGATTTTGTAAGTGGTGTACTTTTGAGAGCCAACAAGACAGTTTACTTGAGAAACAGTGTTCAGAAACAGCAGAAAGTACCTGTTCAGCAAAAAGCATTAGGAAAGACAAAGCATTAGCACCACTGAAGAGCTATAAATAAAGGTACTTGGGAAGTAAAATCTCTTAGCACCACAGGAATACACTGGGTATGAAAACTTTATGAAGAGAGATACACGTAAGGGTCTAAAGTGTTGAAAGACAGGTGCTGTCCTTTCAGAATAGGCATTCCCCTCTTCCTCCATGCTGGTCCCACCTCCACCACCACCTCATGGTATGGTCTTGACCCTTCAACTTATGGTCTGATTTTCAAAGGTGCTGAGCACTGATAGCTCCTGCTGAGCTCCCCCCCATTTCCATGGACTTTCTACCTCAGAGTCAGCCCATTAATCTCTCTGCCTTATTTGCCCAATTTATGAAATGCAAAAAACCCTTACCAAGCTCCCAGAAGTTCTGTTCGGTTTTAATGGGTTAAAACCGTGGGTGCAGCACTTTGAAGATGTACTGTGCTATATAATTGCTGAGCATCATTACTCCAGTCAGCCCAGGCTCACAGAATGTTTGGGAACCTTTCCGTGACCCTGGGATAAGTTTCAAGCCTGTAACATAACCTGATGAGTTTCATTTTTCATAGCTCCACCTAAGGCAATATATAATTAATAAGTAACACATGAATCTTGTTTTCCTTTGGGGGTGGCGCACTGTGCATGTGCGTGTATGTGGTGGGGGTTCCCTAATACTTTCTACCAGAAACATAAGGATTAAAATACCAAGTGGCGGGGCAAAAGCACCACGTCTGAGACACAGCAATGCTTGATACAAGGGATAAAATCTCTCCTCTGCTGGTATGTATCCAGGAACATAGGAATTGCAGTACTAGATCAGACATGGGTTTCTCTACTCCAGCATCCTGCCTTGAACAGCCACCAGTAGCAGCTGTTTCAGAGAAGGCGCAACAAACCTTGCATCTATGCAATAAACTGACCACAGTGAAAATTTCTTTCCCAGTAGCTGGAGATTGGCTTATGTCTCAAAGCAAAGAGGGTTATTTCCCTTCCAAAACCATTTTGCTCACGTGCCAGTCGAGGGTGGACCGAGCCAGGAGGAGGAAATCTTGGTCAAGGATGTGGAGGGGTAGGGGGACCCAGAGGCAGAGGACAACTCAGGCCAGAACAGGGTGTTGATTGACTCCCTCACTTCATGGGAATCTGCTTCAGATCTCTAGGAAACTCTCATGGAGATACTGGGCAATCTGCTGCCACAGGTTCTTTGGCAGAGCTGCTTTGTTTCTTGTCCCATTAAGGGTAACTTTCCTGCAGCACTCTGCCGTCACTGGGGGGGGGGGGGGGAAGAGACCATTACTTCACACAGGCGAGTCACATAAGGGCCAGGGCGGAAGCCGCAGTCTTTGAGAAGACCCTCCCTTGATTCTCTGCTCACCTTCAGCAGTGAGATATCTTCCATAATGAAGATAGCCTGTGGAAAATGTGTGGACAGTAATGATTATAAGGCCCCCCCTACAGTCCTGGCTCTCCCCAAGAGCCACATGCCCAGTGTACAGTACAGTCCTGGAACACAGATTTCCCCTGCCCCTGCAGTTACTCAGCATTTTGGGGGTCTTGTGGCTCATGTGTGCTTGCCTAGGGTCAGCCAGTTAGTGACAGGTACGTGAATAGTGGCTGTGTTTTAAATCACTGAATCAGTGGTCTGTGTGTTGCAAACAATATCGCTTCCATAAAATGTTGCATTTTGGCTTCACAGATATGACCTTGGGAGCCCAGCCTCCCTCTTTGTTATCACCAGCTGAACGGCTGCTCAGAATTAGAAAGCGGCCACGAAGAACTAAAGAGGACTTTCTGCGTAATGTCATGATGCACTCCATAGCGGAAAAACAAGAACTGAAGGAGTGGCAGGACAGCGAGAAGAGGGACCGAAAGGAGAATGAGGTGCACCAGAATGAAGCTACAGAGCAGCTCTTAAAAGTTATGGAGCACCAAGCAGACACGCTCCAGGCGCTACTAGCACTGCAAACTGAGCAGCTCCGCGCCCGCCCTCCCCTGCAGCCGCTGTCACAAAACTCTTTGCCATACTGCCCCCAGACACCACCAACACACTCTTATCAACCTCCTAGCTGCAGTCTGTACCCGCTGCATTCCACTCCTGCCCCGTCACAGTCCAGCACTGCAGACTCCCAGTACCCACTGCACTCAACACCCATCCCTCTGTAGTTTGGCTCTGCTGTAGTACAGTACCCGCTGCACTGTACTCTAAAGGACAAGGTTGCATGATACCTGGACATACACAAATCTTTAACCATCCCAGAACCCCCCCTCCTCCTGGGACCTCCCTTCCCCTCATTCCCCACAGTGCTGATGTGTTTTTTTGTTTGTCTCTCTTCTCCAGTTGTTTTTTAATAAAAGAATTGTTTTGGTTTGAAAGCAATCTTTATTCCATTAATTGAAAGCAAACAGAGCCCTGCAAAGCAACAGGCAATTTTCTGAAACCTTCATAGTGCATCGTCTGCACCAATCACCATCTCCTCCTAGCATTACAAGCACTGCACTCCTGAGCATAGCAACGAATATTACCGGATTTCAGCTTCAAATTGCTGCTTCAAGGCATCCCTGATCCTTATGGCCCAATGCTGCACCCCTCTAATAACCCTGATCTCTGTTCACATTCAGCTTCCAGGCACTCAGCCTCAGCGGTCCAGCCCTGAGTGAAAAACTTTCACCCTTCCCTTCACAACTATTATGGAACGTACAGCACATGGCTCTAAGCATAGGAATATTGTCATCGGCCAGGTCTAGCTTCCCATAGAGGCAGCGGCAGCGGGCCTTTAAACGGCCAAACCCACACTCAACAGTCATTCTGCACTTGCTCAGCCTGTTGTTGAACCGCTCCTTGCTGCTGTCAAGATGTCCCATGTATGGCTTCATAAGCCAAGGCATAAAGGAGTAGGCAGGTTCTCCCAGGATCACAATAGGCATTTCGATTTCCCTTCAGTGATCTTCTGGTCTGGGAAGAAAGTCCCTGCTTGCAGCTTCCTGAACAGGCCAGTGTTCCAAAAGATGCATGCATCTTTCCAGCGTGCGTTAATGTCAGTGACACGTCCATGGTGATCCACAAGCGCCTGGGGAACCATAGAGAAATACCCCTTCTAATTAATGTACTCAGTGGCTAGGTGGTCTGGGGCCAGAATTGGAATATGTACACCATCTAATACCCCTCCACAGTTAGGAAAGCCCATTTGTGCAAAGCCATCTACAATGTCACACATGTTGCCCAGAGTCACAGTCTTTTGGAGCAGGATGCAATTAATGGCCCTGCACGCTTCTGTCAACATGAGTCCAACAATCGACTTTCTCACTCTGAACTGGTTAGCGACTGATCGGTAGCAGTCTGGAGTAGACGGCTTCCACAGTACAATTGCCAAGTGCTTCTCCAACGACAGGGCAACTCTCATTCTTGTGTCCTTGCACCACAGGGCTGGGGCGAGCTCATCACACAGTCTCATGAATGTGGCTTTCCTCATTCGAAAGTTCTGCAGCCCCTGCTCATCATCCCAGACGTGCATGATGATGTGATCCCACCACTCAGTGCTTGTTTCCCCGAGACCAAAAGCAGCGTTCCACTGTGGTCAGTACCTCTGTGAATGCCACAAGCAATCTCATGTTGTAGCTACTACGCGTGGCGAGATCAATGTCACACTCCTCTTGCTTTTGTACTTTAAGGAACAACTCCACTGCCACTTGTGACATGTTAGTGAGAGCAAGCAGCATATGGGTCAACAGTGCGGGATCCATTCCTGCAGATTGAAGAGGCAGAGCGCGCAGTACACAAACCTTTGAAAGATGGCGCCAAATGCAGACAGAAGCACAGGGATTGCTGGGATGTGAAGCAATGCAGCACGGGGCATTTGGACAGGACCCAGGATGCCCCACAACCCCCTCCGCCTTCCCACAACTCTTAGCAGTGGAAGAGGAAGAGATGCTCTGTGGGATAACTTCCCAGAGTGCACCGCTCCGAATACCGCTGCAAGTGTGAACACGCTATTGTGTGGGCAGCTGACAGTGTGAACATACAACAGCAGTTTCCCTTCAGCGCTGTCTGAGCAGCCGTAACTGCCAGTGTAGACATACCCTCAGTCTTTAAGACAGAATATTTGTACTTCATCCATACTTTTTTTTTTTTAAACAGCTAGTTTTCCAATGTGTATGCGTGCATAGGGCTCAGACAAGAGGGAAAGTTGTGAGCTGCTTTCTAAAGCACAAATTATTTTAAATTATATTTCATAGATATAGCCCTGAATACTTTATACACAACTTTAATTAAAAAAACAACACACACACACAGGTCTCACCAGTTTGGCCTTATATTCTTCATACCCCATGTGCCATTTGTCCCTTTAAAATACAGAAAGTACTCTTTTCTCCCTCAAAAGTCTAAAGGAGGCAGGCCTTGGAAAGGCTCTTTCCTGCCCAGGCTGGGTCCAAGGGCTCTACACCGTACTTTCTGAACTAAGTTATCAATGTATGTTCTGAACGAGTTCATTGTTTACAGAATCAGTGAAATTTTTTTCTACCCTTTGTTCCTCTCAATTCTTGGCACTTCCATGAATTATGAAAAGCTGAAGAATTTGTAACTTGCCAGCAACTGATAAAGATAGAATTTTCATCTTTCATGTGCTGTTTGTCAGAGCCACACTCGTCCATTCTTCCACCAAAGAATTTGTATGCCTTATCTTGAGCAACATCTGGGCTTCTAGCATGTTCTCTTGGCGTGCAAGGTGGCTCAGGATTCCACAGCAGACCAGGGCTGGGTGTTCTGCATCCGAGATGTAAATTTGCTATACAGGTCTCCATTCTCCCTGGGCAATAGATCTTGTATTACATCACAATTCAATGCGATGTGTGTTTCCCCTTTTATTTATTTCAACATATACTTGTCTATTTTCACCCTTTCACCCCAATTTTCCAGTTTATTTCATCCAGGAAAATAATTGGCATGTCAAGTGTCTGAACTAGCTGTTATGAGTCCCTGCTGCCCTCGGCTTCATGCTGTTGAGTCCTTTGCAGCACTGGAGATTTTTGTTTGTTTCCTTGTTCTCTCCTGACAATGCGAATATAAAACTGGTTTGTTTCCGCTATGTTGGAGTGAGTGCAGTTCCCCACAGAGAAGGGCACAGCACTGTATGGTTGTGTGTTACACGAGACATTAGGGCCTGATTTTCAGAAACGCTGAGCACTCACAGCTCCGGTTAAAGTCAATGGAAAAGCTGGTGCTCTGCATCTCTAACAAGCTGCACACACCTGCGCCGAGTGGTGGGGCATGCACAGTCTCTAAAGAGGAGCTGTACTCTGAAAAGCAGCTCTATAAGAACAGCATTGCGGGTTTCAGTTTTATTCTCTCTTATAGACTCCATGCCCAACTTCGCCCTGTTTACAGGCTGTGAGGTCTTTCTTGCTGCCGGTCATGCTGAGATTTGTCAAACCAAGCTGGGCCAATTCTGTCTTTGACATCATCACCAGCCAGAAAGTCCCCATGAATCTTAGCTCACACTTCTGTCAATTCAGGCAAAATAGAGGCCAGCTTGCTCCCCTGCATCTCTAGTGGCCCACAGGGCTAACATGAGGTACAAACAAACAAAATCAACCTAGTCCTTTGCAGTAGAGTCAATGCAGAGGGAGCAGACAGCTCAGGTCAGAAGCAGATCATTTGGAGTTACTTTTCTGGCCTTACTGTCAGACTCAGGGTTAGATCCACAGCTGGTATAAAACAGGGTTATTCCACTGAAGTCAACAAAATGGCACAGGTTTAAAGCAGCTGAGGAGCTGCCCTGGAGCCCCATGCCTCCTTTTGCCAGTGACAAGGCAAGTGTTGCTTTCATGATTGGCAGCTGCTTAACCCACAGCATTTCAAAGCGAAGGGAAGCACACAAAATAACGCAGGCAGGTCAGCCTGGATTTTGTTCGAATAAGGAGGCGATTAGCAGAAAGACAGACTGGTGCAAGCCATTGCATGATGTCAATGCATTGTCCCATATCTTGAAGTTTAGCAGCAGCCGTTTCTCCTCCTGTTTCTATTCAAATATCCTTATGAACAGACAGCCAATGATAAAGAGGAGAACATGGCTGTGAATGGCTCTGCTCTGACAGACTCTGTAATGGGAGCTGCAGACCCCAGCTGCGTGCACTGTAAAATTCTCTTTGACACTACCACAGTCTGTGTTCTGCTCAAAGCCCTGGAAAGTTTTCAGAATTTTTCAGACAGTATCATATTAAGTTACCCAAAGTATTTTCAAAGAGGGTGATCGCTTGCCTAAAATTTTGTTAGCGTTAATAAAAAGTGGCAGAATTGGACAGAAAGCAAAGCATATGCACTTGTGAAAAGAAAAAGTGGCCACTCAACAAAAATGTGACCCAATGGAGGACAAAGCAATAGGAAAGAGTCTGAAATGTCTGCAGTGTGGGGATGGGAGGAGGAGGGGCAGTGCCGAGTGTGAGGAGGAAGCTGGGGCAGGAGGAGGGCTCAGTAATTCAAAAGCCGTCCTTTGTTCCTTCTAACCACTGCCGTTTCTTAGGCTAGGTCTATACTGCGATTAAAAACTCTTTGGGCTAGCAGGGTTCGGGCTAAGGGGCTCTTTAATTGCAGTGTCGATGTTCCAGCTCAGACTGCAGCCCGAGGTCTGGGACCCTCCCACCTCACAGGCCTGCCCTCATTTGTTTATTTAGATTTAAATAACTCCAGTTAGTTATGGATGCCCCGACAATTAAACTCAACGCTCATCGGAATGGCCACGTACACGGGCCCCATAAGTAAAGTAACTCGAGCTGTATTTTAAAGAAAGAAGGTTTTGGAATCGTGCTTGCTCTGACTAAGGAGGGAAGCTGCAGGAAGGGCTGGCTGCGCTCAGTGTGTACCCATTTGAGAAGCTAGGCACACACTTGGGGCAGCTCTCCCATCCCACCACTGCAAGCGGCTACACTCCATTTTTAGTGTACTAGCTCAGTCAGAGCTAGCATGGGTATGACTCCTTGAGCTAGCAGTCCCCCTCCCACCCCGCTCCACTCAGATATATCCTCAAATCGCTGAGCCCCAGCGACCCATCCTCCTTTCGTCTGAGCTGTCTTGTGAGATTGTACATTTTCCGGGACAGGGACTGTCTCTTAGTTTTTGTACATGCAGTGGCTGCCTAGCACAAGGGCCAAGATATTGGTTGGGGCCTTCAGCATACTAAAGCCATACACATGCTAACAGTAATAAGCAGAGCCTGTTTTAAGATGAGAGATGAAAGGACTGATAGCACTCAGATACCACAGGCCTGATCCAAAGCCTTTTTAACCTTTCTATTGGACTTCAATGGGCTTCAGATCAGGCCCTACGAGCCGTCTATTTTGTCTGACCGTAGTCACTGTACAGAGCAGCAGACTAGGAATGTACTTGCCCCTAAAGGTGGTCTCTACAGAACAGGGCTGAGATGCACTGGCAGGGAAGTTTGCCTTCTCCTCAACCAGACTGTACCTGCTCTCTAGGATTGACAGTCTGGCACCTTTCATCAGCACTAAATAAAAGTTGGTGGGGAGAGGAGGAGGGGGTTCTTTTATTTTACTTTAAAGAGCCAGAAACCAGAATTAAATTTTATGTTACTTTTAAAGTCAGACACACATTTGCAACACTGAGCCAAGTCAGATGCTAAATTAGCACCATCAGCTAAAAAGAAAACTATAATTTAATTACCGGTGAGAACTTTTTTTTGAGTTTCTTAAAGTTACTTCATTTCTAGATACACAAATGGGACTGAAGATTTGCTAATTTTCTGAGTTTTAGTTTATTTGTGAGGTGCTAACAACACTTTTCTGCCCTGAAAAACTTTTCTTCATCTCCTCTTGTTACAGAGGGACCTTTAGAAAGTTGCCAGAAGTATTCGTGGGCAGTAAATCCCAGTGTTGCAGTATGCCAGTCATGTTATTCCCCTTACTATCATTATTTGTGAGCCCCCAAAAGCCTGCCTGGCACTTCACAGAGACAAGAAAGAAAAAGTCCCTACCCTGAAGGGCTAGCAAACTAAACTAGACGTGCATGAGGAACTGAGACACAGAGAGCTTAATTTAGGGCATCTAAATGGGAGCTAAGCTTTTTTTTAAAATCTGGCCTTATGCCACTTGTATAAGGTGACACAAAAATTCTGACAAAGCCAGAAGTTGAATCTAGATCTTCTGAAACCCAAGACAATGCCTTAACCACAAGAACTGCCCTGCTACGCACAGTGAGTAGATCTGCAGGGTACAAAGGTTCATACTAATTTTAAGAGCTCCCACTACCTATTTGCTGTAGAAATGTTGCATTTGCAAAAACCCTTTAGTGATACTAGAACTGGAAAACCAGCTACCTATCTTTTCTTAATTTATTTTAGTGTCGCCACCGCCCTCTACTGATTTGAATCAGAACTGATTATGTATGTGCCCTGGGAACTATACAGCTATCAGATACCAGGAATTCTGCTCTAGTTGATGCAGTAAGGACCAGTGCTTCTGGAGCCCGAAGATCTGCGTGCTCTGTCTGCTGGGACCATGAAGTTCCAAGAGGTCATGCTCTGTAGCAAAGTCACAACGGTGAGGTTGCCTGAACAGCCACAATTTGTGATTGTGTATTACATGTTTTACACACACACACACACACACAAAACATCCTCATAACTTTAAAAAGCCACGATTTGCTACCCGTGTAGCCCAGAAATGCTAACAAACACTAACGTACAGCAGAATGAACAAGGTTGCTCTGATAATGTGCCTCTCTGGATTCTTGTCATGCTGCCCTAGTGATATTCAGCTCAGTAATGAAGGTGGCAGGAATCCTAAGAAAGGAAGAACAGAGAAAATAGCAAACAAGCTTGGAATAATGCAGAGTTGCCATGAAGAGTCACAGTTTCACTTACAGGGATTTAGAGAAGTTTGATTTTTTCCCTTACCTCCCCCACTCCCCCTTGGTCCTCCTTGTTGTAGCAGGAGCAGCAAAGTCAGTCAATGGGAGCAAACAGAGTGGAGGCCATTGGTGCCCAGCTGAACACGGCTTCCTAAAAGGTTGTAGAGGACGTTCCATCATCAGGCTCAAATCGAAGTCACACTTCATCTATCAGATCTGGTTTCTCCAGCCTTGGGAATTAGAAGGCTGTTGATATCATCGGGGGAACAGGGACATCACTTCACAGCTCAGAGCCGTCCTTATTTAGGATGGGATTGTCAAAGGGTGGTAGGGTGGGCTGGGGAGGTGTCTACCTCCTGGGACCTGAGAAGAGCCCATACAAATGACTCAAGAAGATACAATGCAGTTGGAAGTGACAAGGTAGATAAAGACACAGGTGGGAGCAGCAAAGATGGAGGTGAGGAGGCCATGAGACAAGGCATCAAGTAAGGAGCCCACGCTCTGCGGAGGAGCAAGGCTGAGTCTCCCCAGGGAACTTGTCTCTGGGGGATACTGCAGTGTGGGTGAAAAAAGGGATGGAAGGACAAAGCAAAAAAGGTGGGACCTTTCATTGTGGAGGAAGAAGGGTGGTGGGGTGAGGAATAGCACAGGCTTTCCCCCCACCCTCAGCTCTGATAATGCATCTCAGTCCTCTCCTCCATCCAGGGGCGCTGGAACTACAGTGCACCATGGCTTGAAGTAATAGCAGCAACCAAATGCACAGCTTCCATCATACACAGCATTTACACTTTGGTTTAATGGCTTCCAGCCCCCCTGCCTCCATCAGGACTCTATTCCAGTTCTGCCCTCCACCACCTCCCCACATACAGAGCACTCCCCCGATGTACCCCAGACACGACGTATAGCATGTCCTACCAGCCCAGCCCTGTAGTTTCTCATTTGCGCCTTTTGCTGAATATACTGTGCAGATTTATACTGGCTGATTTATAGACTCCATAAAAACTAGCTTCATAGTATATAACAGGCAGTGGAATCAGGTTAATTCATACAGGAGAGGCACATTATCCTGACTCAAGCTATAGCCAGAAGGTAGAAGACCCCAGATCTTGGATTCCTCTGTGCAAACCTGGAAAGGAAGGAAAAAAGAGTCTGGAAGAGAGAATTATGAGATTTTGATCTCAGCCTTGGTTTTTTTTTTTTCTGGAGGTAGATAAAAGAGACCTGAGCAGGACTCTTGGCAATAGGGAGTGAGATACTAGAGAGATACACCAACCTGCTCATTCCACTTCCCACTGTAAAAACAAAGCAACTGTCAAAAGTCAGCAGGGATGGGACAGATAGGAGCCTTCTATCCACCCTTCCTCCAAAATACTGGCACTTTGGATACAATGGAATCCAGGTGTGAACCAGAAATGATCCCTGCTTGGGGAACCAATTGCAGAAGGAAGGGGCAAAGTAGGTGTCCAAGGTACCATTACGCTAGCCTCACTCCTGCTGCAGTCATGGCGCTAGCTACTAATGGATGTGACCCGAGACAGAAGATATGGGCCAAGGGGCAGAATTCAGTCCCAGATCCAGAGCCCTGCCCCCTTTAACACTGGAGCATCTGTGATCCCAGCACCTTAGTTTAAGCCCATCTCTGATGGTAAGTGAAATGAGATGGAGGAGGGGTGCAACTAATGGACATGCATATCCCTCTGCCCTGAGGACAGAGCCAAACCCAGGAGGTCAGAAGCTTGTTCAGTGTCACAGCTGTAGAGCGCTGAACACCAGAACACGTTCAGGTACAAGCCTTGCAGCCTCTGCTTCAAGATGACCCTGTGTGCTCCCTTGCTCCCCTGCTCAATCATGCTTCCCCTCCAGCAGGTTAGATGGTGGGAGACCTGGGAGGTTGCAGTGTTACTTTGTCCATGGGGGCCTGTGTGAGCTAGTTACCTCAGGGCACAGGTTCTGCGACCCACTTCCAAACCAAGCCCTTGGATCCTTTCTGAGGACCTGGGTGGGAGATAAGGACTCCTCAGTCTGCCTGAGAGGGGAAACCATTACTCTGAAGGGATAACAGGAAGCACGGCCTGCTACAGCAGTGAGCAAGGAGGGAAGTGGATTAGAGCAGAGGAAACAGAGCAGCTTTCTGTTATAGTGGAAAGGCAATGATTTATTTGAATAAAAGTAGGGCTATCTTGCTATCTTCTTTCCTGCCCTTCTCAGCGTTGGCAGGCTCACGTGGCTATATTCTGTTTGCACAAGGCAAAGGGCCCACCCGCACCAGCACAGTCTGCTGTTGCCAGAGCTCAGCGCACACACCAGTTCCTCCAGCATTTTAAAGTCTATCACCGGAGTACAGTCCCTCTCCCAGCTTTGTCCAGGGGGATCTTTGCACTCAGTGCTCTCAGCAGAACACCTCCACGGCAAGGACATCAGTCAGTGCAACACACCCGATTCTGAGCTGCCTTGGCCCATGTGTGATGATTTACACTCGTGCAAACTCAATGCACAATGTGACCTTTCTGACTGGGTAGCATTTTGCACTCACACTGCACAGGACACCATGCATGCAGCAGAAATGACGAGATAAGCGGCAGGGCAGTAGCGAATCTGACCTGCTGAGGATATTAACATCTTCAGCCCGGGGCCATTTTGAGGTGGGCTAAAGTGAGATCTGCCTGGTGCCTAGGCCTCTTGCACTGGGGTGAATTCCACCCTTACCGGTTCCTTCTTGCATAATCACCTGATGGACTTCATGACCCAAAGAATTCAGCCACCCTGTCTCAGTTATAATTCATTCCATGAGGTCAAGACGGCTGCATTTGTGCGTCTAACGGGACAAAGCTATAGAAGCAGAGAAATATGTGAAGGCTCTTTCCTATTTTCTACAGACGCTCCCTAATTCCTGTTTTAGTGATTTATGAGATTATTTTTTAAATCTTTCCATTTGTTTGGAGTCCTCTGTAATAGACACAGATAATGTTTAATTTACTTTAATTAAAGATATTGGGGTTTAGTGGGTTTTCTGTCTGTTCCCATAACTCATTTTGATGGGAACCCATTGGATTTTAATGGAAAACCTATTAGATGAACATATTGTGATCTTTAATGAAGCTGATGTGCGATTATACAGGGAACCACCTAAAGGTAATTAAAACCTATTGAGGCCACTAAGGAATAAAGTGAAATGAAGTTAGTCTTGTTTAAGACAATTAATGGAGACAATGATCTGAGAACAAATTAAATGATCCTTGATGAAGAGAAGCTGTGCAGGTGGCTACTCCAGAAAATATAGGACACATGAGCAAGGCTTTTTTTTAAAAAAAATCCCCATAATAATGGAAATATATTTGTTTATATTACAAGTCAGGCCTTCCCAGGGAAGCTCAACCTTTTCCTTCCCTGGATGGAATCAGTTCCTGATCCACCCACCCACTTCATATAGAACACATTCAGGGTTTCAGGAGAGGGTTTTCATCCAGCTAACAGTAAGCACAGAAGCTTATAAAGGAGTATTGCCAAGTGGGGAATGCACAGAACTGGAAGGTAGGAGGGCTTGAGTGAGATGCAAGTGGTGCCTGGGCCTTTGGCGGGCACTCTGAACAAGGAATTGCACCCGCTGTGACAGATAATAAACGTGACTTGGCAGCGTGTCAAAATGCTCAAGAGTAAGTGATGGCTGGTTTACCTGTACCCAGGTTCCACTAGGGAGCGTGTTCATGGATCGCCGAGGTCAGCATCTGCCCTTGTCATCTCCAAACTCTCTGCCTACACAATGCTGCTGCCGCCACTCTGTGGTGTTCTTGCGTTTTGTGGCAGTCTCAGCAGGTGACATTGCATACGTGACAAAGTATATATATTTTAACCCCTGGGAGGCTTTTTCTGGCAGTGTTTTTGCAGTGAAGGTCTGTCTACTCTGCAGCAAGTGTAGACTTACCAGAGCTATCTTTGGTCTAGCTAGCTTGAACAAAAATATCTGTGAAGCTGACTGACAACATGTGGCAGCATGGGCTAGCTCCTTGAGTAAAGACCCAGGGTCCTGGATGGGGTTGTGCAGCCCCTGGTGCGGCCTGCAGTGCCACTGCCTCCCCGCTATTGTTTTTGGATCTAGCTCAACTGAAGCTCACACAGGCTGTAGTCACACCTCTGATCGCAGCGCAGACATGCCCAGAGAGAAGGGCAAGCTGGATCTGCTGCCCAGATTCAGGACAGTGCACTTGAAGTGAGGAGGCGAGGGGGAAACTGTCACCCTAACAAACCACATGAAGTCAGACATTCTCCCAGGATTATTATTAAGAGCTTCAAGCTGACTGCAAACCATCGCACCAAACCACACCCAGCCACTACCATAAATCAGATGACTAACGTAGACCCAACACTGCTGTGAGTGACCTGCATGACACCAGGACATACCATGCTTTGATGCAGAAAGGTCCAGGCAGTAACATAATTAACTGTAGGTATTGTCCACTAATGTTGTTTCTTAACAAATCTGATCTGATCCCTATTCACCAGCCTCGACAACCAGGCTGCCTCCCCATCCGCTGGCAGAGGTGTTAGCCAAGATTTTAGAATTCAACAATGAAACGGGTCTGCAACTAAAACATTTATCTGGCAGTTTTCCCTCTTTAAGTCAAAGTGTTATGTTGGCATGCTGCACTGTAGGTGGCGATTTGCCAGAGGAAAGCATGTGCTGGAAAACCTTGCTCAATATTACAGCAATCTCGTGCTTGTGTGTCTCAGACAACTCCAGGAGGAGCATGCCAGCAGGGCTAGCAGCAGCCAGCCCCCCAGGCAAGTGGTGAACAAGGCTCAATGGTGGCTCAGAGCAATCAAAAAGCAAGGGGCTGCCTAAAGCCACTCTCCATGCAGCAAGGTGGGTGCCGGGAATAAAATCCAGCGGTGTAGGGCCTAATCACATCAGCCACACTATCAGAGGCTCGTTCACCTGCGCATCTACCAATGTGATATATGCCATCATGTGCCAGCAATGCCCCTCTGCCATGTACATTGGCCAAACTGGACAGTCTCTACGTAAAAGAATGAATGGACATAAATCAGACGTCAAGAATTATAACATTCAAAAACCAGTTGGAGAACACTTCAATCTCTCTGGTCACTCGATCACAGATCTTAGAGTGGCTATACTTCAACAAAAAAGCTTCAAAAACAGACTCCAACGAGAGACTGCTGAATTGGAATTAATTTGCAAACTGGATACAATTAACTTAGGCTTGAATAGAGACTGGGAATGGATGAGTCATTACACAAAGTAAAACTATTTCCCCCTGGTATTTCTCCCTCCCACCCCACCCCCCACTGTTCCTCTGATATTCTTGTTAACTGCTGGAATTAGCCTACCTTGCTTGTCACCATGAAAGGTTTTCCTCCTTTCCCCCCCTGCTGCTGGTGATGGCTTATCTTAAGTGATCACTCTCCTTACAGTGTGTATGATAAACCCATTGTTTCATGTTCTCTGTGTGTGTGTATATAAATCTCTCCTCTGTTTTTTCCACCAAATGCATCCGATGAAGTGAGCTGTAGCTCACGAAAGCTTATGCTCTAATAAATTTGTTAGTCTCTAAGGTGCCACCGGTACTCCTTTTCTTTTTGCAGTGTTTCCATTGATCTGCATTAGTATTATGGGCAACTCAAAAAGAGCGAGATTTGTAGGGGATATCGAGGCATGTTATCTATTCACAATTATTTCTCCAAGATTGGCTACAAGTTGCTTGGAAGCAGCCCAGATTTCAGACAGTTCTGCTGGGCTATTTAGTTGCGGGTAGATAGTGCCTGAGAGGTTAGGAGAGATTTACATGGAACACATGACTTGTGAAGACACCCTGCCCAAAGATGAATAGTCACCTTTCCCCACTAGGCAAGGCAAGTATAGCCTGGGTTCAGAGGTCAGGATGCTCTTGACCTGCTCTGTGGCATTGTCTTATTAGTAGCAGTTAGAGCTCAGGTAATCAAGCTCTGGCATGAGCAACATGCTTCCGCCTATACACAGAGGGTGTCGTGGCTTCTCTAAGATCAGTTCCAGCAAAGTCAAGGAAGAAGTTAGGATGAAAACAGGAGGATGAAAAAGGGATTTATTGTATAAAGCAAACAAAATCAACCACCACCTTTCACATCCCCAGTGAGTCAGGTCCCTGAGGTCTCAGTCCAGGACCCTGGTGGTTTCAATAGAATGTGCATGCACCACAAAGAGCCCTGAGAGCTCTGCTTTTCTTTATGTCTAGTGCTGACAGGTGAGGGAGACTAGAAGGTGCAACAGATAACACATCATCTTAAACCATAGCAGGAATTCAAACAATGGTAACAAGCCTTCCCATAAATACACAGGCCAGTGCAGAGAGACAGTGCTGAAGTTCAGGGCGTTTGAGTCCTATAGAAAGCAGAGTCCTGTGAACAGGGTCTCTCTCCCTTCGGAATGCCCTGAGCCTTACTAGAAATCTAGACAATCTTCTGGGGTACCTGTAAAAGGAAATTCTCCATCACTTGCAGTCTTTACAGAGGTTGGATGTCTCTTTCTAAAGGAAATGCTCTAGTTCAAACACAAGTTATTGGGGTCAAAACAGGAATTACTGGGTGAAATTCAATGGCCCATGTTATGCAGCAGGTCAAACTGGGGATCTTAAAGGTCCCATATGGCCTCTCAGTCTACAAATCTACAAAAAGCAGTGCAGTGCAGTTACAGGGCAGTGGGGAGCCTTAGAAATAGAGGTTTCTCAGGAACAGGGACACACTGGTCAGATCGCAGTGATCAGTCCATATTCAATCCAACAGAAGCTAAAGTATAATTTTTTAAAGACATTTTTCATTTTTCAAGCTATTTTCCAACCACAGGATGCGTGCCCATAAATGCCCAGCTATGTCACATATCAAATAAAAGCCCTGAATTAAGTTGCCATTCCTTTTCTCATTACATTTGCAAAATTAAAGATGTCTACAGTCCTAGCCTAGGGCTTCAAGCATATATTTACACACACAAAAATCAAGACCAGACATTCACGAAGGAGTCATACAGCTGATCCCTAAATCCAGTCAACAATGGCAGCTAGCAGCTTCTCTATATTAATTGACTTCTGTCCCTGTGCGACAGCTAGAGAAACAGAGTCTTTCTTAAAGCCCAGCTAGTTACTAGAAGATAAAACTGAGCAATAACCTTCTGCTCCAGCTGGAGAAATATTGACTGGTTGCAGCTGTACTAGGGAAGAGTCAGGATTGGGTTTGTTATTAAGTGGGAGTTGGTGCCATGTGTGAGAAGCACAGTTTTAAGTCTGTGTTTCCGGCCCTCAAGTTTGGATTGTGTTTTTAAACTCCAATATTCAGGGGAGCTATTATGCACTCACACCAGTTTATAGGCGCATACAACCTGAACTTCACTGTAACAAAGCTTTTTGAAGCAAGCTGGTATGAAAGATATTATATAAATACAAACTATGACTGTTTACTGGTGCAGACTCTAGGATAAATATGCAGCATTCACAGAGCTCAGCCAAAAAAAGCAGGCTGGATGGTCTAACCTGGTGCAGTAATAACACAGTGCAGCTAGAGCAGAAATGATTTCCAAGTAAAAGATTCACAGAAATTGGTTTGGGTTTTCTAGCATTGTCATCTTCTAGGTCTTGCTGTTCTTAAAAATACCAACTGAGCAGACTTCACACAGGAAGCCTCAGTGCTGGACAGCTAATGTTCCTGCACAACCACCTGCAAGCAATAAAGCCACTGCTCTCTTGAGTAGCACAGAAGCAAATCCTGGAATCTAGCACACCTCAGTGGAAGTCAGCAGAAGAGCCCCAGTGTCACAGCTCCCCAGACTGGTATAGCAACTGCTCCGGCTATCAGTGAGAGCTTGATGAGCCGTTTAGTGTCACAGATATTAGGAAAAGGCAACCACCTAGAGAAATGGGTCAGAGAGTGAAATTATTGTGCAATGGGTATGCCACAGGAACCCCTGCTCCACCGGCGTTGTTGTTTTTTTTTGAAAGAGTGCAAGGATTAGCAGGGGGAAAGCAATGCAGCTATGATTAATATTTCATCCTTAATAATCTTTTATAGGTCTAGCTGCTTCAACCTCGCTGACGTCAGGAACTGTTGGGTATCAGTTTGTCATGCAGAGTGCATAGTTTTACAAGTTTGCTTGGCGGAAAAAACCCCTAAAATATTATGTATGTGCCAGTAATGCATAGAGTGGTCCTTCTGTCACACTTCAAAATGCATCCGTCCCAATATAACCAAATGCAATGTATGTGCCCACAAACCGCCCAAGACATGAGAACCTGATTCCTATTTTCCTAACTGCTGCCTCCTACATGCTAATAAAGACACTTCTGGTTGAGGGGGTGGAGGGAGAAGATCTTGTCATTTTGTTTTTTGGCCTTTGGAAAAGCACCAGATGCCACCAAAGGGCAGGTACAGGATTTGAAAATATTTCTCAGATGCAGGACTTTCCTTCTCCCTTCCTCACCTCCCTCAAAAAGTTTTATTCTCTCTTCTCCTCCCCACAACCTTTGAAAATCCTTTGATTTTAATGCCCTGCTTCCCCTCTGACTGGTTCAGTAACTCAATTCAACATTTTTATAGGTATTATAGGAAATCTAACAATCAGTTTCATACAACATCGGAAGCTCCTCAAAGTTACTTTACATGGTCGGGACTCCTGAGCAGCATTTCAGGTTTTGGAGCTGCACGTGCATAATTCAAGCAGATCAGAGGTGTAGAGACATGGCAAAATTGGAATGCAGAACGGGAGGGGAAACTGGAGCGACTGTTTTTTGTCCTTTATTTTGTAGCTAATCTCCATTAGACAGTCTTTGATCAAAGTTATAAGCAGTATCTGAAACCATCAGCCAGAGTGAATTGATAGCACAGAATCCATGTAGTAATTTCCTCTACATGATGCCAGTCTAATGTATATAAATATGGGGTATACTAAAATTATTTTTGGATAGATTTTTTTTCTGTGTGCTGAGTACAAGGGAATTACACTTAGCCTGCAAGAACCATTTCAAACCAGTCCAAGCTGGATGAGCCCACAATGGTTTTTCCCGGCTACTAGTATCAAGCCAGAACTATTTCCAGCCTTGTACGACCATCCTGACCAGCACCACATTGAGCCCCTACTCTCCTGAGACACACTACTCCTCTCCACCAGTATATCACATTAGCACTGCAATAGCCTATTTTCATCTTGATCCCCACACTTACTCCTTTCAGAGTAGCAGCCGTGTTAGTCTGTATTCGCAAAAAGAAAAGGAGTACTTGTGGCACCTTAGAGACTAACAAATTTATTAGAGCATAAGCTTTCGTGAGCTACAGCTCACTTCATCGGATGCATTTGGCTCTAAATTGTTCTTTATAAAGAGATCTGCAGGGACCTTGTTATTTTTATTGCTGTAATAAGGCAGATCTACAGGAGAGAAGGAAAAAGTGTTTAGAAAGGTAGCAGGGCCTGGAAGGTTGTCTGCATGTCAGTGAGGGCCTTGCTGCAGAGGCCAGGTGACCTAGGTGCTTGCTTAGGTGAGCGCTAATCAGCTCAGCTTGCAAAATGGGCATCAGAAAATAAAATAGAGACGCTGCCTAATGTAAGGGTTAACCTGCTCTGAGATCTCCTTCTGCAAGGGGAGGCAGAGCAGTGATTTACAATCTCCTCAAATAGAGTGCTGAAGTGATGATCCTGGCCCTCCGCTCCTCCGGGGTTGGGTGCCTTAGATAGAGGGGAAAGAGTGTGCCCACACATTGAGCAGATCCAGAGAGGGCTTCTTGCTTAGAGGAGCTTCCCAACATACTATTCTTGTATCCCAGGTGACAAGCTCTTTAAATCAACGCACTGCAAGTTGACAGTATAGAATGATGAACTTTACCGATCATGTCAACACTGCCAGGCTGGGTGCACAGCATCCACTAGACTCCCAAACTCCTGTCCCAGGATGCACTAGACTGAGTTTACCACCTGGGAAAGGCCCTCTGGAACCCATTTCTTTGGTTGTTCAAAAAGCTGTGGTCAATAATCTGGAGGGGAAGCCCCTAAGAAATGGTGTCTCCAGCAGGATTGCTCACATGCCACTGATTGCCTATTTAGACTCAACTCTTCCCATGCAGAGCCCTACATCCAGCCCATTGTTCTTCCAGCTGGAGAAAACTAAAGGAGGTAATATTTTATGTTACATTGGGAAACAGTATGACATATTAGCAGGGGGAAAGGTGTTGTGCAAGTGGGTATGGAAACAAAGTCCAGCTTGAAGAGATTGCAATGCAAACTTACAGAGTCTGCAAACCCTGTTTTTTTAATCAGCAGGCAGGATCACTGCTACTGCAGGTGATGCAAGGTACTCAGCATTCTCCTACAGGTGAAGAGTGCATGGCCTTGAACATACTCCCAGCATGGAGAGTGAGATACTGAGACTCATACTTGCATGGCAATGCAAAGCATGACCACCAACCCACCAGATCCATCTGTCAAGACTCAAACAGGATAAAGTTTTTCCAAAAAAAGCTAGAGACAGACAAGACTATCGTTGGATGGTGCGGAATTTTAGTCATATATTGACCCATGAGAAATGATCCACTGGCAGAGCCAATGGAGTTGCTGAAACAAATAGAGCAGCTACTGAGTTAATTGGTGATAATGTCTCAATGAAAACAGGGTCCTCAACACTTTGTACACTAGAAGGGCATGGTCTGGATGTGGATCTATTTCCAAATCATTAGTTAATAATGTTGAACTAGAAAGTGCTAAGGGCAGGGGGAAAAAAAATCAGTCAGAACTGGGACAGCAAGTGTCAGAGTCCCACAGGACTTGTGCCCAAAATAAAACCAAACGCTGGCTTTGAGTGGGATGTGTTTAGGCATGCCCATCCTTGGGGCACCAAGCCTCTTTCTGAGTGGAGCGGACTGAAACATTTTCAGCTCAACCGCTTTCCATCAGAAATTGCTGTATCGTCAAAATGTAAATCTTACATGGGAATATATTGATTTCAACAAAACTTCAGATGGAAAAGTTTTGAAACAATTCATTTAGACTTTCTCATTTCATTCTGACTTTCTCGTTTTATGTATATTATTAATTTTATAATATTCATATTTGGTATAGTGTTTTCACTTGATCAGTGTGAAAGGTTTTGATAAGCTCATTTCAATGTTTCTGAATGTTTCATTCAGTAAAATAGTTCAATAGTTCATCCTTTTGTCATAATTTAGGCCCAACGCAAAATGCGGTAATTTCAATATGCGGTAATACCGTAATTTCCTGAAGACTGTAAATTCTGACCCGTTCCGTTGCTGAGACACTAAAAAGCTAGTGTCTTGAGAGGAGATTGTACTGCACCAGCAGCTGAGACAGGAGAGTGCGCAGTGCTAACCAATGAGGCTTAATGGAAACTAGAGCTCCAGCAAACAGTTCATCTCCCTGGTGAACGACCAAGCTTGGTAGCTCACTGCTGTTTGCTTTGCAGCTCCCTTGTCATTGCCGCAAGGCCAAAACACATATATCCAGTTCCTTCACCATTGCGGCAAGACTTAATACCCCTTCCAGGTTCTCTCTTGGCATGGAGAATTCACCAGCTTGGTTCAAGCAGTGAATGAAGCTGTTCATATCGCAGGCCCATCGCTTTCAGCAAAATGGCAACTCGTTCTTCACAGCATCTCCTGGGTGCACTGGATTGACAGGACAAGCTCTCCGACACATCTCCGTGCAACCCAGAAGGGCTGGTCTTGGAAATTAGCATTGAGTCATTCTGCTGCCATTATCTCAGAGCTTCTTCTAAGATCTTAAAAGGCAGCAATTGATCTGCCCATTGCAATGGGCCTGACTAATATTTCATTACCTATCCCCACTAAAAATGTTGTTTGATTTAGGTTCAAAGAGCTCATTATTTAGTTTTTCCCAGACAGGAAAAAAAAAGTATCAAATTCAGAAGAAGAAAATATCAAATGCTGAGCTAATTACAATTCACCAAGTTTCAGTTGGTGTACAACTGAATCGGAGATCTTGCTCATTACCAGTTGTATAATATAACTTTCCACTGCACTGTTAATTAGTGCCAAAAAAATAACCTAAGGAATTCATACTGGATAAAACTACAAGCACACGTGGAGGACAAGAAACAGATAGCTAAGGAACCAGTCTACTGAAACTGTCCTCGTCTGAGAATTTCCAATGATTCATGAACTGCAGAAGGTTCTGATATTCAGAAAGGATAGAAGTTTTAGGGGAAACTTAGCTAGAAAAATCTCAGGAACAGACTCCCTTTTTAAATTAAATTCAGGGTCCTTACAGGAGTACTGGGCTGCTAAAACCCTTTCCTCTGTACTCTAGGGCACACTCTGACCATGTGAGCAGGAGAGAGAGACAGACAGACAGACAGCAGTTTGGCAATGGCTCAGAGACTATCCACAGACCTATGGGGCTGACCTCAGCTGGTGTGAATTATCATAGCTCCATGGAGTTATAAATTACCACAGCTGAAGGTCTATAAACTCCAAGGTTGTTACCCAGGCTTCTTCTAGGTGCATAAAACTACAAGGATTTTCTTCCCAAGCTGTGACGTATGACCATTAGAGTAATCTCGCCTCTTCTACAATGGCCTCATCTTGGCCAGTGCTGCCATTCCAGCACGTAAACCTTTGGTTTTGAGGCAGAAGTGCAGGTGCAAGGGCTGGGTTTTATTGTGTGTGTGTGTGTTCTTGCATTTGTGCTTATTCAACAAGTTGGCTGAACTATTTTGAACCTTTAAGTTGAATGTTTTGATGGAATGTTCAGAATAATTCTGATTTCCATCCATACGAAATTTATACATTCCTACTTTTAAAAAATACTTCTGCAGTTTTTAAACTTATCCTGTTGTTGTCCCCTCCAATGAGGAATAAAACAAGTATAAATGAAGTATACATTCTGTAAGACCTCTTCCAGCAGTTCGGCAAGAAATACAGCCAATTGGGATGCATTAAAACCAATGATAGCCCCAGAGTGTTTAAAGAGAAGTCAGATACCAATAACCAAATATGTTGCTGTAAAATTTATTGGTCTGTCTGGATCAAACTGTATTTGCCATCTTAGTGCAGCCAGGAAACGATCTCCCATTCCTCTGAACCTGGATGCCGTGTGCCTCATTACTCGCCGTTCCTCCCAAATCTAGTGAAATCTGCAACTACGAAATCTTTCTTTCTATGTTCTCAGCCAAGTCTTTCGTATAGTAGAACAATCAGAAAGACCAGGACATGCCAGCAGTCTCCTACGGTACACGCTCCTTTATTAAATTGCCTTTCATCTTCAAAGTCTTCTATTTATGGCTCCTTTCCCCACTCCACTCCTGTCCTCTGGTCAATTTTCAATCAGCCAGCCAATTCTTCCCCTTCCCAACTCCCCACCTTTAGACATTAACCTCTGACGTGGGACCCTGTCAAACACTGTCTGAAGATCCAAGCCTCTCCTGGCTGCTGCTTTGACTCTTGTCTACACTGACAGGAATGTGTGTTCTAAAAAAGGACATTTCCAAAAGTTAGTGAGGCAGAAAAAGTCCTTTCCGGAAGCCACACTGGCTATCTTTGGTCAAGCTGTGCTTTTCTCAACATGCCACCTTTAATCTATTAAAACATTTTCTAAGACTTCCCTTCACCTGAAGGGAAATGAACTTGTCTGCAAGACCCTGGTGTTTGTCTAGGTCGATCCTTAAATAATGGTGGGAGGTTGGACGTCTTCTACCTTTGAGGAATCTCCTGTAAAATACTCCAGCTTTGTGAAGTGCCTGCAAAAATCTTTCCAATTTAGAGCTGCAGTTCCTTTAACCTTTCTAATAAGAGAACCATAGGATAGGAGGGATTGGTCCCAACCATACACTACATGCTCTCCAGCTCTGGTCCCTGCAAGCTTCATTTTCTATGCTCTCTCTTCTTTTGAGGAATAAAGTCTGGTTTCCACCTTCCTACTTAAAACTTTGGTCCAGGTGTCTCTTCTCCAATTCAGATGTATTCTCCCTGCTGATAGCTCAGCCTGACATTTCCATTTGCCTCTTTCACATTTCTCTCTTCCATGTCCACTAGATTAAAAAAATGGTAGCTTCCATCTTTGCAGCTTGCCCTTTCCTTCCAGCTGAAATGTAGATGCCACCAGCACTCTCTCCTCTAACTCAGCTCCATTGCTAAAATGTCCCCAATTATCAAAGAATCCCATATATCCTGCTCTGCGTGAGCAACCCTACACCATTATCCTGCTGCTCAATTCATAGCCTCTACCTAGGAAAGGCAGTAAACCTGTCTGAACAGACCACTTTACATTCACATTGATTCTCCCTGGTCTCTAGAGGAGATATCTGAAGCCTCAGCTTCACTATCTCCTTTGCCTGGTGTCATTCATACAGATGTGCGCACACACAGAATGGCTTCACTCCTTGCATGCTCGATGAAGAGATGAAGTACCAATCTCATACTGCATCCACAGCCACATAAACAGGCATTTTCCCAGGCCAGTATGTTGCCTTGCATTATTAGAAATAGCTGACACACACATTCAAAGGACTACAGATGGGCTAGCTACAATATAATATGCAGGGGGCTTGTAATTTCTTTATCCTCTATGTAGCTGTATTTCTTTCTGTCAAAAGAGCTGCATCTTTTGCACTGTGAGGAACAAGAACAGAACTTTCTTCGTCTAAGTTTGGAGTCTCTGATGGGGCCGAGCAGGAAGGGGGTAAATGATCAGCCAAGAATAATGTGTGTTTTTAGAGCAGAGAGTAACTCCTTCTCTAACTGCCAAGTAAATATGTAAAGGCCTAAGATTTATTAAACTGGGGAGAAAATGAAAACCATTCCACTTAGGCCACTCCAGCCCCACTGCTATTTGCATAATACACCTTGGGTATCAGCCCTTCCCCCTTGACTTCAGCGGTTTCATTGTTTTCGTTTCAATCCATCCACCGCAGTGCTAATTCCTGGCCAGGATCCTTTTTAACCTTTTGGATGAAGACTGTATAACAGCAACAGCTCTGATGTCAGCTGGTGGAGTGCAGCAGCCACAGATAAAGTCATACAGAAGTTTGCCTCCCCCAGATTTTAAAGCTAACAAGAAACCAAACATGGTTTTGCCCCAACTGCTGAGGGGGGGGGGGTCGCAGGGGAGGGAGGGGAGAGAAGGGGCACAGCCCAAAGGTATGAAGCAGCTCCATAGAGCTCTCCTGTTTTAAAGGCTGTTTCCAGAGCAAGTCGCTGTTCTCCTTGGTTTCAGAGTAGCAGCCGTGTTAGTCTGAATTCGCAAAAAGAAAAGGAGTACTTGTGGCACCTTAGAGACTAACAAATTTATTAGAGCATAAGCTTTCGTGAGCTACAGCTCACTTCATCGGATGCATTCTCCTTGGGTCTCCCTGCATTCCCCTGAAAGCCTCTTTGGTCCTGCAGCCCCAACTCTGCACTATACATTTTCAAGGGATCTAAGCAGAGTTTTAACTCCTTCCTTGCTGGTCAGCTTCTGTCGCCTGTCACAAATGCTATGTACTAGTGGAGTACTTGCTATTTGGGTATCTCATAGTGCCATACAAACCTTATTGCATTAAACTCTGTGTGGCAGATGGCGAAAACAGAAAGATGATGGGACTTATCCAGAGTAACACAGAGTCTATGGTACAGCCCGGTGCAGAACGCAGAGCATGTGCCTCCCAGCCCTGCAGCATAACCATCAGACCATCCCCACCCTCCTTGTATAAAAGGACTGTTCTAGCTACTTGCTTCAGGCAAATTCCTTTCCCTTGCCTCCCTGCCCCGACCCCCAAAGCTACCCAAGGTCACAGCTACTGAGTTACAAGCCTCAAAAGAGGCTTTGTTTGTTTCAAAAAAGCAGGGAAGTGGACAAGACAGAGTCAGTCAATGTTATCACAACTAATGCAGCTCATTAGAATAGTTTTAAACTCAAAGCAAATGAATATCTAATGAGATTTCCCCCCAGGTGTAATTAGCGATAAGCTTTACATTGCTCTAAAAATACCCTCAATTTTTTTGAAAACTAAATGCAGATAACTGGAAGCTCTAGTTACACTTAATGAAGAGAACAAAGCATATTGAAAAGTAAGAATATTTTAATTGTGTTTATTTAGCCTTCAGCAAAGGAGCCAAGACATTTTCACAATCATCAAATTAATTCCAAACCGCTTCCATAAAAGTTGTCCAGTTAGCAGTTACATCCATGCTGATCACATACAGTGGGCTATTTACTGATCAGTCAGTCAATTGACTAAATGAGGCATTATTCAAGGAAATGAACCCATCTCTTTACCAAGCCTTTTTTTCTTTCTGGGGCTGTTCAGTATAAAAGAGTTTATGAAGCCAAGAAGAAACACTGCAATTATGATTAGTGAAAATAATGATATTTACCTATCTCCCTTTCTGTCCCCATTCCCTCCTGCTCCCCTGAAAAGGCGTGGAATAAATATTAGTTTTTCTTCAAAACTCTAAATTACTATTGTGATATTTTTCAGAGTAGCAGCCGTGTTAGTCTGTATTCGCAAAAGGAAAAGGAGTACTTGTGGCACTGTAGAGACTAACAAATTTATTTGAGCATAAGCTTTCATGAGCTACAGCTCACTTGATCGGATGCATTCAGTGGAAAATACAGTGGGAAGATTTATATACATAGAGAACATGAAACAATGGGTGTTACCATACACGTAACCAGAGTGATCACTTAAGGTGAGCTATTACCAGCAGGAGAGCGGGGGGGGGGAGGGGATTATCACTTTTGTAGTGATAATCAAGGTGGGCCATTTCCAGCAGTTGACAAGAATGTCTGAGGAACAGTGGGGGGCGCAGGGGGGGAATAAACATGGGGAAATAGTTTACTTCGTGTAATGACCCATCCACTCCCAGTCTCTATTCAAGCCTAAATTAATTGTATCCAGTTTGCAAATTAATTCCAATTCAGCAGTCTCTCATTGGAGTCTTTTTCTGAAGTTTTTTTGTTGAAGAATTGCAACTTTTAGGTCTGTAATCGAGTGACCAAAGAAAGTGAAGTGTTCTCCAACTGGTTTTTGAATGTTATAATTCTTGACGTCTGATTTGTGTCCATTTATTCTTTTACGTAGAGACTGTCCAGTTTGACCAATGTACATGCAGCCTGGACCAGTCCACACAATAGATCCACTTCCTGGACACTATAGTGCTAATAAGTGATGGTCACATAAACACCACCCTATACCTGAAACCAACTGACCGCTATTCCTACCTACATGCCTCCAGCTTTCATCCAGACCACACCACTGTTCATACCACATTGTCTATAGCCAAGCTCTACGATACAACCACATTTGCTCCAACTCCTCAGACAGAGACAAACACCTACAAGATCTCTATCAAGCATTCTTACAACTACAATACCCACCTGCTGAAGTGAAGAAACAGATTGACAGAGCCAGAAGAGTGCCCAGAAGTCACCTACTACAGGACAGGCCCAACAAAGAAAATAACAGAACGCCACTAGCCATCACCTTCAGCCCCCAACTAAAACCTCTCCAACGCATCATCAAGGATCTACAACCTATCCTGAAGGACGACTCATCATTCTCACAGATCTTGGGAGACAGGCCAGTCCTTGCTTACAGACAGCCCCCCAACCTGAAGCAAATACTCATCAGCAACCATACACCACACAACAAAACCACTAACCCAGGAACCTATCCTTGCAACAAAGCCCGTTGCCAACTCTGTCCACATATCTATTCAGTGGACACCATCATAGTCACCATCACTAATCACATCAGCCACACTATCAGAGGCTCGTTCACCTGCACATTTACCAATGTGATATATGCCATCATGTGCCAGCAATGCCCCTCTGCCATGTACATTGGTCAAACTGGACAGTCTCTACATAAAAGAATAAATGGACAAAACAGACGTCCTTTTCTTAAAGTGACATTAACTTTCATATTCACTGCAAATGAGTTGTAAGATGACTAATATTACTAAGTAATTTTGGATGATTGATTTAATTCTGTAACAATCAGCCCAGAGCTGTCCAAACACCTGACCTCTATCCCTTGGAAGATGATAAATTGCAGTTTTGTACATATATTGTGCTTCCCCAACCAGAGTTGCAGAGACATTTTTGGGGCCCGGGGGGCAAAGATCTGAAACTGAGGCCCACTACCCTTCCCCCCCCAAAAAAAGCATTACCACTTAGGCTGGGGGCAGGGAAGGGGTGTAAGAAAGCAAGCCTGCCCCACACTTATCCCACAGTGGTCGCTCCTGTCCCTCAGGGCTGAGCCCAACTCCCTGTTCCAGGCATTATGACCTGGCACACCAGGTCACAATGCCACTCAGTTTGGGATCCCTCTCAAAGAGGGGAGAGGGGAGTTAGGGCAAACTGCTCACACACACACTCTCCGCAGCTCTGCCTCCACGAGATCATGGGAGCCAAATCCTGGTCCTGATGAAGTCAGCAGGTTTTGTAGAACACTCACTATCCACTCATGAATGTGAGCACCCCTCCGGCTGTCTCAGTTGTGTGTTTGAGGTCTAATCCAGCACTTCATGGGCTGTGGGTACCCACTTGTATTCAGGTGCCTACAAACGAGTCTCCTTTACCCAGGGCTGGAGTCACCAACTGAAAAAAAAAAGGCACTGTACATGGTAGAGAATAGACCATTGGATCACTGCAGCAGCACTGAGAGACACAGGGGTCTAAAGATTAGTCAGTCCCAAAATATTGCAGCCCTTTCACACAATTAGCTCCCAATGGAGTCAGTGGGAGGCCAGCATATGGGGCCCTGTACAATGCCCCTTAAAAATCAATATACAGACTCCCATTGGCTTCAGTGAACATTGGATCAGGCTCACGTAGGGTCTGCAGAGACCAGGTAGTAGAATCCATCCCTTTCAAAGGGTTTTCTATTCTACATTCCTAAACTAGAAAGGAATAAGGGAGAGCACCAGGTCCAGGTTAAATAATTTAGTTATTAAATTACTGCCTCACCTGGGCATAAGCTGTATTTTTAATGCTGCCATTTACTTCCCTCTAATCTAGGTAAGGAATGTACTGCAAATTCCCTATTGCTACTCTCTCTCCATCCCTGCACAGGATGCTGGGATTATATTAAAACATGCAGGGTGACCAGAACAATGGAAACCACTCAGGAAAGCAAAATCTGTGTATTGATGCTGGTGGGTTTTTAATTTCAAACTATTACCAGAAGAAGCAAGGGGCAGAGGAACCCAGACAGAGTCTAGACAATGAAAAACATACGGGACCGTAACTTCGGTCAGATTATTATTATTTAAATATTTCCTAAAAAGATTCAAAGTACCATCAATATTACAATGAGGTAGGCTCCTGGGTATCTATAATGGGACAGCCATGTTGTGTCTGGATAATGGGATGGCTGCTCTTTGTGGACAGCATGTAAGAACTTCACTCACTTGGCCCTCAATGACCATGAAATATCAGGATAGAATGAGGGCTCCTGGCAGCTCTCCCTTACGCTTCTGCTGGTCCTACTCCACAAAATGTTTCTGAGAATTTGGTCTTGGTCCAGGAATCAGAATAACTGGAGCAGCTCATCTCTTCACACGGCTCCAGGTAATCAGATCCCATTGATGTCCTTGTGCTCCTATGCCTGGATCGCTGCCTTCCTCCAAAGCTCTGCCAAGGAGAGTTAATTAATTCTGACCATTCCTAATAGTCTTCTAGGTCAGAAATTGGTGATTCAGCTTCATTAATTTGATTTCTAATGTTTTCATCCTTTGCACTCTCTGCCCGATTAGCTTCTTGAAATTTAGTTTCAGTAAGTGGGATGAGCAAGGCAGAAACTTCCAAAGAGATTTTCCTCATTGACACTTGGAGGGTGAGTCACTGAGCTGCCCTCTTGGACATGGAGGGGCTAGGACAGGGAAGGAGTGCTTAGGGATTTAATTTGATTCACAAACAGCTTGATGGGTTTTGATGACATAGGTACTGCTGCAATCTGGGTTGCTTGGCAGACGAAAGGCTTGGATTGCCTTTTTGCTCAGACTGATGTAAATCGGGAGTAACTCCACTGAAGGCAATGGAGTTAATTACACCAGCATAAAACCAGCTTGGGAGGAAAATCAGGCCCAAAGTGCGTTTGAAAAGAGGAAGCTGCATGAATCCCTGAATTTCCCCCCACACTACCTTTTAAATAAAGACTTGTATTGATTCACATATATATGAGCACAGATTATATTATACATAAATGTATTTTATTTCCCCAGACATATATCCATGCAGTGCTAGTGAGGCAACAAAGCAAATGATCTCAGCTGCACTATCAAAGGATCCTTATCTTCCTATTCTCCAAATGCTCTTCTTCCTCTAGTTTTACATGTTTAAATATGTCATTGCTATAAAATACCCTACAAAGGGAGTTATGTGAGAGGAAAGTGAATTTACTTTCTTATCCAGGAGATTAAGACCTGCTGTACAGGAATTCTCTGTACAGTCATTTAATTTATTGTATTTTTGATCAGGAAACTTTTTCCACATGTACTAAAGGCATGGGCAACACCTCTGATTTCCAGACAAGCAGATGTTAATGTGACCTGTTCCTATTTGACAGTCTGGTGTTTGGAGGATCTTTTCATAGATTACAAGGCCAGAAGTGGCCACTGTGCTCACCTGGCTTTCTGGGTTTTCTTTCTATTCCACTGAATAGCCTGCCCTGTCTTCAGTAGAAGGTAGGACCCTAGTATTCTAGTAAATAGGACAGGGACAAGCACAAAAAAAATTTGCCTACTGAACTGCCATCCAGACACCCTACAATCATGAGTTCTCAAAGATGATCTGCACACTTTTGTAGATGGTGACAGGGCGCCCAGTTCAGCTCAGATTGGAACTTGGATCCTTGAGGTCTCTAGGCAAATGTGATGTGGAAGAACTGAGCTCATTTCCGCTGGTGGTTATTCTTCACAGATTTTGCAACACTTTGTATTAAAACTATTCTGTACTTTTCTTTTTCATCCGTGCTTGGGCATTGGTTATTCTCTGGTACTGAGACAGAAATGAGCTCTTGGTGCACCAGAAGTCTCTAGATCTTTTTTCCTCATCTTAACTATTATAACTACTACACAGACTGTCAGAATAACCAGGAGTTTTGCTGTTTAGCTTTACACAGAAAGCTACCTATCCTAGAACATTTCTCATTTTCCATTCACCACAAATCTGATCTAGACTTCTAGGTTATTTTAATTAGATCATACAATAAAATGTGAAAGGCAAAGTCTTTTCAACAAAATCATGTTTCAACAAGCATGAGTTTACACAATAAAAACCATACACTTTAGGACACAAGGTATCAATTTAGAGCTAAATCAGGTCCTCTCCTGGACAAGAAAGAAGATGGAAGAAGCAGGACTGCATTCCCCAACCTCATTTCCACATGGACCACCAAATATATAGTAACCACTTTCAGTTATTACTGACCTAGGCCATTTTTAACCCAGTGACCTGGAAATGAAAGGGTGTCCATTTAATTTCCACTCTCCAGAGCAATCCAGAGCTGGGTGCTCCCCCTACTGCTAACAGAGAACGAACACTTCCCACACATATGGCATTGTATAAATAAGAATGCCTTGAGTTCAGAGGATACCCGAGATGCTGCACTACATTGAGTTGCCAAGGTACATGATAACAGAGTAAGGATCCCTTCTACTTATAAAAAACAAACAGTCATTTCAGCTGTGTTCAATGCCCCACACTGGGCAGATGAGAGGGAATCAATATTAGTCAAATGCAAAGAACAACATTTTATTTTCAAGTTACTAAGAGAGTTTGATGAGAAAGTCAGAGGAAAACTAGAAACAATTCTGGGGCTGTTAAATTCTCATACAGGGAAGCTTGTTTTCATTCTCCATCCATATTGGAGAAGTACCTCTATATTTAGCTGAATTAACCTGAAAACTCATTGTGAACCTCAGCCTAAGCCACTGACTTTTCATTTTGGTTTGCCTAGGGAGTTTCATGTGGTTTCAACTTAAAACCACAAAGCAGCCCAAGTTTGGGAATATTCTATTCAACCTAGGCTGTGTTTACAGGGTCGTGGAGAAAGCCAAAAGAGGTCACGTCACACCTGGTTTGTGGGTTTCATTGAAATCACATCTCACAGTTCTAGCTACAAAAAAACCACCACACCAAAAACATTTTTGCAGCCAAAAGGATATATTGGGGTAAAAATATTTTCTAGGAAATGAGTTGAAACACACTATAACCAGAGCACAACACAACCTGAGAGAGGGGACAAACCCACAGCCACAGCTCACAAATGAAACGGCCATCTCTGCAGCTCAGCTTTTCATGTCACAAGAGCCAATGAAAAAGTGCTCGAGTGTTCTCACTGCTCAGACATGTGCAACCTGGACCCATTGCTGGGCTTATTGTTTGCTTGCAAAAGGCCCATTTAAAGCAAACCAGGCAAGGTCTGAGTGGGGAGAAAGGACAATGGGCAGCCTCTCTCATTCACCACCAGAGGCCTAGGAAATATTTGCTACTCCAGGAGAGCAGCAGCAGTCTCTTTTCAAAGCTCCCTTTGCTGTATGCTGAGTGACAGCTGAATCGCACTGTTGCTTTCCAAGAGCCAGATCTCACTAGCATTGCCAAGAGTGGCCCGTTGTATTCAGAGCCCCGACACAGCTGCAGTTACTGGGAGGTCCCGCCATTGTCCTGCCCCAGCAGAAAGATGCGTCTCTCCTCCCTTTATAGACTTAGATCACGGCCCGATACGAACAGACTGGTTAAAAATATCAGCAATAAGCAGTGAGCAGATGTGAAGGGAGCGCACTCTCTGACCTTGATTCACCTACCACGTGGGGTCAACACTGGTTTGAGAATAGCTTCGTAAAAGACAGTCTTCAGGGGGCTGAGACTCAGCCATTTTAAACACTGTCAGCCTGAAACTGCATCCCAAATCAGATAAACTCAGCCGTGGCCCAGGGTAGGCAAGGAAGAAACTCTTCCAGGAAGACCACCAGGTAAAGGACTCTATATTCTAGACATTTAGTGTGTCTCCTATTCATGCTCCAAGAGTTCATTGTACTCACCCACCTCCAAAACTCTCATTCACCCCCCTCCTGTACATTAACTGTTTTGTTGTCAAAGTCATGGTTTTTAAAGTGACAATCTGAGATAGTTTGGGCCCACAATTTAGTCTTTGGGTAAAATGTTTACAAAACCCTAAAAACAAACAGAAGTGTCTCCATGAAATATAACCAAAGAGAAAAGAAAGCAGTCTTTGATTTTGATGCAACATTTCTCTGCATGTTTGTAACCCAGCTATGGCAACAGTGTGCTATTGCATGGGAGCATGGAAGTGAAACTGACAAGAAAAAAAACATGAAACTAACTAGCCTAGGGTCACTGTCCAAAATAACAAGGTACAAAGAGGAAGAGGGAACTCTGGAGGGGAGACTGGGAGGAAGTGCAGGAGGAGTCCATGTATGTTCAGAAAGTAATTTGAAAGGAAATTTTGTCCCAACTGTGTTTGTGATACTTCTGCATTCATGCATTCTGCATGCTAGAGTGGCAGAGATTCATTAGCAGGAATACTCACATTTTAAGCTTGAATATTCACCAAAAGTGAATTAAATCTTGTGACTGTAACAATCTAAAATTTGCACTGTGTCAGTACACACATTGTCCAGTCAGGAAACTGACATATGACTTGTGTCATTAATAGGGCTGTGGATTAAATCACAGTTTTAATTGTATTGTTATACAATAGAATACCAATTAAAATTTATTAAATATTGGTGGATTTTTTCTGCATTTTCAAAGATATTAATTTCAGTTAGAAACACAGAATACAAAGTATACAGTGCTTACTTTATATTATTTTTTATTACAAATATTCACACTCTTTATCATGAAAATGCAACATACAAATGTAGATTTTTTTGTTTTGTTACATAAGTGCACTCAAAAACAAAACAATGCAAAACTTTAGAGCCTACAAGTCCACTCAGTCCTACTTAGAATCATAGAATATCAGGGTTGGAAGGGACCTCAGGAGAGCATCTAGTCCAATCCACTGCTCAAAGCAGGACCAATCCCCAATTTGTGCCCCATATCCCTAAATGGCCCCCTCAAGGATTGAACTCACAACCCTGGGTTTAGCAGGTCAATGCTCATTCAGCTAATCGCTAAGACAAACAAGTTTGTTTACATTTACAGGAGATAATGCTGCCCGCTTATTTACAATGTCACCAGAGGGTGAGAACAGGCATTTTCATGGCACTTTTGTAGCTGGCATTGCAAGGCCACCATTCCAGAGGACATGCTTCCATGAGGACTACTCTTGTTAAAAAAAATAATGCGTCAATTAAATGTGTGACTAAACTCCTTGGGAGAGAACTGTACGTCCCCTGCTCTGTTTTCGCCGCATTCTGCCATAGATTTCATATTATAGCTGTCTCAGAGGATGACCCACCACATGTTCATTTTAAGAACACTTTCACTACAGATGTCACAGAATGCAAAGAAGGTACCAATGTGAGATTTCTAAAGATAGCTACAGCACTCGACCCAAGGTTTAAGAATCTGAAGTGCCTTCCTAAATCTGAGAGGGACGAGGTGTGGAGTATGCTTTCAGAAGACTTAAGAGAGCAACATCCAATGCGGAAACTACAGAACCCGAACCAGAAAAAAGAAAATCAACCTTCTGCTGGTGGCTTCTGACTCAGATAATGAAAATGAACATGTGTCGGTCTGCACTGCTTTGGATGGTTATGGAGCAGAACCCGTCATCAGCATGGATGCATGTCCCCTGGAATGGTGGTTAAAGCATGAAAGAACATATGAATCTCTAGTACATCTGGCATGTAGTCGGCATCACAAGATATTTACAACAGTGCCATAAGAACACCTGTTCTCACTTTCAGGCAACATTGTGAACAAGAAGCGAGCAGCATTATCTCCTGCAGATGTAAACAGACTTGTTTGTCTGAGCGATTGGCTGAAGAAGAAATAGGACTGAATGGATTTGTAGGCTCTAAAGCAGTGGTGGCCAATCTGTGGCTCTTCAGAGGTTAATATGCTACTCCTTGTATAGGCACCAACTCCAAGGCTGGAGCTACAGGCACCAACTTTCCAATGTGCTGGGGGGGGCTCACTGCTCAACCCCGGCTCTGCCCCAGGCCCCAGCCCCACTCAACTCCTTCCCCCAAGGCCCTATCCCTTCCCCTGAGTCTGCTGCACCCTTGCTCCTCCTCCTCCCCCTAAGCCTCCTGCCGACCACAAAACAGTTGATAGCGGAAGGCGGGAGGCGCAGAGATGGAGGGTTAGGTGCTGATCAACGGTGCTGCTGGTGGGTGGGAGACACTGGGGGTGAGGGGCTGCTGATGTGTTATGTGGCTCTTTGACAATGCACTTTGGTAAATTCTGGTTCCTTCTCAGGTTCAGGTTGACCACCCCTGCTCTAAAGTTTTATGTTGTTTTATTTTTGAACACAGTTATTTTTTTGTACATAATTCTACATTTGTAAGTTCAACTTTCAGGATAAAAAGATTGCACTAGAGTACTTGTATTTTTTTTGTTTTTTACAGTGAAAGTATTTGTAATAAAAATAAATATAAAGTGAGCACTGTACACTTTGTATTCTGTGTTATAATTGAAGTCTGTATCTTTGAAAATGTAGAAAACATCCAAAATATTTAAATAAATGGTATTCTATTATTGTTTAACAGTGCGATTAGTCGAGATTTATTTTTTTTAATTGCTTGACAGCTCTAGTTATTAACCTATGCAACAGCTGTTAGGGCCGGAATGTATGCAGCAGGGCCTAGTGAATAATGTCGGGCGGGGGGCTGGGTCCCCATGTCAGCCAGGGGTCAGAACCAGAAGTCAGGCACGGAGAGTTAGATACCAGGAAACAGGCCGAGTCAGGAAATCAGGTCATCAGGATCAGGAGACAAGGTGGGTAGTGCTGGGTGAACAGTCAGGAGCAGGATGGAACCCAGTTGTACAGACAACTCTCCTGGTTTAAGTAGGGTGACTAGGCCAATCAGGAGCTCTCCAGTGTTCCCCCAGTTGGAGCCCAGAGGTGGAGCCTTCTCTCTGAGCTGGCCTTCAAGGAGTCTCAGTTCTAGCTCATGCCAGTGAGCTGTTGTGAGGCGAGTTGGTGCTGATGACCCCTATGGAGCCAGGTTTGAGACCATGGGTCATGACAGTAGCTTACCTATGGGCACAGAGTTCAGGGATCTGAAGAAAGGACCAAATTAAATGATTGATCCTTGGACATAATGTAATAGAAAAGGAGGGGAGGGGAGAAATACAGGTCGGTCACTAAGGTAGGTGCTGTAATCTAGGGGAAATTTCAGGTTGTTTGGGAATCACAGCAGGAGTCCTAAGGAGGGGGCCAGATTCCTGAATATGGAACAGGCATGCAGCTTCCTTCCACAGTATGTCAAACAGCCAGCCAGATCAGAGACCACTCTGCATCCAGTAGCTGGATGTGAGCCAGCTGTACTAAATAAAGTTGGAAATACCTAAACTGTAGTGATGATAATTTCTCATCAGGTTGGAAATGCAGAGGAGGGTCAGAAGTAAGGGCAGTGACACAAATCTATTGGAAAAAGAAAAGGAGTACTTGTGGCACCTTAGAGACTAACAAATTTATTTGAGCATAAGCTTTCGTGAGCTACAGCTCACTTCATCGGATGCATTTGGTGGAATGCTGTAGCTCACGAAAGCTTATGCTCAAATAAATTTGTTAGTCTCTAAGATGCCACAAGTACTCCTTTTCTTTTTGCGAATACAGACTAACACGGCTGCTACTCTGAAATCTATTGGAGTTGAGAACGGCTGACGTTGAAGGGATCTGAAACAAAGCTGAAGGAAATTGGCTGGGATTCAATATAGCCTGAGAAACACACAATGGGAAGGGTTTAAAATACAGTCAGGGAGTAATTGCATTAAAATAATTCCACTTTTGCAATCTTTTTTTCAAAAAAAAACCGGAAAGAATTCTTTCCACACTCTTGCTCAATCGGTGGTAAAAACCAGGAATGTTCAGAAGGAAACAGTGTTGCAACCCACCCTAAGTGCCAATGGTACAAAGACACTGGATCCACAAAACATGATCAATCCAGGGAGTAGCCGGCCATGGGGTGAAGTAGAGCAGGCGCTGCAGGAGTGAAAGGCACTAGTGGAACCACAGGGGGAAGTGGTCTTTAGGCAACGTACACCTAGCACTTTGAGTGTTGAGAAGAGAAATAACCACTCGGGTCAAAAAGCTCCTGGATGAAAGGCCAGTGCCGCCACTGACAGACTAAACTGGATGGAATGGGGAACTTCTTACCCACACTTCAAACAAGTTAAGTGCCAGTACAGAGAGCACAACTGGGCTATTGAAACTACAGTCTGAGACACAATGGGAAGGAAGGAGGCACCATAAAACTTAAAACCAAAGCAGATTCTTCCCAGAATTGTAGCCCATGAAAGCTTATGCTCTAATACATTTGTTAGTCTCTAAGGTGCCACAAGTACTCCTGCTCTTTTTCCCAGAACTGGCTCCCAGAGGCATTGCAAACTGAAGGGAAAAACAAGAGGGTAAAAATAGATTCGACTCTGATCCACAGTAATTGCACAACAGGGATAATATGAAGTCGAGAGATGGAGATAATAAAGTATCAGAATTTTTTAAAGTGAAGACTGTGACCGCTGACAAATCAAAGCAGGGGGAAGGGGGGCAATTCTGAGAGAGCGAACAGGCTGGGCTGGCAAATTTGGGAACTGGTTTCCTTAAAACTGCTTCAACATAAGCCAGGAAGGGCCCTGTCTCAAGGGGATGGGGTATTCATGACAATTATTACCCCTGACAAACAGGGCCCACTCACTAGCAGGGTGCCATCTGGTCCAGGCACACTATGAATTTTATATGGCTTAAAGCTAGACTCTTGTAAGTTCTCTAAAAACCAAAGAGTAACTCTGATTGCTTTGAAATTGTGAGCACCTCATGGGGATGCAAGATCAGCACCAGTGACCCAAATTAGGAGACATTTGAGCAAGGGGCTCTCAAGTTACAGCTCCCCCCACAAAAATCCCTAGTTTCTTTCTGCTGCCTGGTTCTATTAACCTGAGAGGTACTAAATGACTTGAGTCACAGACCGTATTGAAACGGATGGCTGTGAACTCATCCATCAACTACCATCACTAAAGCTAATATGTCTACCCTACCACTTATGTCAGCACAACTTATGTCGTGTAGGGGTGTGAAAAAACAGACCCCTGAGCAACATAAGTTTCACCAATATAAGTGATAGTGTGCACATTGCGGTCTTGGCAGGAGAACTATCGCCACTTGCGGAGGTGATTTTATGTTGTCGGCGGGAGAGTTCTCTCCCATCGGCCTGGAGCAGCTACATGAGCAACCTTACAGCAGTGCAGCTGCATAGGTACAGCTGTGCCATTGTAAGCTCGCTAGTGCAGACATGGCCTAAGTTAGGTGTGTGTGTGTTTGTGTTTTCACACCCCGACCGATGAAAGTGCAGTGTAGACATAGCCTATCTACCTCTGACTGACAAAAGTTTTACCCATGAAAAGCACCAGTGTGGACAGCACTTTGCTGGCAGGAGACGCTCTCCCATCAACAAAGCTACTGCCCCTTGTTGGGGGTGGTTTTATTTTGTGGGCAGGAGAACTCTCCCCCCCATTGGCGTAGAGCAGCTACACTGAGTAACTTACAGCAGCATGGCTTCTGCTGTGGTCAGGTATACTGTGTAGACACAGCCATAATCACAGGTGACAAAAGGAGTTTTGGACCCAGTGGCTGGAAGTTGATATTGAGAGTCACAGCTGGCAGGGTTTTGGGAGTTCGGGGAGGGGTAAGGGTGGGAATTAAACATGGGAATGTGTCCTGGGAGGGGAAAAGAGTGTGGGGTTGCAGTGTGGGGAGGGGGATGTGTGAGATGGGTGGTGGGGAGGAGAGAGGCTGGGGGCTCAAGTGAAGGATACGTGGGAGTTAGGAGGTTTGAAGCGTTGGGACAGTGGGAGGGGAGTGGCAGAGGGACTGGGGAGAATAGAAATAGGGACACCTGTCAGCCTCACATTCTCTCCTCCTGTGCGCACACCCAGAGCTGGGGGACTCTTGCCCCTCTGGACATGTCTGAGCCCCTCTTGCGGCCTCCCATTCTTCAGGATTTGGGGGAGGGGAGCCTGTGCCCATCTACAGAGGTTGGACACCTCCTCCCTATCCCTTTCATATGAGGAAAGTTAGAAAGGGGCTTGCCCTTTGGGGAGAATTCCCAGGTTGGGGAGCTGAGAACAGGTACATTTAATGCATGTCACACTCTCTTAAGCAGGGGTCTCCAAACTTTTTGAATTGTGCATCCCGAGGGCCAGCTCTGGGGAAGCAAAAAAAAAAAAGCTGCCACCAGCAGGCTGCCCGAGATGGAACAGAGAGAGCCGAGCTGCCACTGCTGGGCCACCCAAGATGGAGCAGGGAGAGCCGAGCTGCCACCGGTGGGCTGCCCGAGACGGAGCGGGGAGAGCCAAGCCACCACTGGCAGGCCGCCGAAGAATCAAAGGTCCAGGAGCGCTGCTGCCGCACACCCCACATTGGAGACCACTGCTCTAAAGTACTCAGGAGAGGGATGGGAACACCCACTGAGATGAATAATCACAGGTTTCAGAGTAGCAGCCGTGTTAGTCTGTATTCGCAAAAAGAAAAGGAGTACTTGTGGCACCTTAGAGACTAACAAATTTATTAGAGCATAAGCTTTCGTGAGCTACAGCTCACTTCATCGGATGCATTGAGCTGTAGCTCACGAAAGCTTATGCTCTAATAAATTTGTTAGTCTCTAAGGTGCCACAAGTACTCCTTTTCTTTTTACTGAGATGAATGGAGCAGTTCACTGGTCTTAGAGCTATTGTTTCAGGCTGTATTCATCTCCATGAGGTGTTCTGATTCAGTTGAGATCATCACATTGAGATAATGGGCCACTTCACACCTCTCAGAGCATGCTATGCTGCAGATGGATGTGTAGAGGAGCCCTTTCCTTTCTAACCCTTCTTGTTTAAAGGATGATGCTTCTAAGTGCTAAATCCACATTTTTGCATGGCTTTTCTTGAAATTTGCTATGCCCCATGTGAGTGCAGAGTAAGGCTAGTGAATCAAATTTGGGGTCATTTGAGCCAGGATTTCTGGAGATAAAAGTCCTGGAAGAAAACAGCCATTTTTCAAGGTTCTGGTGGTTTGTTTTGGGGGGGTTTTTGCGCAGGAGCTAGAGATCAAACTATTGTTGTGATGCATGTCACAATGGTCTCAACTGGTCAATTTTTACCCAAAGTAGTGCCTGACACGCACTAAGTCTGTGGGGGTCTCAAATTGTGAACAGTATTTAAGAACACTTTCACTTCCTCACTTGCACAGATGTGCAGTCTGGAAGGATTACACATGTGCCCGTAAAGAAAAAAAAATGCAAGAGGGTTTTTATGCAACTACTTTACATGTGCCTGGGTAGGTCGAGGGACTATGCCAACAGCATTGCCCCTGGTGAATGCCCCGCCACTGACACTTCTAATCCAAACTTTTGGACATCTGTGCAATAAAGTTTTAATAACTCATGTTGCTTGCTATAAGTTGTCTGTTATAACAACATGCTTTTATTTCATGGAGAGGTTTACTGTGAACACAGCAAAAGTGAGCAGCCATTCTAATCAACATTCTTGTTATATTGGGTGGGGAGGAGCCAAAGAGAGAGGACTGTGGGTGGGAGCAGGGATGGGCAGACACCAGGCAGGGAGAGGAGTTGTGGCAGTGCAGGGACTGAGAAGTTAGGATGGATGGTAGGCAAACCTTGGACTGGATGTTTGAGAAAAATCTGAATTTTACTCGCCCCTGAGGGAAAGTGGTGGGGCAAGTGACTACTTATTGATCTCAGGGCAGATTAATGTGGCATTTCCAAAAATACTCAGTATGGAGGTTTGGAACAGACAGTGCAGGTACCTTGACCACTGAGGGAAAAGAAATGTGTGTGCTGCCAGAGTTGCCAGTTTGAGGATTCTGGGGGATTCCTGAATCATGGCGTTGTAAACATCTATGGGAGAGCAAGGAAGGAGTACACCACAACATGGGATTGCTGAATACAGGTGGATTTGGCTCAGTATGCAGACTGTCAGACATGATATGTACAATTGCTTAATTAACTCTAACAACAAATCTTTTCCTGTTAAAAAAAAAAAGCTAGGAAATTTAATGGCAAAAAACTATGTTAATGCAACCTGAAGGTTGATTGGTGGTATGCTGTCCCCCTGCAAAATGCAAATTGAGCTAAACTCAAACTTCTGAAAACCAGGAAATGCAGTTAAGATTGCCCATACAACCCTAACTCTACCCTCTTTCTGCAATGCCCCGCTACACACCATTAGCACACACAATTTACTCTGACAACCTCACAGTTACTGAATTGTACAAACTCTTTAGCTCCTTTTACAGCCCATTCACTTACCCACAGGATTCCATCTAACACTTTTAAAGGACAAAAAGGAGAGTGTGGGGGGTGGGGAGGAGAAGGTTGCAGGTGTCCAAGGCCTTGAAGGTTGGCTTCCCAGTGGAGAAGTCAGTGACACAGCAGCTAGGCATGTTCTAAGAATAGTTTGTTTTATTTACTCCACCAGGCCTGGAACAGAAGCAGTGTGCCAACCTCACATGTTCAAAAATCATGAGTCAGACCCCCCCCCCAAATCATGAGATTGGCTTAAAAAAAATCATGATTTAAAAAATAATAAATTTGAGTTTTTCCTTCTCTGCCTTCTGGTTTCTGAGCCATCACGTTCCATTTATTTCATGTTTTCAAACTTTCCCCCATAACCAAAAGGACTAAAATCCTCCTTTTTTGAAAATGAATGATGAGATTTCAAGAGAATCTCTTTCCTCCAGCAGCTGGGGCTTTAAGAAAACCATCAAACATCACAGGTGTTGGCAGCACTACAGAGAGGATGCAGGCAATCCCCACCACCACGTTCCCAGAGAGCATCTCTGCTCTACTGTTGTGCGGGGAGGTGGAGGAGACAGCTTGTTTGAAGCTTTTAATTGGACAATTGCTTTTATTTAATGAGGACAAGACACAAAGTAGCCAGGAAAAATAAGTGGGGGGAGGAGGGGAAGAACTCCTAATAAACATGAGCAATTTTAGGGCTAGAAAATTCACTTGTATTGTCCGGTAATTTGGGGTTTATCTTCTAGAGACCCAGCAAGTACAGAGACCCCTGTGCACCCTTCCCCAACAAAAGTCTTCCTGTAAGAGCAGCAGGGAAAGGTAGGCCTACCTCTGAACATTTGAGCATTGAATTGTGCTGGGTTTATATCTCTGAGTAACGCCATATGTCTTTCCTCTCTGATTAACACATTTCTAATGGAATCCAGAAAAGCCTGGGTGGTTGATGGGGGCAGCATGAGCGGAGATGATGTGGTTTTGATTGAAGCCCTGATCAGAGTTTCTGTGGCCATCATTAGACAGACTTTTTTAAAAAGCAGTTCAAAACTCTGCACTGTATCCAAACCAAATGAGAAATCGGGGAAGTCTGGGGGCACCAGGACCCTGCAGACATGTGGGAGAGCTTGGGGTGGGGATGGCTGCAGGTGGCATGTGTGCATTGGGAGTAGAGGGAAAGCTGATGAAGGCCAGTAGAGTTGAATCAGACTTGGATGGGGCAGCTGGGGAAGATGCAGGGCAGCTTCTTGGGGACTGAATGCCCAGGGAGGCTGCTGGGCTAGTCTGCCTACAGCTGATTTTAATTCCCTTAGACACTGCAGGCCTGTTGGCTAATAAGTCACACATTTTCAGGATGGTAAGGAAAGGATCCCTCATGATTTAGGGCTTGTCTACACTGTGACGTTGTTGACATAACTTGTGTCTTTCACAAGTACTTACAAAAGCCTCCCCTCCCACCTCGCCCCCCCACGAAAGACAAAAGTTTTGCCGACACAAGTGGCAGTGTGAACGCAGCTTTGTTGGCAGGAGCGCTCTCCTGCCAACAAGACTAACGCCGCTTGTGGGGCTAGAAGTATTTTGTGGACAAAAGTGCTGACAAAATACCAACAGAGAGCATTCACACACGCTGACTTTTAGCGACAAGGCACAGCCCAGCCTTGTCACTAAAAGCTGTGTAGTGTAGACAAGCCCTCATTAAGGTGCCATTTTATGGCTGTGGTGTCACAGCCTTCCAATGGCAAAGTCCCAAGGAACAACCAATTAGGCAGCAATGCACGGCCTGCTCTGTAGTGCAATCTATGGACTAGTGTGTACACAATGCCACTGAGCCTTCCTGGATAGAATCACAACTGCTCCTCTGTATAAACATAACGAAACCCTCTCGTGCGAATAGCAGAAGGAGATCCCCCTCTCCCTTGTGTAGCTATGGCCCATTCTTTTACAACAGGCGGTATGGGTTTTACCTTTGCTGGGCCCAATCATTTTGAAGTGGCCAGAGTACGCACCAGAATGTGCAAGGCATTCTAGCAGCCCTGACCGCGTTGCAATGGAATCCAGCATGTTGCTACTTAATCGCAACATGAATCCCAAAGTGCTTTAGGGAGAACCTTTGCCCCTCGCACTTTATGCACTCTGGCAGTGTAAAGTTGCCTTCAAGTGAATGCATGCATATAGAGCAGTGTAAAGGAGCCCTACCGTAAGTGAGAATCAGGCCTATAAACTGATTGTATGAACCATACAGAGGAACGATCGGAATTGCTGCCATCTCTGGGGCAAAATTTAGCAGCTGTTTCACAGCACACAGCAACTCTGCACAAACCATCACAGAGGGAATTTGAGAGAGACAGCATGTGAGAGGACACTGGGCTGAAATAGCCCTGGCTTTGTGACAAGTGCCCTAGGAACCTTAGGGGTATGTCTACACAGCCTGTGCCAGCGAGCCTCCCAGCCCACTTTGACAGATGGGCTAGCAGGGCTCACACGAACTCTGAAAACAACCTGTGTGGACAGAGCTTTGAAGTTGCAGCTCGGGATGGAGCTTGGGGTCAGCAGTCCACCCCCTCCACAGGCTTTAGCGACCACAGCTCTAGAGCTGGGTTTTATGTCTCAGCTAAAAGTTGGTTCCCGTAACAGCCCAGCATCCCCTCCCACCACACTCCAGCATTGGCCAAGGCATGACTCAGGGGGCAGAGTAACACTAACTGACCCAGGGCTGCTGCCTGTGTGAGCAAAGCCTGACCTGGAGATCTCCCCCCCAAGGTGATGACAGAGCAATCCTGCCTAGCTTGAGATCTGCTCGGCTCACAGCACAAGGCAGTGTGGCTAGAGGCATATGCCCATAAAGACAGCCAAATGCATACACAGGCAAACAGTGCGTTTCGTGGCCACCAGACTTTTTTTTTTTAAAAAACAAATTTTTTTTCCCCCAAACTGCTTCTCTTTGCTGCAGGGAAGGACAAGAAAATGGAGACACATGGTACAAGTTTGCATCTTGAGAATGGTTTCAGAGTAGCAGCCGTGTTAATCTGTATTCACAAAAAGAAAAGGAGTACTTGTGGCACTTTAGAGACTAACAAATTTATTTGAGCATAAGCTTTCGTGAGCTACAGCTCACTTCATCGGATCCGATGAAGCTCACGAAAGCTTATGCTCATCTTGAGAATGTTTGTCTTAAATGTTGCTAACAAAAGGAAAGAAGAGACCTTAACTGCATGGTTACAAGTCCACACCTTATGGTGTATCACAGAGAAAGTGAGGGATTTGGGCACAGAGACTTGAGAAGCCTGGGCCAGTTTGCTTTCTGCCTTCCACAAGCATTTCTAAGCAGATGTCATTACAGCACCTAGACACTGTAGAAGGGCTATAGGACAAAGCAGGATCTAGCCAAAAGGGACAGTCAATGCTCTGTCTGACTCTTTGGGTTAACTGGTGGTTTCAGCCCTTAAAGAGCACAGCCAGGTTCGCAGCTTCGGCACTTCAGAGTATGTGATGGGGAAGAGGCTTCACCAGGAGATAGAGCCTTCTGTTCTCCTTGCCATCCCTGCCTCTAGCTCAGCAGAGATTGCTAGACTCACCCCACCCCAGCACTGCACAGTACAAGGCAGGTCTCTGGCAGTAACGGCAGTCGTCAATGACCTCTTTCAGTGCCCAGCGTTGCCCTTTGAACGCCACCACTTACTCTGAGGAGCCTAGGTTGTTTCATATTTAAAACACGGGCATTTTCTTTTTCAGGAGATTCCACAAGGGTTTTAGACACATCCAGCCTCCTGAATGGAGCCCCTGGATAGGCTGCTGCTGCTCTTGGCTGCTTTTGGCCCCTGGATAGGCTGCTCCTGGAGGGCCCCATTCTTTGGTGTCAATTGCTGTTGTGCTGCCTGCTGCAGCAACTACTTCAACTCCCTAGTAAATATTGCAAGTGTTTCTTGAAGGTAGTTTCATGCATTAAAATCCACCAACCTCGTCCTGGGATAACAAGCTATCTCTGGCTGTAAAGAGCTGAGCAGAAGAGAGAACTGTAGCAAAAAGCGTCAAGGTTCTTAGGGAATTTGGCACTTCAAGGAAGGATGGGGCTTTCATGTCTCCCTTTCCACTATAACATGATGAGAGAAACATTAAATATCAGTAAGATACTAAGCTGGCTGAAAAGGACAAAACAAATCCTCACAGACTGTTGTTGCTTGGTAAGTGACATGCCTCTTCGGGCTGAGTCATCACCTGTAGGCAAGCTTTGCTTCATACATGAGATCACGGAAATGAAAGTCAGTCAAGGAGACTTCTGCTGGTACCTGGGACAGATCTGATCTGCTATCATCACAAGCAGGTGCAGCTTCAATTAATGCCCAATAGGACATGAAGCAGAGATGGGTTGGTGGATTTGATCTGATCACTTTCCTCTCCCCCCGCCCCTCTGCCACAAAAAATTCTCTCTTCTACAGATCACATAACCCTTTGTGTTTCCATATACACAGTCTGCAGATATCAGTGTGCAGCAGCCATTTCAAATAAAGGATCAGAGTTACAGACCCCCAACGTGAGAGACAGAGTGAGAGCGATTTGGGAACATTTCTTTGGTAGGAAGTTTGGACAGCCAGAGCACTTTGTTCTTGTCCAACTTCGTTCTAGTCCACTAAGCCAGTTAGGAAGGGAAGAAAATATCCCACAACAAGTAGCCACATGCTGAGAACCTGCAGCTCTGAGGTTTTGGCTCAATGTAAGGAAAACATACTCAGATCAGGAAGCAAACCTCAAAATCCTTCCTCCTACCCCCAGCAGAGTTGGTGATGCTGAGCCAGCTCCCTCACCCCGGAAACTAGGATAAGCCTACACAAACACCCCTGCAACCTGGAGGAAGGTAGGGATTCAGAATCTGAACCCTGACCCAGTGCTGCATCTCACAGCCGGCCACTGTCTCTACTGGGCTGAACCCAAACCCTGGATGCAAACCTTTCCAAACTTTGGGTAGGTTCAAGTTTTTTGGCTTGGGCCTATTTCTGCCCTGAAATGACCTCATATGTAACGCTGCCACTCTGTCAGCAGCATGACAGCCATGGGAAAGCTTAAAACACAGCCAGCTCTAACAGGGGCTTACTCAGGAGCTAATAAGAAACACAGCAGCCACTAGATGGCAAACTCACAGCCAGAACTGAATATCATTGACCCTAATAGGATTCCCAAAAGCCAAAAATAAATAAAATAAAATTAAAAAAAAACAAAGTAAAGATTTAGGGGCAAATAGGCAAAACACCCACAGTCTCATCCCTGGCTGGGCTCAATCTTTTTGTGCTTGTGCTGTGTCCTCACCCACTGCACAGAAATTAGCAGTAGCTACCGCTGTCTGTGCTGCAGTAACCCCTCCTCAAGTGTTAGTGGCAGGGTTGAAACAATACAGACACAATTATGTCTGAAGGGACAAAATAAAATTCCAAACACACTTAAAGGAGAAAAACGTTATCTAAGCCAGCAAGAACTGCAGCTGCAAGTAGCATGGCTAAGAGGCACAGATTGCAAACAATGTATTATTCATTGTTATCACTGTGAGCCTCTCGCAGATCTAGATGTATGCAGTTCAGGCAGGGGGAGAAGTGGGACTATTATGCAAATCACTAATATCTGGAAATGGAGTCTTACAAATTAGCTTCATGTTTATGAAAAGCCATGCATTGCATGGTATCTAATGCTTTACACAAACCACAATCTTTTGTATTTTCTGTGTTTCTTAGGGGTCAGTCCTTGAACAAACATCGAAGCTAGTCCATTCATAATAGTCCTCACTCACTGTAGTATACGGATAGTTCTTCTGAAAGTAAGAGTGAGACTGTTCTCCAGGAGCTGGAGTCACAGGCAAAGAAGCAAATATCCTTAGTGATGCGTGTAGGTGTTGCAAACAAAAACAAAGTTGGGTCACATTGCACCAGAGTTCAGCAGTGATGCAGGGTATGGCTTCCTTTCCACCACATTCATCATCAGGTCAATATGACAAGCAGTGGTTGATTATTCAAGTTCTCTGAAGTGTTTACTGAAATGCATGGGCAGCAAAGCCACCAACCTGGGGGAGATTTTACTGAAAACTTCAACTTCGTCATTTTGCAACACGAGAAAGGATCCCTGAAAGGAAGAAACAGCAAATGCCCATCATAATATTACTGTACAGACTCCAAAGGGACAACCTGCTACTAGTATCATGTGACAATACAGGACCCTAAAACCTCTAGGCCAATGTCACTGCCATTTGTTTTGCTGTAGCAAAGAATTGATCGAAACAATCTTCATTTCTGAGCCAGGCTTAGAAGTTCATTTTCATCATTTCTGTACAGTTGTTTGCCATAAACAAGGCAGATATAGTACTCTGCAGTCCAGTTTTCACACTGGTCATTTTACCCAAAGTTCGTTCAAGGATGCAAGCAAAATGATAAACTCTGACTCCTGCAAGGCATTACAAAGAATATTTGCATCTTCTGCTGAGGTTCAGACTTTTAAATCCACCAGAATATCCAATATATATAAAACAAAACATAGTGCATTGTCTAGATCAATGCTCTGAGTGTCTCTAAATACGCAGAGCTGTTCATCAGGAGCACTCTTGACACGAAACAGGTTACTCCTTGGTCTTGGTTATTGATGAATGTTGGGCTTTTTGTCATTAAAAATAAAAAATTATCAATTGCAGGAGCCTTGCTAGATTTGCCGATCACCATTGGAGCCCAAATCCAGATACCCTGAGATCCGCTCCTGTGATTCATAACTCTACCAATACTCTGTCTGTTTCCGTGGTACCAAATTGTGCAAGCTGGAGAAAGTCCTCTTTCTCCATTATTGTGCAAACATCTTAAACAACTGCCATATTGTTCTTTCCCCCCTACTCTCTATTGTTTCTCTAAATTCACACTCACAAATTTTGATTTATTGAAACATCTCATTAGGATGTACTTTATTTCTTGACCAATATATTCATTTATCGGACTTTGAGTAGTTCTGCTGGAGTGCTCTGCTGTCTATTTTATGGACCATATTTTAGATTTTCAAACTCTTTCCCATCAGTGTCAACTAATGAGTATAAATCTCACACACGACTCCATCCCTCTGAGCACAGTCGTGCTCTCAGACAGAACTGTCACCTCGGTGATCACAACACAGTGCTCTCCACGGCCCTCTGGAGCAGGTATTGCCTCTACAATTTTACAGAAATTCTCTGTTCCTCTCAATCCCATTACACTTCATCAGGCTAAATTGCCTGTAACTAGCACCCACCAGGAAGTCCTTCGCCTCTCTGGCGTGCTGTTTGCAATGCTCTCCTTTGCTGTGTGTACACAGCACTTTGCTAAAGTTCCTTATTGGCTCTCTCACTAATCTCTCTGATTTTTGTGCATTTCTTGCCTGCTGTCCCTGTGCTTGCTTGCAGCACATCAAAGGGAGCTGCATTACCCTGCTTTTGAAGGGGCTCATGACAAAGATAAGGGGTGGTTATGACCCATTGCAGGTTGTTCGAGTCATAATCCCAACTCCCGTCATCCCCAAATTCAATGGGGTTTGGATGAGAAAAAAATGCAGAGTATGATGAAACTATGAGCTAATGATGAGTGCTGCCTAGTGGCCACAGCACTTAACTGGGAGCCTGGAGACCTGAGTTCTAGTCCCTGCTTATCCACTAGCCTGTTGTGGGATGGTGGGTGAGTCACTTCCCATCTCTGTGACTCTGTTTCCCCTCCTGCCCTTTGTCTTGTCTGTGTAGACTCTAGGCTCTCTCTTACCATGTGCTTGTACACCCAGCACCCTGCAATCTCCACTGGGGCTTTAATAAAAATCATGGAAACAACTGGTACAAAACAAAGGTATACGCAGATGAGAAGATACTCAGTGCCTGATCCAGAGCCCATTGAAGTTAATGTGAATCTCCTCATATTCTTGAATGCACTTTGGATCAGGCCGTCAGAACGTCACAACGACTGAGAACACTTAATGACTTTACAGATTAGTCTTGTTAATGGCAATAACGGATCATATGACCAGCAGTGCCAACAACAACAGGCTAAAGGGCTGAACGAATTACAGCAGTGATAGACCCATGACCCTTGGACCAGTTTTTTTGAAACCGTTAGGAATCTATCATCCATCCTAACATCCAGAGTTACAAAGAGGGGATTAACACAGAACATCAGTGTCCAGGTACACTGATGGTCCCAGAGACTCCTGGCAAAACCAAGGGTTCATCCTCCCAGGGCACAGGGAAAACAATGCAGTCATTAATCCCCTGTTAATTTGTTTGTCTGTCATGCTGAAAATGTTGCAACAATAAAGGTTTAAACTGTGAAGAGAGACTGCAGAGTTTTGGGCTGGAGCGGAAGCCTAGTTCCAATGATCCCATAACATTAAAGGAGCTGTCAGGCAGCAAACCATCTAGCCGCTAAAGAGGATACTGAATATCTAACTCACCAGTTACAGATCAGATGTGTGTGAGTGTGAGTGTGTCAACAGCAGATTTTGTGAAAGCCAGACTGAGAGCCGTGAAGCAGCCCCTCAGAAGGGTTGATGTGCTGTAGTGAACTGACACAGCAGGTAGGTCCAGCTTGCTGAAGAGTGCACGGGGCTTTGCTAACAGCATACAGCCCAGCACAATTAGACGCAAGTAAAGTTTTGCATCATCTTTATAAGAGGAATTCATGCTCTCTTGATCTCTCAGTAGCAGGAAGCGACTCCTCTGTCTTAATCAGTTTCAGCTGGGGCACTCTAGGCTAGCAAGGAAAAACAACATGGCATAACTTAACTGAAGCTTTCCTTAGGAAGGACATCTGGCTACCAGTTTCAGTAAGATACGAGTCCTGCATCCAGGTCTACATAGCGCAGCTCAACAAGCAACTCGAGGCAATTTCCAAATGCTTAAATTCCTTTTTTGGAAATGATGAAGGGAATAAGCTACGGGATGATTAGGCCTTCAGAGTTATTATGGCCCAGGAAGGCCAAGGCCTCTGTGAATCTTTCTGCAAAGCTATTAGAGATTTCATTTTTATTTCAGACATTGATGGGTTATCATGCTATGGACAACATGCCCTTATCTGGGGCATGAAGAAGATACAGTGACACCTTCTTAAAAGGGACTGGCACAATTCAGTTGCTTCACAGTGGGGTTGGGCGTCTAATAAAGATGATTGGAACAATACTCCATACATATGGGGATACTTAGGGATGATCCCTAAAAACAGGAGGTGACATAACAAAGCAGAGGTTCACCAGGATAATCTCCACAATCTCATTGCCATTGCTTCACTAGCTGCAGAGATGGGCCACACACCTTACAGGGTTGGAATATACAAAGCACAGTCCCTGTCCCAAAGAGATTACAACCCAAGGCATCCGATGAAGTGAGCTGTAGCTCACGAAAGCTTATGCTCTAATAAATTTGTTAGTCTCTAAGGTGCCACAAGTACTCCTTTTCTTTTTGCGAATACAGACTAACACGGCTGCTACTCTGAAACCCAAGGCTGAAATTCATCCCTGTGCACAGGGCTAGCTCAAGGTCCACGCACTATGCAAGTCTCAGTTAAGACTTCAAATCAGGGCTTAAATAATGTACGGGACCTGTGTTGCTCCTGATTTTCACCCACTTTGATTAGGTTCATATTTCCCCCACACAATCCCTTGAGATAGGATATATTTATAGCAGCAATTGAATGAATATAAATATTATGAGCCAAATTGTTTGCTCATATAAATAGGTATAACACCACTGAAATCAGTGGAACTGCGTCTGCAATCTAAATATTCCTACTTCCACCCTCCTTTCCTCCCGTTAGATGACTGCGTTTTTCATTCCCCAGAGAGAGTCCTAACATTGTTTACACCCCAGAAGCATCGAATCCTTTGCTCCCTTGGAAGCCATTCAGAGCTGTGTTACAAAAGCACTGGAGGGGATTTCTTGCTTCTACTGAAAGAAGAAGCTAAATCCCAGAAAGTAAAACAAGAGCTATTAGTTCTAGAAAAGCCATTTAATGGTGCAACTTGCTCACAAGACATGGTAACACATATGATGCCTGTTCAATTCAAAGAGCACTTGTTACGTGCAAGACATATTCAGCAGCTGCTAAGGAGGCAAAGATGATCAAATCAGTGGGGGTGGGCAGTGATTATGCATAGGCTCATTGGGGAGTAGCCACCAACACCAAGACTATTCTGGCTATAAAACTGTAATTGGGAAATTACTAGAGAACCATAAAAATTAATGGCAGATTCTATGACTCTGATAGAGATGAATTTTATACCATGCACATGAGCAGACTGACAGCAAGGTGCAGGGTTTCTTAAGAAGGGAAGAGCTTATGGGGTGAGAAGAAGAAGAACGTAAATCCCCAGCAGGTTTACTTATGCACAGACTTTAAAGGGGGGTGAAGAGGGAAGTAGTACTATTGAGTTAGTACAGCATGGTCCTGCACTATTCCAGGATCAATTGCCTACGGAAGCACAACAGAATAGAATGCATAGAAACCCCAACATAGCTGAGTCACACTCATCACTGAGCAGGCCAAAGAAATTGGTATGCTCTTCTCAGGAGACTAGAATGTATTTTGAGATGTTTGAAGGTTCGAGTCTGTGTGGCGTGTACAGTCTAAGACTCAGATGCCTTTTATATTCCTCTGTATTGCATCTGCCTGCTTCTAAGAACTCTCCTGTGTACAGAGTTCAACAGTTATTTTTGTTTTTAGAGCATCTGCAACCTGTAACAGAGGGGACACATGCATACACAGCATTCTCTCTAGGGACTAGACTTTTGTTCTTTCTTGCTATGATTTACCTAAATCTAAAACACAAGTCATTTTATGCTGTGCTCTTTGCATAAGGAAGTATCACACACAAGTGTTTATTTGCCTGTGAATCTTATGATCGTCAACATAGATCGATATTAAATCCCTCCACACTTATTTTCACTGCCTAGTTCAATTGAACTTTGGAATTCCAGGGTATCCTGAGAGAGTGCTGAACAGCTGCAAACTAACCAAGGGATCACATTCCCACAGATGGTATTAAAATCCAAAGCCCTTCATGTTTGTGGGATGTGTACAGGGCAGATGAGAACTTACACTGCCTCCGAACAAAATGTCAAAATCCTTGTGAGCAGAATTATATATATTATTGTTCTTTGATTTAATGGAGTTTGCTTTTAAATGCTATCTTACAACTTCCATTTGGGGAAGTGCTTGCATGAAGACGCAACCAGTTTCTGTGTAGAAATCAGAGCTTACAAGCTTTTATTAGCCCTCCCCACGAAGTGATCAGTTAAACAGAAGATTTGGAGCACTGTTTTCAATGCTAATCTAACTGATGTCCAAAGGAATGCTGTGCACCAGACTACATAGCAGTCTGAGCACAGGACTAGGAGCCAGGAACTCGAGTTCTAGTTGTAGCAGTGACCTTTCCACATACAGCAGTCCGACAGAAAGCAAAGGTTAAAAAATGAAGCATCTTCAGATCTGAAGGAGAGCTGTTTCAGCAAAGGGGTTACCAAAGGCGGCACCCAGGAGCTCCAGTTTTTGGAGTGCAAGATTATTAATTATGCTCAGCCAAATTTCCCCATCATTTACAATTCCATATTTCAAAGATAGTGTTACCAGAGCAGGGCTGCAATGTGGCTAGTAAGATAAAAGGCTGCCAATAAGAGTAATCTTATGAAGAAAGCAAACAGTGCGGCAAAAATGCTGATGCTATATTCAGTATCTTCATCATCCCTGCAATGAATGGTACCACAAAAGCTGCTATAAAGTCCAGTGATACCAAGAGACCCAAGGACCCAGCATCTGTGCCTAACCAAAGTTCGCTGCTGATGCTGGCGACCGGTCTGTGAGTGCTGTGCTGACTTGCAGAATTTACAATAGGAAGGCAGTGACCTTTCCACATACAGCAGTCCAACAGAAAGCAAAGGTTAAAAAATGAAGCATCTTCAGATCTGAAGGAGAGCTGTTTCAGCAAAGGGGTTACCAAAGGCGGCACCCAGGAGCTCCAGTTTTTGGAGTGCAGGAAGACCGCATGTACAGCCTGTTACAAATCCCTGCTTAGTTCAGATGGACCTCTTTTCAATTAGCTAAAACTCAACAGATGTTGCTACATGGTGCAAGAATGTATTCTCTTGTATGTGACCAAGACGCCCAGCCTGTTTCTGCTGAAATTTAGCTTGTGCACATCGATGGGGCCAGCTCTTGTTCCATTCTACAAGCGAGTCCAGCAGTATGTATGGCAGCAGGGCAGCAAGCAAACCTCATAGAATGGCACTGATCAAGGTGGCAGCATACCAAAGTAACCAAGCTAATGAGCAAGTAGGCTTTGGAAATCAAATGGGGGAGGAAGGAGGGGAGGGGAGGGGAGAAGGGGGGGAGAATAAAATACTAAGTAAAGTGAAACTGTAATGGATGACCTTATATTTATGTAGCACCTTCCATTACAAACTGATGTCATAAATGACATATTTTCTTAGATTGTAAACAAGGTACACGTAATCTCTTTGAGGCAAGAACTGTGTCTTCCTATGTGTTTGTACAGCATGATCACGGGTCCTTATTGGGGACTTCTGGGTGCTACCACAATATAAATGTTAAATAATTGCTAGGGTGATGATGATGGAATGGCTACACATTTTATTGACATTCAGCCACTTCTGAAGTGAACATTATTCTAATATTAGTGTCCTGTTTGACACCAGCATCACCCTCTGCAGAGCAATGGTATATGTCAAGAGCCTTGCAGGTTGGCTTCCCAGTGGAGGAGAAATCAGTGGCATGGAGTCTGGGTATACTATAAGTGTAGCTTGTTTTATGTACACATATGCACCAGTCCTGGAACAGAGGTGGTCAAACAGTATGCAGTCCCTGCTTCCAGGAATCTCAGCCCAACATCAGTGCTGGTTCCCAGAAAGAAACTCTGCCTCAAATATTGTCTGTAATCAAAGCCCAAGGCAGAGAATAAACCCTCCAACTGTTCACACAGCTCCCCCTCTGAGGGCTAATGTCTTTACACAGAGCCTTGCATAACAAAAACCAAAAACATAAAAGTCTTAAGATTTGATCATGCGCTAAGAAAGACCATGTGGAATGGCGCCATCTGGTGACACCTGTCATAACAACAACAATTGAACCTCCGGATTGTTAAATGACCCAAAGCAATCAGGATCTCAGTTAAGTCTCATTGAAAATTGTCACATCAACAGTTGAAGGAACCGGATCAGAGCAGACTTAAAAGAGGGCTGCTACCTATTGAGTCTCCAACATGCCTTTCTACAACACCAGACATTTCCGTGGAGGTTTTCCATCAGGTACTGAACATCCATATTCTAGAAGATCTGGCCAGATTATAGCCAAAAACTGGCATGACCATGACACAGAAATGTGAGAAATATTTAATCAAATCTGGATATTACACACTTCAGACACAAAAGCTGCTTCTAGAACTTCATGTGTAGTGAATCCATATTAAAGAGATACTTCCTTGGTGTTGTAAGTTTACATATACCATTATTTGTAGCAGGCAACACTAAAAACTGAGCATTCAATGGCCTATATACCTTCAGTATTTTCCTGTACTGAGGACAGGAGATGCAATGCTATGATCACTGTGGAGTGGCAAACATTGAGTGTTTCAAGGGCATCCACTGTACCTTTCTGTGAATGGACTTCCAGGATTAATCATCAGTGCATAACTCTTAGAGTTTGGCTATACATTCCTTCTCCCAGCTGACAAGAATTGATTGAAACAAGGGCCATCATCAGGAAAAATAAATGATTTTTCAGCTAGCAAGGCAAACACACACCAGCAAGAAAAGGAAATCTGATCATCAAACTTGCTTGCTTGGGCTTTTCAGTATGCAAGAGGCTGTTTTTCTCAGCATTAGGGTGACTGCGACAATCTGCTTTTAGACAGAGTTAGAACCACAAGATAAAAGAGGCAGGAATCTTCTCATCTGCATATTTATCAAAATGCAGCTACTGCATAATTTAAGCTTAGTGTTAAAAATATTGTACGTTTATTTTAAGGTTTTCCTATTCAGGTGAAAAGGAGACACTCTTTCATTAAGGTGCTTAATTATTTCAGAATGGTGTGAAAAAAACAAAGATAAAAAATAGGAATCAAAAGGAAATTTCTTACCTTCCACCCATCCATGAAACTAAAAAGAGTCATCACATCCATCTCTCTCACAAACATAGAATGAAGAGAACCCTGGGTGTTCCAAGAGGGATTGGGACAGTTATACACATGCACAAGTTTATAGTGACCTCCGGGGAAAGTTGTGGACTCTCTTCATTATTTATTTGCCCTTTCATCTGGGGAATGCAGTGTATTTGTGCCTTCATCTTGGGGGGGGAGCGGCGGGGAGAGACACAATTGACTGGGTGGGTAGTTGTGCCACTCAGCAGGGAGTGCTTTCCATGCTCTTTGTCCATCATTCTACAAAAACACGATACCAGTGAATACCACCTCCACAACTGGCTGTGCCCCAGAGGAGGGTGCCACATGCCAGGTGGGTTCCAGGGATACAGTAAAGTACATACTGCTTCTGCTCCCCCATACATACCCATATAGGGAGGGGAGATACTGCTTGCTGGCTCACATTCTGTTGGGAGGGAATGAACTAAGCATGGACTTTTTGGACTGGTGATTAGGAACCGAGTCTGCTCTTTTTTTGGCATTAGGAGATGGCATAAAGAAGAAGGATTCTCCATATTTTTCTCCACACCCCCAACACATATTTGACTCTTTGAAAGCTATTTATACTGACTCTACTTAGTTGGAGGTTCCATCCCCTCAGGAGGCTGGGCACAATGTTCCTTGGCACTCCCAGCTCCTGCCACCCCTGGAGAGAACAAGGGCCTATGGCCAGGCTCTCATAGGACAGGACAAAGTAGTCCTACTAACACTAGCACTAACAGAGGTTCATTTAATAGGAGTCCAAGCAATTCTGCATCCACAGCTTAGAAGCAGGTGAAGGAGTCTTGCAGACAGCTGGCAGGGGGGCTTGATTGGTTTGATCTCTACCCATCGTTCCCCCCAATTATTTCTCCCTTTTTTATGCCCAGTTCTCCTTCCCTCCTGGCCAGTCCCTTGAGATGCAGCTTCTTTGTATGTGTCTGACATCCCTACACATGCTCCCAGGCCTTTGGGAAGATCCGCCTGGTCTTTTTTGCAGTCCCTCCTGAGGGACTACTCATTCCTTTCCTCGCCATTGCCAGGAACCCATCTCCAGCTGCCCTCCTGCACTCTGCAACACAAGCCATCTTGCCTGCGGCATGATCAGTCACTGCTCAAAACACATCTCTATGAACTTGGCATTTCCCCCTGCCGAGTATTGCAGAGCTGGCAGTCTGGCCCTCTAGAGTCAGCAGGTGCTCAGTCAGCTGACATAGCTTTCACATGCTCTCAACTGGCTGTATCCACATCCTTGCACAGCCCCCGATTCCCCTGCACTCTAGGTGCCTCATCTCAGATCCACCGTTCCCCCTTACTAGCATATATAAATATCTATAGTGAGGGGTGGGAGGAGGGGAAGGGGTTGTAAGAAAAGCTGAAAGGACAGAGTAGGAACAATGAGACACAATCTGAAGACAGCCAATCAAGCTGGTAAATCCCCACTCACTCCCCAACAGCTGTAGCCCAATTAAACTCAACAGTTCACAGGTGTTCGCAGTAATGACTTTAACACAAAAAGCACAGCTCCCTTTAGGGCCCTTTAACAAAAATTTAGAGCTCTTTAAATTTTATATACCAACAACATCAAACCAAAGTAGGAAATAATAAAGGAGGAAAGGAGATACTGTGAAGAAAACACACACACAAGTGTGGCAGCATCAGCCTAATTAAACAATCGCCAACAGGAAAATACACATGCTATTCACCAGACAAACCTCCTTCCAGGAGCTTGGGATTCAAATGCACAGTTCTCTTTCTTGCTCTTCAAATATTTTTGCTCCATTATCAGTTTTATTCATCAAGTCCCTCCCTGTCCCCTCAAACTCAGCCCTTGAAGGGGGCTCATTCCTTAGCAACGCAAGGAAACATGGAACCCAAAGGCCAGCGATCTGGACTCTTCCAACACACATATCTCTCTGCCTCTCTTAACTCCCTCCCTATCAGAATGTTAAAATGGGGTTAGTCTTACTGGGATGCTCGGGTAGGCAGAGTTACTAGACTGTGAAAGTGACTAATGGCCTTCCTGGTTCTCTCTTGTCCTGCACTACAGTAGGTGAGTCGATCTAGTAAGGGCTGGTGTTGCTGGCTCTTTCATTGTTCAGACAGTGCACCATCTGCCTGCCACACTGGCAGCATGCTTTCATGACTTTGTGCCCCCCCCCTTTTTTAGATTTTGAAACACCCAGCTAGCAGAGGCCCCAGTGACAACCACATTTTCTTGTATGCTCTCCCTGTCAGTTTCAGGCCATTTTTTCAGCAAAGCAGCAGGCATGCACACATTCAGCCCCTGTAATATCATGAGCTCAGAGAGCAGCTACCCCCTCTTCACCAGCTAAAGGAGGGGCTAGGAAGGGATGTCTTCTGCTGTGCACCTAAACATGCTGATATAAGCACTGGGTTCGAGACAGAGCAGAGATTCCCTTTCATAACAGGGTTGTGAGTGGAGTTGGGCCCAGAAGTCCCTCAAAACACCCGTGAAATTCAGATCTAGGTGCAGCCTTGAGCTTTCTAGCTCCAGCCCTTGACTAAGAATTAACCTGTTGGTTCACTTTCTCCTTTCCACTGCATGAGATTGAAGTTGAAGGGGATTTGAGGATTCTGTTTTGAAGCCATCTGGGACCAAAACAAAACAAAAACACCATTCTTTTTTCTAAATGAAACCTTTTGTCAAAAATTTTAGTTTCTTTCAAAATGTTCCAGTTTAAGGAAAAACAATTTTCAGGAACCATTTTTTGTTTGTTTCTATAAAAGTTGACAAGAAAAACTAAACCATATTGAATCCAATTCTTCTGAAAATTTCCCACAGAAAATACTTGATATTAGAGCTGGTTCTAAAGTGTTAAGTAAATGCATCAACCTCATACTAGGTCTTAGCATTATTATTGAACTATACAACCTGTCTACCTCAAGGACTGTCTAGTGTCTTACACGTCTCATTGTGCAGTGGAGGCTAGAGGGGTTGTTATTGCTGATGGCCCTACAAACTCATCTGGGAGAGACAGGACTCATGGCCCTCTCAAGAAAGCCTGCAATATAGAAATGCTCTCCCAGCCAACAAACCTCACACCATACCTGAGGCATTAGCTCTCGTGAGCCAGGACCAGGCTCTCTGATGTTTGCAAGCACATAGCACATTGTAGGCACTACTGGAAACAAATAGTAGTAAATATTTTAAAGGCAAGACTCTGGACTTTGTTTGTTCCCTCCTACATATGGATTGGAATCAGTGGTCTTCACTGTATGTTTGGGGAATCTGTCCTCCCCTTGCCAATTTGTGAAACAATTAGGACATATGTTGCCTTTCACTCTTTGATTGTCTTGTTTTAAGTTAGATTTTATCTCTGGGGACACCCCTGTATCCCAGCACTCCACAAACATACGTATTGGTAATTTTATTAACTGAGATCATGGCTTGCCTTTGTGGACTAACTTTTTTCCCTTCCTGCAAGCACGGTTTTGGAAGGAAGAATCCTTACATGGCAAAAGTGGAGGAACCCTCTCCTCTTGCAACTTGGTTGGAAGGTGGATATTTAGTGACCAGAGAATGCAGAGCTCTAATAATATTGATCCTTAGCATAAACCGTAAGGTACCACAAGTACTCCTCATTCTTTTTGCTGATACAGACTAACACGGCTACCACTCTGAAAACTATCATGTCAGTGCACTACCTTAGAACAATGCATAGTGGGGGCTTTTGCAGAGTTCTTTTTTAAAACATTAGCAGGTCATGCAGTGTGTATTCTGCAGAGGATTGGACTTTATTCGGAGGCTTGACAGACCTGGCTACAGAACTCCTCTTTATCTACAGTACAGGTTTATCTCAGACAACATAGGTGCAAACTTCCCCACCGTGCCCTTGGCCAATGTGCTAGTCCTGACCTGAGCAGACTAATGTGCAGAAGCAGGAGGATATTGGTTCCAGGTGGTCTCACTCATTCCTTGTCCTCCCTACTTAGAGGGCTATTGAGGGTGCCCAACCATCATGCTGGGTCCGTGATGTGGAAAGCCACCTGCCAGGAACAGACTAAGACCACCAGCTCTTTTCACAGTGCTCAGTGAAGCTTTTTGGAGAGAAGGGGTTATCATTTATTATACATTTGGGCCCCATTCTGCTAGGGCTTTACAGACCACTGCAATATAAATGCTAAATAAAATAATAATAATCAAAGGGCAACAACTTTAAGTCATAATCCCAACCAGTGATGTAGATACAAAAGGCAATGCCATTGTCTCGAGATAACCAGTCACACTTGTTAGATGACTGAAGAGAGGTGCAAGCTTGTTATAAAGGGGAAAGCCTGTTATATACAAATCTGATAATAATTCTGGAATGATGAAACAAGAAATTGAGAAAATGCCCAAGAAAAATTCAATGACATTGCTGAAAAAAGGTTAATTCTTGAGATTTTGTGATTTTGACTCTCCTTAAAAAACAAAAATAGTTAAACCTTTAATAGCACCAGCAAGAGTCAAACCAGACATACAACCTAAAATGAATACCAAATACAAATAGAACTACTGAACTGTGGAAGCATTATGACAAATATCACAACAGTTTCATTTTCTTAGCATAGTTTCCCTTTATAATTCACACAAGTAGCTTAAATGCAACTATCTGAGATCAAAACAGAACTGCAGGTTACATAGCATCTGTTCTATAGGAGGATGCTATGTGCATTGAGATAATTTTAGATGAATGTGTTATAAACAAGATCTGTGGAACTTCACAGCATGGTGAGTTTTGGGAGGGAGAAACATACAGTTTAAATGTATAAATTGTTTAGAATGTTTAGCATGTAGTTGTGATCATCCAAGTAAATGCTGTTTTCCTGCACACGGTGGCTCAGATATATAGAACAGCTGCTTTCTAACTATTTACCGTGAGGGTGGATCAAAACCCAAGGAAACTGCATCCTGTACTGTGCAATGTGTGTGATGATAAATCAGCAGGGTGTCGGTCGCGCACGCTCTCTCTCTCTCTCAAAAATTCAGAAGGTTATAGTGGCTGCCACAGCATTTTGCCTGTGTGTGCGCAATTTGCTCTGGCTACTGTAAGTTGGGTTGGAGAGTAGCTTTCACAAGGCCTTATTTGACAGTGTAGTGAAGGCTGAAGTTGTGATATTACTATTTCAGGGTACTGGTGGTATCGTTTTGGGCATATCCATGAACTATAGCTATGCCTCAGTGGATGACACAAAATGCCCAGGAAAACTCTTATTTGTATTGTTTCCATTTTATAATGTAAGTGCATTTATTCAAACATTCTGCAAATCCTCTTTCACAGAGAGCAGTCAGGCTGCCTGTGATAAATATAACATTTTAACATTTATGAGTCACCATACCATCTCCTGGATTCAGAAGGCTGCCAATGCACCTCAGTCCTGACCTTCAGCACCTCTTGTTCTAGACCCTTCTCAGAGCTCTACAAATGCCTCGCAAGGCACCCCACTCCAGTCCTGCGTCACTCTTCAGCCTACCTCAATCGTGAGAGTCTAATCTACACTTAGATGGGAGAATAAGAATCTAAAGCAGATTCCACACACAGAAGTGAAAAGTTAGTGTATTAATAAACATTTATAGAACTTAGGGACTTTGTCGATTTTGTGAAGAGCAGTTATACATGCAACATAGACATTTCTGATACAATAGGTATCAGAACACCAGTAAGGAAGTAGTCTTCATTTCAAATATATATGTAGCCAACCCTGAATAAAGTTTTACAGGAATGGTGTTGCTAAGATCGGAAGATGACATTCATTCTACGAACTTGCATAAAAAGAGTTTTTCTTTTTCAGTAGAATCATACTTTTTTTTAAAAAAATGACTATCCAATGATGTGACAAAAAGCAGTTCAAGTGGAGACTGATATTCCCGCTGGTCCTGGGCTGTAAAGCAATGTCAGGGATGGAGTAGGACATTCACCTGAAACATTTCCTCTTTTACCATGTTATTTATATTTTCTAATCTTCAGGCGAGTGCAGCAGCTGACACCCTCTCATGGGTCAGGAGGGACGGGGAAGGACTAAAGCAGACTCCCCCATGAGGCAGCCTAACAGTCCGACCCCAAAGCAGATGTATCTTCTGACTGAGCCATCACCACTTCTCGCTACATGAGCGAAATAGTGTTTTAATCTGAGCAATAGGTCACATGCACCGAGTCGTGTTACTAAATACAGAATGCGTATTGAAACTGCAGCTTGAGGGTCATTTGAAGAGGCCTTGCATCTTGTGTTGGCTTTATTTTGAAACGGAGGGCCAGGAAATCTCATCTGAACATGCTCAGACTTCAAGTGCCCTATGAACTCTCACCCCAGATTAAGTTTTTGCTGAACTGTGACATCTCCCAGTGAATACATGAAAAGCCCAATTTCCAGAGGGCTGAGAATCCAACTGGAGCCTGAGGATCAGAACTTTTGTCTTAAGAGGCTGGTCCGAATCAAGTGCAGTAATTATAACCCTTTCCGTCCAAGGACTGACTGCCACCTCCTTCTCTCTGCTGCACCAGCCTCTTCTTCTATGGGTATGTCTATACATGAAGCTAGATGTGTAAATTCCAGCTCAAGGAGATCTCCCACACAAACTCACATTGAGCTAGCATGCTAAAAGCAGAGTGAACTTACCTGTGGCAGTACAAGAGGCATGAGGGACTAGACATGCTAGTTGCAAGACATATTCACCAGTCTGAATGTGCTGTTGCAACATGAGACATCCCCATGGAAGATACTTGCTCTGCTTCAATGAGAGAGGATGGCCCATTCTGCTGCCACTTGTCTCAGCAAACAGCTCAGACACTGCCCCAGCAGTAGAGGGACCCCATCTCCTGCAAAGGGGTAGGAATGGGGACGACTGCCTCTGGGTCATTGTCCCCTTTGTCACACTCCCAAGGAACCCTCAGTGCAGCTGGAGAGGAGACAGGCTGGGAGTAGAGCCTGAGGAACTTCAGACCCAGCACAGTCCAAGTCTTTATTATCTATTCTGTCAGCCCTCCTCCTCTCTTCTGGGCAAAACTACCAACATGAGCATCTCAGAGGCAGAAGTGGGCAGGGTCATTTCTGGGGACATGGCTCCAATGGGCGGAAGAGGGGGCACAGAGCCTCTATGCAGGTAGCTTTGGCCTCTTGCAGTTCCCCTTGGACCCATGGAATGCTAGGGGCAGAACCACTCTCTGTTCTGCAAAGGGGTGGAAATCACACCCACCCCCTGGAACAAGTTAGGGGAAACTGCCAGGAGATCTTCACAGGAAGAAGAGAGATAGCCTTATGTTAAGGCAAGGCTCTAGTTATAGGGTCTGTACCTACTGAATAGATCCCCAATTCTATCTTCATGTGGTGTGCGCTAGCAGCAGAAACACTTGAGTCAGAAAACAATGTGGGTGAGTTTCTCTGCCTGCTGTTGAGTGGGATCACTTGCCAGGCATGCTACGACCTCCTCACTCTCTCCAGACACCAGCCGCTCCCACACATTAGTCTCGTGGTATATTCAGCCAGTGCGCTGTCAGTCACAATGCTTATATTTAAATAAGCCCTTACGTTGAACTCAAATTAAATATAACTCCCTTAACTCTGACACCATGAAAGAAACCAAGACAGGAGGCGAGAGAGGAGAGAGAGATCACAACTGAACAGAGACATTTAAAGCTGCAAAACGAACAACAGGCAAAATATCTGACTTTAATATTGGGTTTGTTTCATTTTACCTCATTTACACTATTAGCTGCTGGGATGTCATGCTGTTCCATTCATTTTCACATTGCCTAATAGCCACCCCAAAAATTCTTTATCTTAATTTCACTCTGTTTAGAAGTTTAAACAGTTTGGATTTGGCTGTTTAACTCTTCATCTAGGCACCTAAATAATGGCCTGATATGCACCGGGGTTGGAATTCATAGACTTTAAGGCCAGAAGGGATCATCTAGTCATGATCATCTAGTCTGACTTGCTGCATATCGCAGGCCACAGAACCTCACCCACCCACTCCTGTAATAACCTCTGGCTGAGTTACTGAAGTCCTCAAATCTTGATTTAAAGACTTCAAGATACAGAGAATCCACCATTTACTCTACTGTAAACCAGCAAGTGACCCATATCTCACACTGCAGAGGAAAGTTGAAAATCCTCAGGGCCTCAGTCAGTCGGACCTTAGATAAAATTCTTTCCCGACCCCAAGTATAGTGGTCAGTTAGACCCTGAACATGTGGGAGAGATCTACCAGGCAGACACCTGGGAAAGCATTCTCTGTAGATGGTAGATACAGAGGGGTTTCACTTCCATTTTTGGTACAAAATCTGGTTAACGTAAGAAAGGCCCTACTGGGTCAGACCAAAGGACAATCTAGTCCAGTATCCTGCCTTCCGACAGTGGCCAGTGCCAGGTGCCCCAGAGGGAATGAACAGAACAGGTAATCATCAAGTGATCCATCCCCTGTCACCCATTCCCAGCTTCTGGCAAACAGAGGCTAGGGACAAGGTATGGCAGTTTCACATGACCCATCAGATGCTTTCTTTCTAATCAAGATGCTTTTTGTTTACTTCTGCTATTAAACAAAACCGCAGGATCATCTGAAGGGCCATGAGCTAGGCACGAGGGGGGTGAATGGTGCTCTCTTAGCAAAAACCCTGAGACGGCAGCTGTTCTTGTGAATGGCTTAAGGGGAGACTCTGTGCACAAATGCTTCATTGCTGAAATAAAGTCTGTGTTTGAAAAGAGGGGCTTAGGAATGAGGCCCTAGTGGACTGCTTTATGCCCTCTCACACCAGGCAGATTTTCACACACACAAAAGTTCTAGTTGATATCATATTGCACCCTCGTGCAGCCAGGCTCTCCATGGAACATACCAAATCACATTTACTTTCTAATAACTTCTCTTCCTCGTAAGTGACTATGGAGTAAACAAACATTTTAATTCAACTGCAGTGTGCTGGAAGGATGGATATCTGAGGAAAGATCAGAGTTTATCGTGTACTTCTGAGCAAAGCAGCAACAAGACCTTGGGAACACAAAACCGGCCTTTCAAATATTTAAAGGTGGTGTGAGCCCCAAGCAAGGAGAAGGGTGCCTTAGCATAATTGCAGGCGAGATAGCTAGAAATAATGGGATGAGATTAAGACAGACATCCCTGGATGGGCTTGTCAGGAGCCTAACAGATTTAGGTGCCCAAGTTCCACTGAATTGAAGCCTCCTTATCTAAGGCTGGGATTTTCAAATGTGCTTTAGGTTGAATAGGAGGAACAGCTTTGGCTTGGTGAAATGTACTGGGTTGGAATAGTCAACCAAGGAAGAGCAGGAAGCATCAGCATTAGTAAATAGATATACGAGAGAGAACAATCCTGTGCATTAGGCTACAGGGTATGTACTAGAGAGAGACCAAGAGGTCCTGTATCCTGAGAGTCTGACTTACTTACTGGCCCCTTATTTTACTACTCAAGATAGTTAAAGCAAGCTGCAAAGAGATCTCTCAAAACTGGGTGACCGGGCAACAAAATGGCAGACAAAATTCCATGTTGATAAAGGAAAAGTAATGTGCATTAGAAAACATAATCCCAAGTATACATACAAAATGATGGGGTCTAAATTAGCTGTTACTGCTCAAGAAAGATCATGGATAGTTCTCTGAAAACATCCACTCAATGTGCAGTGGCAGTCAAAAAAAGCGAACAGAATGTCAAGAACCATTAGAAAAGAGATAATAAGACAGAAAATATCATAATGCCACTATACAAATCCATGGTACGCCCACACCTTGAATACTGCATGCAGTTCTGGTCACTCCTCAAAGATATTTTAGAATTGGAAAAGGTGCAGAGAAGGGCAACAAAAATTAAGGGTCTGGAACAGCTTCCATATGAGGAGAGATTGAAAAGACTGGGACCGTTTGGCTTGGAAAAGAGACGACTGATGGGGGATACAGATGATATGATAGAGGTCTATAAAATCGTGATTGGGATGGAGAAAAAGTGTTATTTACTCCTTCTCATAACACAAGAGTCAGGGGTCACCCAATGAAGTAAATAGGCAATAGGTTTAAAACAAGCAAAAGGAAGTACTTCTTCACACGAAGCACAGTAAACCTGTGGAACTTGTTGCCAGAGGATGTAGTAAAGGCCAAAAATATAATGGGGTTCAAAAAAGAACTAGATAAAATCCTGGAGGATAGATCCATCAATGGCTATTAGACAAGAAGGTCAGGGATGCAACCCCCCATGCTCTGGGTGTTCCTAGCCAGAAACTGGGAGTGGGCCACAGGTGAAGGATCACTCAATGATTGCCTGCTCTGTTCATTCCCTTTGAAGCACCTGGCATTGGCCACTGCCAGAAGACAGGACACTGGGCTAGATGGACCTTTGCTCTGACCCAGTATGGCTGCTCTTATGTTCTTATGATAGCTATGAACTCTAGTACTCTTAGCTATGAAGGGAAAAAAAGACTGCTGAGCAGATCATGTGTAGGCTTCCAAGAGTTAAAAGCTGTATGTCTTAGTGCCTACAGACTGTCTCCAGCACCAACACCACAGTGTGTGTTGAAACATCTGCCTGGCAAGCCATGCTTTGTCCTGCTGCAGTTTCTTCAATTATTTTTTGTGTTGTGTATTTTACAAAGGATAAGTCAGGGAACATTTCAGGAAGTGTTTTCTCATTCTAAAACATATCAAAATATTGCTGACACTGATCCATAGCTGGGAATGTCATTCCTGAATAAACATGATGTCATTCTCATTCCATTCATACTCCTCCTGGACAGCTGCTGTCAGCATCAGTGAAGAAAAATGCCACCTCACTGGTGACAGCTGCCACTTGAGGTACTTTATATATCAGCCTTTCTAGAAAAAAAAGCCAGTCATGCAGATGCTATTTAAAGTATGTTGCATCTTGATGAGAAATGCAAAACCTAATGTGTGGCAGGTTGCTCTGTGCCCAATCCAGACATTGAAGGATGAAGAATGTATCTGGTCTCAACCACTTCACATGAAGCACTAAATCCTGCATTGTAATTGCTAAAGAAAACTGACTTGCTAAGATGGGCCTCTCCTGGGTTTTTTTTTTTAAATACAGAAACTGAAAAGCTGTCTCATGAATGTTTGAAACTGCCACAGCAAGTCATCTAAACCAGAGGGTCTTTGGCAGTGGTCTGCACAGCCATGTGGTGGTCCATGGAATGAACCCTTTGAATGATAAACAGTGAGGGTCTGGGAGAAGAGATGGCACCATAAGAGAATCTGTTTATACAGAGTTGCCAACAGAAGGGAAAAAAGTCAGAGGCCCCTAAGCTAAGTGTTACAGTAACAGTTTTATCTAACAGAACCAGTTCATTTTCTGAAGAACCTGTAGAAGTCACTAAGCACTATAGACTTGAGACCCAGATGACCGCAGTGTCATCCACAATAAAGGAACCTAGCTATCTCTATGAAGTAAGCATGCTCCCTTTTTTTTTTTTTTTTTTGGAGACTCTTTGCTTATAGAAGGGTGAAAGCATCACACATGCAAATCGTGAATAATGCTCAGTGCAACGCTGTCCCCTCAGTGTCTATGGCAATTACTTAGCAATGAAACACATTGCTTTCCCAAATAGACATGTAGTGAATTAAAATAAGGCATGTAATTATTTCATTTTGTAAATGTAACTCTATTTCAGGAGCTAAATTGTAATGAAGAGGGAACATTCTGCTTTGATTTACATCCTGTGGAAACTTGTTTGGTCCACAGTCTTCTAAGGTTCACTCATAACTGTTATGAACATCTGGCAGTTCTCGTTATGCATCAGCTACTGGTCCTCATTTGAAGACAGTGGTACATGCTGAGAGCATATCATGGATTTGGGCCCAGTGCCTTGTTTATCCCTGAAAGAACATAATTCTGAATAGAGATCAGCTTTACAGCTCAGCTCAGAGAACTCTAAGGTTCAAGAGTTGTAGTGTTAATTCTTGATTCTTCAGTGGAGCCCTGAATAGCTCCTATGGCCCTTCGTGTTGCACAGTGATTGAAAAATCTTTGGTAGTGCTAATGAGAAGGAGACCACAAACGTCCCTTCCTTAGAACCCTCCTTAGTGTCTGCCATCTACACGCATCTCCTGCTCTTCTCCATGGGAAAGTAGGATACATCTCTGTGGTAAGGATGCAACACAGAAAGAGAGAGAGAATATACAGGGACCAAATATGCAATAGTGGTGAGAGCTGTAATTGTGGAAGGATTTTAAATACTTATGGCATGTTATTCTAAAGAACCAAGCACAACTGGTCTGTGACATAGCTGGCCTCGAGGCAATACCAGAATATTAAATGATAATTTCTAATGATTTTCTCCTTCTGATAGCTTCACCTAGTATCATGTGCTGATCACTCTAATTCCCCCTCCAATTCTTCAAATAAGGGATATTCAGATATTTCTAAGTACCAAGTATTTTTGCTCTAAAACCACATGACCAATACAAGAATAATTGATAACATATTTGTTATCAACAATGGTAATTTTCTTTGCTAATCTCCAATTGTTAAGCAAAGTGTTTCAGTAAATGTAGCCCTGTTGCTTAGAAGTCTGAATAATCTCATTCACACATCTCTTATGTCACTTACATATGTTTGAATGTAGCGAGGGTGGATTCCAGGGGCCTCTTGTGAATCTGGTTTGGGTTGTTTATGCTTCTCAATTTTTCCTCCTTTATAAAAAAATAAATGCCATTAAGTGAAAAAACTCCACACTTAACCATGCATCTAGTTTTCTGAAAGTTTCCTCAGTTATGTCTCTACTTTCCTTTTCCATGTAACATGTAATAAAAAGGTCACCTCAGTTTATAGAACATGATTAAAAAATCAATCAATCAATTCTTGACTGAATCCAAGAAACAAACTCTCTACCTCTGTGTAAATCCTAATTACTTAAGTATGACAAGAACTGGTTGGGAATTTTCCATCAAAATGTTTTTTTCCAACAGAGAATGCAGTTTCTGCAAAATTTAATTTTCCATTCGGAAAAATCAAAATGAAATATTTCAGCTTGAGTCAGCATTACTCAGCATCCCCCTTCCCCCCCGCCAAACTGCTTTGCTGTCTCATGGGAGATATAGTTTGAATATCTCATACCCCCATTCTCCTCTATGGGCTGGACTCCCTGGCTGGACTGTATTTCCCAATATGCATCGGTGGTTCAACCAGAGGGGATACCACAGTATACCTTGGGAGATGTAGCCCAGACCGGGAGCCTAGCCCATAGAGGACTATGGGGGCGTAAGGCAACCAAAACTACAACCCCCATAAGGCACAAAAGTAGTTCAATTATCAAACCAAGCCAAACCAAAGTGTTTCAACATTCTGCAAAGATATTAATATTTTGATTTTTCATCCCAATGTGAGATGAAAGCAGATGTTCAAATACCAGGATTTCCCAGAGGATAGAAATTCTGATTTTTGACCAGCTTTAGTTGTGACTAGTTATTGCACTCAAATCTATAGCCATTTTATGAATGCATAAATATGCAATTTCGATTCTCAGGATGTCAGTTATTGAAATAATTTCTATATATGAACATAAGTAAAGATTCTTGCTTCTCAATATGCAACATAGCACAACAGAGCTAACGGGTGGGTCACTGAGGGATGACTGGGGTACCTCGTGTTTGTGCTTCCTAGAAACGATCAGCAATTCATCTGAGCTGTAAGGTGACTGCCTACTCCATTGGAAATTCTGCACACATTCATAGAAGGAATATGCAAGTTTTAGTTACACTGCAATAGTACCTAGGAGCCCTGTCATTGACCAGGACCCCACTGCACTAGGAACTGTACAAATAGAACAAAAAAGATGGCCCCTGTTCCAAAATTGCTGACTCATCCTTACACCACACATAATTAGGAGTCGATCAGATCGGCTATTTCAGATATACTCTTATCCCACATGCTTCTTTTCATTTAAAAAATCACACTCTCCAGTTTCAGAAGAGCAGTGATGAGGCAGCAAGTGCCGTTGTTACGTAACTCACTGCCCAGCTTCCAACCTGAGAATGGCATGATGCACACATTCACCACAAGGCATCATCCTATCCAAGGCTCCTGCCATGTCAGCAGTTTGCTGGCAACCAGATTTCCTCCATAGTTGTCCTAGAAAAAGTCCCTTGCTAGGTTTATAGTTTAGGTGTGGTAGCAGCCAAACCATGCTAGGTGCTTTCCAACCACTGGGATTCTCTGCCTCAGAGAGTCCACAGTCTAAATCTTCCTTCCTTTAGGTCTCCCATTTGTCACAGAAACAGCAACACAAAGGGGAAGATGTATAACTTGGGAAGCTTTCTAGATGTGTCTTGAGCCAAGAGAAGCATTGCACATTGTCAGGTCTAAGCAGGGTTCTTCAGTCTGTCACAATGCCACTAGTAGCGTTTAATATGTACAGACAGTACACCCTGGATGACAGGCATCTGGTGGAAGAGACATCAGCATTGACCACAAGCAGATTCTAAAGACAGTTCAAATAAATGAATAAGAAGTCTTCCTTGTGTGCATGGACTTTCATCATGCAACCTGTGTGCCTCAGCAATACTACTCTGCTCTGGGTAGCATGGCAATGAGCCTGCTAGGCATATGCTCCATCGAAGCCATAAATGTTGTACTAATAGATTATCTTGCTAATACTGGGCTGTCATTGTAACTGTTATTGCTTCTACTATCCCATAAGTGCTCTAAGGTGTTGTTCCAAGGAGTTTCGCAGATTGCAAAGCAGAGGAGAAGAATGACAATGATGTGGCCTCTGGCTCGTCCCCTGAAACAGCAGCTTTTCTGTCATCCCATGGAAGTGCTTTTGTTTCTCTACAGCTCTTGAAATGTGGCTCAAGCAAGGCTGCCAACATACATTCTTCCTTGTCAAACATTGCTCTGAGTCTAAAGTCTGCCTCTGTGAGCAGTCTGACAGCTATCACTCCTGCTAGAAATAGTTAAGCCCTTCAAAGTCAGTTCATGTTTGTTTGAGTAAGGGGAGCCATCAGATACCTGGAAAAACAATAGCAGCACTTGCCTTTCATTTGAATGCCTAGCACTGAAATTCCTTCTCACTAACTCCAGTGGGCAGTGAATGATTCAATTTTCATAAATGCACTAAGATAGCATCTCTGCTTTGAACGTTGCATTTGCCATATTCTGATGCAGTTTTCTTTTGTCTCAGAGCATCAGAAAACAGTAGATTTCCAGTCACTTGGAGTTTCCTACTCAGTGATGTTTGTCAAGTTCTTCACAGGCTACCTAGAGTAGGAGTTTTCCTGCTTTTAGAGTCTCTAGTTATTCTTATGCAACCCCATGTCCTCCCTTCCAGCAGATTAGCATGCTGCACCTATTCATCCTAGGATGGCACCATTATCTGATACAATGTAGAGACCTGGGGATAAGTCGGACACCAAGCTATTGCTTCAGAGTCTAGCATATCTGAGACGGGAATGTACTCTAAAAAAAAAAAAAGCTTTGTGCAGCGTGTCAGGTATTTCTTGACACATGCACTGCATTTGCTGGAGCAGCATAGTACAAAGTTTTTCTTCTCCAACCTGCATACCACACCCATCTGCCTGTCCCGATACACATCTCTCCCCTATTCGTATCACCACAACAGTGGTGCTATATTAAACCCACTCATCCAGGGGAGCTACTGGTGCAGATTAATGCTGCCAGTTATTCTGTTGAATACCATTACCATTGGGGTTGAAACCCTAATGAAATCTAATGTAGTATGAAGATTATAGCTAAACATTGTGCATCATCCTGAGTGCACCAAGAGGTAGCAGAGAGAGAACAAAGTCCAACAAAGGCAGTGCTTTTCAGCAAAAAGTACATGTGTTATGGAGGATTATCCAGACTGCCTGATAGATGAGAGCTACTGTCCTATGGTCATTCTTCACACCCACATTTCACACTTACGCTAACAAAATCTGTTTCATGCAGCAGTGAATTTTCTCCTCTTCACTTCCAAAGCTCTCCAGAACTTTGCTCCCTTCAGCATCTCCATCCTTATCTCCTCTTTCCACTTGGTCCCCCTACTCACAACCCTCATGACTAACCAGCGGCGTGCTAGCCTATTAGAGGCCCGAAGCAGGAATATCCCCCCTCCCAAACACATAATAAAAAGGGAATGGGGAGGGCCCACACAATTGCTTTGTCTGCTTATGCCTAGTGGCAGCCCTAGGCCCAACCACATTCTTTGTCTTGTCAGTAGAAGCAGCTGTATGACTCCATGTTGCCCACACAGTTGATGTACTCCAAACCCCCTCCTCACCATCCAAAGAGAAATAAGCCTCCTGAAAACCCACACTTCAGGGAAGCAGCCCTCCCTGGATGTGCCTGTAGGGCATCCAACCCTATTGTTTTGTTCCCTACCCACTGAGTGCCTTTTCACTATAAGTTCCTCAAGGCAGGTATTTGGTTTTTGGTCACAATCTGCCATACCTATGGCAAAGCATCCCCTCTGCTCTGGAATCAGGAGTATGGGCCCTAGACAATACCAGGCCACACCTTCATCAACCCGTTATTCAGTTTACAGCCTACACATTTCTGAGCCAAGGGAATAAGACAGAAGAGAACCAAATCCCAAGCATAACACAGCACACAATAAACCAGTCTCACTGTGGCCATGTTACACACAACTCTCATAGTAGGGGAAACTCCAAAGCTTCAGCAAATGACTGCTGATTCAAGCCACCAAAACTGTACCAGACCATTCAGCCATCTGTCTCCACATGCAGTCTCTCCTCAGACCTTACCTGGTGCTGTCTTTCTACAGGGAAGGACTGGCTACCCCTCCCAGCATCTCCAGTAAATAAACTGCTGCTCTGACATTTGGTGTCTAGGCAGGATAATACAGGAGCTTCCCTGTAGTCTTTAGAGGTAAGCACCTGCTTTCTGCAATGAAACAAGGTACAGCTCTGTGTTACTCCCAGGTATTTTTTCAGTTACAGGCTCAGAGAGAGAGCAAGTAAACAACTCAGAGCCAGTTCCTTCTGAGAGCCAAAGCCTCTTACTGTTACCAATGGGGGGAATTTCTGGCTGGACAGGTTATTGTATTTAATTTATTTTGGAACATCCACTATTGTTGTTTGTGAAACAATTAGATGCAATTACTACTTCTTAGCAAAAAAGGCATACTCCTCTGTTACTAGACATAGCTAACCCTTCTCAAAACTGTTTCCTGGTATTTCTATGCAGTCATCAACAAAAGTGTCACCAAAAACACTTAGTTCTGCTGAAGTTGTTTGTATTTCGCAGACTTGTTGCAAGATCAAAAATGGGCAAAATTCAACAACAAAAAATTGTTCTTACAGATATTGCAACCAGGTGTATGGATGCTACTGCAGTGAAGGCAAAGACAGGATTCAGTCACCCATTTCCCAGAGATTACTATTCAGACCTTCCTGTCCAGCATCAAGGAACTTCTAGGATAGCACAATTTGATCGTATCACTAGTTCATCTCCAGGCCATTCTAATCACTCCTTCTGTGTCCTCACACATAGCTGCCTCTCTTGCTGGCTAACGGCTTGACCGAGGTGATAGCACTCATTAATCAAGCACAGCTTTGGCCAATTCATCACCTTCAGGATACAGGTTGCTGCAGCTGTCAGACACCTGCTGTGGACTATGGCTCAGTCCTGGGTGTAGGGAGGAAGTAACAAGAAGAGGAAAGGGAAGGTTTATGCAGGTTGGTTAAAGGGCACTAGATGAGGTGTAATGGCCTGGGGCTGGAAGTAGAAAAATTCAAATAATAATTTACTTAGGGAATTCTCGAAGCTCCATCATCTGGAACTCCAGCACTTGTGCTGGTGGGGAGAGGGGTAAATGGATAAGGCTCTTCTATCCATTGTTATTATTTACTTTAATAGTGCCTAGAAGCCCGAGTCATGGACCAGGACCCCATTATACGAGGCACTGTACAAACACAGAAAACAAAACATACAGTCCCTGCCCCAAGGAGCTTACAATATAAGCATAAAACAAGAGACAGAGAGATGGGGGAGTACAAGGAAACAATGAGACAATATTGGTCAGTGTGACAGGTGTTGCCCTCAGCATACCATCAGCCTAACCTATGAGATTTCTCCTGGCCTTCCTTAAAAGAGTTCGTTTGCACAGCAGAACTTTAACGTCTTTTTACTTGCATGCCTGCTTTCATAAAACAAGCAGTTCTGAGCACCAAGCACCGGAGGAGGGAAGACAAAATCAGCTCGGATACATCCTGCTCCCTCCTCCCAAACAACACATTTAGCAAATTCCATTTCATGCAGCCTCCACATCAGCTCTGCTGCCAAGCAGCCAGGGAGCGCAGTACTTCACAAAGCTTACTGGAGAGCCACAAGACAAGGCAGATCCAAGCTATTTTGTTTCATTTTCATCTTGAAGAGCTAGCTTATGCAGTTTGTGAATTGTGTTGGTTGGGAAACAGATCTAGTTGATGTGCTACAGCCCTTAGTGTGAACAACTATACTGCTTGGAAGGTTCTTATATTGGTATAGCTTATTCGTGTACATTAAACATATGGGAGTTTTTAAGCATGCTGTTGGAAGGGATAACAGATGCCTCAACATGCAGAGATGGACACTTTAGAACTGATTCACTATTGCAGTTAGGGAAAGATGTGTTTCCAACACAGATTAAACATTTAACACTTCTCTTCAGGGGATGCTTTGCAAGCATTCATTTATTATACCAGGGTGTCATTGTTTCCTCCTCTTTACACATGAGTAAACTGAGGCAGAGAGGTTCAAGACCTGCCCAAGATCACAGAGGGAGTCAGTGCCAATGCCATTACTAACAGGATTGGGCAGTCTCTGACTCAGACCAGCCTCCTTCCCAGTCTGGAACTTTCCTCTTTCTTCCCTTCTTCTTCAAGAGTGTCCCAGAGAATACATCCTTTGGCTAGCGTCAGGAAGGAGGCCTGCTTCTCTCAGATTCTGTGGGAGACTCCTACAGCTCCTCTATGTGTTGTCACAAAACCTGATGGCGTTGCAGGCGGATGAGCCTTGGTATAAATAAATAGCGATTCATCCTCAGGCTAGGAGGCACAATCCCATAGAAACACAGCCTGAGGAGAGTATTGCCCTGCACATCCATCACCTGCTAGTTCTGCTATTGAAAACATAGTTGGAAGTTGATAGCAACTCTCATACAAATGCTTCCTTTAACTTCCTGGTGCCAGACGGCCCAGCTCTGTCTGCTAATGTGAAGTACAAATGGATGTTGCATTAACAAATAGCATTTGTCTCATGAGCCAGCACCATGGGGTTCTGTTCTAAGCATAGCTCAGTGCTCCTAGATTTTAATATTTCTAGAGAAGAGAATCACTTGGTGACACTGCTGTTCCAGGTAAATGCTAATGGAGTGCTATTTATCTGGCTGGAAAACTCTGCTCTGTAACAATCTCGTTTGAGCAATTGCTGGGCAATCTAATTTAGCTTCTCTCTACTAACTGAATATGACTTCTTCCATTTCCTTGGGCCATCAGTGAACAGCAACACTTCTCAGCCCAAATAGATGCCCCACGAGATGCTGGGTGGAGTATTGTTCGACCAAATATTCAAGGATCGATGTAGTGTAAACACATGGCTTCTCTGGGAATTACACTGATACCAACCCCACATGCACCAGAAAATAAAATAAATGTGGATTATTTTAACCCAAGTCACTATGACTATCTTAAAAGTATGCTGCAAATGTGAAAACTTGGAGTTGCTTCCTCATGTGCCATCAAACCCTTTTCTTTCTACTCAGGTTAGCCTGCCTTTCTTTTACAATAGGTAATTTGCTTGCACAATGTGATTATATTAAATAAGAACATTAGTACTTATAAGTTATTGTAAGGCTGACAGGGATTCTCTGACAGTGTTAAAAATTCCCCATAAGAAGCCTGAGAGCTGTAAACTATTCCCCCAGGCATGGAAATCTGCTCCAGAGAAGTGATCCTCTGGATCTGTCCAGTCCAATAGACTAGAGAGGACTTGACCTTCCAAGTTTGGATAGAGCATGACTGGCTGCCAAAAGACCCTAATGTGAGCATCTCACTGGAGCATTAATAGGAAGCAGAGAACGTTATCTGTACAATAGAATGACTGCTTCGAACAAGGACATTCAAAGTCAGAAAGCAGAAAATTAGAGCTTCAACCATAAAGTTCAAAGAATGGGGGAAAAGGCATGAAAAATAATTCTGACACTTTAGAGTAGAACTCAATTGTTCCATTAAACTATATTTTTAATAAAAAATAACAATAACAGCATTCCAAATTTCTATTTTATAAGCTTTACTAATGTATAATTTTTTTTAATACATGTCAGAATTTCTTACTTGAGGCAAATGCAATATTTATAGAAAGCAAGACACTTCAAAACAGCTCCAGAGACTTTAAGCTCTCGGTTTATACACAGATTTAGAATAACTCAGGAATACAAAATGACAAAATGTACATTTTTTATATTGTTTACTAATGTATTGTCTCTTATCCTTGATCCATCATCTTCCTGGCTGGGGGAATCACGTTCAGCTTCTCAAGTCTCTTTAATGCAATGTATTTCTGGAGTGAAATATTCCCATATGGTGAAAATCTATCACAAATCTGTCTTGCAGAATATCACTCCCAAAGAATTACATGAAGATCATTAATAAACATTTGTGCAGCAACAGACTTTTCTTCTCTTGGTCATTATTTTAATCCTTTTTTTTCTTTGCCCCATCCTACCACAATTCTTAGATGAACTCTCCTCAGATCAGGGAAAAATAGGAAATTTAGTACTTACTGAATACTGAAATCCAGTGTTTCACAAGATGCAGTCACTGAGTTTGCTGCTCTGCAATGGAGGATTGCTCCTTTGCCCCCACTCCCACTGAATTCTCCTCTTCGCTAATTACTAACACCAATTCAGAAAAAAAAAAGCTTGCGACCAAAATCACAGATGGCCAGTGACTGCAAAGTTTAGCATGAGCCATGCCCTCAGCAGGTGTGTCAAAGGCACACAGGAGATCCATCATTTTCTATGGGACAACATTTTACCTTAGGTTTGGGGTATGACTGAAGCTGGTTACTGTTAGAAGCAAAAGAGGAAGGATGGTTTTGCAGTTAAATTGTGGGTTTGGGAGTCAGAAGAGCTGGATCCTATTCCTAGCTGTGCCATTGACTTACTATACGACCTTGGGCAAGTCAGAGTATCTCACTGTGCCTCAACTTCATCCTCCGTAAAATGGGAATAATGGAACTGCTTCACCTCACAGGGATGTTGCTAAATTGATTTGTGTGTACGAGGCACTCGGATACTCTGCTGATAAGCATCAAAGAATGGCCTTTAAGGAAAGAAAGAATATAGGAGGGTGGACAAATTATAATTTATTATATAGCATCAGTCAGTTTTGCTAACCCAACACATTCAAAAATCATGAATCAGGTCCCAAAAATTATAAGACTAAGTTTAAAATTATGAGATTTTTTTAAAAAAAAGTAATAAATGTGGGTTATTTTTATTTGTTCACAACTTGTTAAAATTAAAGCATTTAAAAAATCTCAACTATCTTCCCAGTTTAGACTGTTTTCTTCTTGCTCTTCACAAAGGATGAACTATGGAAATAGGTGAGCCATTTTCACTTTTGTTGACATAATTAGTGTCTAATCAGTTTCACATTCAGTTCTCATTAACTCTTTATTTATTCTTTCCTAGGGTACTTAGAGTTTTACAATCCTAGCTAAATGCCATTGCAATAAAATATTCACAAATGATGAGCCAACCAGTCATCAGTGTCCCATCCCTGACGGAGGACATATCTGCCATCAACATCCAATTCCCCATATTCACCCATCCCCCATCTCTCCCCCCCCAAAAGATTAAATGTTCAGTCAAAAGCCTGACTGAACACAAAAGCCTCACAGCATGATCTGCAGCCAAATATTGCTGGGCTGAAACTGGAACAAGGCTGCAATGTTTGGTTGCAAACACTTCAGGAAAACTTTGTAAATCCCAAACCAAAAATACATTTTCACTGAAAAAAAAATCATGAGTACATTTCTACTCATGCTCAAATGCTATAATCTGGTGTGTCCCCTCCTCCCCCCCACACACTTTTTTTTCTGCCCTCTCATCACTACCTAAATTTCATTGTGAAACTATATAATGTTATCCCTTTAAAAAGTCATTCTGCCTCAGATTTTCAGACGCAAGCTTATTTCAAAAAGAAAAGGAGTACTTGTGGCACCTTAGAGACTAACAAATTTATTTGAGCATAAGCTTTCGTGAGCTACAGCTCACTTCATCAGATGCATCCGCTATAGCTCATGAAAGCTTATGCTCAAATAAATTTGTTAGTCTCTAAGGTGCCACAAGTACTCCTGTTCTTTTTGTGAATACAGACTAACAGGGCTGCTACTCTGAAGCTTATTTCACACTCTTTGCTTCATGTTTGGGGAAGGGAGGAGTTGAATCTACACCCCACTTACGTAAATAACAAGCTGTGCTACACAATGCAGTCAGACCTGGGAAAACTCAGGGTTATTTTTCCTTTCCAAGAAAACCCTGGTACACAGTTAGTCAAAAAGACATGTTACTCTGGCAAAACATAAGTCCAGAGCTCTCCCAAGTGTACTACTGGTGAATCAACAGCTAAAGCATTCAACCAGCTCCGTAGTGTGTTAGACATATGGCATTTAATGATGTAGTCTTTGGTTAACAAAATTACAGAGGCATATATATGCACCGAAATTATTAGTTTCCAAAGGCATTCAACACATCAGTTTAGTACAGCGCTGCAGAACACTCCCCTGTCAATAGACCTGCCTGGCAGTTTCTAACTGATCTTGTAGTAGAAAACCCAAGTCCAATTCAGGAGGAAGGTTTGTAATATCTGATGAATGTTCACATAATTCCCGTTTGGGCTCATATACTTTCCTGGGAGAAAGGGAACAAAATACACTGTATAATGTTTAGGGCTCTGATCCCCCGGGCTGTATGAGGCCATAAGTCTGTACTCAAGGGGATATGATTGCAGGATCAGGACCTAAGTTAGAGATGGATGAACCTCAAAACATGTATCTGGGCTAAATTTCTGTTGGGAGCCCTGCCCTGCAGTTCTCACTGAGGTAGGCCTACCAGAGAGAGGCAACAGTCTCCTGACCAGTGGTTATCAAAGCACATTTGAACCAGAACAATTCTACAGGCAGAGGAAAGTTAACATTCCTAGACACAGCTTTATTTCACAGCTAGAACTAGAATTTGTTCCATCCAACGGCACATTCAGAAGCTGTAAGTGAATCAGATTCAACAACTCTATCTTCTCACCAGGACAGGTTTATGTTATGGTATCGGTGTTCATACGACACGGCAATTGCAAAGCCGTTGCTTGCTCTAGTTTTCTAACTGACATGCCTCACACATGGCTATTTTTAAAAGCTGATGCAATTGCAGTATTGCCAACCCTACCCATTCAAAAATCATGAGTCAGGCCACCAAAAATCTAGAGATTTTAAAAACTAATAAATCTTGGGGTCTTTTTCTTTGCTTCTGTTTTTTGAGCCTTTTGGGTGCATATTTTCAAGTTTTTCTGGGTAACCATAACAGCTAAAAGCTTACTTTGTTAAAAATATGGAAGCTAAGATTCTCACATGATCATCTGTCTCCAGGAGCTGGAGTTTAATAAAAAATCACTAAATATCACAAGACGTGTGAAAAAATCATTAGGGCTGACAACTGTGCTATTGTAGGGGCAGAAGTGGTTAGTGAGTCACCTAGTCATAGAAACATATTTATATGATTTAAGAGGTGCTGTGTTCTGGGGTATCAGGCAGAATCTCACAGTCCAAATGACTGCAGTAGCCCAATAAATACAAACACACACTTTTCAGCGTCAAGGGTTTAAACGAAAAGCTCAAAGAGGCTCCTTCTGCCTTTTATAAGAAATGGCTCTGGGCACCCAAAGTTTGATTCCACCACAAAAGACTAATTCTCCAGCTACTGCTTCCCTTCCCCAGAGGTTCTGGCTCCTAAAGGCAACTAGACCTACTCCTCAGAGCACCTCTCTTCTCCTCTGTGGTTGGGGGACAGGGAATTAGTTAACTCACCACAGCTGGCCTGGCCTGGCCTTGCTACCCTGACAATGCCAGGACAAAGTGCCAGCACCTGTCATTCCCCTACTGAGAGAGGAAAGAGTAACCTTTCCCTGCCAGCTCCTGGGCAAGCCTTCTGTGGTGTCAGCAGGGAAACTGGCTCCCAGCAGCCCCAGGATTAGGTGTCGGGCTGAGAGAGCCGGCCAAGCCGTAGGAACAGCCTGTCTCAGAGCCAGAGGCAGGCCTAGAGAGGTCAGGCTCTCAGAGAGACAGACAACAGAACAGCTGTCACCTCAAGCCCCTTCTCAGCTGAACTGGCTGAGAGATTGGGTTTATTTTTTAAATTATCATGAAATATTAATTTAGGGAGTGAAAATATACACGAAACCCAAATAATACCACGTAAAGGCACTCTTCAGGGGAAACTAAATCATAACCCCGCCCTTCCTGAGAACAAAGGAGCAAACTTTTGATGGAGAACCACAACATGCTTATATCTGAGGGCTGTATTTGGAAAGGAGTTTCTCATCCCTGAGAGGCTGCTGCTGATGGGGGAGCCCTGCCTTGGGGTGGCAGACAGGGGGGGCTCAAATGGGGAAGCAGCATTATTTGTGATTGCACTGGATGGAATTAGTTTAATATTGACTTTTGAAAATGGCTTTTACCAGCAGAAATGGCTCTGCAGCCGCCTTTGGAAACCTTCATTAATACTTAATTTTGGACCATTTGGCTGCTGCTGACTGAAATTCCCCTATGAGGCTCACTAAACTAGTGCCTTCATTGACTGCCTTTACAGGGGGACTTTGTAAACTGTGGAGTATTAATTGTTTGGGGTTTTGTTTTTATGTTCTCGGTGTTTGTGTAAAACATAGTCAATGAAACACAGGAATGGGAAACAAGATTCATTTAGCTGCGAGAGAGATGTTTGTATCTGACCTTTGACATAAATTCAGTTGAGCTAAATAATTAGACTTTGGCAATGGAGCTAACACTTTGAGCTCTGAAGGAAATTCAGAAATAGGGGTTTTCCCGCTATATCGCATAGCATTGGGTATACCCAGTACATTCAGTCAAGGATGATACGATTTCTTTGAAGGGCACACTCTTTAATTAATGTTATCCTGGCACCTGCAGTACCCTCTTCGCATAGTTATTTGATTTATTTTTATTCCCCTAGATTTATATTATATTATTAATTTTCACAATAGTAGCAACAGACCCTGCTGAAACCACCCTCAAATAAATACACATGAAACATATCAACAAAATGAGATCCATTCACAGTGGACATAGTGATCACCCCTCAATCAACCCACTTCCCAAATGCCTGAGAAATGAGAGGACCCTTATGGCATGCCTGAATGTCTAGCAATTTTCAGATATGGGGGCAGGAGCAAACTCCAAAGCTGCTTGTTTTTGTCTGGTGACACCAAGGGTGGCCAGATCCAAAGCCCATTGTAGTTAATGGAATGAATCCCTTTGATTTGTGTGGAATCTGGATCAGGCCTTACTTGAGCTCCCATGCTGGCTAGTCATTGACTTTTTCCTTGTACATTAACAAGATTCTAGCTAATTACAAACAAAAAACAAGATATCAGTGTGTCCATATGGCAATGATTTATATATTGCAATGTCTAAGTACAGGCCCAAGCCATGACTGCGTTGGAAATCTAGAGAGCTGCTTTCTGAATGACATCTATCATAAGCGTCACCTTCTCATTGTCGAGAGGGGATCCAGCCATCCAGAGAACAGTTGGAATCCCAAAATTCAACCCTCAGTCAGTCAGTTAATCTATGAAACACCCTTGACATCAACAGAGTTCCAAGCTAGCACCTAAGTGCAAGATCTGACCATATCGTGTAGACTGCTATGTCTGCAGGGTAAGGTTTTGTATTTTGTTTAGTATATGTTACCTGCTGTAAAGCATCCTGCCTACTTACAGCACTCTGCAAATAACACTAATAACAAAGGTTTAATTTGAAAGCCAAGCCAGGAGAGTGTTGAGAGCATCAAGCTATCTTGGAGCTAAAGGACAAGTCTCTCTCATATTCTCCTCTTCCCCCAGATCTCCTAGTTATTCATTTGTGCGGTTGAAGAACATCCACCACCACACAGGAAACTTTGCACCCCCTTCTCCCACTAACAGGTGGTCCCACCAGGAGTGAGGAATACTGGTTTGCAGGTATTTGTACTGTCATTGCCTGGACTGTTCTATGGATAACTAAGCAGAGGGATTCAATCTCATGGGCATTCAGTCCGGCACCATTCATGGGCACTAAATTCATTTAGCTCCTACAAGGACAGGTTTCTAATGGCGATCCCAGATCCCGGAGAGCCCAGTACTAATTCCGTCACTAGGGCCCATCCCCGCTGCAGCAAGGGCTAGATGCCTGGTGCTGCAGAGGTGGAGCAAGAGCTCTCAGGCTGGCAGTTTTAAATACTTTAAGTTCTTGGGTTAAGCCAATCCTTTCTAAATCTGGTATTTACATTTCCCCAATCTCAACTCCTGTAGTAGAACCTCTGTCACCAGGGCTCATAATATCATATCAGCTTTAAATATACTGTTACCTGAAACTAGATCAGGGACACCGAGAGAAGTCTGGTGACTTTGTAGGCTGAGCAGCAATTGCGGGCCGCTGCTTCTCTTTAAATGACACATTATCCTTCAGTAGGACACCAGTCCTTCGCTTCCTGCCCCTCTCATTCTTTCTGGTCTGCAATGCAGCCATTCTGTCTGGACTCTTGTCTATGCCCCTGCTAATTCATGGCAACACCCGGAGCAGGGAAGAGCTGGTGAATGACTTCTCTGTCCGTTCAGACTGTGCAGAAATGAATGGCACAAAGACACAGAACATGAAATACTTTGTGAAAAATAGTGCTCTGGCCACACCTTTCAAGTAGATGCTACAGAAGACAGGCTGTTTTGCAAATTTTAGAGCCCCAGGTAGGTGTTGCACCTGTTGAATGAATGTATATTGGTGCTGTGCCTAAATTAATCTGCAGCTACACAGTCAAAAGGCAGGGTTTAAAAAGAAGTAAAACCCTATCAGTCTAAGTATTCATTTTGTCCGAATGAGAGTTTATAATCAACCCTATCTCAATCCAGATGCTCACATCTGCACCCAGCTCTAGAGTGTCTGAATCCCTCAGAGAAGGCAAGCACCATACATCCCTTCAAGCATTAGTAGTAAAGTTTGCTTGGAGGCAGCATGTCTGATTCTCCATTCCCTTGTGCAGTTATTTACACCAGTGCCAAGCATAGGTGCCGACTTCCACTGGTGCCGGTGGTTGCTCGACTCCCCTCTGCCCCGGCCCCACCCCGACTCTGCCCCCTTCCGCCCCTATTCCAACCCCTTCCCCAAATCCTTGCCCCGGCCCCACCTCTTCCCCGAGCGTGCCATGTTCCCGCTCCTCCCCCTTCCCTCTGGAGCTTGCTACAGTTGTTTGGCGGTGGCAAGGGCTGGGAGGTAGGCGGAGGAGTGGGGATGCAGTGCACTCAGGGGAGAAGGTGGAGGAGGAGGTGAGGTAGGGTGGGGAGCTTGGCTGCCGGTGGGTACAGAGCACTCACTAATTTTTCCCCATGGGTGCTCCAACCCCAGAGCAGCCACAGAGTCGGCGCCTATGGTGCCAAGTGCAGACAAATGTAGATATAAAACAGTAGCATTCTGATTAGGTAGCATATTACTTCCAACTTGCACTGGTGTGAATGACTGAACAAGGTGCACTGCAATCAAGACCCAAGTCCAGTGTATCTAATAATTACAACAGGAAAATTTAAGGCCAGACTCCTATGTTCCCTTACTTGCTCTACCACTGACTGACTGTGTTACCTTGGGCAAGTCATTTAACCCCCTCATCACTTTATTCCTGTGTAAGACCATTATAACAATTGCTATCTTCCAAGAGAAGTTATGAAGCTAAATTCATTAATGTTTCCGAAGTGCTTTGAGATCTTCAGATGAGAGGTGAAAGAGAAGGGTATGGTATCATTATAAACAGGAGAAAGTCAGATCTCTAGCCATGATGCAGAAGAACCATTTCTCCTCTGTCTCACATTCAAAGTGGTTAGTAGCATGTTTTGTTTTGTTTGTCCTCCTCTTTTCAGTGTTTTCTTTGCAGAGAGAGCAATCCGTGAACCTTTACCTTCTGTCTCTTGCATCCCAATTCTCCTTTAAAATTGTCCTTGATTTGCTATTTTCTTTAATAATTTTATTCTCTCTCCCTTTTCTCCAGGGCAACCTATCCTCTGGAAATTATTTCCATATATGCCACTCAACATGGCTGTGTAGAGAAGCACGTATGTCTGAATATCTGCCTTACACAATGTTGGTAGGGTAGTTCCCCGACTAACACATCTTGGCTGGGTTAAATAAGTTTTAATAATAAAAATGTTGATCAGGTGAAAGGCAAGACTGCAAGAACGAATTCTTTTTAAATTGCGTATTTAACTGCTATACCGTTACCACTTTCGTGGATGCTAAATTTAATTGTCACCCAGGCTGAAGTAATAAGCTTGTCAAATCTGAATATTTTCATGTCTTGGACAGCAGTATTAGTTGGAAGAGAAAATTATCAGTTCATAGGGATGATTTTTCAGGTTTTTATTCTATATTTTCTCAAGATTCTTCACAGGTTGGGTGTCTGAGAACTCAAGCTGAGATTGTTCCTGCTGATAAAGATTAAGCTTTTCCTCTGCAATTTTCTTATACATACATATGCACATATGTATACACATGGATATCTAGATGCTGAGGGCCTCGAATATCCAATGCTCAGATCTATGGGCAAAATATTGAAAGGAGGCCTTGAATTTTGTTGCCCTCCATTTTGGGTGCTTCACATTAGACCTGCTTTTCAGAGGTGCTGAGCAACTGCAACAATCTTTGGCTTCAACGGGAGCGGCATATGCCCAGCACCTCTGAAATCAGAGCTAACGTGTCTCAGATCGGGGGCCTCAAAAACTAAGGTGCACAAAATTACAGCCAACCCATGAAACTTATCCTCCACAGCCAAGACAAAGAACACAGCGCATGAGCTCTGAGCCTCTGTGATGCAGCTCCCTGCCAGACTGCAGGCAAGTCTCTGGCCAGCCACCCACGTGGCTGTTGTTTGGTGTCACCTTTGCCTTTTAATATTTTTCTTCAGGGTTCTGTATCGCTCCCAGTGTCTGTACGGAGTTGACACAAGTCTAAGAGGTTGGGAAAAAATGTTTCCTGCCCACCTGGAGTGGGACTCACTACCTCTCAGTGAGTAAAGTGCCTCAATAAAGTGCCTCAGGATTATTCTGCCTTCCCCTACTCCCACAACTAGATTCTTTGCTTACTGCATCTCAGATTCTTTTGATCCTTTTTGGTACTGTAAATGGTTTTGACAAAGCCAGGCCTATCCAGGAGAACAGAGAAGATAGCTCCTTTCTGATTGCTGTGATAATTATTAGTAGTGGTAATTTTATCAGTGCTAACATATGCCATTTCCCGCCAAATAAAGGCCTTCTTCTGCCCTTCTGTGTGGTTAAATTATTGAATCCAAACTTTATTTCAGAAGTTCTTCTGATTAAATGCTGCTGTGTTCCTAAAAGCAATTTAACCTTTCATCTTTTATGGATGGAATTTTTTTTTTAAACAAAAATCCTGGAGGGCGGTTTTTCTCCTCATCTCCTTCTGATCTTAGTGATATTACTTGATGTGGCTTTTGAAGAAAAAATGCCTCCTGTAGCTAATGCAGCTGGAGAAAGGAAAAGGCAACTTGGAAAAAATCCCCATGTTAATATTTCTATCACAAACTCCTAAAAAAGAATTCCCCAAATTGAATGTGTCTCTTTCTAAAATTTAAAGACAAGTGCTGTGGAAGAGGATTGTCCTGCCTGCAGATTTTGCTCAATGTAACATCCATAGGTTTGTTGTCTAGCTTTGCATCTTTTCATTACATTGATTACTCAGGTTCCACATGGTTTTAATTCTTTACTTTTGACCAATGATCATACGTTGTCCAAACTTCTGGAATAAAGAGGTTACTCTGAAAAGACACCATGCGAGAAAGACATAGTCTTTGGAGAGAGGGATGTTTTCAAGGCATTGTAAGGTGATCAGAGTTGCAGTTAAATCTGTACATGGATCACTTGAAATGCTTGACTGGATAAAATCTTAGACAACATACTGAAGGAAACAGTTCTGCATTGGTTCTGGGCAGACAGAGTGCAGGTCCTAATAGATATTTTCCTTCTCTGACTCCTCTAATTCCAGTGTATAGCAGAGTCTTCCAGAGAAATGAAGTTTTAGCTGATCCTTGCTCTTCCCACATTAATGTGTATTTTGTGGTATCTCTCCTTGGATTTACAGCCCAGTTTCCTCTCTTTGAGTAAATAGAAATATTATGCCACCCTGCAGCAAACTTCAGTCCCTCTGTTTCCTTTAGAGCTTTTTAAAGGTGCTGGATTAATAACCCAGAAGCTCTCTATTTATTTACAGAACAGGTACTGCACCAATAATGATACCAGCTTCTCCACAGTACCCTGACAACATATCTCACCTGGTCACCCTTGGTATGTAGACCATGGAGTCCTAAGATCTACACAGCTTTAGGAAAGCTATCTTAGTGGCACAGAGTTTTTCGTAAGTGTCCTTTGCACCAGTTCCGCAGTATGACTGCATTGGTATGGCAGCTGGCTCCCCTGTCCAGAGCAGCCCCTGGGACTGCCCCATAAAACTACCTGGGGAAAGTACACAAAGCCCTGGGGTTCTGAGAACAATGTGTTATTCCCCCAACCCTGGCTCTGGCCCCTCCTCCTGACATGGCCCCTGCAGTTTCCTGCAAGTGCCAGGGCTGAGGAGATGCTGCCATGAAGTTAGTTGTCTGCCTCTTCCATGTGGGCAGGGGCGATGTATGCACAGAGGGCCACCCCCACCACTTGGAACCATTGCTCAGCATTATTCCTGTATTTCCTGGTCTTATAGCAAGAGGATAATGGCTCTCATGGACGGCCCCATCTTTCCTACTGCTGCTTGATGCACCAAATCCCAAAGGAGGCCCAGACCCTAGAAAAGGAGACAGAGTTGGCTAAACAACATAAACAAATTATTCCCACAGCCATAACAACATCCTTTGGCTCCCACGGATTTAGCCAGGAGCTCAGTGAGGCACTCAGAGTCAGATGGATTCTCACGTTGTTCTACTAAAATGATGGTTAATGGGAATTTTCCTAAATAGGCAAGACATTCTTTTGGTTTACTTGAATCCTGGAGCACTTTTCAACAGGTGCTGTACGGAATTTTGAACTGGGGACAAGTACAGATTTTGGGTCTTTATTTTCTAAGGTTTCATTTGATGGATGTGTATCCTCCAACACCTGATTTAATGGAGACAGTTAAGTGCTAGTAGTGGAAGAAATCTCCACCTTAGCAGGGACGGCTATCCCTGAATATGAACAGTGCTCACAGACCCAGCAGGCAGGTTGTTTTGCAAGTCTTGTACCGTGGAGACACGGTCTCTCTCTCTCTCTGTGCTGTGATACACCAGGCATCACTTTAGTTTTGGAACTGTTGCTCAGGTACCGCTCCCAGAAGAGCAAGCTTGTTGAGATACTACTGCTGTGGAACAATGTCTCTGTGAGTTAGGCAGGTGGGCAACAACTGAAGAGGGGAACCCATTGCGAGCCACCATAGAGAGAGAGCTATCTTTTAGCTATTAGTTAAAATCTAACTACTAGCTTTAATTCACATCTACATTAATGAAAACAATTAAAGCCATAAAGCCAGAGCATCCCCAAACCAAGGAGGCATCATTAACATTCTCTGCACCTGAATAACAAGCAAGGAAAAACAACAAGGGGATTTAGAGTTCAACTTGCAAAAGATAACACCATGCATTAGAAGCGAATGAGCCTCCCATTGGGAGCAGCACTAGAGAAAGGAAGGAAAATAAAGTAGGGCAGTGTGCCAAATTCAGGAGGTTTAAAAAAATAACCAGTGCAGCGATCACAAAAGAATCCCCATTTCTGCCCAGCGTGGGAGGAAGTATGAACTGAAACCCAACGAGGATTTCCATGTTACTGTCTTAATTTGTAAAGGCTTTGAAAAATAACACAATGCTAAGCTGGTCTTTCTTTTTGGGGGGAAGGGAAAGGGTCAAAGGGAACTGTATTGGTTATCAAATAATGACTGAAAAAGCTATTCTATCTGGCTCCCCCAGACTCCCAAGTGACTTGAAGGGGCACAAAACACTTCCAAAGAAACCCACACACAGGAAAGCAGAGCAAAGCCAGCACTTTTCTCCAGCAAGCTGCTCTTGTGTACCTATTCCTTGCCTTCTCGCTGTGTACTCACACACAGAAGCCATCCCCCAGGAGAATGGGAGCTGCACCTTGAAATGGAGACTGATGCTTTTTCTTGCACTGAGAGAAAAAGCTTTACAGACTACAAAGCATAAGATAATAATGGCAGGATTAGGTCTTGTACATTTGGTGAGAGTTCTGGGCTCAGGACAACATGCAGGGCCTATAGCCTCTAATTACCTTCCAAAACCAGAGTGAGTTATTAACATAAACCACTACAGGTACAGGACACAGCATTCCACACAGAGCCCCTTTTGTCCCTCTGCTAGGGGATGCTGCATTAGCCCTTTACATTCTCTTCCCTTGTGGTTTTCAAGCCAGATCAGAGTTTGGGGGAGCGGGGGGAAGCTTAACCTTGAGAATTTTAATTGCACAAAGTCAGCTTTTCACCTTTTGTTGGATTTAAAGGAAAGCCAAATAAAGGTAGGTTTGACACAAAAGCACGAGGCAGGTGAGCTCTGAAGAAATAGATCCAGGAAGGGAACAAAAAGGAGCATACAAATGGATGGCTGATCTCTGTTGTACTCACACCATGTAACAAGCCAGGTAACAGCTACTGCCCCTAAACTAGATGGCCAGTAGGTAAACAAACCTTCCCTGTGATCAATAGGATAAAGGAGAATTTGATTAGCCTTGGAAAATTACAAAAAGAACAGAACTTTTTCTCTCCTTGGGCTGGACGATTTCCCTGTGAAAGTTTTTACAAGAATGAGGCTGCATATAATGCATCTTGTTAACCCAAATTACATGCACTCGAATTCCCTCTCTTTCCCCAAAGAAATCAGAGGAGAAATCAGGCGTGAAATGGCATGTGGGTGGGGCTGAGAGAAGCAAGCTCTGCACTTGTAATTAAATGAGGCTCTGCATGCCCCCCTTCTCTGTGCCTCGGTGGGTTTCTGATGGGGGCAAAGTGCCACTAGAAAAAAAAGAATGGGGGGGGGGACACACACACCATTTATTTAGGGATTTTCAGAGCTTTGGGGATGTCCAGCACTATGGCAGAGAAAGGTTAGTGCGGAGGAGTGAATGCCTCCTTTCAATTCTATAGTTCATGGAATCCTAGGGCCAACTCCAGAGAGGCCCCAGTGATTTCTCTAGATGCTGCAGGTGCTTGGGATTTGGACCATTGATGTTTGAAAGGCAAAGTTTAGATCATCTGCCCCCACAACCTGCCCCCTCTTATGCCTCGGCCACAAGGTGGGATTGTTCCTTACAAGGTATCTTTTAGTGTTTTATCCTGTCTAGTTTCAAATGTCCTAAACCACTTGGGAGGAAATTCCACAGGCTGATGCAGCTCTTGGGAAGTCTTCCCTGATATTCAGTTCACATTTTCTTCTTCATCATTTCACCCTAGTCCTCCCAGTTATACACTCTGGTGTCCCCCTTTTTGGTGCTAACATCCTTTAGACATTATCACATTCTCCCTTGGCCCCACCAATTGTAGTGGTTGTCTGGCCCAAGCTGAATGAGAGAATCCTGCAATGATTTTGTCCGTTGTCTCCTGGGGGAGAAGGGTGTGTGGGGGGGGGGTCGGCTAGTTGTCATGTGGCAATACAAGAAGGGTCAGGTTCAGCCTCTCAGGCACAGCACTGTTCAAACAGATGGAGCGCTACAGGGAAGCGTTTGGACATGGAATACCATGACCGGTGGACATCTGACACATGCCACTATATGAAGAGGGATAGCTCAGTGGTTTGAGCATTGGCCTGCTAAACCCAGGGTTGTGGGGGCCATTTAGGGATCTGGGGCAAAAGTTGGGGATTGGTCCCGCTTTGAGCAGGGAGTTGGACTAGATGATCTCCTGAGGTCCCTTCCAATCCTGATAGTCTATGATTCTGTGAAGCACTGCACCTCAGATCCACGTCCATTTCCAGAATTTATCAAACTAATATCGCGTGGCTGCAATATTTGCTTTTATTGGATAGAAATGCTTGTGGTTTGAATTTCCCCTCCATAAGCCCTGGACTCGAGTAGCCATGGGCTGAATATAAGAACAGCGTGGTCCACATATGGTGCTCCGCCTGCACTCTGGGCTTGGTGATATCATGTACTGCATGACATTTCGGAAAGCCATTTGAGCTGCACCTTCCGCAGCATGCATCACAGTGAGTTCTTGACTCTCATCGTTAGGTGCTGGGCCCTGCACAGTGCAATCTTGTACTGAATTCATTCACTATTTATTCTCTGGGGATTTGGGTAACAAATTATTGCTGCTCAGGATTTTAAATATTTATGATGTGTTTGTATTAATATGGATTAATGAATTGTTGCGTTATTTTCATTTATTTATTGAAGGTTTATGGGACACTGACTGTGGGCACAGGTTTGTGCTGCTGAATAACTTATTGCATATTTGTATAACCTGGAGAAGCTGGCCAGAGCCATTCCTAGAATCCTATTTATTGACTTCATGCATTCAGAACTTTCCTTCTTATTTTTTTCCACACAGACTTTATGCAATGAGACTGCAAAAGCTACTGTAATTCAGAGAGCAGCAACTCCCAGCCAAGCTATTTATAGAGAAATAGAGGCATTTTGGACTCCATAAGATTCCTTATGAAATACAAAAAGGAATACAGAGTTCTTTAATCCTGGATGAAAGAGTGAAGGTCCTTCCATAAAGCTGCCTGTCTTTGAAACTTTTCTCTCTCTTCAAAGTGTCTCTCACATGTGGGCTATTCTGACCTTAACTCCAGTCCTTTGATTAACTTTCAGCATTTCTAAAAACCCTAAACTTATCAGAAGTATTTACTGATTTTTTCGTTTGAAAGAATCAATGGAAGGGCCCACAGCGCCACCCCCAGGAAATAGAATCTGAGGAGCTGAAGGCAGTGTCCTGCCAGAGAGCCTGCTTTCCTGCCTCAGACACTTACAACCCAAATGGCTCTGATATCAGAATTAAGACCAAGCAAGATCAACTTCATGTAAGCGGAACAGACTGCAAAGGAAAGGGCTCTGTTCTTATGACTTCAGTTGTCTTTAACAATAATTATTCTGGAACTCACATTTTTTTAAAACACTAGATTATTCTGGTTTGTTGAGAAGTACTACACATGACTGTGCAACTGTATTAAACAAACAAAGAGGCACTTGGTACCAGGGAAAAAAACACTTAGGGAATATGGGGAAGGAATGGGGTAGGAGGGCCTAAAGAAGGTTTGCTGTGTTATTTTAGTACACACAAGTTCTTTGGAGATTTAGTTAGTTCTGTGCTAAGTACAGGAATAAGTCAAGGAAAATGTATATTATCTTGCTGCTTGATGTAGTTTTATAAATATATTTTAGTAACGTAAGAGCTGACATACTGGACCAGATCTGTAGCCCATCTTAACCACAACCACTTACCTTATACTTCATTTAAATTGTACACAGCTTGTAGCGGAAAAAAAACAAATTCTTCCTGATTGCAACACAGGTGTTCAGCTTACTTACCTGAAGCATGAGAATCGATTACCCTTATCTTAGCTCACATAGTCACTATTGTTGTTACTGGTCATACAATTATCCAGTCCTAATCAAATCCAGATGCAGTATTTGCCCTAGTGATCTGATATAGAAGTGTGTTCCATAGGTCAAATTTACACTCCAGCAAAGTGGTATTTCCTTGAGGAATATGAAAGGAATTGTGGTACCGTATCCCTGGTGTGTGCCATGGCTGGAGTTTGTAATTCACGGTCTCTGGCATAGGATCCCTGGGAATGCAATTCCCATTTCCTGGGTTGCCCAGAGATTGGTGTGTCTGGTTATTGTTAATAATAATTTGTATTTCAGAATCCACATTTCAGATTGGGGCCCCATTGTATTAGGTGCTGCCAATACACATAATAAGAGAATCCCTGTCCTGAAAAGCTTAGTCTAAACAGACAGAGGCTAGGAGAAAGGGAGCAATATTATCCTGTTTTTACAGATAAGGATAGAGCTGCTCATGTAATTTAAAGCCACACTACATATTTTGGTATAAAAAAAAAAGGAATGTCTTTTGTCTCCTCTTTTGTAATTTCCTGCTACAGCTTCCAGGTCCACACTCTTTCTACTCTTTCGTACTCCTCCAATCTTCCAGCCCACTTTCTCCTCCTGGGCATTCCTCTTTGTGTCTCTGCTGTTGTTGCTGTGCTGGAATTATGCCTGCTGTAGCTCCAAGCTTTTCCAGCTTCCCCTTGGTTTCTGGCTGTTGTTTTTGTCAGTGAGGCACATGGTGCAGTGCCAGTGGTCCTGGTGATGCAAGGAACGACCTGCTGTTGCAACAATAGGCAGGCTGGGTAAACCCTGGTGGGAAGCAGCCTGTGACAAAGTCCTTCTAGTGCTGTTCCTCCAGAGGGGAGAGAGAGAGAGTAGGAAAGGAAACAAAGGAAATTAGTGGTAAGAGGAGAGCAGGTGGCACTAAAGAGAGGGGATGAAAGTGAGACAGCAAAGTATAGAAGACTAAGAAAAACAGAGGTAAGATGTGGAGGACTTGTGGCATCTTAGAGACTAACAAATTTATATGAGCATAAGCTTTCGTGAGCTACAGCTCACTTCATCGGATGCAGAGGTAAGATGTGAAGATAATAAGGAGAATATGACATGAGGATAGGAAAGGATAATACCAGATTCTCAGGTGGGGTGAGGGGGGAAGAGGAGAAAGGTATTTGTCCCTAAGTGTTAGGCTTTTGCAGCAACAATTTGATGTATGGTTCTCTGTGCACTTTCTCAGAAAGGATTGGCTGATTTTCCTAATCAGACACAGCTCTCAAGTGTTTCATTTACTTGAGGGTAGACATTTTCAGTGCCTCTTACTTGGAGTTGCCTGCACTGATCTTCAGTCTTAGATCAGGTATTATCTTTTCATTATCCAATAACGGTACCTTCACTTGTATTTAAGACCCTTCCTCCTCTAATATTACCACAGTACAGTCCAGTCCGCTTTCAGGGTCTTTTCCATACCTCAGCCTTCTCCAAGAGATGAGGACACTTGGTAACTTTGCTACATCAGCTTTTCAGTCTCGGGAGGATTAAAATTAGGCTTTTCAGCCTCGTTGGTTAAAATGAGGCAAGAACACATACTTCCCCTCCCCCACTTCTCCCTGACATTAGTGTATACAGTGGGATGCATGCCTTGCAGTGGTCATGCCAATCATCTTTCTTCTGAATAGAGCTCTGCAGAAACCCAAATAAGACTAATAACTTGATAATTGTTTTTAACTTTTTATGGGCTTTTTTGGCTCAGTGAGCCCTTTCTAGGGGCAAAAATTAAGCAAGGTCTGGTCTGTTTAGAGCATTCTCACGTTCCAGATACTAAAATTCCATGAGAACAGCTGATATCTCATTATTTCATTGCCTCATAAAAGAAGACAAGCCTACAAAAGACAAATACATCTACTAGAAAGAATCCACACAGGCCCCTATTCCAGAGCACATATAGTATCATTTTGATTACATCACTAACAAATCGTGGACCAGCCATCACTGGACCATTGACAGTGTTCAATTATACAAACAGCAAGGGAGATTACTAGTTATGAATATAGAGCCCTATTTTAAAAAAAAAATGCACTTGATACTAAATACCTGCATACCTGTTCTGTATGCACTAGTCCAAGAGATAAATATTGGAGAAGGGGGCTAGTAAAAAATATACAATTTGTTTCTGTGGTACCCCTGGTGGCCCATCAAGGCATGACTCACCCACCTGCCAGTTTCCACAGGTAGGTCGCTGTCTCTACAGCTCAAAACCGGGGTCATCTGGTGAGCCCTCAGTGGGAGGCCACCTTTTCCCTCAGGGCTTGTCTTCATTCAGTATTTTGGCTGGTCTCCCAGGGTCCGGTCATCCCTTCCACAAGAGGACTTGTCTGACCAACAAGCTGCCTCAGTCTCAGTCTGCAACCCGGCTTCTCTCCCATGAGAAATGGAGCTCTGCTCTTCTTCCTGGTCAACCTGAAACTAGGCTAGGTCTCCTCCTTTTAACTCCTCTCTCCATGTCTGACATCAGCTTGTGGGTGTCCACAACTGGGTCCACAGAACCTGATTAACCCTCTCCTTGCCTGCTTGGGGCCTGTCTGCCCCAACACAAGCAGGTTCTATATAACTAATATTTTCTTCTCTATGCTGAAGCACCAAAGTTTCCCTGTTGTTCTACTGTCCTGCAGAGCGTTGTTTAAGGGTCACCGGTATAAAAGAATCTCCTTTGTTGGAATCTATGTGTCTTTTATGTCAGGGGTATTGTGAAGAAGTCACTCACCGGCCAGCGCACCACTTTGTGGCTGGGTAGGGTTTTCCCCTCCATAGCCCCGGCAACCGTCCATTCAGATCTGCTGGCGCCTTTTATCTTGTGACTTGGCTCCCCGGCCAGTCATGTTTTTGACTCACCCCTTTCAGCGTCAATCAGAGTCAAGTGCAATAACAGTCCAGCAGCCTTGTGCCAGATCTCCAGCCCACTAATCCTTATGCCCTTCCCTGGGGCCTTCCCCAGGTCTTTCCTTTACCCATAGGGGAGCCCAACCACTCTCTCTATCTTGGGCCCAACCTAAGTTCTTGCAGCAGGCGATTGAAGTCTGCCTCTTCTTCCCTGGGCTTCTTCCCTGGGCTTCTTTCTACTGCAACCAGCCTCTAGACTTTCTTCAACAGCCATCTTCAGGCCTCAGAGGAAAGGTGACAAAGGCAAGGCACAGTCCAAACATAGTCCAAGTGTTTCCCTGGCCTCTCCCTGTGAAGAGATCCCTGACAAGCCAGAGTGGGCTCAGTGTCCTCAGGGCAGCGTTTGCAGGAGCCCCCAGGCTGCTTCATCCTCGGCCCCCTTTCAAGGAGCTAATGGGAGAGCTCTGTCCCCCTCCCAGGGCTGGCCCCTTCTGAACTGGGCTTCTCCCTTTTACGGCTCCTGAGGTGAGCTGAGGGGAAGAGACTAAGGTGGGGGAGGGTTGGAGCAAATAGCCAGTCAGCACCGGGCGGAGAAGCTGTGGAGAGTTTTCGGAATGTCCAGAGGTGCCGGCATTGGCTGCTCTGGCCCCCAGCTGCAGTCTCGGGCGGGCTCCTCTCTGCAGTTTTCTGCAAGGCCACATGAGATGTGAGTTGGGGAAGAGAGGCATGACCTAGGCCCTGGTGCCCTCAGAGTGTTTGTGTGTGGGGTGGGCGGGGGGTGTCTCCCATGCAGAGTTAGGGGTCCAGCAAAGTTCTACATTATTTTCTCATGCTCAAGTTTCAATCCAGCTGCACTTTTCCTGTGTCTGATGGTATTTGTTATTCTCACTTTCACCAACTAAGTAAAATATTTAAAAACCCCAAAACACAACCAAGTTTAGATTCTGGAATAATGCGTGAAGTAAGGATAACAAGTGTGCCTTTTATAGGCTATTGTTGAACCTGAAATTCTGACAATGCCATAAATGTACAGTGCTAGTGCAGTAAGTGACTTCCATGACATTTTTGCACCAGAATTATTCATAAATAACAATAGAGTCACTGCTATGTCACCTTGATCAATCAGTCCATCAGCCCTCACAGAGAGAGTACTGATCACAACATATCATTTGTGTTGTTCTAGTCAGTCCTTCAGCCACCTGCTGGCCAGGCTGTCAGTGGCACTGGACACCTGACTGGCATAGTACACTGCAGCCCAGAATCCCTGAGCAATCTGCCAGCTTCAGCCTCGTAAGGAGCCTCCCAGGCATGCACCACCATGCCCAACCCTACTGCTATGTATATATTTTTAATGCACAGAGCCATCTTAGAGTGAAAAAAAAGCTTTGGCTAGAAGGACAGCATCTGTAATATCCTGGGACCAAATCCTTCATAAGACCACCTAACTAGGAGCTGGGAAAAACCAAAGAAAAAAAATGAATCTGCAAAGAATCCACTCCAAATTTTACATTAAGTTCAGTGTCTGCTGGGACAGGACTTTGGGAGGTTAGTGAGTGTGCAGATAATCAGAGCTGCATAAAATTTAGATGATCACTTATCTCTTTTTCTCCTCCAACCTACATACCTAGAGTCAGAAACTCCTGATAAAACAAAAAACCTTACCAATGACCAGAGATGTATTAGACTCTAGATTCTACCTTCTCTTTATCCCTAAATATCCTGCACTCCTGACCTTTAGGCCCAATGGTCTTGCAGAACATTGTGCTGGTGATTTTTATGTACATGATAGATCTTAAGCTTTCTGTTGTGAAGCCCTAGGACTTTCATTGTGTCTTAAGGAAGGAGAAAGGATGGTGTGTTTGTGCACTCAGCCTTGTACACTTAGCCCATGTTTAGTTTTCCACAGCTCCTGTTTTATGGGGCCATCTTTTCTTAGTTGCCGGGTAACTAAGGGTAAAGTGCTGCTCTCTCTTCTAATCTCTTGTTATAAAGTAGAAAGGGCTCCTTCAGGCTGGCCTGAAATCCAGTGCCATCCAATATAGATGTATCTGCATTTATTGTGCAATAGGTTTGTGAATTTCCCATTCACCCTCGGGATCATGAAATGGACCCAGTGTGGCTTCCTGCTGGCTTCTTCCTGAAGACTGTAAACCACCCTCTCTTGTCTTCAGGGTAGCTATGCCCAGCAGTAGTCAGGCCTTGGCAGATGTGACTGGAGAGCCTCCTGGACTTGAAAACATCAGTTTGCATTTTTCCTGTGGCTGTTTGTATAGTATATAATAGTAATTAACAATTCATCATTACATTTTGCACTTCTCTACCACCTTTCATCTGAGGACTTCAAAGCCCTTCATAAATCTCAATTAGCTAAGCCTCCTAACATTCTACCTGAGGCAAGCACCTGGTGACTCAGAGGCAGAGCTGGAATTAGCATCTGGAAGTCCTGTTTCCCAGCCCCTGCTCTAACCACTAGGAAGAGAAACAGAAAGAGGAACAGAAAGCTTTTGATCCCTGGCAGAAATGCACCCTGTCTTCTAACCCTCCTGACATCACCAAACTTCCTTCGAATACTCACCACCTCCTAATTTAATTAATTAAAGTTATTAATGTTTTCATGAAATCCTTTGTTATATGTTAATAAAATGTGGTTTGCATTTTGCATTCTCTTCTTTCCAGTTAATAATGATGTTATCTGCACATGAATGGCAGCAAAATATACTGCTCTCTGAACAGGGATCCTTTGGAGTTGGAGATGTTTTGAGGAGAGAATATCATTTTACAAATAGCAGCAAATGTCTTTTCAGCGACTTCTCCTTTGTGTTGGAATTGCCAGAGGGGACTGTAGAGAATCCTGTCAGTGCTAGCGGGTGTTGGTGTGTGCAAGCTATAACCGCGGGACACAATCGAGAAAGAGAGGGAGGAAAAGAGCGAGCGTGCAAAACATTACAAGAAACATAGTCTGCACTTGGGTAGCTGAATGGTAAAGCATCATAGAAAAGAACCTTGAATGACTTTTATATTAATAAAGGACTTCTGAATTCTATAGACACAACAGGATACAATTAGAAGAGACATAAAGGTAAATGAGGGCCCAAAAGGGGCTACACTAAAAAAAAACAAACCCACAAAATAAATAAAAATTAAATGATGTGAGGTTCATTGCTCTACCATAAATAACATTTGCTGCAGTGTAACTTGTGCCATCCTTCAGCATGTTGGAATCTATACTAAGAGAGAGTTGATGCCAGGTGTGTGTAGGATGGAGATAAATTTAGATCTGGATTAATTAGGGCTGGTTGAAAGAGATGATGGGAACACCCATGGCAGATTTTATTTCCTTACGTGTAATGTCATCTCAATAAGGAACTCAGCAGCTCTGCAATGGGGTAGCACATTTCCAGAATCCTAAAAAATCCTGCCTGGATAAAAGGGAGCGCTGCAGATGGCCTGCTAGCTCTTTATGAAGAGCTGTGCTGGCTCATGTGCATGAAATATGGCACCACTTTGCTGTCTCTTGAGCCCCTGGGTGACTTGCACATATCTGCAGGCCTAGCCAAGAAAATTGAAAATATACACCAAGAGAAGGAGAGATTAATCTAGAACAAGACTTATTGCAGTATAACCAGGGTGGCACAACGTAGCATTTTTGCACTGTCAAAGTGCAGTGTGAACACCAACAAACCCTCACAGGAGCTCTGGAGATGGGTAGGCAACCATGCCAGCTCAGCTCTGCAGGTCATCACACTGGGAGCCTGGAGTCAGGGCTCCACCAACTCCCTTCCCCTACCCACCAGCTTGTGGGTGGCAGCAGTGGCCTTGCAGAACCCACTCTCCCCTTTCTATGGCTCTGAAAGAAGGGGTGAGCCTCATGCCTGATTACGTCGCTGTTCAGTGTACAGAACTAAGTTACGGTATAGCCCTTTGTTCTAATTCCCAGAATAGAGGCAGAAAAAACGTGACATCAAGCAGAGGGGAACGATGAAGGGAGGATCATGAAACAGTCACTGGCAAAGTTGTTCTGGAGGATAGGTGCTTGTAGTCAAGAGCACTGCTCACAACCTTTCCTTGCTTGTGTCACACCAGCTCTTTTGTCCTTTGAGAGTTAAATCAATAGAGCATGTGGGACTATGGGATATTAATTTGGTAATGGTGTAGCTAGCTACTATGTACAGCACTTTGATGATGTGACATACTGTCTAAGTGCTGAGTATTATTAACACCTGGGTGTTTGCTGGCACCAGAAGCATACTGCTACTGGACGGGCCAGGAGCATTCAGCCAAGCAGGACATTCAACATCTGCCAAATACATCTGGCAGGTTTTTCAACAGCAAAGCTGATTAAGTAAATATGTAAGTAAAGTAAATATGTCTCTTTGGTCCTTCTCTCTACTCTGATGAAGGATGACTATTAAATTCACCAGGGACTACACATGGGTAGCTGAGGGCAGAATTTGTCGTTTAAGCTATGCATTGGAAATTGGATGGAAGGAGCTAGTTCTACATAGTGGTTGGTGATGATTTTTTGCCTGTTTTATGGCTCTTGGTAAAATTTGCCATGCAATACAACCAATATTTTTTTTAAATATTTTAATAGGATAAAAATAAAAGGAAAACCCCCACCTACTTCAAGGGGATGGAAGAGAGAGAAAGTATAATACCTAGAAGTATGAGGCCAACTATGGACTTTGCTGGTATGGAACTCCTGATAGCTATGTGTTCTCCAGGCTTAATGACAGCGTCCATTCCTTAAACTGACCTCAGAATTTCTAGAGGCCAGAAATATGACAATTCACTCTATCCTCACCCTGTGGCATAAAGTGACATGCACTTGTTTTCCACTAGGAAAGCCTCTGTTAACTCATATCACTTACCAGCTCACGGCAGCAAACTAGCATGCAACACACATTCACTTTCCATTAACTTTCTTCTGTTGTTTGTGTATTAAACATGAATGCAAACAGCAGGAGGTTTAAACATCTCTGGTGCTGTCTTCTCATTGCATTGATCAATTTCATATGGCACTTGCAAAATTTATCAACGCAAAGCATGTGACTTCTATATTGTATCAGGTATATAAAATGGGATAGAGAAAGTGGTTCTGAATTCTCTAATAAAGGTTTCAGCCTGCACTAGTATTATCCATGTTCGTCTCTATCAGGGACATATGCTCATGGAAATTTAAGCAGCCTTTCTTAGTGACACTTCAAATTACAGGGGCATAAATATCTTCTCACCATTCTCTAATAGTAACTGAGGAACATTGAATTACATGGTAATTACCATGCAGTGGCAGGGTAACAGCATGGTTAGTTCTGTGTCATTATGGGAAAAGTACATAGTTATTTCTGTGTTCAAAGTGCTGATTAGTATGAGAATCTATTGTGACTTCACAAATTGTAATTATATAGTAATGAGTATGCGCCCGTAAACAGTCACTGCTGGTATTTATCAGTTAGACTGAATTACCATAGGATGTAACAGCAGGGTCCTGCTATTTGTGTCCCTCTAGCTGTAACTGTTACCAGTTATTTTGTCCTCATAATTTTTGTAAATACTGGGCCAAATTCTCCAGTAGGTTACTCTGGACTTACACCAGCGTAACTGATAGATGAATTTTCTCACACTCCCACCAGCTGTTGCAAAAACGTAAATTTTCTTTAAAGGTTGGCTTTAATGAGCTGATAAACCAATATCCCTATAATACAATGCAAACAGATAAAAAGCTCCAGAAAAAAGCCTCTTACAATGAAGTCTTTCCTGGAATCCTTTAGGAAACATTACAATTTGCACACTGCAATGCACTGACACTCACTAAATAACTTCACTATACCAGAATTTACTATAAGCAGGTTCAAATGCATTCTAATAAAATACTATGCTTTGCTAAAATGGATGAAACAAATATCAAACTAGACTTACTGAGTCTGACATCTCTAAACTGGTGAAAAATCTAGGCCAGTGGTTCTCAAACTTTAGTACTGGTGACCCCTTTTACACAGCAAGCCTCCGACTGTGACCCTCTTATAAATTAAAACCACTTTCTTTATATTTAATATTATTATAAATGCTGGAGGTGACGTGGGACGCTCAGGACCCCCCCACGCAATAACTTTGCGACCCCATGAGGGGTCATGACCCCCCAGTTTGAGAACCCCTGATCTAGGCTGTGGACCCAGAAACAGCTGCCAACCTTGAATTAATCTGATCAGAACTTTATTAAAGCACCAATGTACCTTTGGTGTTTTCACTGAATGCTAGAATTGACCATTTGATAAATGCCATCTTACAGAAAAACAGTGTTTGACAGGAATCAGTATGACTGGGCTGTTACATGAGAACAAACATTTGTTTAATTAGTACAAGTGGTAAATATTAGAGAAAAAAGGGAAAATCTGTAGTAAAGATGGGGACAATACAAATTCCCTTCTACTAGAACTATCTGTACTTGTTTTTTGGTGGATTTTTTTTTAAATATTGTGAGCTCTCTCTCAGTCAACAAACTCAACTTGTTGCTGCAATTGGGAATAATTCTTTTGGCTTTCCTACTCACTAAGTTGACTACACTTCCCTCAAGGTATAGTGTGAAAACTCACTAAAGAGCAACTAAATGTAGCAGAAATACAGCCCAAGGCATTTGAAGTTTTAGGCTTTTCTGTATCTGACATTTCTGACATTGACTTTCAGATAAAAATGGAGACTAATGTGTAATGAATAATGTACACTCAGCCTTAACTGGAATCTGCTCAGTTACATGCCCCAGTATTCTTTACGTTTGGTTGCCTCCCTGGCATGAGGCCAAAGTCAGCTGCAATGACAAAATCTGGAAATGATACTGTGACATTAGGAATACTAAAAGGCTAAATGTGGGACAAACTAGCAAAATACAACATTGAAATTAATTAAAAATCTAAATAATTAAATCTCCTTATGTAGCATAACCTCCTTAGTGATTCAGACAGTGCTCAAGTATTGGCAGTCAAGGAGATATCAAGTATATGGGACTAGCAGAATTGTCTCACATAGTGAGACAGAAGAGGAATGCTTCACTGGCACCATTAAGTAGCCATGTTTGCTTGTAAAAAGTATACTCTCGTTGTGTTATAGTAGGGCCATCTCTGCATATTAACATCGCAGATTGTTGATAACTCATTGATTGTTACAATAGCGACAAACTTGATTCTCTGCTTTTAAATCAAAATCACATAAGTTTTTAAACAGCAAAAAATTAAATAGCATCTCTCCATTTGTGGAGGTGAAAGCATGAGTGCTCAGAGTCCATCTGCCTCATTATTTCTGTTCTTCACAGTAATCCCTCTAATTGCCTGTGTGTCAAAAATCTCTCCTTTGTATCCCCTTTCTGAAGTAGACTAACCATCCCTGAGATACTTTAAGCACTTTTTCATTACAATTAGGTGAAGAGTCTAATACTTGTTTCTTTTCTTCATACGTGAAAAAAAAAGCAGACACCGGTTCTCGGAACCAGTATTATCTATCCCAATACTGATGTACCCTAGTAACAGGTTTCAGAGTAGCAGCCGTGTTAGTCTGTATTTGCAAAAAGGAGTATTTGTGGCACCTTAGAGCCTAACAAATTTATTTGAGCATAAGTTTTTGTGAACTACAGCTCACTTCATCGGATGCTCACGAAAGCTTATGCTCAAATTTGTTAGTCTCTAAGGTGCCACAAGTATTCCTTTTCTTTGTACCCTAGTAAGTATCTTAGGTTTTTGACCATGCTTAAATGTGTATGAAACTGCTGTGTGTATATGTTGTGCTTTGATGTATTTACTCTATTAAACCAAGATACTGGAGACTAAGAAAATGACCTCAAATATGGGACAAGGCAGAGTTCAATCAAGGCAGAGTTCATCTGCAGCAGAGGGGAGAAAGGCCTTGAAGGGTCTGAGAAGGAAGCTATGTTTTAAACTTTGAAAGCAAAAACATATGTGCACTTTGGTGCTAGCATAAGTTGCATACACCAAAACTAGATGTGAAACTAGGATTTGCACTCATGCAAACCTCACTTCTGATGTGCATTGTGTATTTTGCACACATACTTCTACACTTTAAAAATCTGGGTTTGAATGCTTTGAAAATACAGAGGCCACTTGGTGCATTTTAGAAGAGGGGAGGGGAAAAAAAGGTTGCTTTGTTCACAAGTATCGTTATTAGCTAAAGATAAAAATCACCTCTAGCAGAAATGGTTTAGCTATATCCAGAGAGGAATAAACTCCTCCAGAGGCAGGGAAATCCCGCCCCTCCCCATCCCTCTCTCTCCCTCTCTCTCACACACACACATATCCCTTCTTCAGTTCAGACACTGAATATACCTACACTCTCCTAGACAAGTATATGTTAGAAGATAAAAGGCTAATATCTGCTTAGTTATACTCATGCATGCACCCCAGTATAACTGTGAATAGAACATGACCCCCAAAGGGGACATTTTGCACATTAAAAAGTAAATAATGTTGTCTGAGATTGATTATACTTGTGTATGGGCAAAACCCCTAACCTTCCCCAGTCAAGCTGCTCCTTAAAATGTTGCTCTGAACTATCTTCAAAATGCAACACTGGTAAAACCACATAACTGGCCTTCTTTGCTCTCTATCATCCATTCAGTGTCTTGTCTGAATAAATGGCCAGGACATTCCTTATCCCATTTGCTGCTGCAATACACATCTCCTCATACAAGGTAAATGAAAACTTTTGACCAATTGGTTATTATTGCTGAAGACTCCATATAAGATAATGGAACCAGATCTCTTAGTTCTTTTATCTAAACCTATATAGTAGTTTCAGAGTAGCAGCCGTGTTAGTCTGTATTCGCAAAAAGAAAAGGAGTACTTGTGGCACCTTAGAGACTAACAAATTTATTAGAGCATAAGCTTTCGTGAGCTACAGCTCACTTCATCGGATGCATTCGGTGGAAAAACCACCAAATGCATCCGATGAAGTGAGCTGTAGCTCACGAAAGCTTATGCTCTAATAAATTTGTTAGTCTCTAAGGTGCCACAAGTACTCCTTTTCTTTTTATATAGTAGTTGGAACTTTGCTTTCACCAACTATGGACATTTCCAAAGTCAGCTTGACTGACATTTTGTGACATTCCAAAGCTAGTCAGTGGGTTCAACTCCTAGTGAATAACTCCAAGAGATGTGGATACAGCCAAAATAATCAATGCAAAGAGAAGAGTGTTTATAAGTCTGAATGTGAAGGAGGCCCATGAGCAGGAGGTTAAGCAGAGAAATGGGGTATCAGTCACTGAAACTCAAGGGTCTTCCTGTCCCCATGAAATAGTAAACTAGGTCCATTACCTGCAATTCTCCATGGGTCTTACTGTAGGAGACAGTACCCAGGATTGAGATTAAGATAAAGGTGGATGGGAACAGGAGAAAATATCCTTATTCACAATGCCAATGCTAGTCTCTTCACAATGTACTGAATGTTGACATTCTGGCCCTTCCTTCTGTACATACTGGATTTTCCATACAGAGTAACTTTAAACCAACTGCATTTGGAAAATAGTAATGGTCATATGGAGTTAATGTGAGTTTTATACGGCGTCATAAAGTAACAAATTAACTAACTCAATTCACGTGCATTCATTAAAAATCTCTCTCTCTAAGCATTACTAAAAACCCTGTTACTGTAGTGTCTAGGCACTCGATGTTATACTGAAGCATCTGTAGCTGAACTGGTTCTAAGTCCTCTATCAGCAGCATTTCCTGTACCCTAAGACTCACTTTTATTTTTCTTTCTTATTTCTCTCCCTTTCTTTATTTTTTTAAAGGAGGTGGTTGCTATACATGTCTGATTCTGTTTTCTATTTTCTTGTTTAAACGTATGACATATTGATCTTGCAAAGCACCCAAAATACCAAACCGATTTGTCAGAAAGTATACTTAAATATGCACTTTTCAAATACCTACAGGCCTGGCTTCCAAAACAGTATGTTTTATTATGGAGGCACTGTTGGCACCCATAACATTTAAGGTTGCGTTGACTTTTGCTCTTAAAGCAGGGATTCAAACTCTTTGTTATATATGAAGAATATAATGTATCCCCTAAACATACAATATGTAATCTTTGAGTAGAGAATGAAGTTTCTGAAATGTAAAAGTTAACTGTATCAACATATTTTAAATTGTGATAATATTTCATAAGAACAATCGCTAAGGAACTTTACCTTAAATACAGATAGATTTGGTCATCATTCTTAAGATCAAATATTCTTTCCCTCTATTTGACTAAGGGAGCAATCAAGTGTTTCAGTGAATCACATGCTGGCTTCAAAAACTCTCTGATGTGAGAGTCCATTTTACTGTTTTGTATTAAGTATGAATTAAAAGACAAAATACTTGGATTATCTTAAATAATCTAGAGAAATGTATTTCAAAAAGTATCTTGAGTCAAAAAGTAGCAAATCAATGTATGTATTTTCCATATTTGTATAGTTTTCATTATATTTTTGATCTGTTACTCTCAAGTCTCTTTCATATTTAAAAAATGAACTACACACCTATCATGCAAGATGTAAAGAAGTATGTTCAAATTAGATATACAGTAAAAATACACTTCCAAAGAAATATCATTTCCATTTTTGTTCATGTTTTTAACAGAATTTCAGACTAGTACATCAAATGTGGAACTGTACAAGTATGTGAAGAAACATTAGGATTGCAGTAGTAAAAAAATGTACAGCATTCAAAACCAACAAGCTCTAACAACTGAACAATACCACAGGATTGAAACAATTATGGGGACAACATAGGTCATTGGAGACAGTGAATGAATCCGAATGTCCCTACATAAAGGCCCTATATAGAATATTGTATCTTATTTATATGCAAAATCCCTGATTTGATTAAACCAGACAATTAATTGCCTGTTTTAGGTTTTAGATAATAGAAACATGAGATTATTCCCCTCCATAAATCTCAGTTATTGAAAAGGCAATATTGAGAACTGATTTCAAAGATGTGGATTCAGGTAGTTAAAACAAAAGATCAAAAAAATAAAATACCAACAACAACCAGCACTTCTCTTCAAATTGTTAACAGCTACATTTTGCTGCATTACTATTGAATTTAATAGTAAGTTTTGGAAAACCCTTTTGTTTACATAGGAATACACAGGTTTTTATTTATGGCCTGTATCCATTTCATATTGGACTAACATTGCCTTTTAAATCAAGAAAAGATCCAACTAAAGCATTTAACAAAAATAAAATTCCCAAGGTAATTGACAATAAACAAAACACCACATACAGCAGAATATCTGTGTGTGAACACCCTTTTCAAAAAGTAAAAACATACTCTTTAACAATCCACTAACCAATACTATTTCCTTTTTAGATATCTTTGCTATGGGGTATCTAGTAAAGTTTGCTAACTCAATTTGCAGGTTTTTAAAAAAAACATGCATTTGTAACTGTGTACAAATTTAATGAACTATGTTAAACTGTTTGTTTTTTAGGGATGGAAATACAATCCCCTTCACAAATCTTATCCAGTCATGATTTCCTATGGGGACTTCCTTGTTTCTCAGATTATTCATCTTTAATTACCAGAACTGAAGAGCAAGAAAGGTTAATAAATATTTTAAATACGTCAGGGTCCCAGTCTCACAGTTCTTGTGCACCCAGATCTCTCACTGACCTCAATGGGAATTTGGCATGCACAAGGTCTGCAAGCTTTCATCTGAGAAAGCTTTATAAATATAGCATTTTAAAAACCAAAACACTGTTTGCACGGAACCTGGCCTAATGAATCATCTTCAGTACACTGAGAGGAGCAAAGAACACAAATCTTAGCACCTATCTTGCTGCTAGTACAGAATAATCTTTTGCTGATTTCAATCCTATGGGAGCAACAGAGCAGTTTTTACTAAGTCAGCCATATACAACCTAACACATCTGACTGAAAAACCTTGCAACAAGATTGAAAAGAAACAACCTTATATATGGTACATATATTTTGTCTGCTCAAAGTCTGCATTAAATAAACCATTGGGAAAATAGCATACAGCATTCTAACTCAAATGTAAACCTTGCTGAGGTATACTTATTTTTTCCTTAAAGAATGAAAGACTATCTTTCAAAAAAAAGGGAGAAAGAGCTCAGAGCACAAATGATATTCAGAAGAGCACAGATCTCACAACTGGAGAAGGAATTAAATTAAATTGAACAGGTCCACTATGGTTTAAGGAATAGCCATTTTTATTAGTATCCATAACAATATATTCTTACCTGCTTTTTTATACCTTCAAACCATTAAAAAAGGCCATATATGTTTGTGAAACATAGTTTTGTCTCAATGTTATCTGCCAATGTTTTAAATTAATCTAACAAATACTTCTTTGTTTCTAGGGGACAACATTACCCAGTGTCTGTCTCAGAAATAGGTTGATCATGGCCACACTGCTTTCAAATGCCTGGCTTGCCCTCTCCATAAAATAGGACAGACACCTTTGGTTGCATAAAAACAGTATTTGTTTCCTTTTCAATGTTAACTGAAGTTTCAGCAACAAAATTAAGCAGTATGTTTGTGTAAATTTTAACATTCAATAACAATTTTTAGTTTCAACTAACAATTATTTATTTCTCTATAACGAAAATATCTAGACCCTGTTATACAAATTGGATTTTTCACCTATATATTTAGGAATCAGGAGGCAGATGTGTATCATATTTAGAGTTTACTCTAAGCAGATACTGTATTTGTTGTGCAATTTTCTCATCAATTTAAATACAGTCAGCCTACCTGCACTGTGAAATTAATGCTAAATGTAACTGCAGCTGTTACCAAGTAGTTTCCACAAGTGGTTTTATTACTGGTTAGATTTTACAAATTCTGATATTCAAACAGACTTTCACCTTAAAATTCTAAAACAACAAAGCAACCAATGAAGGGCATAGGACTATTCAAAGTAACAAACTCTTGTAACATTTTTGCCCTTGTTATAAATATACAGAGAGAAAAAGAGAAAAATGGACATGTAATCCAAAGTACGTAGATAAAACAGTATATAAGGCACATGGCAGTCTTTGAAAATTATAGAAGCTTTAGCCAACTTAAATTAATTGCTGTTTCCCTTACTCAGTCCACAAAACTGTACAGTTACACAAATGTTGTGTTGCAGATAGATCTTCCAAGTTATTCCTCAGTCCATAATCTGTAATATCAGAACAATACATTTCCTTCTGTTTTCAGGAGAGATCCTAAGTGTGGTTAGTCAGTTGCTCAAAGCCTCTATTAAAATACTCTTGGAATGTAACTAAGAATAATTTCTTTTTTAAAGAAATTATTGAGAAAGAGTCATCAGAAAAGATTTGTGAGAGTTGTCTGTGAAGGACTTCGAGATTCATGAACCTCAAGACTTCCGGGTACTGACGTCAAGACAGATGTCACAGTAGGCATGGTAGGGTTAGTCAAGTCTGTTAAGGTAGTGGGAGTGCTGGATGGACTCATGGAGGCGTTGGATATTTCTGAGGCAGGTCCTGATGGGGTTCCTGCTTGGAGTGTGGAATCTGAAGTCTTATCCACCCCTGTGTTTTCTTGACGTAAGAGGTTCCGTCTGAATTTGGCTCGGGCGTTTTGAAACCAAACCTGAAATAATTTAATATAATAGGGTAGCATTTAAAATACAGCATTTTTTTAAAAAAAGCAAAAGACACAAATTCAATACAGCCTCAATTAGATGTATTCTTGTATTGACGGCATACAGGTGGAACAGCTCACTTTACTACAGTAACTCCACAGGTTGTGTGCCCAGTTGTGTGAAGTATTCTCTGCTTAGCATGTAAAGCATTTCTGTTTGGCTTTCCCACATTTCTCTAAGTAAACAGACTGTGCACTGGGATATGAAGAGAACTGGGGATGGAGGAGAGGAATCTTGCTCTCCAGGCAATGGAGAAAACAGTCTTAGGGCTTCAGTAGCCCCTGTGGTTCATGCGCCTACCCCCAGCTCCTGAGAAGTATTTGTCAGGATGGGAGCGGAACTGACGAGACAATTTGTATAATCTTAGATTCAGCAGTGCCAGCCGTTTTTTGGTCCATCCCTCGACTGCAAAGGATATAGAGCCTATGTATGGCATCCTGCTCTTCCCCTCTTCCCAAACAGCTCCTCTACAGCTCCAGAGGTAGCAGAACTTTAAAGATTCTTTCTCCATAAAACCTTCCTCTCTCCACCCCAAAAGTGTTTTGGCTTCACTCCCCGCCCCAGCCTCTCTGTAGGATGTTTTCTTATTCTTGTTATGAAGGTATACAAAACAATTTGTATTGTACTAAAACATAATTTTAGAAGCAACAAAATCAATGTGCAAAAAGTATATTTATCTGTATGTAGCTAGAACTATATTTATCTCCTGTATTGTCTAGCTACTATCCCTTTGTCTATGACCGAGAGACAAAAGCGGCAAAGTTCATTTCCTAAGGCTAAATTGCCGAGGCTTCTCTCCAAAGGTAATAGTGTCTGTCCCATTCCTAAAGGGTTAGTTTTAAAATAAAATACTCTGCTAGTTTATCTCAAATGAAATATCAGTACAAATATATTAAACCCCAAGAATATTTCTATCAAATCCAGGTATAGAGACATATCTCTATTAAATTTTAAAATGGCATTAAAAGTCCTGTGCTCACGCTGATGCAGGCAGATACCGACCTTCTAATACCAGACACTCAGACATTACTGGGATAATATATCCCCTGGCTCTGATCTTATAAAGTGAAGCCCGACTATTTAGGTACCACAGGGTCTCAAGTCATTGTGTTGTATCACCTTTAACTGACTCTGTCCTGCTCTCACTGAGCTCACACTGACTTATTTCAATCCCTGTCAGTCTAGGTGCAGAGAGCCTTATCGTTCTTTCTGCAAGAAGTCTCACAGAAGGGGGCTAAGAGAGAGGAGATATCAGTAAGGGTGTCCTATCACAACTTTCTGCAAGATGGTCTGTTGTGAAAGAGGAGGTGTGCAGAGCCCAAAGGTCCAGAAGGAAGACAGAGCCATCCACACAGAAGTCTTGTGTGTCCTCGCAACTCCCTAACAGTATGGTCCTGCTGCAACTTGGGCAGCCCTGGGAATCCCTTTTGAGTGGAATCACCACCACACAGAGGAGGAGAGTGAGGTGTAAAGATAACACACTCCTGGGATGATGCATGTGCCCCAGCCTTCCATTCCCTCCCCTGGCCAGTCTATTTCCCACGTATGGATCCCCAGAACCAAACACCCTCTGTGGGGCTCAGGGAAAGAGGGGATGCTGTTGCAGATCCTCCGTTCTTCAGGGAAAGAGGGGCAAATCCATGTGAAGAGGGGTTTAGGTATGAACTCCAAGGAGTGGGGTTAAGAACAGACGGGCAGCTTGAACATAAAAAATTCCCTTTATCCTCATGTGCAACTCCTGCTAATGTCTTCTAGAGTGGTACACATAGACCAAGGGTAGTATATGTCCATTGGTGTCCTTGCTTGTGCAGCTTAGTGTTTTTAATATTTAATGTTGGCATTCCCCTTGTTTAAAGGGACACTGTCAAGTAGATTAGGCTCCATGCATAGGTTTCGTATATTACAATCAGAAAAAAAAACTATCCCAAAATTATTATTAACATTAACTTTTTTAGGGTTCTTTAAAGATGTCAGATGGATTATTATTATTTAGTTGTTAAGTGCCAGTGAAGTGTTCAGTACTGGGCAAAAACAATGGAAAGAGGGTTTTGGCTTAAATCTTCAACTGCAACGTCTGCCATTCCCAGGCCCTGATTCTGCAATTAGATCCATGCAGGCAGAGCTGTAGGGCTCTGTAAAGAGTGCCAGGGTCTGTCTGAGTGGTGCCAGCTGAAGGATCAGGAACCACATGTGCAAAGAATAAAGGTGAAACAGATTAGTCTATTTTGATTATTCAAGCTGAGAGTATGTAAAAAACAGCCATCAGAAATGATGAAAAGTACACTGGGAATTTTTAAATTTGTATGGGTTTTTTCCATTTTAAATAATATACATTATTTGTAGTACCAGTATGGGAATTTTTATTTTCAAATATATGTAATCTGACAATGTCCCTTTAATAGCAGGAAACAAAGGTAATCAAAAAGTTTAAAGAATAGCCCGTTGTTGTCAAGGTTGAATAACTCAGTCATTTTATAATGAAAATAAAATAAAACAGCCAAAGCCACCATTTCACTAGTTCCGATCATGTGCACTTGTCACCCCCTGACTTCATCCTGATATTTGCGAGAGACATACTTGCACATACAGAAGAGGGCCAAGCCCCACATGCTAGCAAAATTTCAGTTTCTAAACATGAAGTAATGTGCTGGTTAAAACAAATTATAACATTTCCAAAAGACATTAGAACTACTTTGATCTTCCATCCTACTCCTAAAGCCCAATGGATCCTTAACTGTGATGCTGCTAAAAAAATCCACTATTGTCTCTAAATGTCTAATTTTGTATACAAGTTAGTGATTTGGAAAAGAGAGAGGGTCAAGCCTCTTAGTTTGTATGTATTCCTTCCGTCTTCCAAAGTCATGAAACACTCGTAATCAAATCCTACCTTCAGCTGCTCATGCAACTATCTATGAATGCTACCAATGGGAGCTGTATACACATGGAAAGATTTTGACAGGGTGCATTTTCCCTTTAATATGATTCATTCTATTAGCATTATGGGTAAAATATATCCCAACATCTTACAGGTGCTGCCTAAAAACAAGGATAATTCCTAACTCCCTCCCTCTCCAGGGTGTTGTAGGGTTAACTGGTTAATGCTTGTAATGTGCATTAGGGATGCACAATGATGAGTATTAATATTGGTACTTAACAAGCTTCTAGATATTGACTGTACTGAGATTCTGAAAAATATTTAGCCTTGTGTCAGAAAAGAATAGCCTCAAACAGCTAACCCCAACAAATTGTATCCAAGTCTGTGGAGTAGACTTATGATGTGAAATATTTTCAGCCAATGTTTTTACTCAAGGGAATTGAGAGAAGCAAAATTATTGTTTGTGTGAGCTGTCGGTAATGTGGGCTTGCCTTGCACTATGTGTCATCATTTATATCTCTGCAGATAGGATGTAAAAGGCTACCAAGGCAGAATTCTCCACTCAGCACAGTGGTGGTACTGTTTTAAGCCCACTTTGCAGGTTCAGGTCCTGTACCAATAACAGGGCTACATTAACACAAGGAAACAATAACACAACTGCACATAACAGTTCTAGAACGGCTCATCTCACACTAGTTAGATAATTAAGAATCTGGTCTTCAGTATTTAGGAATAAATAAATAAATAAAATCACAACAGTGTGGGAAATGTTTAATGTCTCTTTGTTCAAATGCATAATTAAAGGTCTGAACTACATGAACTAAAACTACCACTGAAAAATAGAACCAACTATAAGCTCAACCACAAATAATACTACTATATTTGAATTAATGGTATTGAATAGCTTTGGATGGATCGCTAGGCAGGATTGTCCAGTGGTTGGGGCACTAGGCTAGGGAGACCTACGTTTAAGTCCCTGCTTTCCACAGACTTCCTTGAACAAGTCACTTAGCCTCTCTACATACATTTCCATATCACTTTCTTTGTCATATAATCTTGATGGTGTGTTAAAGAGATCCTGAATATTAAGGGCAAAATCCTGTTCTTACCTGGGACAGCAGCATAGAACAGGGTGGGCTACTGCAACAAGTTGCTTGCTGCTCCTCAGAATAGCATGCTTTCTAAGCTATTGGGAAGAGAGGAGGTATCTGGACAGACCTCTACCAAGCAGATTACATCTCCTTGAGGTTACAGATGGAATGGGCCAGCTCATTTGCCAGTCTTCCTCTAGCATTCTTTAGTCTCTATGAAGGAGCTTACCCTGCTACTTGCAGGAAGGAAAGAATCCTTTTCTATCTTCTCCCCTTCCCCTTCTGCACTATGCAACAAAGGTCAGAATCTAGGTCCTAAAAAGGAACATATTGTGCCTTTTATCAAAATTTCTTCCTGAGAACCCCTTTTCCTCATACCACCTGCAGAAGGTGTTAAATGCAAAGAGCTGTGGGGTTCCCCCCCTGTTCTTCTTTGCTGGGGAATGAACCTAAAGGAAAGTTGTTGAAATCCAATCAACTCGTTCACGTGTTCTCACTGTGACATGCATTAGGTATGTGAATGAACTTGTAGATCAAAAGATAAAAAATAAATAAAAACAAACAGAAATAGCAGAAATTTATGGAAAAAAGTTTAACATAATTCTGATTTATGGGAATAGTCTCTGCATTGCCAAACTGCATCAGGAACAATCATTTAGAGAGTAGTAGATATACGTTCCCCTACCCACTACTGCTGGCCATGGATGATGGATGACTCACTACAGACTGAGCCAAGCTCAAAGTCAGGTCTTCCAAGTGTGATATCAGAGACCCTGAAGAATCTGGCCAAATATTCCACTCGTCAATCAGCATACCCACCCGTGATATGTAGTCATGGGACTGATGTCCATACAGTAAAAGGACTATGGCCAACTCCTGGTACACTGGAAACTACACTGTGTATGCTTAGGAAGCTCACCAGTTTCATTACAAGTGCCACAAGGCTTAGAGACAGCTACTTCTCTGTTCATCAACTGTATGCAGGCTTATATAGAGTTTCTATTAAAAATTATGTATAAAGAAAGAGAAAGATGTTGAAGGCAAAAACATTGTCCCTGGCCAAATCAGCATAGACCTAATCTTGCAGAAAAGAAGGTAAGTTTACAGACATGCCTGGCAATAACACGGGCAATGTTTGGAATTTAATACTACTGGAACATGTCCATGTATGTCTGAGAGTCGGTGTGTCTTCAGTACGGAAGATGGATGAAATCTGATGTTGCATGGCATAGCTCAGTGGTATTAGTGAATGGCTTTGAATTCAATAAATGACATGGACTGGATATCAAACTCTTCAATTTAAAAGAATTAATGAACAGCACTGTGCCAGGAGCCAACAAGCATGACGAGACTTCCCGAGCAAGGAGCCACCTTGCAATTACTGTAAGCGAACTTTCAAGTTTGAAAATCATCTCCATTGCCACAGAAATCTAGCTTGCTTCCTCTCACTGGTCAGTTAAAGTGCAAATTGGACACAGAGGCTCTAAAACTCTGATCTATGCAAGCCAAAAAGAAAGTGCCCACATCATAGCCCACATTAATTTCCAACATATAGCTTGGAAGGGTGGATTAGAGCAATTCCACCACTGGCAGAAGAGGCCATAAGTATGACTGTATTAGGCAAAGTGTCACTCTGAATCCCTTTCTTGAAACACTACTGCACTATTTCCTGTGGTCCTACAGGTCCAATCCTCTCCTCCTTATTGTCCACCTCCCACAGTGCTGCCGGCAAAGCAAACCAGATATGCCACTGTGGGAGCAAGATGACTGATTCTCCAATAACATTAGCAAGCTCATAAAGAAGCTGAGTGGAACTGCAGGCGGCTGGACTGGATGAAAAGAAGGGCAAGCATTCAGCACCCAGAAATTTCAGTGGTTAAGTATGTAAGATGGGGGTAGAAAGAATAGAGCAAGGGCAAAGAACCAATGACAGAGGGATGTTGAAGTGCTGGCATTCACAGAGTAAGAGCGTTGGAGCGGGAGAACTAGGGTGTAAGAGGGAAGGAAGGAATGGGAAGAATAAAGTGGGAAAAAATTGAAGGGCACAGCATGAGTAGAGAAAACAATGGAGAGGGATGAAGGCTAAGATTGATTCAGCTGGGATGGGATGAGAGAACAGAAAGATGGTGAGAGAAAGAGACACGAATGGCATATGTGACTGACGTTACTTGATGCACTATGGGAAGGCATTCAGAGAGCTCTGCGATAGGTGAAGTACAAGGAATAGAGAGGAGATGATCAAAGTGAATCAAAGTGTGGGGGGAAAAGAAGAAGAGAGAAAAGGAAAAGAGAAGCCAGAGAAACAGGAAGAAAACGGAAGAGAGGAAGTAGCAGAAGGAACATGGAAACATGCAGAAAATCCTTTCTTGTCAGGCACATATGGGATCAGCTGCTGCAAGAGGCACCGATTCAGGCATTAATAAGTGCAGGCACTAGCAGGACAGGTATCTGTCCCACTGCGCTGAGGTAGGGCCATAAAAACAAACAATGTCAAACAGCAGGAAAGATGTGCAAGAGAAGGAGTCACAGTAATTTTGTCATTACAGTTTTTTCCAGAGGAATCCCAATCTTCACTCCTTTTTCTCTCTATCCATCTATCACCACAAGATCGAGGCTGACTCCAGCGAACTTATCTTTTCTCTTAGCACTGCTTTCTCCACCCCTTCTCCATTTCACTGTGAACTTGCCAAGGTACTAGCGTTTCCCCATCGTTCCCTGCCAGGTTTTGTCACTGTGCCCCATTTGGTTTTGAGAAAGGCTCCAACCCATTTCCCCACAAACTCCACAGAGGCTTTTGTTTACAACTATTTCAATAGGAGGGTCTAGAGCTCCTGAATTCCCAAATTTACCTCCGGCTCAAAAGTCATTTTGGAGAAGAGCCCACTAAATCCAATTTGGTGTAGCACAGAGTATAGATTTAGATGGAGCTGAAGGATCCAACTTTCCCACCTTTTGCGTCCCATAAATATTCAGAGGGAACAAGTGCCTTTGGGCCAAGAAAAATCCAGCATTCAATGAAAAAAGTCTTTAAAAATGAATGAGAAATTAACGTGTTTTAATCTTTGAAAAATCTATCTTTTATTCACTTCAGCTACAAAGCCAAGACGTCCGATCTGTCCTGACTGACAAAATAGATCAATATTTCTGTTTAATTTTTTATGCAATTATTCATTCATAGTGACTTCTAAACTCCTATACTGTTATTTACCTAGAAAAGGAATATGATCGCTAAAATCATTCACCTCTCCTTAAAAGAATACTGCAGGAAAAATGCCTGGCAGTTGTAACTAACTGTTTGATAAAAATAAGCAAGACACCTAATTTACACAACTGTGCTCTAAAAATTAGGGCCCAAGTTCTATTCCTCTGCAAGGCTGTAAAGAAATGGCTTTTCTCATACTCTCTGGGATTACTTTACACGTCACAGAGGGTACCAACAAATAAGAAAAATTTGGACATTAGCAATATGTGGAGGTATTATCCACAGTGTTTCAACTGAGGCTTGTCAAATCTGAGATTGATATTTTATTTACTGCTAGAGACAGAAGTCTTTGCTCTTCTTACCTGAAGAACTCTTTTGGTTAGGCCAGTTTTCTGAGCTAGCTGTTTCAAGTCCTTGGCATCAGGATTGTGGTTAATAGCAAAATAAGACTTCATTGTCCGCAACTGGTGGTGTTTGAATGATGTCCTCATGCGCTTTGTTTTTTGATTACTGGGGTATTGCTGGTCTCTATCCAGGTGGTCACCATCGTTTTCATTGCAACTTAAAGCTAAAGACAAGAAGGAAACGGTTGTGTAAATCCATCACTCTGTGACCAACATTGTTTGCAAATCATCTGAGTGCAGCAATTAAAAGAACATACTATGGCATGTATTGTAATGATAGAAACCCTACTTGCCTTCCCCTCCATTCCTGCATCCTTCTATTCTTCCCTTACAATAACTAGTCTGCAAGAATCCTCACCTGCATCTTTACTGCTTTTAAAATGTCAGGTCTCTTTCCTTTTTTCTTTTCTCCATCTCCACACATCCATTCCATGACTTTCTGTCTGTAGGACAGTAGCTGTCCTCAACTCTGTAAAGTGTTTTAATGCACTTTGTATCACGATAAATTGCATTGTACTGTACACAGAAAGCTGCTAAATAGAATCCACTTAAATCTTGATGGAACAGACTAGTTAAAATTATAATTATTTCCTCCATCAAACTAAACCCTGTAGAATACAAGAGAGACCATTAAATAAAACACTGTTAAAGGAGTAAAGTTTGTGGGTACAGACAGAAAATTACAACTATAATTTGACTAGTTAAAGAAATAAGCCTGTTAAAATATGTCAGTAGTATGCCAAATCAAAAATATACATTTTAGAAACTATTCTCTGTATATTTATATTTCATTAAAAACAAAATCTCTTTAAAAATAGTGGTTCAAAGAATCAATTTTCCATGTATCCATTTGAGATCATTTAACAAGACTGCCTGATAGATCTGAAAAAATCAGTAACAAGTCTTGCAAAGAATGTTTAGGAGCAAAGGAACATTACGATAATTACCAAATAGTATTAAAAGTTGCACGCCAAGCAAAATATTATCATAAGCCAAGGTATTATTTTGATTTTATACATGCATACAGTAAACCACAAAAAATCCTCTTAAAATAACATTAAGGATCAAGACTAAACCCACAAGAAAATTCAGTGATACGTCTGGAAATATGTTCTGACATTTTGTCATTAATTCACCCTTCTGTGCTCAGGTATCCGCAACCCCCCCTTTTCAGTTTTTTAAAAAAGTTTTGTGTTAAAACAGGGAAAAATCCCTGTAATCCTCATTTTATACTCTCCCTTGATAATTATTCATCCACTCTACCAAAATGGCTCAAAAAACAGATAAATATGTATCTTGGGAGCCATAAAATGTGAATTATTGATCCAGCTGTCCAAACATCTACACACAGGTTTTTAAAATAGTCCATCATTACTGATCCAATACAACATAATGTAGCAGATAGCTATAGCCTTATTTCAAATACAGTTTATTTATCAAATTGAAGCTGTTCAGTTCCATAGAATAAATGCAAACTTTAAAAAATCAGGTGTGGAAACAAATTTAACAATATGTTCATAATATACATGTGTCTCTTTTGTACCAATAATAATAAATATATTCAAACATTATAGAAAGTAATTAGTCATCAGGTACAGTGATTGCTTTGAAAACTTCAGCATTTCAGACTTTTTAAAGGCCAGGACACATTATGGAATAAGGCCTGAAAAATTTCAGTTTGAAAAACAAAGGCAGGTTTGTCTCACAGCCATGTAAAAAGCATCCGAAACCTCAAAACTTCTCTCAGCGTTTTTTAGACTCCTATAATTTAAATAACTAGCCATATATATATCTGCTTTCCAGGCTAACTTCACGCCAAGTTTCAGCAATGAGGGGCATTTTTTCTGCTGAGTTTTAAACTTGATTTTCTCATGGAAAAACTGACAGCACCTGAATTTGAGGGAAAAGGAGACACAAAAGGGGACAGCAGAATGCTGCATTTATTAAGCTGAATGGAACACTTCAGAATCTTCTTCTGGCTTGGTTGGGTACTGAAGTCTGCTTGCCAAACATGGAATCACCCTTTGTACTTCAGTCTCCCTCATAATTACATTCTCCTCCTCAAATAATGGTGGGAAGAAGACTATTTAAAATTATATTGCTCAGGGAAATGGGTGCTATGAAAAAGAGGTAACATAATACATTATTTATTATTGTTATTTAAAGATATTCACTCACAGAATTGTAGAAATTCACTCATAGAAATTAGAAATGGAAAAGACCCATGAGCATCATCCTAAATCTTTTCTAATCTCCCAGAGGTGACAAGTCAGTGATTGATTATGAAAAACATCAAATTATTTTCTGAAGAACCAAAACCTGTTTTCCTTTCATTGGATGATATGGGCTCTGCACTCTCCAGTGGAGCAAACCCCAGGATTTCAGACAGCGTGAGATTGAGGACCCTGTTTTTTAACATGTTCTGTAAAAAGCTATGTATGTTTGTGGTCCAATATAAATAGCAGCAATTCTAAATCCTCTCAGAACAAAATCCCAGCTTGCCTTCAAGCCTCAGTTAGACATTTGCTCTTTGACAATCATTTGCTCTTTGAAAATATCCCATGTATATTATAACTTGTTTCTTATCATTTACTTCCCTACCTCTTCTCCCTACTCACCCAGTCTCCAAACAAAATAAAAACAAAAATGTCCCATTTGGGGCCTGCAGAACTATTGTCTCCTTTAAAAAAAAAAGAAATGGCACAACAGAAGTTAGAAGTGCATGGGGGTGGCAGTTGCTCACTCTTGTTATGCCAGCTGGATGGATATCTCTCGTGATGCTTAGCCTGAGATAAACATTTCTGATTAGTGCCAATAGCCATTCATATTGGGGTGTGGTATTTAGCATTCCATCTTTAAATCAGTCTATTGTATTAGGCCAAAAATTATACGTGACTTTTCCAGAATCTGGATTCCCTCCCAGGGTGTGGGTAAAAAGATACTCAGTGGGCAGAGAATTTTCATGGGGATGGGGAGAGCAGGGGGTCTCCTATAGAATACCTCAGTGCAAAGAAATAATCCTGTAGATGCTCCCTATGCACCCCCTCTCCTTTTCAGACACTTTTGCTCCTGTTCTTTGTGTGCCATCCCTGTGTATCTCACAGAGGATCTGTTAGACAATCCAAATTCCAGGTTTCCTCTCAACTGCAAGCTGAGGGCTTCCTGCCATGAGACAAGTTCAGAAATGGAATTCAGTGAAATGCCAGTCAAATGGGAAAGCCTTAAATGAATGAGACTAGTGCTTGGTTCCCACTTTGGGGATCAAAGAAACCCAGATAGGCACTGAGTCCCTTTTTAGCTCCCAGAATGCACATTGAGCCCAAGCTATCCACTGTGCCCTCCCTTCCAGAGCTTCCACTAGCCACCGAACCACATTCATGCTGGCCATCATATCCCCCTTCCTATGAATCTCTGGCTGGCCACTCTGAGTAATGATTAGTCCTACACTCCCCCCCATTAAACCAGCTCAGGCAGTTTTGCCAGCTATTTGAGCCTGATGATCTATGCCAAAAACATTGGAATTTGGTGCTAAGGAACAGCATGTACTCCACATATTAATGCAGCAAACTGCCTGGTACAAGGATGACAGGGAACAAAGAAAGAAGGTATTGTTATTATAAACTATATTTGAAGAAGGAAACACAGAAAGATCTTTCCTATGCCACCCTGGTCCTTAAACCCCACCAGCTGGGGTTCAACACAAACCTCGCACTAATGTTCAATGTGCTGATGGATGCAAGGGGCAGAAGCACTTCCTTTGAGGAAATTTCCTCTTTACTTTTGCAGATAATGTTTGACATGCTAAATCACCAAAAGGAAAAAGCAAACCAAATCTTGGTGTCAAGAGAATGATGAGATAAGAGACATATGGTGGAGGCATCAGCTCTCCACTCTCAGTGGCTCAGTGACCTGCACCTTTTCCCACCTGGAAGAACAGGAAGGGAGAGCAGCAGTGGCACTGTTTGTTGTCTGAGGTAGGTCTGTGGAAGGGTTTTGTATCCTTGTGGGGGGTAAAAAGATGCGAATCCTCCACTGACTCATATCACCTGGGGCATGGAGTGGGTTGGATCTCTCACCTCCCAGAGCGCAGGAGGGACTCTTCGGTCCTTAATAGCAACTGGAACAAAAAAGGGGGATTTGGATCCCACTTCTGTGCTGGGGAAGAGGAATCTGGGGTACTTGGCACAGGGAGCATGTCCCTCCTCACGTTTGTGTGCACGGAGAAGGGGGAGACCACATCTGTGAGGTTTCAGAGAAGGGGACCCAGGAGCTTCTTCCTCAGCCTTGAAATCTCAAGCAGAGCTTTTGGGAACACAGGAGACAGGGGCTGTCTTGGGGGCGGGGGAGATTACATAGAGTTGAGCGAACTTTGGATCCCTCCCGCAACCTGCCAGCTAGAAAGAAAGCTCAGGGCTCTGTCTGGGTCACATTTCTTCACAGTCTCGCTTAGCGAAACAATCCCAGGATCCCTCTCTAGACCTCAGAAGCAGAGCTGTGAACACGACAGTGGCAGATGCAAGAGCAGGGAAGGGATCTTATCCCTCCTCTTACCAGAACCAAAGGGCACCTCGTGTGGTCTCGGTGCAAACCCCAGTGAATTGCAACCTCTGTGACTCCTCTAGGGGGAGAAAGAGGCTCAAAATCGGCGTAGCTGCCGGACTGGCTGTATGTTGGGGGAAAGAGAGGGAGGAGCAGAGGGGACAGGCCTAAAATGGGGGGAGAGGAGAGAACAAAGGGGTCCTGAGGAGGGCCCAGAAGGGACAGGCCTGCAGCGGGGGAGGTTTCTATGGGAGTGGAGAGGGGCCATGGCCGCAAGAAGAGGGAGTGAGGGGTAGATCAGGGCCCTCGGTGTACGTGTGTGCCAGGGGTGCCCCAGCAGGGAGGAAAGGGGGATTTGAGCCCCCGGTGGGGGCTGCGGCTGGGGCGGTGTCCGGGCCCGCCTCCTGGAGGGGCTGGCTCGGGAAGGGTTTTTCCTCTCAATTAAGCCAACTGAATGAAGCTCAATGGCTGGTGCGAGCGCTCAGTAATGTCCTGCGCTGGTGATTACCGCGGCAGCCTCCCTCCGAGTCCAGCGCCGCGCCGCCCGCTTAGGGCCGGGCTGGGGCTGCCGGGGCCGGGGTCAGGGGCTGGAAGCAAAGCGGAGTCCCTGCAGCGTCTCCCCTCCCCTTCCAGCGCTGACCTCCCTCCGTCCCCATATATCCCCTCACACTCTCCTCCCACCTAGCCCTGGCCCCGCTGTGCGCACAAGCAGCCCCCGGCCGGGCCGCCCAGCCCAGCCTTCCCCAGTAGGTCCCTGGGTAGCAGCGCAGGAGGGAAACCCCCCACCCCCCATTAGTTCCCTCTTCGCTGGGGCCACATTTCCTTCGGTCCCGTTCCACTTCCAAGAGGCCTCCTTGGGAAACAGGCGCAATTCGGCGGGAGCCGGGCGCGCAAGCCGCGCCCTGGCCCTCCAGCAGGCGCGCAGCAGGTCCCCAGCCCCCTTTGGGGCCCCGGGGGAGATTCCTCGCCCGTAGCTGTAATCCCCCGTTGGAAGGGCCCGCTTCAGGGATCGTGTCCCAGGTGCTAGCCCCAGCAACGCAGGCTCCCCAAAGTTGTACCTGCAGTTAGGGACTTGTCGGACTTTTTCCGGACTAAATACAATAGACAGAATACTTTAAAAATAACCCCAAGCCAAGCCTGAACTGACGAAGCCCATCAGCCGGGGAGGAGAGTGGGTTTTTTCTCACTAACCTCCTGGAAAACATTCGCGCTTGAGAATCTCCAGTTTGTCTGGCTTTGTCATTTCGGTGGCAGGGAGAAATCTCTCTTTAATTTGCCATTTGCGGTTAGATTTTTGTGCAGAGGGAAGAAAAGCGATGGGAGAACTTAGAATAAAAGAGATCGAACAAATTATTCAAAAACTTTACATGCTTTTTATTTTATTTGTTTGGTGGTTTATTTGTCTTTCCAGTGAAACTTTTGGCTAATACCAGAGAGAGCCAGCGCCAGAGACACTCCTAACTCCCCCGAATCTTGCTGGGGATTGAGGTGGGGGGACAGGTAGGTAAAAGCAAAAGACTCTTTCGTTGTTGCCTGGATTCATCAAAACACCTCGCAATCTCTACATTTATTATTTAATGCTTGTTCGATAGTGAAAGGAAATAAACGAACTCTAGTCCTGCGGAAGTCCAACCAAAGCGAATCTAGGGATAACAGTTATCGCTTTAACCTAGCTCAAAAGCCTTTTCCGTTTTACATTACTAACAAAACAAACAGAAAAGAAAAAAATTTTCACGTGTGCACACCTAACTCAGGAATAGCTGTCCTCTCCCATTGTTTCCCCAACCCGAGATTTATATCTGCGCTATATATTTAACCACCCTCCTATTGACAGACGTTATATCCTCCAGAGTCCAGCTAGTAAAGGAAGAAAATATTTCTTAATGTGGGTCTCTGCTCTTCGCAAAGATTGTGCATTTTATCAGTCTGTGGGGCCCTTGGTATGCACAGTACATCTATCATTTCTAGGGATATTTTAGTGTCTTCACGTTAAAGGGAGACTAGATATGAATGAATAAAATATTCCAGGCTGTGGGAGGTTCGGGGTCCAATTCACAAAGGGAGTATTTTATTCAGAATTCTTTACAGGTGCTCCTGTGTTCAGCAAGCTTTCAGCCATTGATTTACTGACCTAAAAACCCTCTCAAACTCCATTCCAACAAGTGATAGAAAAAATTATGATCATAGGAGCAACTCTTTCCACTTACAAAAAAAAAAAAAGGAGAAGAAGAAGAAAAAGAAAGGGGAAAAAAATCTTTTTGAAGTTCCGGCTTCCTTCTAAGCTATTTTCCACTTGTCAGGCTCTATCCACATCTAAAATCCTTCAACCATTCCACCCCCCTGCAAACTGGGTCTTGTTTGAGTGGAAAAAAGAGTCAGTCCAATTTATGCTACAGATGAAATAACTGCAGTTTACTAAATTTATTTCTAAACTGCGATTAGGTTTTAGGTGTCTCTCCCCTCTCCTCCCCAAATTCATGTGTGTGGTTTTATTTTTAAAATAATGTGATGTATTATACACAAACCCCAATTGGCAACAAAAAGAAAGAGGGGATGGCAAATATTGTTCATTTCTAGTGCATCTCTCAAAGTGGAAAGCAGTCACACACACACGTTAAAACACGTTTTCTTTTAAAACTTGCGAAGTCGTACACTTTGCAATCCGTTTCTGTTTTATTTTAAAGCAAAAGGACAAAATGGGTAGATTTCCAGAATCTACTTCCTTTATAGTCACTTCAGTTAAGAGATTTTGTTTTAAGCATAAAATGGTTTAGCAAAAGAAGATAAAGCCTTCCCAGGGAAGGTTGTTTAATCTGCAGTTTCACAATCAACGCAGAAATAAAAAATAAAATAAAAACCGGAGAGTAATTATTTTGAAAAGGAATAAAATATAATTGCAAATAGAAGTGGTGAGTTTAAGAAGCCAAGGAGCTATAATGCTTTTTCAGGCTGCGCACCTATCCAGGACAGATGCTGATGATTCGGTTTACTGGTCCTTTGAATCTGAACATCTGCCCTACACAGGGAGACAGCGGAAGCACAATTTAGGCTAATACCGACTAAAATGATACAATTTTAAACGTGAAACTCGTGTTTTCTATATATTTTAAAGCTCGGAATGAATATGAGGAAAACGCCATATACACTTTTCAAAGCATAGAAGGACTTTTCCTTCCCAAATCTCTCCAATGGCACTCCCATTGACTTGTGTACATTTTCCAAATTATACAGCAATCGGTTAAACAAATTCCAAGTGGCAAACAGTTCCTGAAACCTGTTTTCCAGTTAGTTAAAGTTGCGCCTTTCCTTCTTGTTATTTTTAGGCCAAACAAGTAATTTTTGCACATCCATCCCCATTGTTTCCATCCAAGTTGCGCGCAAAATAGACGCAGCCTTAGCCGCATCCTCCGCTCCCCCTGCCCCCGACTTTCAAAGAGCGTACCATCTACAGGGCTGCGAGATCTCTAGCAGATGAGGAGGTTTTCACAAAACCATACACTGCTCTGCCATACACAAGTTTTTCTTGATTTATTTTTTCTATTTTTCTAATATTGAGTAGTAGAAAGTAAAGCGCTGCCCAGAGCAGCATATTCCTGAGATTTACGAGAGAGGGAGTTTGCAACAAACAGCAGCAACCCGTACGTTTGCCTGAGGGCCCCATCTCCCCAAAATGTTCAAGGCAAAACTGCACCACACCCCCACTCCCAGGTCATGTATGAACGTCAGACCAGACAGAATTACAGTCTGCCAAGCAGGACTGAAGGATTCAAGGGCTGCGAAAGAGGGGCAGCACTACTGAAAAAACAGGCAAATGCTGACTCTTCTTCAGTGTCTCGCCTGTTTTACAAACATCTGCTGGACACTTAATCTCAGAGTTTCCAGAGATTTGTGTCTAGAGAAAACTTTGTTCCCAACACATCTGCTGGAAACACTTCTAATAGAACTGAGATCTAAATCTTTTCCTCTGCACAAACCCTTTTCTATCTCATCCTGAATCCACAAAAACAGGAAAACAAAATAATTCTAACATTTCTGTTATATACAGGCCACAAATACACATTATAGGAAGAGTAAAGGACAGAAAGAATTTTCTTTGATAGGATGGGCAGCCGATTAGAATTCTTCTGCCTGTAAAATTACAACACTGAGGTGAAGGGAAACAATCTGGGATATTAGCTATTGAAATGTAAAGAACTGGAGAGCCAGGGGTTTTTGCAAAGACACAAGCTTGTCCCGGGACCCAGATCTGTTCCTGCGACCCCTTGTCCTTGCTGCTGATCTCAAATTTGGAGTAGGGGGGTTGTAACTTGAGGCTAGTGCATGGCTAGAATAGTGATTTTTTAGTTCTTTGAGATTTCTATAATGCACAGTTGATGAACAAAACTCCAGTCAAACTGGTCACCGGGCAAACCGTCCAGGGCTTGCCTGCAAACACCTGCTTTCTAAAGACAATTCCTCAGACCACCAGATTGCGCTATGCATGTGCCTAAACATAAAAATGCTGTACCCCCACACCAGAGTTCCAGCACAGCCCCATCTTCCTTCCTGTCGAGTTCCCAGTGAAATCACCATGTTGGTGTGTTTTGTTTTGTTTTTACCCTCCTCTTTACCAAAGCTCAGGAGTGGCAGAATAATTCACCCAACAGCAGCCTTTAAGAACTAACTACTAAAGGAAATTCACAGCTCTCTGAAGTGCTAATTTACAATATCTTGGTTTCCAGATTTTATTTCGAGCTACACTGGTCCCCCTTTCCCCCCCTCCTTAACTAGATGACCTTGCTTCAAAACATTTTATTTCCAACTGAAGTGAAAAATGCTAACATAGCTTCCGTAATTGCAGTTTGACAGCACTTGATCTCAATAATTATGCTGCAGCTAAACTATTACTAGCAATTTAAGCTAAAATAATGAGAAATCCCCTTAAAGGGGAACAGAAACAAACCATCTGCATTATTCTTGGCGGGGAGGGGTCTCTTACCTGCATTGTAAGCTGCCAAATCTGCCCCAGGCCCTGGGCTCTTCCTTTTCCTGGGTCTCCCCTTCTGGACAGTCCCCACGCCGTTGTAATAAGGCAGTCCCAAAGTATTGGCAGAGCCCGCTCCCAGTGCTGGGCCCTTCCCAGCAGCTACATCCGAGTGACTGAAATGCACCTGGTACTCCCCCTGGATGAGAGTCTCGAAGTGGAGGCGGCAGTACACCAGATTGTCCTTCATGCCAAAGTGGTCGCCGGTGGTCAGCATCTTGTTGCAAGTGGTGCAAGTAAAGCAGTTTAAGTGATATACCAAATCCCTGGCCCTCATGACCATTTCGGAAGCGGAGATCCCCAAGTGACACCTCGCACATCTCTGCACCGAAAACCTCCTGCAAAACAGAACCGCGACAGGAAACAAATGAGAACCGCATTTCCCCTTTTTAATCACGGATCTCCTCACTACCCCCCTGGGCAATTCGCCGGTAAAAGCTTAAAGATGTTTCTCTTCTCCGGCCAGAAGGCTTTATTCAGAGCAGGCTGGGCTCCAGACCCCGATCCCTGGATGAGCAAGGATCGGTGAACAAGGCAGTAAAGTTTGCAACGTGGCCTTTGTCTTCCAGTGCCCTAAACTGTTAAGACATTCAAGCCGTGCAAAGCCGTAAAACCAGCTCTGGCTCTGCCAGGCCAATCCGAGGGGGACACCTCTGCCTGGCTCCCGGCTCATGAGGACTCTGGTTCGCTGGGCATCCATTTCTGCTTCCCATCTAGCAACAACAGCATTTTACACTCAACCTGCCACCCCGCCTCACGTCTGCAAAGACAATGCAGCGAACCCCCCCCCCCACACACACACACACCCCGGGCCGTGGGACAGCAGGGAAACTTTTCTGCTGGGGCTGCTCGGGAGACCCGAGACTACAGGAAGGGACCGGGTCTGACCTTCAGCTTGGGTGCCAGGGGAGAAATTCGGCATTTTCCAGCTCAAATCGCCCGGCACCATCCCATCCTTTTCATTGAAACCCAGCGAGCTGAATGGAGAAATATCCTCGCAACTAACATTTCCCGCCCTTCTTTGAAAACCGAACAAAGTTATCCCCAGAGCCTGCCACTCCGTCCACCCTGGCTGGCGACGCTCCTCTGACCCTTCTCCAAGGCTGGCTCCCTGCATCTGGGGCTCAATGCCATAGCCCGTTTACCTGGGGGGGGCGTGTGTATTTAAAGTAATACTGGAGGTGCGTTAATTCATTGTCATGATTACTATTATCTTAATATTAATTGCCAAGGTTGAGAAGAAAGCGAAGCTGCAATTCTCCTTAGTTGTTTCGTTTTGCCTCAAAGCGTGCAGGGCACCGAGGGAGGGGGCAAGTGTCCCAAGCCCGCCTTGAGGGCAGCTTCGCTGAGTGGGTTTCGAGCCCAGATATTGGCCCATTCCCCCCGAAGACTGCAGCCTGTCTTGCCTACCTCATTACCCCCCCCCCATGGAGACGCTTAGGGAGCCCGTATCCTGCCCCGCAGGAAGGGTCTGCCCAGGACCCCTCTTCTGCAGTTTGCAGTGGGGTTGGATTTGTTGGGGGGGGGAGGTTATCAGAGCCCTCCCCCGCTCCCTGCACTGGGGGAGGGGCAGTCCTTACCTGTAATAATCCTCCTTGCAGTAGATGCTGCCGTCCTTACTGAAGCAGGTGAGCTCGGACTCCAGGTTGAGTTTACATTCACAGCACTTCAGGCAGCGCATGTGCCACTGTTTATCCACTGCCAGGAGGTAATAACGGTCGGAGATCTTTCCCCCGCAGCCGGCGCACAGGGCAGCCCGGTCACTGCTGATGGAAGGCATGGTCTGCTGGGGGAAAACAATTACAGACAGTTAGTGACAGAGGGAGAAACCCTCCTGCACCACTAACCCCCCTCCGCCTTCCTCCCCCAAGCCCAGTTACCATCAGGGCTGGGCTTCTCCTCTTCCACTCCAGGGGGCTTACTAGAGAGACCGGGGAAAGGGAGCTCCGAGGAGTCCAGCCCCTGCCATCCTGACCTGCTTCTCCTGCCCTGGGAAAGTGAACTTTCCTTAAGATTTCCAAAGCTGAAAATATCTGCCCCCTATCCAAAGCGAAGGGACGTGGTTGTTGGCAGAGGGGATAACATGCGAGAAGGACATATTACAGGGTGAGGGGGAAGGCCGTCCGGGTTAAATCTAATAAATGGTCTATATGAACTGGATCGGCCAGCCCCAGAGCAAACAAAACGGGTGCTGCTGTGCAAACTAACGGTCACAATAATCATACAGCAGGGCAGATTGCAGACAGTGAATCTGAGACATCTATATCTGAATATTTACATAGTGGAGACACGGAGAGTGTATAGTAAAGGCTGAGTGTATATATACACACGCACACACACACAAAATCCGGGTGAATTACAGATCCTGGCACTTACAGAGTTATAGAAAGAGCTCTCTGCAAATTGATTCCAAACAAAATGCATTCCAGCCCAAAGTACTACACAGATGAGTCAATAAAGCTGCGGAGGAGAGGAACATTACTAAATTCAAAGCGTAGAACGCTTTATCAGACCATCCTCTGAAATGTGCAATCAAGAAAACAGGAAAAGAACCCGGAGCAGAGCATTTTAGGTTATACCAGGATAAAGTTGGAAGCAATAAACGAAATGTAATCCCTATATAATTTAATAGTTTAGTGTCAGATCACAACCCAAATCGAAACTTCCTTAAAAAAAAAGAAGCAACTAATCAACTTCCACTAAGCAGTGAGAAAATTATGGTGGAAACCATTGAAACCAATAGGAAAACATCCTTATTTGTTTTATCCTGGATCTTAAAATAATATTCAAGTGGAAAGATAAAATGAGAAGTACAATTTATGGCAGACCTTGCAACTGGCTTTTGTACATTTCCCTCTTCTTTTGCTATGAACATGGCACCTAAAACTTCCTGTACATTTACTTATTGTGGAAAAAAACAGATCTGACGGATATAATTTTCCCCCTTCAGCACCTTAAACTGGTGCGCAATGCAAAAAGAAAGAAGACAGCTAAAAGAGGAACAAGAGAATAGAGAGATAATGAAAAGAATGTCTCAAAATATACTAGAACTATCCAGTAGCCCAACTACACTTGTACAAGCCACATAAATCCTTTGTGAATAGCCCAAATGCCTATATTTCAATGAATCCAGTCTCTGAATTTAAATTTATATGAAAGTATAGCAATGTATGGTATGCTGTCCACACAGCTCCACTGTTTATGTCTTTAAAGAGTTAACCGAACCGTGATTAGTGATCGTTTTATAAGCAAGAGCAGCTTCCTGTAAAACCAGTTTAAATAAAACACTATTTTCTGCTTTGTCCTTCCAGTGACATGAATATTTGGGGACCCAAGAATGGTTGCTTAAGAAGTTAATAGTCTAAGCCACTGTTTATAATATTTTACTTTTACACACACACACACACACACACACACACACACACACACACACACACACACACACACACACACACACACACACACAGGCTTACATATATAAATGTCATAACAATTATGCCAAGAGAGATCAATTGTCTAATTCAAACACTTCTTACCTGCAGGGAAAAAAGAAATCAAACTTTTCAAAAGAAAACTAAAAATATTTAGAGCATAAACCAGGTACGAAGGCTCTCTTTATAGCCGTTATTTCAGCCGTAACCATACTAATTGGCAGTTATTTTCTACACAATGCTGACAAAAATAATACAGCATGGAGAAACTTAAAAACAAATTCGGAAGGCTTTTTTCGTGCACATGGCCATATCAGCTCTATAGGAAGAGGCGTATTTGACCTAAATACGGATCTTTTTGCCGAGCAAGAGTTCTCATTTCTATTTAAGAAAAAAAAGGAGACATACAAATGTTGAAGGAATTGAAAATCTCTTCGTTTGATTTTAAGTTAGTTAACGTCATTTAGAAGGAATACATTATTTTATTTAGCAGTATCTATTCTACTACATAAACGTAAGACTACATAAATATTATAAATCACCAGATACAAAATGAGCCCTAGAAAAATATTTTAGAAAGGAAAGTTTGTGTCTTCGTTCGTAATCATTAAAATTCGTCTTCTATTTGTCTCGCAATGTAGCGAGACCAGATTATATTTGTTAGTATTAGTAATGATAACGGATTATAACATTGCAACTAGACGTGCAGTAGTGACTGTCTCAATGAATTCATCACATCTGGAAAAAATAGAGAGACAGAGATCCTTTGGTGTTTGTGGTTTTCATTTTGCAGACAGGGTGCTTTCCCTTCTCCCTAAATCTGGCTTCACCAAAACGTTAACTACAGGTCGCCCTCTTCCCAAAAACTTTAGGAGAAGGCCAGACAGGCTGTGGGCAGGGAGGGAGGAGGGATTCCTGGGCTCTTCCAAAAGGCTGCGGCCGCTTTATTCCTGTTCTCGCAAGGGCAGTGCCGTTCAGTTCATCCCTCCGGTACTATCATTGTTATTATTAACCATTATGATCAGATACGTGCATAGTCGCTAGATTTTATTTCACAGTTTTTAGATGCGTTTATGCTTATTTTTTTGTTCCTATTTGGGCGTCTTAGTTATTATTTTTGCCTACGTTTCCCCCGTTTATTACTGTTCAGGGAAAGCGTTATGGGGTTGGTTATTTTTAGGGAGTCGAGGGGATATGTCGCCCGCTCTCTTGCCTCCTACCGTTTCGGTCTCTCCCCGGTCTATAGCCGAGCTGATGGCTGGTGCTTCGCTCTTGGCTCTCCGGTCCATCTCATCGATGACCCCGTGCATCTCTGCGCCGGACAGGCTGTGGAAAAGCATCGCGGAAGAGGCGGCCCCGAGTTGCGGCTGCAGCTGACAATTGTCGGGGTCCCTGCAGGAGCCCAGCACTTGCATTAACCGGAGCCCTCCCCCATGCATCTAGCACGGCCGCCCCGTCGCTCGTCGGGCTCCGGACTTGCCACCCAGCGAAGCTCTCCGGAGCTCAGCGCAGGCTCCGACCCGAGGGGGGCGAGGGGGCAGAGGGGGTTGCTGGTGTTGCAGGCTTCAGGGCTTGGATCTAGTCAGTTGCGTGGCCCCGTCACATCCCTCTAGGAGGCTTCTTCAGAGCCGGGCTCATCGCCCCCGGAGCAGAGCACTCAGCTCTGGCCCAGCTGGCAGAAGGCTGGGCAGGTTGGGGGTTTAATATAAACAATTAAGCCATCTTCTGTGCAAAACAAATGAGAAAATAACGACAGCCCCCTACATTGCACCGTGCAGAGCCAATGAGGAGAGCGCCGGGGGCAGGGGCAGCAGGGGCAGGGGAGCAGCCGCAGCAGGAGAGGAGCAGGCTGCTGCTGCGGGGAGCTGGGGCAGATGCCGACGCTGGGCACTCTCAGTCCAGAGGGCTAGCAGCGCGGGCAGCTCCGGGGCAAAGTTTGCTCCTTTCCCCGCCCTTCCCCCAACCTCCTGGATCTCATTGGGAAAGGGAAAACCTGGGCGGGGGGGGGTGTGAAGAGTGGGACGGCCACCAATGGGGATGGGCACTCTGCAGCCCCCTTCTCCCCAAAGCCCCCTGGACCATGCACCCCAGGAGCTGCTGTGGCGCCCTGCTGTTCCCAGGAACATAAGTTTGTGGCGGCGCCGCGTGAGTAACGGGGGGGCGGGGGGGAGAAGCTGCTGCCGCTCGGCGCAACCCCTTAAAGTGCGAGAGGAGCTTCTGCAGTCCCAGCCCCGCGCAAGCCTCCGCGCCTTTTCTACAGCCCCTCTGACATCATGTCCTGGCCCGCCCTCATTGGCTGCAAAGCTCCTGGCCCAGGCCGCGTGTGCTCGGGATGGAGGCACGGAGTGGAGATGGGAGAGGCATGGCCCGGGGGGGGAGGGAGCTGGAGTTTTCATGCTGTTGAGGCTTTGCTGCTATTTTCCTACTTTTGCAAAAAAAGAAAAATAATGCGTCCCATCCTCTTCAGACCCATCCCTCTAGGTCACTAACATCTGAGCACGTGGGGGCCCAGAAACCGGGCAGCTAGTCTTTGCTGCAGATCCAGTGCTGCCTTGCCAGGTGCACCCAGAAGAGAGAATGCTTGGAGCAGAGAAACAGCAGCCACTCAAACTCCGATCAGCAGCGGTAAGAAGATTCACATTAACTAACTGGCAACACTACATGATTTATCTGTTACACTGGCTGCTGCAAGCAGGATATATCAGAGTGAACTGCTCCAAGGCAGGAGACTCAGGAGGCCAAGGAACGGTTTACACTCAGATCATCTGATCTGAAACATTTAAAATTCATTGAATGCAACCAACATCATTCACCCTGCTTCTGAAACATAGTCATAGCTAGACTATTGTCACTGGTGCCATTAAACTTTAGGGAGTCTCTCACAAACTCATCCTTCTCACTTCTCTTACTTCCAATTTAACTTTAAGAAAACTAGGCCAGAGAAGCCTCTTCACAATTTAAGTCAAAGACATCAAGGAATCCCACACAAAAAAACGAAGGAAATGCAACAGGAAACCTTTCAAGATTTCTAAATATTCTCCAAGAAGATGGATGGCATGGAAGGTTTAATGTTCTGAGGTCAAATATCCGTGTTTTAATTATGATAGCAAAGGGATTAGATTGGAAAGTAAATCTTAATTTACTTATGAGATCCCAGAATTTACTTGGGACCTGTGTGTGAAAATTATTACATGTTTTTATTATTAGCAGTAGTGGTTGGCATCTAATAGATGGAGTAAAATTATTACTACTTTTTATTCTTTCATTATTATTGTTAGCAGTAGTAATGGTCTACCTCTTACAGGTGTAATAAAGTGAAGAAGGCTACATTTAGCTACAGTTGGAATTATTCCTTTTATTTCTTTCTTGATTTTATGTATTTCTTGACATCTTTATAATAAATTTTACTCACTGCTACCTTTCCCTTTGAATAGTTTCAACTGGTTAAATACATTTTCACCTCAGAGTGAGGAACAAGGTGTTGTCAGCATATTATGCCTCACAGAGATTTATATAGAAAAACCTCAAGAGCCCTTGAGGAGTCGTGCAGAACGCAGGCTAATCTGGCATCTGTGGGATATATCGAGAGAATGTGCCAAAGTTATCAGTGCTTGGAAACAAAGGAAACTGGTATTTTAATTCTGATTAGAAAATGAAACAGAATGATCAGATTTGTACAGTATTTCTATTGACAATCTGTAATTTATTTTGTGTTTTCATATTCCTGTTCTTTCTTTCACTCCATTATTTATTTTTATATAAATATATATGTATTATTATTGTTATTATAATGTACATGGACAGATGAATCACCGTACATGTTGATAGTAACAGGCTATGTGGCTTTTTCTCTTTTCCACACTTTATTTACCCCTTCTCAACTAATCAACATGCAAGACCTCACTAGTATTCTCTATCATGGGTGGTTTACCTCCATTTAATAGTGTACAGGGGGAAAACAACTCAGGTAAAAAGTTACACACAGTACTGTTTGCATAATACTATGTCTTGTCACAGAACACAATTGCATTACTTTTACATATGTGGCTTGCTGTATGTGTTCTGTATCTATATACTGTATTTTCCTTAGATTTCTTCATACAAGTTTAATTCTATAATACAGAAGTTATTGCACATGTTCTAAATGTAATTATAGCTGAAACAGGTCATAGGCTCTTCTACTTAATGTCAGGCTTCAGACATTGCTAATTATCTCTAAAAGATTATATTTCATATAATTATATTGAATTAGTGGCTGGAAACAATAACAGAAGTGATACGATTGAAAAGGTATGGCAGTGACATCCAGTTCATAGGCTACTATCTCTGATTATCTTCTTAAGTGATATACAAACACAAGAAGGCATCCAACCCTTGCTACTAGAATACAACAAGGAAAGTAATAGATTGTAAACACAAAGCTGCTAGTGTACATACTGACACATGAATGACATTTACATTGTTCAGAATAAAAAGCAGGATATTCTCAAATAATGAACAGAGGAAAAATCACTGTAATACAGATCATCTTTTAAAATCAAATAGGGTCTCTTTTGAAATGGGAAATTATTCATTTTAAAAAAAGTGAAGCTAATAATAAAGTCCCTTAACCTGTATTTTGTAGTAGGTGACAGGTGAACAAATCACAGGTCTTGAGTTTCTCTACCCTGCCTCTCTCTGGTAACGTCATCTCCAGTACCATCTGCTACCTACCAGCTAAACAGACCAACCACATAATGAGGTACCAGCTTCCACCCAGCTACCGTGACTAAATCAGAACAAAAGAATTCAACGCCTCTTCAACAAAGGGACACAAGTCTAAGCTGTCTTTGCTAATTGCTGGGTTTCAGGTTGTCTGTTACAGAATTTAAGTGAGCTGAAAACTTGCATCCATATTTAATAGCTGTTGGATAAAGATAATGTGAATAAAAGATAAATGGAAACTGAAGGTAAGAAAAAATACAAGAAAGCTCAGAAAACAAGTAACTAGTTATGGCAAATTAAAGACTGTGGAATAATATAAACATGAGAGAGCAGGGGGCAGAGTGATTGATATCTCATACGTTTTTGATGCCCCATACGGTTATTAGACTGCAATATATGGGACATACAATAAACTATGAATTAAAACGTAATTGCAGCTTCAGGCATCTTCTTCATTGTCTGCTGTGGTGTTATGTCTTCATGCACCGTGATTGACAAGGTGTAATTAATCATCTTACTCAGTTGTAAATATGGGCACCCTTCACAGTAGGCATCAGGAAGTGTGTACCAGCAAAGAAAGCAATAGTTGACGCTGATATACCATTAAATCAAAATGAAAAGTCTTATATGTTCAGAAATGTGTGTTTGGTGTGATGCTGTTATCGTTTATTTCTAAAATAGTGTACCAACAGATTTACTTGATTTGCAAGTTAACTACAACATTAACTGGTTTTATTTATTTTGTCTCTTCTTCATTTTTATAGGCAATGATGCTGTTCTCCTAAAATGTGAGACAGTTTTCTTCTTGACAGCAAGTGGAGCCCAGCTCTGCATCTCCCTCAGTCACTGGAGAAAGACTAACTTGCTTCAGATTCAGTTGCTTTCCAGACGGACTTGAAATGATTCAATGAAACGATTACTCCATTCATTTATCACGTTTTATACTTATTGTGTAACAAGTGAGACACTGTGGGTCATTTTAAAGGAAAAGAGAATAGTGGTATAATCCTATTAAAGACATCAGACTATTTAAAAATAGGACAGATATTAACATTACCCTAAACTGTAAATGAATGTATTTGTAAAGGTGTTTTAACTTTCCAGAGTGAAGCACATTGTATGTTGCTGTTTCTTTGCTACACCATCGCTATCCTTATCCAGCTAGTGCAGCCTGGTGTATGAGTCATAGGAAATTATATTTCTTGCTTATTAAAGTGGTTTGTCTCAGGAATAGTTCATAGTGTATATTTTTTCACTCATAAAGATGTTGAGAGAATAACTGGCAACCTATTTAAATGCCCTTTGCTTAAGATATATCTATTACATTTGCTGGGGATTTTTTAAATTTTTATTGCCTTTCTAAACTTTTAATTATGTATCGAAATGTATTGCTGTCACCAGTCTAACATGAACAAAGCAATACAGTGAGCTGCCTGAGATATTTCAGCATGGTATTAATTACAAGCATAGTAATAAATGAAAATTCTACAAACCTCTCCAATTGCACTTGTTTGTAACCCCAGTGGGTCAATGTTTTATATTTGCACGTGGCAAAAAATACCATTTCGGAACTCAGCAACTAAATATGATCTAAACCCAGCATCTTTGGGGCAGGGTAGCATCTCTTGGATCTATAATCTCATCATTTGCTCCAATGTGAATGAGCTCCCTTGCTTTGTCTCAACAATACACCTAGTTTAAGACAATGCAAGCAGCCCGCTTTCCAGAAGATGATCAGCAAAGATCATCATCATGTTTTATTCTGATTTGAAAAACTGTCAATCATTGATAAATAAGATCAGATACTATTACTCCATAAAATTAGCTAATTGTATTTGCCTGATTTGCAAGAAGAATAAACAATGTTTCTAAGGAAAATATTGAGGATGATTTATCCAGATGTTATATGCAAATTGCTTTGTCATTGATACAGGCAATTGGCTTCAGAAATAAATACAACCATGTAACTGTGTGTGTGTGTGTGTGTGTGTGTGTGTGTGTGTACATATATACACACACATATCTCAGACCTAAATAAGATAAATATAGTCTTAGATTTTTTAGTTTATAGGACCGTAGGTATTTGAACAATTCTGAAAACACCTTTATGGGTGTCAGAGAGGGAAGGTTTCAGAGTAGCAGCCGTGTTAGTCTGTATTCACAAAAAGAAAAGGAGAACTTGTGGCACCTTAGAGACTAACAAATTTATTTGAGCATAAGTTTTCGTGAGCTACAGCTCACTTCATCGGATGCATTCAGTGGAAAATACAGAGAGGGAGGGGAATCTTCAACCACATGATCTTCTCTCCAGAGTCCTGTTAAGTGTACTGAACTTAAAACGGAAACAAGAAGTGTGAAATATAGGTTTGAACATGATATGTCAGAAATGTAAAGGTTGTAAGCCTTTTTAGTAACCGATATTAATATTGTATTAAATGTGATGAAAAGGTAGATGTTAGGGAGAGGGGCTGGGCTCATGTGCAATTTTGTCAAGGCTTTATCTGTGATTATGATTCCAGATGTATCTACTCCCTGAGGAGAGGAATGAAGTGAAGTTGGCATGTGACAGGTGTTTTAAGGTGTTTGGCACAGTTTCCCAAAGTGATGACAAAATCTTCATTTTTATTACAGTGAATCAGTAAAGGAAATACAAATGGGTAGGTCAATGTATTTTAGATAAATAATGGATTATTATTTTAGAGAATATAGCTTTTTGTTGATGTCTTTAAATCTTCTATCCTGAATCATCATGCATCTGTCATTAAATAACACTTGAAGTAGTATGATTTTAAAAAATACATAGTTCCTAGATCATACAAGTTAAATATCATGCAGAGGATAAGAGAGTCCATGTATGTTATAAAAGTAAATATTGCAACAAGATGTCTCTGCTGCATGTGCTCCTTAATGTTAATCTATTTAAAATCTTGTCAGGAATACTTCTAAATTCTTTAATTGCCATTTTGCTAATCTGGTTACTTTATAAGACTGTACAGTTAAGGCTCAAATAACTGCAGTAAAATTCTTCATAGGCATACACTTCTTGCTTATCATAAACAGATAGATTTTGTTTTAACAAAGCGGTGAAGGTATTTTGTCTCCCTGAAAACTATTGTGTCTAAATGCACATAAAGAGTTTAGATGGGAACGTTCCTGCCCTCCCCCACTGCCCTTTTTCACTATGTAATAGTATCAGTAATTCCACTCTGACAGCAGGGCACCAAGAGCTGCATTGCCAGGCAAACACTCACTCATAAACATTTTACAAGTTCCATATCAACCAATCCTAGATGTTTTGGGGGCTGCCCTGATTGGGTGTATTATGGATTTGGTAAACACTGCTTCATAACAAAAATAGAGTTTGTAGTGAAAGACTCCACTAGCATTGCCTCTTCAGAATAATCAGAGACTAAGAATATGACTCAGTCCATATTTTACTCAGTCGCTAACTAAACCTTGTATCCAGCTACAAATATTTAGAGAGATGGGCTGAGTATATTCCTTTCAGTTCTACAACCAAATTTAACCATATCAGAAAGTACTTCAGATTCCTAACACAATATTAGACTCATTTAATGTAAGGAAGTCTCCTTCATTGGTTGTGATTGGGAACATTTTGTATTTTATAGGTGTATTTAAGAGGTTAGCAGTAGGGGGGAATTGTCTGTGGGGGAAATCTGTCTACAGTTGAAATTTTTAGATGCAGAAATGTTGCTGAAATGCCTAAAACATTCACATTCTTTCGTTAATCAGTTCATAACAGTATCCTCTTACCTGGCAGGCACACATTGGAAATCAAGTTTGTCTGTTTTTAAAAATCAATCTTTTCTCTGTCATTTGTCATCTCCAATGACATCTCCTTGTTTTTATTTTTTGATGTGCAATATCTGTTCTTTCAAGCTTTTCATTTTCAAGGATTCTACCTGGCCAGGTTTTTGTCACTATATTAATTTAAAAAACCCTAAATATCAGCAACGTTATTTTACTTTATTTTTGCATGTGTGAAAATCATTAGCAAGCCCCTTGCCATTAAATTATAAATAATGGTGTGCAAGTTTTCACACTTTGATTTTCTGTAGGATAATTTTTCTCGTAAATAATTAACCTGACTAAATAAAAACAAAGCTTGAGATGCTTTACAATATAATGCAGAAGCTAATTGTTAGAGTATGCATTGATTTTATACTTGAGATTTTAGAACTTAATTTATATTTCAGTATCTAAGAAAAAATTCATACAATGTGTTTTAAAATGAGAACTATAGTGCATGTTAGATATGAAATGTGTGGGCTTCATGCAAGCATACTTGCTCACCAAATTTACTTTAAAGCAGTACGTTTAAACATTCATAAATTAAAATGGCAGTTTGCAATCAGATACTGATTACTATTTCATTTGAAATTTGCAAGATATCTGGCCATTTAATATTTATTCTCTATTTCTCTGAACTGCTCTAATTGCAACTCTCTATTTTGCATTTATTTCTCTTTGCAAACACTACATTATTCACCCTTTCTTGTGCTTATTAAACAGTGCCACCTGCACCAAATGAAACAAAGCTTCCCATCAATCTATCCCAGCTGAAGAATCCTGACTATATATTATCATTAATTGAAGATCAATCGAACACTTGAGTGTGAACCAGATATAAGAACCAGAAGAAAAATGTAAAAAATTTTAGGACATACTTTAAATAAATCTTTTAATTTAAAATGTTCTTTAAAACAGAGAACCTAACCTTGTACCAAGCGCTCTTCATCAGCTCTGCACTGTGACTCAAGTAGCAATTAGCAGGTCCTTTAATTAATTAACTATTCCCTGTATATGGCTGAGATGTCTGTGGAAATAATGTCATTCTTCATAAGTGAACACCAAATCCAGTCAATATTTTGTCACTAAAAACCTTTATCTGGACTAACCAAATGCCCACCATATGTCTTAGAAAAACAGTTTCAAAATACAGCAAGCAGGTAGGGAAACCAGATGCAGACTTTACAAAACTAACGCGGGCGATTAGAGTGGACAAAAGTACAAATGGAAAGGCAGATACAGATATCATATGTAAGTAAATATTTGCAATAGCAATAAATTATAATGGAGAACTAAGGAGAAAATTGAAAAAATGAGATCATCTTATAGACATATTTAAGTAAAAAGAAATTATTCATTGAAGTTCTGTCACTAAAAAAAATGAATATAGTGCATCCTTTAAAATGTTATGTGCTTTCTTCAATATACTGCTTATCTTGAACATTGTCAGCTCTCAAACAAGCACAGATTAATTAAGTGGCAGTTCAGACACAATAAGGTGAAAGGCCATTTCCAACCAATCAGTAACATTTTGCCAAGTTTATGCTATCTGAAGTTTTCATATAAGTACAAGTGGGGCTGGTTATTTTTTGTATCATTTAAATGTGGAAAAATATTAAGATATGTTTAGAGATACCAAATATGAAAATGATTGAAAATATGCGGGATATATTCAGTGTGTACACTGTTAATATTTCCATAAGCTGCAGTTTCTGTATATATAAATCTGTAGCTGTAGATTTGTGTGTTTATATGTGCATATACGTATCATATCTCTATGTATACATAGGTGCGTGTTTATATATACACACACAGAAATACTGAGACTTATTCAAAGCTGAATATTTGTGAGCATTATTTTTAGGTTCATTAGTTTTCTTTCTATATAATAACTTTATCTTACGAGATTTCTGTATGCAGGATAGGTATTGTCAATTTACTTAATTTACAGCATAATAAAACTCAAAGTAAACCTCTTATATGATTTTACAAGAATTACACATTAGGCTCTCTCTTTTACCACATGGAATAATTTGGCTCGCAAAACAAATTTTTTAACTACAGTAAATTAAAAAACAAAACCAAAAAATGATACAAAATTATACATTTTTGAAGACATTTTAGCTATCTATTGGACATAATATAAATTATTGAGAAACACAAAAGGACAGCTTTAAATATTCTGGTTTACATGCCAAATATACAGATCTACTAACAAAAAGTATCTAATTAGAACCACTTATAAAAAAAAAACCTAAACAGGGTTTTTTTGTTTTTTGTTTTTTACCAGAACAAATGAAAATAGCTGGATTTGTCTATGGTTTGATATTGTATAGTAGTGACAGAAATAAAGAACTTCCTGTTATCATCTATTCTATTACACCAATATTATTGCAAGTGCAGTTAAAGAAACATATTGTGGCATAATTTAAAATGCAAGGAAAGGTGTGAGGGCTATCAGATAAGCTATGATTGCATCTCTGTTTTTCCTGTGTAAATCTGCTCTTATCAATTATTCAATATTTATGTTATACAAAAACTATGTCCTAAATTTTGAAATTGCTGTTTATAATTTACCAATGACAGTAGAAAAGATGAAATTGTAACCTCGGTATTTGGAGTTCTTGTGTAATAATATACAGCACACATTTCCAATAGGTTTGGCAATGAATCCACTATTTTCATACATCTGTATCAAACAAAGGTAGACTCTAATGCAATTTCTTACTATTCATTTCCCTGAATCTTTTGGGATATAAAGAATCGTGCACAAATACTTAACAGTCTGATCAATAACCATTGACCGTTTTGAGGTCCTCGTACCCTAACAAGCACAGCTTGATCATGTATATTTGATCATTGGAAAAATTCAAAGCATCTTGGTACAGCAGAGCAAGCCCTTCTGTAGTATCTTTTTTGTTTCTTAAAGACTATATGCACCATAATTTAACTGTATCATTGATGGAAACTTATTGCTCATGTATGTGATGATGCACAAGGTAATTAATTATAATACTATATATGTATCCATAATATTTTTTATCAATAGCAAATATAAAATACTGTTCTAATATTTTAGGAGAGGAAAGTGTGGATGTGTCTATGGATTCAATGGATCCCAGAGTGTAAGTGTAAAAAGCCGTATCATTATAAATCTTGCATTCCTGTTAAGTGTTGGCATGCATGTTACGCAGAGGTGTGTTTATTTTAGTGGAAATATTGTCATAAAATCCTTTTCCCTTGCTATCTTTTTAAAAATATATGTTCACATACATATAAAATAAATGAATATGAAAGCTCAAGACTGTGATCCTGCTTAATTGTCATGTAGAGAGAAAATTCTATAGAAAAATATTTTCTGTGAAAATTTATCATTTCTGTGCAATTCTAATATTTACTGTTTGTAATTCAATATCCAGTGTTTTCATACAGAAATTTCAGATTATCATTAAAAAATAACGTTTGTGCTATATAGCTGCCTTTTTTACTCATAATCATAATATTTATTCTAACTTTCTGAGCTTATTATTTTAGACAGATATCAGTTTAATTAGCTTAAGCTGTCATACTCTAATAAATACAGATGGGTTGCCTGGTTCAATAGCATGAAGGTGGTTGCAGATTTCAGAAAGCGGAGATAGTAAATGTTTTACACATGATCATGTAAACAGCAAAAGGACAAAAATAATTACCTGATAAACTTTCCATTTCTGAATTTCCCCTAAATGCTTTCTGACCGATTTTTCTAAAGAAATCCATACAAATTAAGCAAGTCCTCTAAATATCTGCAGCATCTGCTGGTTCAGACACCTTCCTTTATGCAGAGTACCATTTTCATATGATAATACATGTAATATGATATAGAATGACAGAATGCATGACAGTTGCCCATAATACATAGAAAGTCACTCAAAGGACAGAAGCGACATTTGGATAATTAGCATCCATTGGGCAGTCAATCATGCGAACAGAAAAAACTGAACAAAACCCACAATGGAGTTAGAAAACAAAAGGAACCCTAGCCAGTCTCAGGATTAACTGCTCTAAAGCGATCTAAATGCTTTTGTATCTAAAGAACTGAGGCTCCCAGGGTTGCCCTGTTCCCCTGTAGATATCCAGGGAACTAATTGTGGCGATCAAAGTTAAAGCTTTCTCTCTTCTTTATAGACTGCTAAACACACAGAAAAATTATTTCTCCATTCATGTTCATTAAACTATTTTAAAGTTAAAAAATTGGTGCCATGTCCCTTTGCCAAGTGAAATGAGCTGGAGTATTGTGATTGTCCTGCTTTTACACGAATACAACAGCCCACTTAATAAGTATGCTTTTGTTTGGTTAATATTATTTTGCTCTTGCCCAGTTTGCTACCTCTTTTTTCCTGAATAATGAATGCAATTGTCATTAAAAACACTTGTGTGGGAAAGAACCTTAAACCAGGTAGGAATAATAATAATAGTAATAATAATAATGCCCATTAACAAAAGTAGCCGGAAAGATCTGTTAATTACTTAGCGAGTAATTGCCACTTCTCTGAAATAAATTTTCTCACTAAACATTTGCAGCTCCAAATAATTCATTTCATTTAGCTGGAAGCTGAGGGCAGTCCCCTCCAAAACCCCATCTAACCGGGAAGAGAGAAAGAAAGAGATACAGAGAGAGCCTCAGGATGTGGAAAGTCATGAAAATACCTACCCCGGAGACTGTATTCCCATAGGATCCTCCTCATACAAATTCCAACTTGCCTAATGCCCTTAATGAATGAAATAGAGAGAGATTTCGGAAAGGCCCATGCTGGTGGCTCCTTCAGGAAAGTGTGTGGTTTGAGGCATAGCTGCAGCAGTTCTGGGAGGGAATCGGCTCCGGTCCCTATCAGCCAAGCAGACAGGAATCACTGGGGCGAAATCTTTCCCTCACACATTTGCAATTGACTTGAAATAACATCACAACACCTTTGTATAATTGACGCCTTCTTACCTTTCGTTGTCTTTTGCAATTAATAGTTGTAGATCTAGAGGTTTCTCTCAGCCAGAGATAATAGGAAGATGGAGGGGGAGTGGAGAGAATGTGTGTGTGTGAGAAACAGAGAGAGAGGGGCGATGCAGTTTTGTGCCTGTGGTCGTGGTGGTGGGGTCTTTGTGTATCTGTGTGTGTGTGTGTGTTTTGGGGGGTTGTAAACCTCTAAGGTTCTGAAAGGCAACACTGAGAAAGCAAAAGGTACGAAGAGCCAGGATCTCCCTCGTCTTGTTATAGGGCTTCAGCAGCAGTGACCTCCAACCCTTCAGTTCTGTGTCAGCCTCAACCCGAGCCCCCTTGCCCAGGCCGCAAGTGCCAGCTCCAAAGTGTGGAGAGAGAAGAGGGACAGAGAAGGAAGGGAGGCAGAGAGAGATTGAGATCAGAAGGGATTTTCACCCAGTCAAATGGGCCTCTGGTGACAAATCAATCACGGCCTGTTCAAACCAATGATGCTGCCAGTCTTCAGCTTGCCAACCTCTCCACAACCTCCCACAGCTCTTCCCAGCTTTCCTGCATGACACTCAGCTGATGACTGGGGCTCCAGTCAGAGCAAGGCTGCTTTTTACAGGTTGATTCGGTCATTAGCATCATCTTCTACTCATCTCCCTTTCTCTCTGACTGAACCTTTAGTCTATTTTCTTTACCAAAATACTGGAAGCTGATATCAGTAGAGTGGTGGTAACACACAGAGAAATACTTGTAAATACATTTAAGTACTGTAGAATGAAAAGCATCCAGATTTGTTAGATTTTTATTGACTTTAGAAAACTCACTTTTTTCGATAGATTAGTGAATCAGAGTATTGTAATCAGAAGCAAAGACCAGAGACCTCAGAAGTTTATTACCCACTTATACCAGTTTACACTGATACAAGTCCAATGCCTTCAGTTATTCCTGACTTGCATCAGTATAAGTAAGAGATAATGGTCCTGATTTTCCTCTCAATCATTTTTTGTAGGTATTTGCTAAGAGGAATTTTTGAGCCTATTTCCATTTATGGAACACATCCTCAGCTGGTGTAAACTGGTTTAGCTCCTCTAAGTTCCTATGTTTCTAGATATTTTAATGAAAAAAGGAAGATGAAATCCCTTCTTCAAGGAACGTACAGTGTAAATAAAATAAACCACAGAGACCCAAACTGTCGCGAATGATCAGATGGTTATGGTTTGCCAGACAAACCCAATTTTTTACCAAGATAGAATTTTTTTACAATGACATACAATTAAATTAGTGTAAGATTATTATTAATAATAAATTAATAATTTGCTCTTTGATTAGTGGTTTCTATCCGAGGATCTGAAAGTACTTTATAAAACAGTTAAAATGATAAATACTCACATAGAGAAAATTTAAGAGGCATAAACAAGAGCCAAGGACTCTCCTATAGGTCTTGCAGTCTTATGGATTACTGTTTAACTCTGTTTCTTTCCTTCTGACCTTTAAACACATATGGGGAGTTAAAGTAAGGGGTACACAGAATTTGCATTCAGTTTTCCTCATTCTCCCTAACCCTAAATCTTCTGTTAGAATCTGAATTTTTTTTCCTTGTCTCTGGCATGTTAAGAATAGGAGAAAAGTCCCTCCTCAACCCTTCCCTGATTTAGTGCCAAGACACTCTAGTTTAGAGATCTCGCATATGTGTAGTCAAGGGAATGTAAATTTTTTTTAGTCCATTTACATGTTGGCTAGCAGAGAGCAATTGGCCAGTTTGATAGTGGAAAGAGAAGGAAGGATGATGAAGATGAGCCCAATGGGACTGAACTCTCATACGACAAGATTCAGCAGCATTTTTCAAAATACGGTAACTATTCAATATACAAAAAACAACCCCCCCATCCTTCTCTTCCTTTTAATACTAGCGAACTCTGTGAAACTGAACTGAAATGCATTGCAGATAGCAGTGCAGGGTGCTGAACAGCCTGTAGCTGGAGAGTGCTTCTGTCTTATCTTCAAAGCTGTCCTGTCAAATACAAGGTCTTTTTAACATCAGAGGGATAAAGTTTCTGATTCCAAAGAGTTGGTTTTCCACTTGGTTTTTCTCTAGCAGAAGCCAAAGTGCATGTGACCCCCACATTAAGTTGGCTTCAGGACTGCTGCCCTGATACCTACCCTATGATTTGGGGATGCTTGTGCACAGAAATCTTGTTTTACTCACTGTTGGTTCAATTCCCCTCGCTCTGTCTCTCTCTCCCATTTTATGTGTCTTGAGACTTCTGCCATGGCAGCAAATTGCACCTTGCGAAGTTAAAGAAGAATTGTAGCTGGGGCTTGGAGAGTGTTCATCTTCAGAAAATGCTGAAGTTTGAATGTGTGAGAATTAAGCTAATGAGACTTTTTTTTTCTTTTGGTCTCTCAGCCTGTTTATTTCAGCCAGGCTTTAATTGCGGTGTTTCCTGACACAATAATCCTAATTCTTAAAGATTATAATTTAAGCCTTCACTTCACTGCCTCCACTTCCTCCCACCTCATACTGCACAACAACAAATGCAGATCATTTAAAAAACATACATCACTTTTCTGTTTTCTTATTGTCACTGAACAGGTTATAGCCCTAAATTTAGTTGATTTTTAAAATGAATATTCACTGGATTTTTTGGTACACTTGAAGGTAACAGATCCATGCATTTTAATTAGACTGTCTCTTTTTTCATTTATTACTAATACAATCCTCTTAACTATGATTTATTTGTTAAACAAAGTGCCATAATCCGTCACTTATTCATCTTAATTTCAACGAAATTAAAGTAGTCGCTGTTATATTACACCTAATTGCACTTGCAATGAAAAGAACTGAGATGTTAATCAAAATAAATTGAAGATAAACAATAAAATCATTAAATCTTTGCTGCAGTAAGTGTAACTAATCAGTTTTGACTTGAAGCGACCGAACACAAATAATGAATCTGTCAGTGAAGATGTGCTCATTAAATACAGCCTTGTCCGCCAGGGTCCTGCAGGCAGCCTGTAACACATAGCCCCATGCGACCCTCCAGTGCCTTTCTGCTATTAGGAGAGGGAGTGGGGAGACAGGAGGGTAAGGAAATTATATACCATTTCCAGAATTAAAATACAGATATATACTGCAAGTTGGCTTAGTGGAGATGCAAATACCATAGGTATAGAGTATGCCCTGTGTTTCCCTGCCCAGAGGATGCCGTGAGAGTCACAGTGTTTTATTCAGGAACTGGTCAGATAAAGATTAGAAAAAGAAAGAGAGACCAAGAAGAAGGGTAAAAGGAGGACAGAGACATGATGGACATTGCTTATTAATTCCTTGGAAATGTTAGAAAAACGAACATTTCATTGCAGAGTGGGTTTTGGATTTGATTGTTAAATTGTATATAATGCTAGCGAAAGATACTACTTGGAGTCCTTTGCTTATCCACAGAACAGGTCCAGCACAGGCAGCAGTAATGTAAGCCTCCCACAAACTCACTAACATGCATCAACTCTGACCTGGAGGGACCACCAGGAGGGTTGAGATGGGAACTCTTAAGTATTTCTGAGCACACCTGCAAGGTGGAGCCCTCTCCCACACAGCAGCATGTTGAGCTGCACTGAGGTATTTGTCACTTTCCACCTCAGCTTCTAAATAATTTCCTCTTTTACTTCAATCTTTCCTAACATGAATATTTCACTGGTGAGCATGAGCTGAATATGAATTTGTGTGGGCTAGGAGGCTTTTTTTCTATAAAGGTTTTAGAGCTATCCCCTCACCTGAGATGAGACAAGAACCAGACAGGACCCACTGCATTATTATTCTTATAAAATAAATAGAATTGTCAACTCCTAAACTCCAGGTAATCTGCTTTTATTTTTATATGATCCCTTTCTCCCTTATGCCAATGATTTCATTTACTCACAAATGTCATTATTTGCCTCTGATGATTTTCTGAGCTATATAATTCAGTTTAAAATTCTAATTAGCCCAGGGATGTCTGCCTTAGACCTGAAGTCATACAATAACCAGTCAATATTTTAAGATGCTAGTGCTTCCTACTGAATTTTAAAGAGCATTCGGTCCAAAGGACACACCAATCATTTAACAGCAGTGAAGCTCTCTCTTAGGTAAATCAGAGAATTAAGCATCTTTTCCAGTGTATTTTCTGTTATCTAGGTAGAAGAAGCTGACAATCATCATGGACAAGTGATTAACTTCAACTCATCTTTCTCCTTTCCTTATATAGGTACTTAGGGGAAGGTCTGAAAATTGGCTGGGTGACACAGAAGTGAGAATGTCCCTGGGTCTCCACATCCAGGGGTCACAGGACTGGGAGCTGGCCAGGATTGTGGGCAAGTTTCCTGTTATTCTCTTTTCTTATGTTAACTTTATTTGATTTCTGATTATAAACCTCCCTTGGGGAAAATCTCTTCCTGATGGCACAGGTGTTTAGTTTCTGTTGGGTTATTCTAGCACCTTACAGCGTCTGACTGGGGCTACTAGATTGTTCAAGGCACTGGTATAGCACTATTCACCTTAGGTTTGCTAGTTCAAATCCAAGCCAGGTTGGTAATAATTAATAACACCTAGCTGTTATATCATACTTTTCATCTGTAGAACTCAAAGCACTTTATAGAACAAAGGAGGTCTGCATCATTATCTCCATTTCACAGATGGGGAAACAGAGACACAACGAGGGGAAGTGACTTGCCCAAGGTCACCCGCCAGGCCAATGTCAAAGTTAGAAACAGAATCTGCGTGATGATCAGAAGTTTTTAACCATATGAGAGCATAGGAGCCAACTTCTGCTGGCGCCAGTGGGTGCTCAACTCCCCTCTGTGCCCGGCCCCACCCAGACTCCACCCCCATTCCAACCCAAAGTCTCTACCCCCTCCCTGCCCCTATTCCAACACCTTCCCCAAATCCCCGGCCTGGCCCCGCCTCTTCTCTGCCTCCTCCCCTGAGCACGCCACATTCCCGCTCCTTCCCCTCTCTCCCAGAATGTTATGCCGCAAAACAGGTGTTTTGTGGTGGCAAGCGCTGGGAGGAGAAGCGGGGATGCAGCGCACTCAGGGGAGGAGGTGGAGGAGAGGTGAGGTTGGGGGGCGGGGCAGAGAGCTTGGCTGCCAGTGGGTGTAGAGCACCCACCAATTTTTCCCTGTGGGTGCTCCAGCCCCGGACCACCCACAGAGTCAGCGCCTACGTATGAGACCTGTTCATGCTATCCTTACTTAGTCAAAAACTCCTATTGTCTTTAGTAGGACACTAGCCTGAATAAGGACTGTAGACTGGGCCTGATAGTTGTACAGTGGCCTGTGTAAATTTAATTTGAGAATCTCATTTCAGTTCTTTTGAGTAAGTTTCAACAGCACAAAAAAGCCACCAACACACATGGCAATAATTGGACTCCTTGCTGGGAGCCTTAGCAGAGAGGCTCAGGATTGAATGGGCCTAAACTGAACTCCCTTTCCTATGTAGATATGGTCCGTTCAGGTCAGGGCTGAAGCACATCAGTTAGTGTAGAGGAAGGTTACATTGCTGCTACCTTTGCTTTACTTCTTCGGGAGATAGAAGACTTCAATATTCAGGCTTGTCAATACAACAGCTTTTACCTGCTCTATATTTTAACCAATATTTTGTTTCCTGTTTAAAAAAATAGTAAAATGTAAAGATTATTGAAACAAAAACACATTCTGAAAAAACAAGTAAAGAGGCATTCAAGAAAGTAAAATTATCCTACTGGAGGCCTGAAAATAAATAAATAAATAAATAAATAAATAATAAAAACTATTATTATTATTATTACCACCATTGTAGCACTTAGGAGCCCCAGTCATGGTTCAGGACCTCCTCCACATTGTGCTGTGATCCACACAGAACAAAAAGATGGTCCTTATCCTAAAGAACTTATAATCTAAGTATAAAACAAGAGGCAACAGATGGATACAGACAGCTAGATGGGGAAGTACAAGCTTTGTGGATGTTTATGGGAGCTCCTCCCAAGCATAAGAGAAAGCACAAAGATGATTTTTTGAAAATTTAACAAGTAGGCAATGGAGGCTTGCATCACTGGCCAATTGGAGGTGGGAATTGATATCTTTATAGTGAATAAGAGAGATAGGTAGGGTGGGGATAGGTGGTGAAGGGCCTTGAAAGTGGAGACATGTAGCTTATGACATATGGGAGATGAGACAAAGGCAACTGAGAGACCAAGGGAGTTATCCAGTTGAGTTTGCCAGTGGAAAAAGACAGGGAGGTAGTTTTGTTTTTTTCCCTCTTAACTTGCAGGCACTGTACAAAGAAGATGAGGAAAATGGCATGTCAGTAACACAACTCCTAGTTCTTCCTCTGCCTGCACCTGTTGGGGCCCCCACCAGACAGGTATTCTGACCTTGGAGCCTTCTACCCAGACCCTGATCTTGAATTGCTGGGAAATACAGTCTGCATGTCCTTGTAAAAGAAAGCCAGGCAGGGGGAACCACCTGGTGTGAGAGGTGTCTGCAGGTGGAGTCCCTCAGGAAGCAGGCAATAGAGTTGCAAGAGGAGATGGTTCGACTGCCTAGCATTTGGAAACATGAGACCTTCATTAACAAGACGTCTTGGATGGAGGATGCTAGCCAACAACAGATGACTACAGCGACACCAGAAGAGAAAGGAGAACTGGCTGCTCTACAGGGAGGAGACTGGCTGATGGACATGTTGGGCAGTAGACAGTGCTCCATCTCCCATAAAGGTTCCCAGTCCACCAAGATCAAGAACCGGTATGCTGTACTGGCAACAGGAGGAGAGGAGCAGACACCAATGATTGAGGAGGAGGATCCACCTGCCCACAGGGCTTGGAGAATCATGGCCTAGAGAAAAAGGCATAGGGTCTGAGTGGTCAGGGATACCCTTCTCAGGGGGATGAAGGCACCCATCTGCCATCCTAACATGATATCCCAGAAAGCGTGCTGCCTGCCTAGAGACTGCAAACGAGATATTATCTAATGGTTGCCAAAGCTCATCTGTTTCATCTGACCACTACGCCATTCTGGTCATCCCGATAGGCATTAATGATACTGCCACATATGACCTTAAGCAGATCAGCAGTGACTACAGAGCTTTGGGAGTGAGGGTGAAGGAGTCGCGGATGCAGGTGATGTTTTTGTCCATTCTCCTGGTTGAGGGTAAGGGCCCAGGCAGGGACACACGCATCCTGAGATGAATGCACAGCTGTGTAGATGGAGTCGATGAAAGAGCTTTGGTATCCTCAACCATGGGACACTCTTCTGGGAAGGACTGTGGGGAAGAGATGGTGTCCACTTGCCCAAGAAGGGGAAGAACATCTTCATGCACTGACTTGACAAACTAGTGAGGAGGGTTTTAAACTAGCTTCAAAGGGGTCAGGTGACAAAAGTCCACAAGTAAGTATATAAAAAAGTTAACCTTAACAGAGGGCTAGATGTTGGGGGGAAATGGAAAATTACAATAGGGTCATAGGCGCATCAAGAGGAAAAACAGTGGGGGAATCTGCTCAGCATCTTAGATGTCTGTACATAAATGCAAGGAGTATGGGGAATAAACAGGAAGAACTGGAAGTATTAGTACATAAGCGAAATGATTACTTAATTGGCATCACAGAGATTTGGTGGGATAAATCTCATGCCTGGAACATTGGAATAGAAAGGTATAGCTGTTCAGGAAGAACAGGCCGGGGAAAAGGGAGGAGTTGTTGCATTATACATCAAGAATATCTACACTTCTTCTGAGTTCAGGAAGGAGGTGAAAGGCAGACCAGTTGAAAGTCTCTGGGTGAAGACAGAAGGGGAAAAAGCAGAGGTGACGTCATGATAGGGGGTCTACTATAGACCACAAAATCAGGAAAAGGAGGTGTATTTGTATTACTAGAACAAATAACAGAAATGTCCGAAATACAAGATACAGGCATCCTCTAACCAGCACATAGCAATATTACAGGACCATAGAAATGGCAAACTAGATCAGACCAGTGTTTAAGCTAGTTCAGTATCTTTTCTTGAAAAGGGGATGAGCAACAGCGGCTTCTGAGGAAGGTACAACAATTCTCAGGATGGACAATTATGGAATAACTTACCCATAGAGGAAGTTTCTTCCTAGCCCCTATCAGTTAGTGATTAGCTTATGCACTGAAGAATTTATATCCCTTATATCTTTAATCCAAATTAGTATAACTGGAGATGTTCTTGCTATGCATATAAATGTCCCGTCTTTCTTGAATCTTGCTAAATGCTTGGATTCAATTTGTTTTATGGCAGTAAATTCCTTGGATTATTTATAAATTGTGTAAAAAAGTATTTCTTTTTAACAAATTTAAATGTGTTGCCTTTCATTTATATTGGATGTCCAATGTTCTTGCAGTATGAGGAGTGACTGATTAATTTTAGCTGTATCATTATTAGTTTACATACCTCTACGGTGTCCATTTTTATTTGTTTTCTCTTTAAATTAGTTATAATCTTTTCAGTCACTCTCAGATGGAATTCTTTCCATGTCTCTAACAATTTTAAATGTTTGTCTCTGGAACATCTGATAGAATATCTATATCTGCTATATGTTTTTTGGATGTGGTGACTAGAACTGAATATAATATTCAAGAGGAGGGGATACCATCATCTTATAAAATATCATTATCATATTTTCAGTATTATTTTCAACCTCATGTTTATACCTACTACCATTAGTTATGCTTCTTTTACCACTACTTCACACTGAGCAGAGATGTTCATTGAGTGACCTATGGATGTTTTTCCTGAGTTTCTGTAGAGAATTTAGAAGCCCACAAATGTGTATGAGCAGTTCAAATGATCCCTTCTATGTATATTACTTAGCATTTGTCAATACTGAATTTAATCTGCCAATTTGCTGATCATTCATCTAGCTTTGTTAGTTCTCTCTGAAGTTCTTTACATCTTCTCTAGTTTTGACTATCCCAAATAATTTTGTCATCTGTAGTATAGATTTTGTCATGTTATGTTTATCCTCTTTTCCTGATCATTAATAAATTTATTAAACAACATCAGTGCTGGTAATGCATCTTGAGGTACCCTGCTATTAAAATATTGCCATGTTGAAAATTTACCATTTATTCCTACTATTTACTTTCTGTGAGCCATTTTTTAATTAGAAATTAAATTAAATTTAAAAATAATTAAAACAGCTCTATATTTGGTCAAAAATTGGGGAAATAAGGAAAATAGTGTCAAATTATCATGGTGATTTCTTTAATTTTGAAATTTTGATATTCAAAATTTTGTTGAAATTTTTAATTTTGAAAAATTTTGATTAGATCTATTTCTACTCCATGAGAGTACTTTATCTCTCAACCCATAATTACTCAGGTTCTTTAATAGCCTCTTTCAAAGGATTTGTAAATGGGTTTTTGAAAATCCACATAAGTTATGTCAATCAGTTTTCCTTTACCTATGATTTAGTTGACAGCTGCAAAATAGTCAAGGAGGCTGGAGAGGGATGTTATTCCTTCACAGAGGTTGTGCTGAGTAATTCCTCTCATGTCATATTCATCTACATGTTTTCTAATTCTATCTTAAATTACTTCTTATTACTGAAATAATGCTCACTATTCTGAAATTACTAGGATTACCCCAACTGGCTATTTAAAATATAAAAACCCTCCAGTCCTCTGGTATAGTTTCTCATTTTAATGAGATTACTTATTTTTATTAGTTGCCCAGCTACTTCATTCTTAAATCCCTTCAGAACTCAGGGATGTACCCTCTGGTCCTGGTGATCTGTTTTTATTTAATTTTCAGATGTGTTCCAGCACTTCCTCTTTTGATGCCCCAGTCTCTAACAAAGCCTCATATTTATTACCCGAGAAGAAGAGGTGTGGGACAGGTATCTTCTCAAAATTATGTGTACAAAAGACTGATGCAAAGAAGTAATTTACTTTCATTGCAGTACCTCTTTATTCTCTTTAACTTCCCCCATTATTCCCAAGTAGCCCAGTGGACCTACCGATTTTTCTGCTGGCTTCTTACTACTTAAAGGATTTCTTGTTTATTTTTATGTCTTTGGTTATTTGCTCCTCTAATCCCCCTTTACCCTCCTAATTTCCATTTTACTTACTGTAGTTTATGTCCCTTTTATTGGCTTCACTTGGGCTAGATTTCTACTTTCTGAAGTATATCTGTTTGGTTCCTCTAGCCCCTTTACCTTGACATTGGACCATACTGTTTATTTCTTACATTTCTGCTTCCCTTTTTGTTTAGGGTTATACATGCCTTCTGTTACTCTGTTATGTTTCCTTAAGTAGCCTCCATGCTGAGCCCAAGGATTTTAATTTCCTCACTTTTGACTTTAGGGTCTTTTTAACTAGCTTCCTCATTTTTGGTACAATCCTTCCCCCGAGGATGTTTAACTTAATTATATTGTGGTCACTATTACTTAGTGGCTTAACTTTAGTTACTTAATAAACTAACTCTCATGCGTTATTTAGGACCAAGTCAAGAAAAGCCTTTCCTCTGTGGGCACTAGAATGAGCTGTTCCAAAAACCAATCAATTAAGATGCTAAAAAACTGCTTTTTAAAAATGTCCTGATGCATATTTAACCAACAAACAATTCAGGACAAAAAAATGGAAAAACACCATATCCCAGTGAAACTAAATGGGAAATGTAGGCATATGAATACTCTTATCCACAGTGAATTATAGTCAGAACACCAGACCCAACATCACAATACATGTGTGAAATGCCATATAATCTTCATTATCCACAAGTTCATAAGACATAAACCAATTAATGATGACATGGATGAGAGATAGCTGGGGATATAACTGACTCTTTATTCATAAAATGCAATTGTGTATGTATATATATAGAATCATAGAAATGTAAGGCTGGAAAGCACCTGAAGAAGTCATCTAGTCCATCCCCTAGCACTGAGGCAGAACCAAGTAAACCTAGACCATCCCTGACAGGTGTTTATCTAACCTGTTCTTAAAAACCTCCAGTGATGGGGATTCCACAACCTCCCTTGGAAGCATATTCCTGAGCTAACTACCCTTATAGTTAAAAAGTTTTTCCTAATATCTAACTTAAATATCCCTTGCTGCACATTAAGCCTAAGATAAATTACACTGTTTTTTTAACCTGTTCTCACAGGTCAGGTTTTCTAAATCTTTTTTCCACTTTTGTTGCTCTCCTCTGGACTATCTTCAATTTGTCCACATCTTTCCTAAAGTGAGTGGTGCCCAGAAATGGACACAGTACTCCTGCTGAGATCTCACCAGTGTTGAATGGAGCAGGACAATTACCTCCTGTGTTTTACATACAACATGCCAGAATGATTAATCACCCCAGAATGATATCAGCCTTTTTTGCAACTGCATCACCTTGTTGACTCTTATTTAATTTGTAATCCATTATAACTCCCAGATCCTTTTCAATTGTACTACCACCTAGCCAGTTATTCCTCATTTTGTAATTGTGAATTTGATTTTTCCTTCCTAACTGTAGTACATTGCACTTGTCTTTATTAAATTTAATCTTGTTAATTTCAGACCAATTCTCTGTCAAACTCATTTTAAATTCTAATACTGTCCTCCAAAGTATTTGCAACTCTTCTCAGCTTGATGTCATCTGCAAATTTTATAAGCATATTCTCCATTCCATTATCTAAGTCATTAATGAATATATTGAATAGTACCAGACCCAGAATTGACCCTGTGGGACCTTACTAGATACTGTCACAATTTGACAGCAAACCATTGATAACTACTCTTTGAGTATGGTTTTTCAACCAGTTATTCACCCACCTTAAAATAATTTCATCTACACCACATTTTCCCAGTTTGCTTATGAGAAGGTCACGTTGGACTGTGTCAAAAGCCTTACTAACTTCAGGATATATCATGTCTATAACTTCTTCCCTATCTGTGCAACCAGTAATCCAGTCATAGAAGGAAATTATATTGGTTTGGCATAATTTGTTCTTCACAAATCCATGCTGGCTATTCCTTATAACCCTATTATCTTATAAATGCTTTCAAATTGATAGTTTAATAATTTGTTCCAGTATCTTTCCAAAATTTGAGGTCAGCTGACTGGTTTACAATTCTCTGAGTCCTTTTTGTTCCCCTTTTAAAAGATAGATACTATGGTTACCCTTCTTTAGTCCTCTGGGGCTCCACCCATCCTCCACGAGTTTCAAACTTAATTGCTAACAGGTCTGAAATCGCTTCAGCTAGTTCCTTAAATACCCTCGGATGAATTTCATCAAGCTCTTTTTACTTGAATACATCTAATTTACTTACATATTCTTTAACCTGTTCTTTCCTTGTTTTGGCTTGTGTTCCTTTTCCCTTCTTGTAATTAATAATTATGTTATGTCTCTGGTTACAATTAACCTTTTTTGTGAAGACTGAAACAATTCGGCATTAAACACCTCAGCCTTCTTGATGTAATCTGTTATTAGCTCTCTTTCCCCACTTAGTTAGAGGACCTACACTTTCCTTCCCCATTCTCTTGCTCCTAGTGTGCCTTTTATGTCCCTTGCTAGGTGTAACTCATTTTCAACCTTAGCCTTTCTGATTTTATCCCTACATGCTTGTGCTATACTTTTTACTCACCCTTATCAATTTGTACACGTGACTACTTTTTGTAGGCTTTCTTTTTTATTTTAAGATCATTAAGGAGCTCCTGATGGAGTCTTATTGGTCTCTGGTTAGTCTTCTCTGAGTTTATTAAAGTCTGGGTTTTTTTATGTCAATTTTCCTTATTCTGATGCTGTCTCTCCTTCCTTTCCTTAGAATCATGAAATCTATCATTTCATTACAATTTCACCCGAATTGTCTTCAGCCTGCGATTCACAATCAATCCTCCCTATTAGTTAGAATTAAGTCTAAAATGGCTGGCCCTTTTGGTTACTTCCTCCACCTTCTGAAACAAAAAGTAGTCTAGCACATGCGAGCACACACACATGCATATGCATTTTGCAAACACCCACACCCACAGAGTATATTTTCAACTTTTACTTCCTCACTTTTCTTAGTTTGTAAATAGTTGCAGGCGGGGACTGTGTCTTACTATGCAATATGCCTAGCACAACAGAGTCCTGACACTGATTTTTTCCATATTCATTTCTGTCTTGGTATTATGACCATTACCATGGTAAGAGTGCACCTGACAATTACTGCAATATAAATGTTATGTAATAACTTTAACATGCACTTAGTCAGGACCCCATGTTCAAATCTTATCTGAAAAAAATCACTTTTGGCAGTACAGTGTACCCAGTACTATCCTGAGACATCTGTATAGCATTGACTGAGATGAAAAAGTATTACTTGCTGAGTTGCAAATACTGCCTCCTGCAAGACCCTAGTTTTCCACTGGAAGTCTCCCATTTAAATATTGAATAGCCCCAACTTTGCTTATGAAATATTACCTGATCACAGCCTGAGGTGGTACAGCTGCAGTCAGTCAGCAAATAAATAAATGAATTAATTAAATCAATGTACTTTTTATGAAGTATAAAATGAGTGATGATAATATGAGGACTGCACTTTGATTTCTTTATTGCCAATATGGAATAGAACCAGTAACTTCACAGGAATCATCAAGGCAACATCTAGATATGAAGCAGAACCCGTATTTTTCTTAAACAGTACAAAATTTTTGGGAAGATATTGCCCCTACTGCACAGTACTCCTATCTGTCACTTCATTTTAAGACAGCCATCTGTCATATAACCTCTTAAGTGCAGTTAATATTTTTTTTACATACACAAACAACAAACTCTAATGACTGGCAGCAGGCAGACAATCCCTAGATTGACCAGCAAATACCACTATGGTTTAAATGACCCCATAAATTCCATTCCTATCCAGGTATTTGGGTATGAGGTACCTCTTGTACAAATCTTCATTCAGGTGAAGGCAAAGAGTAAATAGATGTGGATAAAAAGAAAAGGAGTACTTGTGGCACCTTAGAGACTAACAAATTTATTAGAGCATAAGCTTTCGTGAGCTACAGCTCACTTCATCGGATGCATTTACTAGATGTGGATAGATTCTGAACTAATTTACACGAGTGCAACTCTGGGGGGAAATTCTGTTGATGTCATCTAAGCCTCAGCAAGAGGACTCTGTGATCCATCACTTCCACTCATATGTGTATACTCAGCACAGTTGCCAGATCAGTCTGGTAAAGTGGTGTCGTTGCCTTTAATATGTGCTAGATTGGGGTCTCACAAGAAAATTTTTAGTGGCCTCAGAGTGCAACTACCAACTCTTGCTGGTAGCTGCTCTGACAATTTTTCCTTAATACTTAATTAATTTTAGTAAAAAAAAATAAATATGCACATATACATGTCCAAATCATTGTAATTTATTTATGTAGATTTTTATCACAGATTAAATAATAAAAATAATGTACAGTTGTTGCTATTCTTTACTGGACCTAAGCAGCATAGAAACAACTAATGTGCTTTGCACGTTCTTATCTTTTTGTTGTTGTTTCTTTTGCTTTTTTAGTTGTTTATTTTTAGACTTGTTAGCTAGTAAGTCTGTTTCTATGAAAAGTGATATTTGTATGTTTATTAACACTGCTTTGCCCTTGCCCCAATCACCCCCAGGAGGGTGTGGCTGCATGGAAAGCCCTTGGTGGCCGCATAGGGCTATGATGGCCGCATTTGAGAAACACAATGTCATGAGCCAAGAGTGACAAGGCGGGTGACATAATATCTTTTATTAGACCAACTTCTGTTGCTGAGCAAGACAAGCTTTGGAGTTTACACAGAGCTCTTCTTCAGGTTAAAAGTATCAACTAATAGTATGAGATAAAGGGTTCTTGTGTCATACCAGTGGGAATAAGAAGTGACACCACAGAAGTCATGTAGAGTTACATTGATGTAAAATTAGTATAAATGAGATCAGCTTCAGACACATAACTATTTGTATATTGTTATTCAGTTGATGTTTCCAGTCTTTAAAATTCTAAAGTAATTTTTAGTTAAAATAGTTAATCAAATAAACTTTTGAATGAAAGCATGATATAGTCCAGTTGTGCTATGAACATCTGATATTTCCCATTACCATAACAATCAGTTTACATCTCAAAAATGATATCTGACATCTTCCTAATAACCATTTCAGAATAATAATGTATGACAACATTTTGTCTGATGACATTTTAATAAGAAGTGCACTATCAATAATGATCATGTCACCTTGTGCTATGGCAGAAAAGATAAATAAATGCCTCTTTAGAAGAACAGAGACACTTTCATTGCTCATAGTCTTTTGAGTTACAGTGATTGTTGCTATTACATTTAAAGTCTTGCTCCAAAAATGTTTTGTTGTTGTGTAAACAAGTTGTCGGAGTAATTATTATTGAAAATTCAAGATGGAAAAACTTGCAGCAGAACTGGGATTCCATCAACTCAATGAGATAGCAAAAAATAAAAAAAATTACAGGACCAACAATTAATTAATGCCAAGATTGTATTCTTTTTATTTCTGGCATTAAATAAATAGCAACAAAATATAAAATCATATATTTATTTTATACTCATTACCAAACTATATATACTGTGTACTTTATGAAATCCTGTTTCCAATTATCTAATCTAATCTAATCTAATCTAATCTAATCAAGACATCTGAGAGTGACCACTGGGATCAGATTAGGCTGGAATAGGGTATTGCAATAAGGGCCGGGATAGATGTAGAGTATGGTGCAGTCAGTCCATTACCTTACAGGGATTGCAGCAGCTGTCTTGACCCTCCTCCTGTTCTATGTCACTTGGAGTAGCGGAACATACAACAATGGTCTCATTTCTTTCTTCATACTACTAGGGCTATCACAGCTGTGAATAACTATTTCCTGGGGTCCCACATCATCATCCTGAGCCTCTTGTTGTCTGGTTGGAAGCACAGCACCATCAATTTTGCTTCAGATGTTTGACTTGTAGGACAGCATTAATGGTACAAGACAGCCAGGACTCTTAAACTCCTTCAGTGCCAGCTAGGTAGACATTGGCTTCTCAGGTGTATTACTTTAGTGTTGGTGGGTGAAACAGTATCCAGAATGGCTTCAGGGCAGGGAGCAGGTAACACAGAGAATTTGGCTATGAGGGCAGACCCGTTATGGGGAGCTGTGGCAAGCACACCCACATTGAGTTTGATGAGAGAGAGGCCAATGGCAGAGGAAGGCTAATCGTATACTATGCTGTATAGATTCTTAACCCACTATTAATTTTAAGGTTGCTCAGGAGAAAATCTGGAGATGAAAATATGGAGGGGACATTTTCAGCTTGCATACAGGTATGAAGTCTCATGTTAAAGTCCTGCCAACTGTGGTTGAGTCTGTATTGCAGGCGGAGCGGGCCAAGCTGATTTAATTCACCTTGCGTTGTACAAGAAAAAGATGCAGGGCCACACATAGTCTTCGGTTTGGAAATTGATTAGAAGCAATATATACTCCTTACAGAGGTCACGTAATAGATAAAGATAGGGGATATAGGACCTACTTCAGTGTTATAGGTTAGGGGGCAAAATGGAACTGTCTGAGGTGTTCTTTGAAATGAGAGAGGCATCATATTTACAGAGAGGGAACCTGATAGCAGTTGGCCTGCTGCAAGGATTTTCCTTTTAGAGAGCTCAGAAGTTGTTGAGCTCCAGTGCCAGAGGGAAGAACAGTCCTGAGCTACTGAAAGAAAGAGATATTGATAGAGTGAGCAGCTAAAGGAATCTGGCATTTCTGAAGGTCTAGACAAAACATTCCTTAGAATGGGATTTGATGGGCATGACAAGCCCCACCATGGCTTTTGGCCACAGTGCAGGTTAGGTGGTATACAATAATAATAAGCAGGGATACAACACAGCTTAACACTTTATTGACATACATCTAGTATATTACTAGATGCCTCCGTCCCTCTTCACAATGAGAAAAACACTTTCTCAGTCATGAGCTCTCTCCTGAGGCGATCTAGAGTACAGGCATGAAGACTCTCATCGTGTTTGTCTGATCCTAGCAATCTGACATTCCTAAAGAAGCTACAAAATGTGTTTTCAGAGAGATTTCTGAGTTTGTTCAAGGAGAGAGGAGATAAGGAGTCTCAGTCGCTCTTACTCTAATATGTCAGACTGATGGTTGGAAGAAAATGGATACCATTCCTCTCTGAGCAGCATGAAGCCTAAGGGCAAGATTATATACATCCTATGCTGTCAATTTGTGCGGATAAACTAAGAACACTGAGCATCTTAAGTCCATAAATTAGATTTTGGTGCAGAATTCTTAGGGCCTAGTATATCACTCTGTTACCATGATTTCAATGGAGTTGCATTGGTGTAAGACTCAAGTAGTAGAGTGGTGAATTAGGTTCTTCATTCAGACATTTTAAACATATTAACAAATTCTTAATAAAAAATATACTGAAATAGATTAAAATTTACTTTTAAAGCAGCAGTAGTAAAATTTAGTAATAGGTTTAGCACTTGGAAGTTTAAATGCTGCAAATTCTCACCAAGTGTTTATCTGGGGAAGTGAATGGGAGGAGAATACTGTTTGGGAGATTTGATTGAAGCCTTTAAAATTGGGGTTTGCGTTGCTTCTTCTGTTTTACCATGAGTCACTTAGTCATTTCACATATAATTAATGTGTTTTAACTTTATGCACTTAGAGATATTTGATATGTGTATTTTAAAAATCTAATTAATAAATAGATATGTTAGTGTGATTGGACCATCTCAGGTGGGATTTTCTCTTCAAGGGGCAGCCTTCTTAGGTGGAGTTTTTCCTATACTGTGGTGTATAGGACATTGCTTGTTAGCCCTACACCACATGGTGGTGCTGTTGATTCCAGATTACTCCCAGGCCCAATGATTCGTGCCATGAATAGGTTCCGACCCATCTGAGAAGCCATGTATGTGCTTGTGCTCCTGTCTAATGAGAGCAAAGCCCTGGGTTACGACTAACTGGAAGGAATTGCAGAAGGAGTGCATGTGCAAGTTCCACCAGCTTCTTCTGGAGTCAGTAATGTTGGTTTTTTTATTTGTATTAAAAAAAATTAGAATCATATATTTAAAGTAACGTTTAATAAGTGCAGTTTTATTTATTAGAGTTCTCCTTACCTCCCACATACCACTGTCACTCTGAGCACTATGCTGTAGACTGAAATATTCAATAGAATAAAAATAATATAGCACCCTGCAAAATATAAATCAGTTAAGTAGGTACAGAAATTGAAACAGGATGGGCCTTAATGTCTGATTTTAACTTGTTTGAGACATGCATGCACACACAGAGGAACAAAGAGGAATCAATTTCATATTCTCAGCTTTATTACAAAATCCACGAACAGTAACTGGATTAGGACATTTCAATTCCCACACATCAGCATTTCTGACACTTCACATTTGCATATTCTGTGGTCTAATGGTCTTGCTTAGTTAGGTGCAGGACTGTTTCTTTTACTCAGTCCTACAATGTATACACACAGTTTTGAGGTGGACTTCTTGCCTGATAAGCCACTGACCACATAAATTCACTCTTTAGCCAAATTTAAGGTTGACATGCTCAGGATTTGTCATAGGCAAGATCACATACTATCAACCTCATGTTGAAATATCTCAGAGTAGAACATGCCATTCATTACTGTGCCACCAAAGTTGTTCACTAGATGGTTTCTAAGGATTTACTGAACCAACAGTTATTCAAGAGTGGCAAAGAGTCCTGTGGCACCTTATAGACTAACAGACGTATTGGAGCATGAGCTTTCGTGGGTGAATACCCACTTTGTTGGATGCATGTAGTGGAAATTTCCAGAGGCAGGTATAAATATGCAAGCAAGAATCAGGCTAGGGATAATTAGATTAGTTCAATCAGGGAGGATAAGGCCCTCTTCTAGCAGTTGATGTGTGAACACCAAGGGAGGAGAAACTGCTTTTGTAGTTGGCAAGCCACTCACAGTCTTTGTTTAATCCTGAGCTGATCGTGTCAAATTTGCAAATGAACTGAAGCTCAGCAGTTTCTCTTTGAAGTCTGGTCCTGAAGTTTTTTTGCTGCAGGATGGCTACCTTTAAATCTGCTATTGTGTGTCCAGCAAGATTGGCCTTGAGAGGCAGGCCAGTCCTCGCCCACAATCTGCCAACCTGAAGCATATTGTCACCAGCAACTACACACCTCACCATAGTAACTCTAACTCAGGACCAATCCATGCAACAAACCTTGATGCCAACTCTGCCCACATATCTACACCAGCGACACCATCACAGGACCTAACCAGATCAGCCACACCATCACCAGTTCATTCACCTGCACGTCCACCAATGTAATATACGCCATCATGTGCCAGCAATGCCCCTCTGCTATGTACATCGGCCAAACTGGATAGTCCCTACGTAAAAGGATAAATGGACACAAATCAGATAATAGGAATGGCAATATATAAAAATATACTTCAACCTCGCTGGACACACAATTTTCAGGAAGGAATTTTCCTCCAGGGCAGATTGGAAGAGGCCCTGGGTTTTTTTTTGCCTTCCTCTGTAGCATGGGGCATGGGTCACTTGCTGGAGGATTCTCTGCACCTTGAAGTCTTTAAACCATGATTTGAGGACTTCAATAGCTCAGACATAGGTGAGAGGTTTATTGCAGGAGTGGGTGGGTGAGATTCTGTGGCCTGCATTGTGCAGGAGGTCAGACTAGATGATCATAATGGTCCCTTCTGACCTTAATGTCTATGAATCTATGAATCTATAAATCTTTAACACTTAGAAAAAGCAGAGTCTAAACTTTAGAAACATCAAATGAAGTATTTGTAAAGAAAATGCCTTCAGTTGAGAAATACTGCAGCAGAAAAGCATTGCCATGTAAAGGTCTAGTTTAATTGTACTCTGTAGGAAACATTGTCATTAGGAGGCATGTAGGGGGCATGTATGAAGTTGCCAAATAATGCCATGCTGAAGTTGGTAAAGAAATATTGGAACTTGAAGACAAACTGCTGTTCTAGGCTCTAGGATGGCCCACTTGAGGAGATTAAAGTTAGGTGACGTTATAACTGGAAGGCACTCTGAAATAAGAATCAGTATTGCAGAATAATAAAGATGCAGAGCTGGAAAAGACTAGGGTAAATACTAACTGGAAGCACACAGCAATAAGCCAGCAAGAATCCTGTGCATGAATGTGTATCAAGCACACAGCAAGAAGTGCTGCTCTACATAATAGCAATCTTTTCAGCAGTTTCCTTCTAAGAGGAAACAAAATCTTCTTCAGATGATTCATCTATCTGTGTGTCTGTCTAGGTACTTACAGGGCTCCATCGCCATAGTATCTAAGCACCATTCAGGATTTTAAAAATAGAAATGATGATAATCTCTAGAGAGATAAGGTGAGTGAAGTAATATCTTTTAATGGACCAACTTCTGTTGGTGAGAGAGACAAAGCTTTGAAGTTACACTGAGCTCTTCTTCAGGTCTGGGAAAGGTACTCAGAGTATCACAGCTAAATACAAGATTGAAGAGATAAGTTTGGGATAAGTAGTTCATACATATCATATTCTAGGTGACCATTGAAGGTAAAGTGGGCCCATTAAGATCCCTATAGTAATAGGACAAAAAGGGGGTTTAGTGGATTACAGATTATTGTAATAAACCATAACAATCTCTCTCTCTTCTTTTCGTACATGCCTGGGAACTAGGGTGATTAATTTTATATGTTATTTTTAATGCATTTATTTATTTTAGTGCTTATCTGTGTAAGACAGAAGATTATTCAGGGAACACCAAGTAAAAAAGATGAGTTTTGCATTTAGTTCTGAAAGCAATAAGGTCCATGGTCATTCTTATAATTTCAGATAATCGGTTTTACAGTCTTGATCCAGCTCCTATGAAAGTCTTATCTCTGGCACTCATGAGTCAAGCCCTTGGAGGACTTTGAATAATAAAATGGAGACCTTGACCTGGACTCCATATTCAATGGGTAGCCATGGCAGACAGTGGAGCACTACCGAGATGCACTCCCACTGACCTGTGTTGCAAAATTGATGGGTTGCTGCTTTTTACACCAGGTGGAGTATTTTCAGGGTATGTGGCTTTATTCGTAGATATAAGAAATTGGAATAACCAAGCCTGGAGATTACAGATGCATGGATTGCTGTGGTCAGGTCTATGTCCATTAAGATGGGGTGCAATTTTCTGTCCAGTCATAGTTGGAAGCAGGAGTTTGGGCTCACCATGGCTATTTATGCATTCAAATGCAATGTGAAGAGTCCAAAAGGACACCAAGACTGCAGACTGAGTTATCACATGATATCCCATGATCGTAGGGGATATCACATAAGAGAAAGGCTCTTCACAGCACTTACCATTTCCCTGTTCTCACCAGGCTTAGCTCAGTCTTACTTGGGTTCAGTTTTAGCCAGCTGTTCATCCAGATTCTGCTTTCAGGTAGGCATTGTGATAAGTGGGAGATGGTACTGCTGTTTATGTTTGATGTAAAAGATGTACAAGTGGGCAAGATCTGCATGCTGCAGACACTTCAATCTGCATTGTCTCACCAGCTCTCCCAACAGGATTGTATAGCTATTGAGTGATACAGGGGAGAGGACTGTGCATTGTAGGACTGCACAGATGGAGGAACAGTATGAGATTCACCTTCTATCTTTGGTATGGAAGGAAGACTCCAAACCATTTCAGTGTGTTTGTGTTAATCCAGCAGACTCTTGGATGTGGAACATGAGCATTTGGTGACCAGCAATATCAAATGCCACAGCAAGATCCAGGAGGGTAAACATGGATGTGTTTCCCATGTTTATGAACAGGAGGAGGTAATCCAGAAGAGCAATAAATGCTGTTTATTTGTTATGGTCTGGCTTGAATTATTCTCCAACTCATTCTTCAGCCTATTAAAAAACGGTCCTTATGCTTCTCTTATTGCTGCACAAAAGTACTGAAATGCAATACCACATAGACATTGTGGTATAAGTAGATATAAAACTGTGCTGCCTTTGTTTTCTTTGTATCGTACCTCTACATTTCAAAGAATTCTGTCTGTGAGTGAAGATATACCAGCCGTTTTGTTCTACGAGTCATTGCAGCCTGTTAAAGACAAAACACACATATTGTGCTCTTTCATGAAAACTTTACTTTTGTGCTTATTGTTGTGTTTTCTTTAATCTAAAATAAAAGCCACTTTAGTCTGAAAGTACATGGTTGCCCTTTGTGTAAGGAAAACATATAAATCATCCATATGTAGAGCCCTACCAAATTCACAGTCCAGTTTGGTCTATTTCACGGTCATAGGATTTTGAAAATAGTAAAGTTTATGATTTCAGATATTTAAATCTGAAATTTCAGTGTTGTAATCGTAGGGGTCCTGACCCGTAAAGGACTTGTGGGAGAGGGGTCGCAAGGTTATTATCAGGGGGTTGCAGTATTGCTACCATTACTTCTGTGCTGCTGCAGGCGGCGGTGCTGCTTAAAGACCTGGGCAGCTAGAGAGTGGTGGCTGCTGGCCAGGAACTCAGCTTTGAAGGCAAAGTCACCACGAGCTCAGCACAGTAGTAAGGATGGCATGGTGTGGTATTGCCACCTTTACTTCTGTGCTGCTGCCTACAAAGCTGGACCCTCAGTCAGCAGCAGCCGCTCTCCGTCCACCAGCTCTGAAGGCAGCAGTGCAGAAGTAAGGGTGGTGTGGTACGGTATTGCCAGCCTTATGTCTGCGCTGATGCTGGGTGCTGCCTTCAGAGCTGGGCGCCCAGCTAATAGCCGCTGCTCTCTGACAGCCCAACTCTGAAGGCAGCACAGTAATAAGGGTGGCAATACCATGACCCCCACCTAAAATAACCTTGTGAGTCCCCTGCAACTCTCTTTTGGGTCACGACCCCCAATTTGAGAAACGCTGGTCTCCCCTGTGGTATAGGGTATAGTATAGGGTAAAAGAACACAAAAGACCAGATTTCACAGTCCATGACACTTTTTTTATGGCCGTGAATTTGGTAGGGCCCTATCCATACATCCAGAATAGGTTCTTTTGGCTGATACCAAATACTTTTGTATATATTGAGGCAAATTTTTTCTTAAAATCATTAAGTGTTGCCAACTCTCACAATTTTATTGGTTTTGTAGGGTTGCCAGTTTTGGTTGGATGTATTCCTGGAGGTTTCATCACATGACATAATCTTTCTTTAAAGATTAATCTTTAATTCCTGGAGACTCCAGGGCAATCCTGGAGGGTTGGCAACCCTAATTTTTGGTAGTCTTGGAGTTATGTGATTATGTGAAAATTTCAGCTTTCATTTTAAAAGGTAAGTTTCTAACCCTCATGATGATGGAGAAACACTTGAAAAAAATGAACCCTAAAAGCTTAAAAACCAACAAGCAAATAAAAAGAATCCAAAATTTCATCTTTAAAAAAAGAACATGTATTTTAAGCCAGTCTCACGATTCTTCGGGGAGGTGGGAGAGGCCTGACTTATGTTTTTTGAATGTTTAGGATTGGCAATACAGGTAACATTAGTTGCAGTTGTTGATTTATTTAAGTTATGGATGGAAAAAGCTGCCTAAAGGTCTTGAAGCTGCAGATGTGGATGTATAGGGAATTTTCATAATATTTAAAGTAAATGATGATTCATATATACTAAGGTCAGAAGGGACCATTCTGATCATCTAGTCCAACCTCCTGCACAACGCAGGCCACAGAATCTCACCCACCCACTCCTACGAAGAACCTCACCTATGTCTGAGCTATTGAAGTCCTCAAATCATGGTTTAAAGACTTCAAGGAGCAGAGAATCCTCCCTCAAGTGACCCGTGCCCCATGCTACAGAGGAAGGCGAAAAACCTCCAAATGATGCAAACTACAGAAATACATAGAGAAGAGGGGAGAAAAATGTATTTCCTCACTGGGATGCTATTGAACATTTAGAGCCAGAAAACAAAGAGTTTAGAGGGAGACATTTTTCTAGCTTCCCCATATAAATAAGCCACTGGTTATTGTTAACAAAGGATTCTATAGAGGAGGAAGAAGTGGTCTGTTGAGAGACAGTAACTCTAGGAAATGTTCCCCAAATTTAGATCTCCTTTCACTATAAAAGGGTTCATTTCAGGTCAATCATCCTGTGCTCTTTAGGGGAATGAATCTCCAGCATGGCTATTTATATTAAGGGATTTTGTGAGCTTGAGTTATAGCTATTGGTATAATCATAGGTTTTAGAAATAAAAGTAGTTATTTCTTACTCCTTTGTGAGTGGGGCATGAAAAGGTCATTCAGTGTATGGTACTTCAAACACTGCAAAAGGAAATATATTTTACCACTTACTTACAGGTTATTTACTATACAGGAAGTATACATAATATTGCCGCACTGCTATGCAGAACTGGGAGGAAAGGGTCTTATTCTATATTTAAGATCTAGTTAAATTTGTTTTATTTTTTATAATAAAAAGTTAATCATAGATATTGGGTTGTTTAAGAACAGCATGCGGCAGACATCAGATTTGCAATAATGAACAACATCTGTAAAAAAGAAGTCTCCTAACAATGTGGTAACCTTTCTCTTCAGATGTGCAATGTAACAGGGAAAGTTTTGTATCTTTGTGTATGTACCTTATACAATATCTGCCCCTACAAAATAATGAATCCATCTTTCTCAAAACCAGAAATGAGAGAGAGTTCACAAGGAGAAGCAAATTGCCTGAATTTTGGTCCTTCTTTGACAAGTTAATTCCCTTGAAAGCCTAATATAGGGAATTATAGTAACATGTATGATCATTTTCTGGTGGTGATTCACCGTTAATTATTATAGAGTATTTTATTACCAATTCAAAGACTTCTATGTAATTTAACTTGTAAATTTTAACAAAAAAATCCGCAACTGTCTATGGAGCATTTAAATGGCAACCCATTGATAATTGGTAGTGACTGCCTAGAAGGTGTTATCTATATTTATCCAACAGAAGTCAATTAAATATCTAAATCCAGACCAATAAGGTGCATAAGAAGGCACACATGAATCAAACCCATTTTAAACTGTTTTAGTAATACACTTTCCTCTATAGAGTGAGAGGAGAAGAGAGATTCTGTTGTCTGGATTTATGTATTCTAGGATCTGAGTTTAGTGATGTAGTCCAGGGAACCAGACTTCTTGATTCTAAAGTCCTGTCAGGCAGGCTGACTACACACTGTAGCATTCAGCTTGGATGGGTTAGCGGATTAACAAGAATGATTCTAAATGAGGTTTCTGGGACAGAGCTATACCAAAGTAATATACCCAAAATTAATTTACTTAAAAAGCAAACATTACAGCCCAGGAGTTTGCTAACTCCTGGTGGCCAGAAATGCTTGGTTAAACTTGTGGTGCACTGTGAGGCAAGGTAGTGCCACACTACACTGCTGTATGTCGATGGGCATAGACAAATTAGGTCTTGGGGAGAATTTAGGCCCCAACCCCCCAAAAATTAGTAATTGCATTTATAAATAAAGTAAACATTGAGTTTGGAACAGAAACTAACTCCCACCCCAGATAAAAAAAGTTGTCTACACACCCACATGATATCATTTGACGGCATCCCACAGAATACTATGTACACAGAAAAACTAAACATAATACTATAAAATGGTGTCAATGAGCAGTGATTTCATAACTGAGAACAGAAGTATTTCTGTGAGGTTCACAGTCAGAGGAGAATAGCAAAATGTAGTCATTTTGATAGAGAAAACAATGGAATATCAACATTACACAAATTTCATCTGCAAGAAAGAATGCTATCATTTAATAGGAAACAAAGTTTGCCATGAAAAATAATTATGTAAAAAAAGAGCAGAAATAAAAATGGGAGACAATGGGAAAAAATCAACAATAATAATTGGCCCTTATCATCTGAGGAAAAGTTACAAACATTCATCGATTAAGGCTCACAACACCTCTGTTAAGTATGATTTCAGCATATGTAAAAGACACTCCCTACACTTTAGATTTCAAATAAATCTGTTATTTTGCTGAGATCTATTCATTTATTTATTTATTTTGCTGAGACTAAACAAGCCCAGTTCCCTCAGCTTCTCCTCCTAAGTCATGTGGCCCAGCCCCCTGATAATTTTCGTTGCCCTCTGCTGGACTCTCTTCAATTTATCCACATCCTTTCTGTAGTGGGGGCCCCAAAACTGGACGCAATACTCCAGATGTGGCCTCAACAGTGCTGAATAGAGGGGAATAATCACTTCCCTTGATCTGCTGGCAATGCTCCTACTAATGCAGCCCAATATGCCGTTAGCCTTCTTGGCAACAAGGGCACACTGCTGACTCATATCCAGCTTCTTGTCCACTGTAATCCCCAGGTCCTTTTCTGCAGAACTGCTGCTTACTACTTCTCTATCTCAGAGGCTTAAGAACCTGATCCTGCAAAGTGCTAGGTGGCCACAATTCCTACTGAAGAGTTCACAGGAGTTTTGTGTGCTCAGCACCTCACAGGAGGTGCTTAGCTCTTTGCAGAAATGGGCCCTTAGTGATTAAATACAAGTTTAACTCTAATACTAAATAATATTGTATAGTATAGTATTATACTCCAAGAAAAATAAAAAAGCTGTGCAGTTAACACTCTATCGCCCAACTGATAACGATGTTAAAGAAGCATTTTAAAGCTCTGTGTTATGCAGTGAAATACACTATTTTCTCATGCTATTGTTAGCATCTGTACAATGGAACCATCTCTATCATTTATATGACTATAATTTCATTCATATTGGAAAACACATTAATTGTTTTATGCTGCTGCAGTCCCCAAAGGCCTTACTTCAGAGATATCTATTATTTTCAGTGATACATCATGTGTTTGAATAAAAGCTCATATCTGTGTGCTTTCCCTTGACATTCTGCATGACCATAGGGAAGCAAGGTGGTTAAGGGATCTAGAGGAAAACAGTAGATTATTTATTCTTCTTGAAAAATACTAACATTGATATAGAAAAGGAATAATAAATTTACATTTTAAAAGCATTTGACAAGGTTATTTATGTAGATTAGAGTTTCACATTCTGAAGTAATAAAATAGGAACTCCTTGGCTTCACCATAAGTCTTTTGGCTCAATGTATCCAAAGCTGATATCTTTGTATTCAATGAGAAGAGCCTTCACCCAAAAATCCCATGATCTCTCTCTGTCTTTGATGCCTCACATTCACCTTTGTTCCTCCATATCTCCTAGATCTGTAAATCTTCCTCTCATTGTGGATCTGTACCTGGTGCTATGTTGATTATTCCTATGCAAAAAAAATTATTTATATCCTCATTTCTCATTTTGACAGTTGTACCTACTTCTGTACTCCCCAAAATATATTTGCCACATTTCAGTCTGCTCAAATTATAGATGATTGTTTCTTCACCTATAACAGAAAACAATAATATATTACCCAATTCCTATAAAATTATATAGTTACAGAAGCTGAGATAATCAACTCTCATGTTTCAGGGTGTCAACTGATCTCTCCAATGGTAAATAATCCACAACACCAAATGTGCAATAGTTCTGGGGCATTGTGAAAAGGTTTTTCTTTTTCTGAAGCATCAGGTACAGTCACTGATGGAGGCAGTATACAGTGCTAGATGGGCCAATGAGCTAATCCATAAATAGTGAGGCATATCATGTGGTAAAGAGATTTCCAAGTCTGAGGATGATACAACAACTTGCATTTGACAGAAACCAGATATTGAAAGATATCTGCCAGTTTGGCAGGAAAAGAGTAAGTATGTGCATATGTGTCCATGTTTGTGTTAAAGAGAGAGCTAAAGCAAGTGAGACTTACTTTACCGATTAACAATACAATATTACATATTGTATAATGATACAATCTAATCAAAATGATAGCAGAGGTCATAGTAATCTGGATAGTATGGACGAAGTTGTGGTTTATGGTTAAGTTTGTCTCAAAATCTCAACTGAGATTTAGACAAGTTGCAGCCTGGACAAAACAGACTGTTAAATTAAACCGCAGAATTTTACATTACTACATCAAGAAACAGGGAAGAAAGAGACAAGACCTTTTTTTTATAAGACGCCTAACCCAGTTTTGCAGATACAATAATACATTTGTTAGTCTCTAAGGTGCCACAAGTACTCCTTTTCTTTTTGCGAATACAGACTAACACGGCTGCTACTCTGAAACCAATAAATTTGAATATTTCTGATAACCTTTGGATAAGTTTGCAAACTCTGGTGGATGTTTGCCCCATCCTTCAGCTACAGATATATTTGGAGGCATTTATAAATGTGAGTTGTCCTCAATATTATTCAGTTAGTACTAGATTTTGTATGAATAAATTAGAGCCTTTATGATGAAAAAGAAAATGCTGGTCCAAAAAGTTGAACATTTCATTTTCTGCCACTCCAGGTGGCTAAGATGTAACAGAGACATTTTCCCAAGTAAATTCAGGTCAGAGTATGCTTCAGAGGGGTTGTCACTGAATGAGGAGAAGCAGTAATTATTTTCTCATGTATCTGTGGCCAAAAGTGCCCCAGGCACTCAACATAGGTTCTGCAACACTCAACCAAATCTGACCCAGAGCATACGATATAGGTTCCTTACCTCTCGAGGAAGTGAACTGAGCCTTTTCGGATCGTCTGGATAGTATCCTAGGGCTTTCACTCATCCTTTAATTCCTGGATTATTTTCTTTTCCTTAAAGGTCCCCTTCTGCTGCCCTTTCGTTTGCTGTTAAATGGCTCATCTCTACTGGGAAGATTATTCACAGTTAATCAGCTCATCTATTCTGAGACAGTGACAATGCTGGTCTATGAATATGCCAGCAGGCATTGCTGTAACAGTTTTGCTCTGTGGTTAAACCCTTTCCTTTCCTGAGGGGCTCCACTGTATCCACTGCACCACAAACATAATACAATTACCACCAAACTAGTATGCTGGCTACAGATACTAATGCTGTCAGCAGAATTGGAGAAAAAGCAATTTGTGTTATTTAATGAGCAGCTTGTTTACATAAATAAACCAGGTGAGGTGAAAAAAGTGATGCTCTGCAGTATGAAACACAAGTGAATATTAGGCATATGGAGAGAAAATATTTCCGCACTTCTGTTTTTTTCATAATCATTTGGGTTGTCTTGTGTCCTTTCATTGTGAATAATGAGATAAGCTTTTCCCAGTCTTTTGGACAGGCACTATTTCTGTTGGTTGTACCATGGCCTCTTCTTGTATAAGTAGAACAATGAAAAGCAGATACCTGTGTCCTGCTAACTTGAGGTTGGTTGGGTGCTGTCTTCACATTTAAACTTTAAGGGAGAATACATGCACATACCTACCAGAGATTCCCTCTCCTGGATCAGACTTGTCTATCTCAGCTGGCTGGACTGGCTAGACTGCAGTTGAGTCTCAAAAAGATCTTGGCCCATGGTATGCTGGACCCTCCTCTCCCCTGCCATGTGTCTCTCGTCATCCAACTCTTCCCTGCCGTTCATGTCAAGGGGTAGTGTCTTGGACTCCACCAAGGTATCCCTGGTAGTCTGTGGGATGCTAATGAGTCTTTGCCAAGTATGGCATGCAGCTCATTGTAAAAGCAGTATTTTCCCTGCATCAGATCTACTGTTGGTCTCCTTGGCCTTGTGGTCTGGCTGCTGCAGTTCCTTTGCTTTCATGTGACACTTCTGCTGATTCCTGTTGTACCCTTTTGTTAGGGTAAACATAGGTCCTTCAGTGTTTACACTCACATTATATGTTGATCAGAGTTCGACACTGTTTGGGAATGTGGTATCGCTGAATCCTTATAATGGGGCACTTACATTGGTGGGAGGCAAATTTGAATGTAGACAGATGCATAAATAGGTTGACACAAAGGCGACTTATGTCACCCTAATTGTAGTTTAAACCAGGCCTCAGAGCTCTAAAATCCACACGATTACTCAGATTGCCTACAAATTTTGTGTATCTCATTGACGGACAGGGTTTGATCAGTAATCCAAATTTGGGGCCATATGATGACCAAGGAGTTCAAGAGGTACAGCTCCCCACAAACAGCTTTTTCTAAAGTTGACATACTTTGGCAGTGATTTTTTTGCACAGAGAGATCAAACCAGTGTTGAGATCATCGCTCCAGGGTCTCAAATGCTTGAGAGTTATTCCAGAGTGCAAGCTCCTATTAGCCCTTTGGGGGCAATCAAATTAAAACACTGGCAAAGAGATTTTGGCTTTTCAGTTAGGTGTGCTGCTGAGCACCGCTAAGGCTCACATGGCAAGAGGATTACACTGAGCTTGTATGGACAGAGGAGCCAACACAGTTCGTAGCCTTGAACATTTCATACCAGCCAGATAGCTCAAGAGGCTAAGTAGAAATGCTTTGAACCTGATTTACCCAGCCAGGGTCAGTCTGAGTTCCCACTTGGGCAGAAATCTGGTAAGAATAGAAAGCATATTGATAAAGTTTGTCTCCATTAGGGTTTTATTATTATTTATTTTGGGGGAAACCACTGAGCATTCTTAAGTACTTACTGTTGCCTCTCTGCTTAGAAGTAGCAGATTTCAAGGCCTTGCAGTTCGGTTTCCCCTTCTTGTTCAACCTATCCAATGGTTTTATAATACTTACAAACCCAAACATCTAAAATTGTCTTTTTGACAGTGTAAATCTCTCCTCACTAGCTGTGTGCCTGAGGTAGGTCACATCTTTTTGAAATAGCTTACATATATTTCAGTTCAGTTTCAGTTTAGCACCCTTAATCTTATCAAAGACCATTTGTACATGTATCAATTCCTGCTCAAAAAAGTCTCAGCATGCATCAGGATATCATCCAGGTATAAGACAGGGTGAGACAGGTATGCCATACAATACCCTTCCATAAGCCTCTCAAAGGTGGCAGGGTGTTAAACAAGCCAAAAACCATTAATTTAAGTAATCACAGTATTTCTCCAGATGCAAACGTAGTCTTTCCCCTGTCTTTTGGATCACTTCTACTTGCCAATACTTAGTTTTAAGATCCATTGTGGAAAACTAAAATATCTGCTGCTAATAATAAAAAAGAATCCTTCTAAAAAACTTAATTCAATTTCTAAAGTCTACACAGAATATGGAAATCTGACCATTTTTTCCTTATGTCTGAGGCCCAAGGACTGGCTGAAGAATCAATTATTTATACATTCCTAATACAATCCCTCAATGGTTTGTAAAGCTCTTTGAGTGTAGAGCACTGTGCTGGAACAACTCCAGAAGGAAGTCTTGGAGTTCACCTTCAAAACTTCTCCACGCCCCCGCTCCCCAACCCCTTTAAAATTTTTCTGTTTTCTTTTGTCAGTATTTATTAGATGCAGTGGCATGTATTTTGTGGTTCCCTTTTTACCATTTTTGTTCATACAAAACACTCAACCTGCTAATAGTTCTCACTGTCAACCTTATGTTCCTCCCATTGGATCTCTGTAGCAGATTTTCTCCCTACGTCTCTGTTCTCCTCCTCAGGCAGTTTTAACCTGTCCCTCTTTGACTCTGTTGTCAGGCTACTCTGATCTACTCCTCATGACTTCCTTCAAAGCCCTCCCCTCTAAGGCCCCAGCATGCTCTTTTAAGTCTAATTGTGGGTCAAGTGATCAATCACAAATGCACTGGCCTCTTCCTTCTTAAAGGGCCAGTGCTATCTTATGACAACACCTTTCCTGCAATTTATTATATAGTTATTAGTCATTATGATGCCATCCATTATCTCAGTTGCCCAGACCTCTTGTTCCAGTTCTTGAGGTCCAATTTTTAAACCTAATTTTCCACATTTTTTGGATGAGTGCATGTTCTTCAGTCATTGTCTCCATTTGAGACCAATAAGGCTGTTTATTCAGGGTCTTCCAGGCCTTAGCATTTTAGCATATCTAGTTTAATAACTGTTACATTTGAGTCAGTGTCCACAATTCCTGTACATTGCACATTTTCTGTTAATCTCTTCAATAGTCTTATACTTATTATTGATTTCAGAATGGTAGCCATGTTAGTCTGTATCAGCAAAAAGAACGAGGAGTACTTGTGGTACCTTAAGAGATTAATAAATTTATTTGAGCAAAAGCTTTCGTGGGCTAAAGCCCACTGCATCAGATGCATGCAGTGGAAAATACAGTAGGAAGATATAAAGAGAGAGAACAGGAAAAAATGCGTGTTGCCATACCAAATCTAACAAGACTCATCCATTAAAGTGGGCTATTATCAACAGGAGAAAAAAACTTTTGTAGTGATAATCAGGATGGCCCATTTCAAACAGTTGACAAGAAGGTGTAAGTAACAGTCGGGGAAAAATTAGCATGGGGAAATAGTTTTTAGTTTGTGTAATGACTCATCCACTCCCAGTCTTTATTCAAGCCTAATTTAATGGTGTCCAGTTTGCAAATTAATTCCAGTTCTGCAGTTTCTCATTGGAGTCTGTTTTTGAAGTTTTTTTGTTGAATAATTGCGACTTTTGGGTCTGTAATTGAGTGTCCAGGGAGGCTGAAGTGTTCTCCGACTGGTTTTTGAATGTTATAATTCTTGCAGTCTGATTTGTGTCCATTTATTCCTTTGCGTAGAGACTGTCTGGTTTGGCCAATGTACATGGCAGAGGGGCATTATTTTTATATGTATTTTCCACTGCATGCATCTGATGAAATGGGCTTTAGCCCATGAAAGCTTATGCTCAAATAAATTTGTTCGTCTCTAAGGTGCCACAAGTACTCCTCGATCTTTATACTTATTACTGTTATTCAACTGACCAGATCTAGAAAAAGCAAAAAACAAAAAACAAAAAAAAACCCAACTTGAAAAGCTAGTTTTTGTATCACCAACCTTTGCCCCTTCAGGTTGTTGTCAGCCTGTTTTCCCAAACTGAGTGAGGAACTTTCCTTACAAACTTATGACACTCTGTCCTGGCTTGCCTTGCATTTATAACACTCCTTTTTGGGGCAAATCTTTTTCAAACTTACAAGAATTATTTCCTTTATTTTTTGTTATTGTCAATCTTTGTTAACAATTTTTATATAAAAGTGCTTATGCTAGCATATCTATTCTTGTAAGAGGGAAGGGGTATAACTATGTCAGTACAAGTTACCTTTATACCAGTATGACTGTGTCCACACTAGAGCCTTTATCTGTGTAATAATTTCAGTAAAAAAATCACAATCCTAACTGAAATAGTTATTCTGGTAAAACTTTCAAGTGTAAAGCAGGCCTAATTGTTCAAAATGTCATGACTCAAATTAAAATCCTCTTTTTCATCATGCATGTTAAATACAGATTTGTACTTACAAGGCTCATGTCAGAGAGTTTCCATTATTCTCACTAGCAACTGCTTTCTTTTCTGCTTGGCTGTTGCCTGGAAGGACTTCAGTGCTGTAGCAAATATCACCACTAAACAGTGTCTTTGGTTTCATTTTGGTGATCTTAATTAGCAAGAGCATGTCAAGATAAGCATCAATAAAATGGACCATTTCCAGTTTGTCCCCCTGGTATCTAGATTTGCCAGACAATAATCTCATATGGCCCTCTGCCAGTTAAGGTGGGATCTCTTGTTCTCTTCTCCTCGTAGTCCTGGCCAGATTAGGTTGATGGCTGGCTCCAAATTGCTTCAGACATCTCTTGATAACTCAGTCTTTTTCTGGAGCATCATCAGATCTGGTGCACTCAAGTTAGCTATCAAAAACACCCCTCTTCATCTCCCCCATCATTTATTTGAGATATATTAAAGTTAGACCAATAAGCCTCCCAGGAAGTTTTCACTTCAATGGTCACTATTGTATTTTTATGTTGGCTTTTGTATTACTTCAACTGGGACTGTCTGATCCCTCCTAGCTGGGCTACCTTGGTGTACAAATGGGGTTGAAAAGTTTGTAAATGTCCTATCTTGTCCAAGTGCTCTTGCTGGTGTGATTCCTCATCCCAGCAGCTGACTTCCACAATGGTCTGCAACCCTTGGAGTTTCTTCTCTAATTTTTCACCTCTTTAATTCCTTGCTGCAGCTCATCTCTTACTCTAACAAGTTCTAAGTTGGCCAGAGCTTTCTGGGTATTTCCCGTATCTTGGAAATGTATTTAAGTTATTAAATTTATTACTTTATTACTCCACAGTAATCAAGTTGCCCATCACCTCATTTATCCTGTTTGCCAGTCTTGACTGGGCATGCTGTAGATGGGTTTCAAAATATGTCCAGAGCCTTTGTAATTTTTGATCCAGCAGAATTTTTATTTTAAACTGAATGGATCTCATCTCTGCCTTCACTTCCTTCTAAAAAAACCTCCAGATCCTGTTTTATTTTCTTCCTCAGGTCTTGTTATTCCTTGTGGCCTGCTTATATTGCCTCTTGGACAGCTTTGATTTCTGCAACTTCCTCTGCAATTTGTTGCATTTTGGTTCAACAGAAATCCCTGCTCACAATTTCTTTCTCCTTGGAAATTCTATCCTGTTTCCAAAACCAGTGTTGCCTCTTGAGATGGGTTTTTCCAGTCCCTGTACATGGGGGGTATTTTGTACCTATCAGAGGCTGGAGGAATTTGTCAATCCTTATTTATGAGATGATGATTCTCTGTTTGGAGAGGAAGGTTCAATCCCTATATTTGGGAAGTACAGTCTACTGGGGAGGGCCAAGCCACTATTTACTGGGCATTTTAGTGGAGACAGGTCCTGGCCCTCATTTACAGGGTCTTTAAGATGCGGGGGGGGGTGTCTCAGCCCCTATTTATGTTGTGTTATGAAGGGACTCTGAACCATATTTACAGGAAAAAGAAAAGGAGTACTTGTGGCACCTTAGAGACTAACAAATTTATTAGAGCATAAGCTTTCGTGAGCTACAGCTCACTTCAAATGCAAATGCATCCGATGAAGTGAGCTGTAGCTCACGAAAGCTTATGCTCTAATAAATTTGTTAGTCTAAGGTGCCACAAGTACTCCTTTTCTTTTTGCGAATACAGACTAACACGGCTGCTACTCTGAAACCATATTCACAGGGCGTTTGTGGGCCTGGCCCCTTTTTGTGGGGTATTTGAGGGAATGTCCCGACCCCGTTTACAGGGTGTTCGTGGGTCCGGGTGAGGGGCAGTCTCAACCTCTATTTCAGGATGTCCGGGTGGGGGCATCCCAGCCAACATTACAAGGTGTGCTAGAAGAGGAGCCCGGCTTCTGTTTATGGGATGCTCTAGGGCAGTGTTTCTCAAAGGCTGGTCTGGGAACCTGCGCTGGCCCCTGAGATTTTCCTGGCAACAGTTTAGGAAGGCTGCAAGCCAGGCCCTGGTAACAAAAAGGCTGAGAAACTGGCCTAGGGGACGGTCGCTGCCGTGGTGGTGGTGGTGGTCCCGGCCCCGTCTATGGAGTATGGGGAGGTAGGTCGGGTTAGGCGGTGTCTTGGGGGAAGGTAACCCGGTCGCTCTTTACGAGTCTCTGGCAGGGCTCTCTGAAGGGGACGCCCCGAGTTTAAGTTGGGGGGGGCAGGTTCCCGGTTCCCCTCAGGCAACGTAGAACGCGGTTGAACGCTGCGCGCGCTCTTGCTCCGCGTTGCTATGACAACACAGGCGCGGCGGCGAGCCCGGCCGCCAAGTCAGCGCGCTGCCCCTCCGGGCCGGGCCGCGGCCGCACTACAGCTCCCAGCAGCCTTTGCGCCGCTCGGTGACTCCGCCAGGGCGACCCTGGCGCTGGCTGGGATGGAGTGAGTCTGAGGGGCAGGCGGAGGAGAGAGCACAGCCCACCCAGCCCCTCCACCCCCGCCCCGGGTCCATGCGGCTCCCCAGAGACCATGGGATCCAGGATCAAGTGAGTGCCCGGGGGAGCCCCTCAGCCCAGCTGCTGGGTCTCTCAAGGGAGGGCAGGGGAGAATGGGGGAGCCCCTCAGCCCAGCCTGCAGGCCCGAAGAGAGGGCGGGGGGGAGCCCCCCTGCCTAGCCTGCAGGCCCCTGGAGAGGAGGGCAAAGGGGGAAGCCTCCTTGCCCAGCTCGCAGGGCCTAGGGGAAGGGAGCTTCCTCCATCACCACATACCCTTTGTGCCCTGCCTGAAGGATGGCCCCTTCCCTGCCGGGCTCTGCATGGTGGGTGTGTAGGGCCAGGCACTGAGGACGGGGGAGAAATCTGCCCGTTTGCAGGCCTGGGGGACAGGGCTGACTGAGTCGGGGATGCCCTCAGGGGGGCAACCCTCGCTGTTCACGTGCTGGGATGAAGGGGGTAGCTGATGACAAGAGGCCTCTATCTATCTTCCTTGTTTAGGGTGGGTGTCTCTAGTCAAGGCTTGAGCCCTCAGCCAGAAGGCCTAGAAAAATGAGAGGAGTGAGTATGGATAAAGTGAGGGAGGGGACTTTAAGGGAAGGGGGGATTGAGGTTGTGGGGAGTAATGGGTTGAAACTGCTGCTATTTCCCCTCTGCATACAGCAGATGCCATTAAGATGGGGGCCCTGCCAGAGGTGCTAGCTGGATAAGCCGTGCTTTCATATCGGATTAAAACAACCAAGAACGTGAATGAATTGAGATTTTTAGAAAAGTCAAGATCATAAATGTCTGAGAACCAGATCTGTGTATGAGAAACCTGTTTTCATCCAGAGGGTGCTATATTTGTGTACAGTAATATTGGTGAATGGGGCTGATCAGGTGGCTCTGTTTTTACTTTGCAGAGCACTCTGGGCGATTGCTGTTCCTCTCTCAGGGCACTTTCCTGTTCAGTTGTATAGGGTTCTAATTTGCCGTTCCTCTTGTTTAGCATGTGCAAACATCTGGTAGCAGCTACAGACTGATCAGCTATTTTTGATCTATGGACAGCTAGGAGGTTGTACCCATTCTTATGAATACATATTGCAATTTTCATCCATGTTTCTGTTACCTCAAGATTAGGTACTGCAATATGTTCTACATAGGACTGCGTGTTAAATATATTCAGAAATTTCAGCTGGTACAGAGTTTGGTGATTTGCTTAAGTGATATTTCCTTCTGCATGCATATTGAACCTGTGCTCTACAAGCCTCTCTGACTGTCCATTGATTTCTGGGTTGATTTTAAGATTTTCTTTTTGATTTATAATGGGTAAGCACCTACTTGTCTAAAGGAAATACTGTTGGATTTGCAGTAAGCACAGGTGTCTGAACTGCAACCCCACTGATATGAGAGAAGGGTGGATAACAGTGCATTCTGTTATGACTCCATGGCCTTTGGGACTCCCAGACCAAGTGGGAAAGCAACAACTCAAGTTTGTTAGTCTTCAAGGTGTGCTGCAAGGCCCACTTCTCCCTCACCCATAAGAAGATGTAGGTGAGGGGTAGGGCTGGGTATTGATGGTATAGTACTCTGGGGAAATTTTCTGGGGAGGTTAATACTGTATTTAGCTAATATTGTTGCTGGATGAATTGATTTGATGTTGGGGGTAATTGAGAGGTCTCTTTACTGTATTTTACAAAAATTGTCAAGGGTACCCAAGTAAAATAAGGACAAACTTTAAAAATGGTCTTAAAATGAATGCAGAATGAGGGAATCTCCATCCAAATGCGTGAGACTTGGTAAGTCTGGTTGCTACACAGCAGGCTGTGTAAATCACCCAAAGATTTTTTGTTAAACGTACTCACTGAAGTAGCGTTCACCTTTTGCATTGCTAGAGAAACTAACCTTCTTAATCAGCCAACAGGGATTGTTGTTTCTGCACAGTTTTGCAAGTCCTCTTTTCTGTTTACATTCCCACAGATTTATTACCAGTTCTCTGCAGAAAAAATAAGTTAATTGAAGTACCTTACAAATTGCTACCATCCTTCAAAAGTGTTCAGCTTCTTTTTTTTGAAAATCTAAAGTAGCCCAACTCCTACCTCAGTTTCTTTTTCTTCTCTCTACCTGCCCATTCCCCATCTTCTTCCCAGTAGATCTTTCCTCACAAAGGAAAACAGATTAGTTGTTTATTAAATTAGTGGGAATGTTTGCAGACAATTTTCTATGGGTGTCTTAATTTTCTGAAATGCAAAAATTTCTCTGTTCAGGATCTCTGTTTGGTTTTGAGTTGTGAGCATCTCTTTTGAAAGCATTTTATGTCAGGAGGATGTAATTGAAGATACTTTTCCTGCAAGGAAACAGCCAGTGATGTACTCATTTCTTTTCTAGGATCTGAAATTAACTAAACAAAAAAGAAAATTAATTGATTGTGTCAGGTGGCAGTTTTGGATTTCCTGTCCACATGTGCAGTATTGCTTTAGGAAAATGATGAAGATTTTTAGGCTTTGGTTTGGATAGTTCTTGATTGTGAAATGCAAAAGGATGTAAAGTAGTTCTTTTGAGTTTACTACCAGATAGACATTAAAAGTTGCATGTTCAGACTTATAGTGGTAAATAATTGGCTTTCTATATAAAGTTCAATAGGAAGTGTAGGATTTGGGTGAAAGAGGAGCATATTAAATATAGCTAGAGTAATGATGTGTTGTACCTGAATAGCACAGGAGCAGACAGTTTGCACGGAATATTGTGTAATTTTTGTGTAACCAGTGGATAGAGTAAGGAGGAATGTGGAAGAGACCAATAAATGTTCAATGGACTGCAAGCTAGCAGGAATGTTATTCAGCAAGAAACAGAATTGGTTCCCAAACCATGCAGGAACAAGGTATTTAGGAAACAATTACTTTACTAAATAAAATAAACTTGCACTAGAGTTATTTTTTGTTTGTCCTGAAAATTCCAGGACATAAAGTTGGTAGAGAGGCTAGAAGCAATAGGAAGTAATATGGGACACTGTAGGTGGGTAGATTCAAAATGTTCTATATTAGCAAAAAGCAGTGCTGAGTGAGATGAAAGACTAAAAGAGAAACTGAAGTCTAACTAGTTCCATATCCTGTTGATATCCCTCAAAATAAGTATGCAGGTAAGAGAACCTTTTTAAAGAGAATCAGTTCAAGGGTTTTAAGTGCTTTGACTTTGACCCTGATCCTAAATTGCAGAATCACCATGGCAGATTGCTTCTTTGTAAACAGCTTTCTTTTACACGTTGATGGGAACCAATGATATGGACTGTTATGAATATAGAAATTGGAGGTTTACATCCGTTAATTCAAATAAAAATTTGTGATAAAATACAGTACTGTATCATGATATTTGAAACATGATGTCCTGATGTAATTGTTATTTTTCAGCATAAATGATTGAACTGTAAGAGGGTGACTTAATGAACATTTGTAGAAAATTAATTGGAATCAACTGTTGTCCAAGTATGTCCTCTAGAAAAGTAACTTATGTACAACAGGATACAATAATGGAAATAAACTTATCTATGAAAGTGCCAACAACTAATGCCTTCATAAGTAAAAGCATGGGAGCGGGTGTGATAAACGGAATTAAGCGGAATTAGACTTTTTGTGAAAACTGGCCTTAAATAACTCAGAACATTTAATTTAACAGTCAAAGATTTTTAATGCTTTGTTTTAGAACTATTTTTGGTTCTGAAGAATTTTAGAAGTTAGTGAAATTGCTTATAATGGATTTTAGTGGATCCTGGAGCCAAAATCTGGTACCTGAGTGAGTGTCATAGATAGGAATGCTAATTAAAAATAAATGAAAGTACACTACTAGTAAACAGTCAATAATTTGTGTGCACACCTCTGACCATGTGGAGCTAAGAAGCCAATTATTAAAAGTATTTGGCACTTACATAGCTCTTGTCATCAGTATTAACTTATTTTCATGACCCCTTGGTTTAGGTAGCTAAGTAGTATTCCTTTTTTACAGAAGGGGCAACTGAAGTATAGATGTTAAATGACTTGTGGCAGGCTCCAGAGGGAGTTAGTATCAGATCTTAATAATCTTCTCTCCTTTTCAAAGTTAAAATGTTCCTTCCCAGTATGAGCTTGGGTGCACTGAAGTTGCCATAAGGGAATGTTGCCTATAAGAATTTATAATAGTTGTGGAATGTTAGAGTTCTGGACTAAGAATTTTGATCATATCCTTGAATTACAATTGTTCAGTGTAATGCATGATAAAATAAATGAATTAAAGTTGATCTAATTTTCCAGAACAAGGGATTTAATATCCATAAGTGTTAGCCTAAAGATTTTTTCTTAATTGTTTTGGTTGTTGCAGTTAAGACTGGGTACTAAAGGCCAAGGGAATGTTACAAGGCCTTTAATATCTGGCCAAAGAGACAGGAGATTAAATTTGAACATATGCTTTATCAAAGAGACAAGGTGGGTGAGGTAATATCTTTTATTGGACCAATTTTTGTTGGTGAGAGAGACAAGCTCTTGAGCTTTCAGTTATTTTGTATCTGCTTTTACAAAATAAGAAAGTTATTCAATTCCTAAACCAAATGTGTCATGGGAGGTGAAACAGTAGGTGTAGGTGTAACAATCTATTGTATTGAAAGGATGTATGGAAGTGGGAGTAGGGATGATGGCTCAGATGAGATGCATCCGATGGTGCTGCAGTAAGTGATAATAGCTGCTGAAGCACTGACAAATACTTATCAATCTTTCTTAGTTCAGGAGAAATTTTCTGAGGACCCAATGTGGTTAGTGTAATGTAATTCAAATGAAGGTCTAGAGACTTAGTAGGAAATTACACTGCAATTTGACAGTGGTTGTGGTGACAATGTGTGTGTGAAAGAGGAAGATGTAATCAAGACATTTATAAATTGGGTCATTTTCAAATTCCTGTTTATATAGAGGGGAAGAGAGGTTGGTCCAAGAGGAGGAGTAGATGATGAGAGATGTAAGTGGGGCAAAACCCTATAAAGCAAGCAGTTGGCCAAACCTTTTGATATGCATGCTGTATGGTGGGGATGCCCACTGTCCAGGGGCAATATCCAGGGAAGAAATCAACCTCACCATGCTCAGAATTTAAGGATTCCCATGAGGGACTTATCTCTGGACTTTGTTTCTGTATCAGCCTTTGAGTAGGAGCTGTGTGATAAATTCGAAGCCCCCATTCCCACCCCAACCCTCCTCTTGCTGCTGTAAGGAAGAAGGAGCTTTCTCTCTCCCCCACTCAGACTCTTGTGTTCTGTGAGAGTGGATGGAGGGTCTCTACTACTTTACCCTTAACTAGTTGCCTGTAAGTTGCTGTGATAAGGGTAAGATTCTTCCTTACCCTTCCACCAGCATCTGTTGTTTGAGACAGTTGTAACTCCAGTGCCTCTCCTACAACTCCTAGCCTTCCTTAGCATCAGCAGAAATTGCTCAGTTTTTTGTCATTATTACTTTTGCCTTCACGGTTCCAAATAACAATGATGAAAAATGCTTATTTTTCACTCTGTTGTGGCTTGCTTATCTGCTGACTTTGGATGGCAGCTTGATATCAGCTTGTACTCAGCTCATGTTTGGAAGAGTGCCTTCATAACTGAAAGGGCTAGATATGTAATTTAAAAAAAGTTGAAGGCTTTGCTTCTGCAGAAGCTTTTGGGAGAGAGTCGTACTTGCGATGGGCATGTGGGTTTCCCAAGCTCTGATCATAATGAAAATGCAAAAAATTGTAATCATTTGTCTGTTGGCAGAGGCAAGAAGGATTTAATGCCACCAGGCAAATGGATGAGTACAATTTTTCAAGGCTATTCTATGCTTTACATTACTTTTAAATTTACAATTCTGTTGTTGAGATATTTAAAAATAAAATAGTTTGCTTGCTGGGTTGGAAACGATGTTGGAATTTTTCCCTTTTGGCTGGATAGCAGTAATTGGCAAACACGGATTCCAGAGTCCTGCAGGTGTCCAAAAGCAAAGCAAAAAAAGTTAATGTCAAACTCCACTGAACACAAAAACAAATCAATATTTTTTACTTCTAAAGCATCTTCCAATTATATTTACAATTATCTCCTTACGGAAGTAATCAGAGTAAGCTGATACTATGCCTATTTCATACATGGGTAAAGCGAGGCATTTAGAGGCAAGGTGATTTGTTCAAGGTCATCACCGGTAAGTGATATGGCCAGGAGCAGAACCCGGGAGTCCTAACCTCTCAGTTCCCTGCTCTAACTAATAGACCAGTAAATATGGTAGACTATGCAGCATGAAAATAACTTTTTACCTGGGCATGCACTTCAGTTATATTTTAGATAAATATACAGTAATGAAGCATTGAGTGAAGAATTACAAAGAGGAAATATCTGCAAAATGATCAGTAGCTGCAGCAAACTGACATGAAAGGGATTTGAAAGTTACCAAAAATCCTGTAAGCTTTCAGCCCATGTGTAGCTGCAGGAGAGAAGGCAAACTGGATGTCTGGTTTTCTTGATCTGGAAATACACTATAAATAAATAAAAGGAGGTGGTAGTACTGATAAAATACTGGTTAGGCTTCATGCAGAGCATTTCATACAGTGGTGCAGGTCACAGTGTGCTGGAATGAATGTAGTTACTCTGAAAGGGGTTTAGTGTAAAGCAGCCTGAATGCTACCAAGTCTCAGCAGATTTTACTAATAAGGAATGTTTTACTCTCATTACTGTAGTTGTTACTCCTTTGAAAAGAGGAAAGTTATCCACATTTCATTGTCATGTCCATCCTAAACTGTTGATAGCATTGCTTTGTGCTGTAAAATCCATGTTGCATTCTATTCCAGAAGTGACTGCATTTCAATGATGTGTGAAAAGATTCCTATATATGTCATTTGCTTTGAGACCATTAACATGAAGAGCACTATACAAATGAGGCCTAATATCATTCTAGACCAGTGGTTTTCAACCTGTGGTCTGCGGATCCCTGGGAGTCCACAGACTACAAATATCTAAGATTTCCGAAAGGGTCCGCACCTCCATTCGCAAATGAAAAAAGGTTGAAAACCACTGTTCTTGAGAGAAAACACCAGGCTGTATAAAGGAAAAGCATATATTGGTAAAAAGTTAAATTTCTGTATTTCACTTGACTTTAGAGTCTGTGGGTGAACTTTCCAATGAGCCTAAGGGAATTAAGCATCCAAATCCTGTTGAATTTCAATTGGAGTTGGATGCCTAACTGTATTAGGCTTCTTTGAAAATTCCATTTTTAGATTAAATAGACTATTTCCCAGAGTTATTTATCATGTACAGTAGTGTCTAAGGCCAACCCAGAATTGGCCTCCCATTGTGCTCAGCACTGTACAAACACAAAGTAGCAGATGGTCCTTGCCCTGAAGAATTTATTATCTAAACAGACAAGACAGTCGCAGTTTGGAGAAGGGGTATAACACAAACAGAGTGAACAATGTGATGGCAGCAAACATCATGTTAGTTCCACATTTTTTGTTTTCGGTTTGTTTGTGTGTTTGTACTTAAGGAGGGGATAAGCTAAATGGAAAGAAAAGGGAAGAAGGATGGGGCATAGGAGAAGGGGGATAAGAGGCATGTGTGGAGTGAAGATGGACTCAAGAGACTGAAGGAGAGGGAAGGAGAGAATTGGACCAAACAACCAGTCAGCACAGGGTAGAGACAGTCCAATAAACACTGTAGAAAGTTCTCTATGGGTACATCTACACTGAAAAAAACTCCCCAAAACCAAAAACCAGTGGCAGTGAATCTCAGAGCCTGGGTCAACTGACTTGAGTTTGTGGGCTTGTGCTGCAGGGCTAAAAATAGCTGTGTAGCCATTTTGGCTCTGGCTGGAGTCCCGGCTTTGAGACCCCTGGGTCTCTGAGTATGGGCTTCAGCCCGATTTGGAAGTTTAGCCCCATAATGTGAGCCTGAGTCAGTCGATGCAGGGTTGGAGACTTGCTGCTGTGGGTCTCCTTATGCAATGTAGACATACCCTGAATATCCAGAGGGTCCTTGCTTCTGCTTCTACCAGTTGGAGTTTCTGCTTGACTTCTTTCTGCATGTTTATCCCAAGGTCTCATTGCGGGGGTGAGGGAGGTGAGGCACCACCTGGGTCTTATTGCCCCCCAGAGTAAAGGTAGTCTCTTTCCTGCACATCTGTGGGTCCAGGGGTCTGTGAGGGGAAGGGGTGGCCCTGACTGGGCCCATTGTACCTTTTCCCCCCATTGCTGCAGTCCCCGCTTTGGCTGCTTCTGTTCTTTCTGACAGGAGTCTCTCTGACTAGCTCCTCTCTGTAGTTTTTCCCCAAGGCCACATGGCCAGGCAGGAGGGAAGGCATCTATGTGCTCTTGGGCTACCTGTCCTAATGTTTTTTTTTAACAGTAGAAAAAATGTTATATCAGTAAGCAAACTAATAGAATTCAAATAATGATATTAAATAACTCCCAGAGTCCAGAAGAATTTGTATACTTTCTAAATTTCTAACTTCAGTGGGAAGAATCTCATCTGGTTTCGTTTTGCATAAATCTTAATTTACAATTGGCATAGCTCAGAATTTTGCCTTTAAAAGGTGCATAAATACATTATTTTAAAGATAAACTTAATTTTCTCCTGCTGAGGTGTTAGCTTGTTGAGGGTTAGAATGTACTCCTTGATACTTGACTTGGCAAAACTACTTTAATTTCACTGTTCACAGAAATAAATGGATGCATGTCATGGAATATTAAAAAGTAAAATTTAATGCTGCTTTGTCTGAAAGTATCAATGTATAGTACTTATTTGCCAGCTGTGTAAAGCAATGTTTTCACCAAAAGACTTAAACATAGCCCTTAAAATAGCAAAAACTCTGTTCATATTATATTATAAAATTTCAAATATTTTTTACAGTTACAATGTAAACTTTAATTAAGGAAACGTGCTAAAAATAAAGGTAGGAATAAGCAAGGTAAGATAATACTGCAGCAGTATATGTCAAAGGGGAATGAAATATTATCATGTGAAATGGATAATGGAATATCATACTGTTGTTCATCCTACATCCTTGGCCTATTCTGTAGCTAACAATCTTTTAATTTGGAGCATACTCTAACAGAGACCCCTAGTTGCAATAGTCATGCAATTTTTTTTGAAAATATTTATACTCCCTTGTCAGCTTTAAATTTCTCATAACTTATTAATATAGATAAAAACAGAAGTTGGCTGCTAAAATGGAAATCAATCTGGAACTAATGGCATGTTGCATTTAAGAAAACTGAATTCTGAACAATGCTGTCAGTACCAAATGGCACGATAAGATCATAAATATAGTGCGCTACAGAACTGTAAATATAGCACAATTGCAGTCCATTTTTGATCCTGGTTTGTTTTTTTGTGATTTTTTTGTAATTGATTTTCATAAAGAAACAAATACAAGAAAGGTAAACATTTTACAGCTTGTATATGTTACCGAATACTGCACATCTCACAGGATATTGAATAAAATCATGCAACTTTACAACTTGTCAAAGCTGCAAGACCAGACAATACAAAATCAGACAATATTACACAGATATAACATGCTAGAGTAGAGGTAACAATAATGATGATCAAAAGACAAACACAAATAGGCAAAAATATAGGAGAGGGTTGTGGAGCATGACAAGGGAGGGGAAAAAGAGAAGTCAGGTGGAATGGAAGTCTGGCAGTATTTGAGTGAAGCAGTCTTTATCCAAATGTATCAAGAGATGGGGACCAATTTCTTTGATTTAATAAAATTGTTCTCTCTTTTGGTAAGCTATTTTTTTCTTTTGCTGGTAACTTAGACAGGTCTGAATACCACTGCTTTATTCTGGACATAAGCCCTCCTCCATTTTTGTAAAATCATGTACTTTAAAATCCTTGCGGCCCTCAAGAAACTTAAGTCTTTGTAGTGGATTAAACTCAGCGTAGTAGGTACATAACCTAGGATGTAATTTTCATCTGAGGTTTGGTTGCTGAAGCTCAGCATTGTTTTTACTCATGTCCACCTCTCTCCACAGCTGCTTGGCTGCTGGACAGTCCCATAGCATATGCATCAGAGTTCTTCTTTCTTTGTTACAGTGCCAACAAACATCAGAGGACAGGGCCCCCATCTTGCACAACCTCTGTCTTCCAGTACATTTAAAATAGAAACTTTTGCAGTATATCAGGCATGGCTTGAGATCCACAGAAGCATTTTTAACATTCCATAATGTGCTGTCATTGGGGTTCTTTTAAGGGCTGTGATAACTCCCCTTCCCACGCTTTCACAAAGAATTCCAGACCAGTAGAGTTCATCTTCATTAATAAAGCATCTTGGCCTCAAAGGATTCCACTGGCTAGCAACATTGTCCTGAGCTACCTTAAGGTCAGGATGGATCCCAGAAATATGGCATGAGGCAATGGTAATTGCCATTCAAAAGCCTGGAAAGCCTCCTGATGAAGCGAGAAGCTATAGGCCAATTTCTCTACTATGTATTACCTATAAACTTCTTGAAGGTATCATCCTCAAAAGAATACACCCTTTTATTGAGCCAATTATCCTTGTTGAACAGGCAGGCTTACGGCCAAAACGTAGTTGTTGTGACCAACTTCTGGCACTTACAATTGAAGCTGGCTATCAAAAAAACCCCTAAAGACTGGCACAGTATTTGTTGATCTGTCATCTGCGTATGATACTGTATGGATTAAGGGCCTGATGCTGAAACTTGCTAAAATTATACCTTGCTACCAAACACTTCACCTGCTGTGGACCGTGCTGAGTAACAGACGCCTACAGGTGTACCTTGATAATGGGACCAGTTCACCCCGTATCATAAACAAGGGCTACCACAAGGCTCTGTACTTGCACCAACCCTTTTAAATATTTACATAAGTGACGTGCCTCCAACTAAATCAAGCAACGTCCTAAGTCCTGCAAGCCTTTCTGGGAACATTCGTTTAACTTCATGCAATTGGGCTACAATCAGAAGGAGGCTTGGAAAGCAGATTGGGCTAAACAAGACTTAAAAAATAAGCACCTTGTGCCAGATCCAACGCAGAAGGTTCCTAGGTTTGGCTTGGTCAACTCTGAACTGAAGTCGAACCAACCGTGGTAGATGCGAATATCTAATGCATAGGGCCCTACCAAATTCATGGCCACGAAAAATGCATCATGGATACTGAAATCTGGTTTTCCCCATGAAATTTGGTCTTGTGTGCTTTTATCCTGAACTATACATATTTCATGGGGGAGACCAGTGTTTCTTAAATTGGGGGTCCTTACCCAAAAGGGAGTTGTGGGGGGGTCACAAGGTTATTCTAGGGGTGTTGCGTATTGACACCCTTAATTCTGCATTGTCTTCAGAGCTGGGTGGCTGGAGAGCGGCAGCTGTTGGCCAGGCCCACAGCTCTGAAGGCAGTGCCCCGCCAGCAGCAGTGCAGAAGAGTAGCAATACTATACCATACCATGCCATCCTTTACTTCTGCGCTGGGCGGCCAGAGAGTGGCAGGTGCTGACTAAGGGCTCAGCTCTGCAGTCAGCAGTGCAGAAGTAAGGATGGCAATACCATGCCATCCTTATTTCTGAACTGCTGCTGGCAGTGGTTCTGCCTTCAGAGCTGGGCTCCTGGCCAGTAGTCACTACTCTCCAGCTGCCCAGCTCTGAAGGCAGGGCCATCGCCAGCAGCAGTGCAGAAGTAAGTGTAGCAGTACTGCAAACCCCCCCGCCACACACAATAACCTTGCAACCCCCTCACAACTCCTTTTCGGGTCAGAATCCTCACAATTGCATCACCATGAAATTTCAGATTTAAATAGCTGAAATCATGAAATTTATGATTTTTAAAATCTCATGGCCATGAAATTGACCAGAATGGACCATAAATTTGGTAGGGCCCAACTAATGCAAAAATGGAAAATCAAGGACACCCTGGCAGTGTTCCCTCTAACTTTTTCCATCCATGTGTGAATGAATTTTGTTATGTGCACCATATTGAGGTAATGTGTAGATGTGTGCCACCTGTAGGAACAATAAACCTGGATATAATATATATTTTTAAAATGTTACCATAGGGATAATTACTCCAGCCAGGACAGGTTAGGCATTTTAGAACTCACTACTCAAAGAATTAAATTTAAGCATAAGAGAGAAATAAAAATTATGAAATGCATAGACCAGTCAAAAAATTAAAACAACACACTTTGAAAGAAGTATCAAGTAACAACAATAATAATACAAATATATTTGAGAGCAGGGTGGATAAAAATAAATGATTTAAAAAATAATAATAAAAATCTGATTTTCTTTATTTAAATAGGTTTTTTCCTCAAAAAGCATTTTATTAAAAAAATCCAATCTAAAAATAGTTTTAATTAAGATAGCCCAAAAGATATCTCATCACAGAATAGGGATTATAAATTCTAATTCTATAGTATGAGACAATATATTCATGTAATGTTTAAGAAAAGTTTTGTAAATGAGTTCCAATAGTGCATTGATTAGGGACCCAATATTATGGGGTTCCAGGGGCTTCTGTATAGATTATTGAGGTTAATCGTTCTATTTACCCAATGGGACTCAGTGCTCAGTCTAGAAGATACCATCAGAGATGCTTAGTTTTGCAGTTCTCAAACTGTGTATTTGTGTCTCCAGAGATAACATGCATGTTAACAGCAAAAATGTTTTTAAATAAATGAATAAATAATATATAGTGGTGAGAAATAACAGACCTCAACCCTATTGTCCCTCTGCAAATTTGTGTACACAGAGTCAATCCCTTACATCTCTCTGTAAAAGTGCAAAGTTTCAAAAAGTTCAATGAATGGAAGATTGTTGGGGCAGAATAGATCTGACAAGCAGAAAAAGTCTGGAGATAAATATGAGAATGGAGGGACAGGCAGTAGAAACAAAAATGAAACTGTTTGATCAGCGTATTCTAGAAGTCTTGAGGTCTTTCTGAGTGTAGCCTTCATTGATTTGAGATCTACCATACTATTCTCTCACAAGAAGGGAAAACCTATAATGGCAGCAAGCCGTAAAAGAGACCCAGTTTGGGAATAAGAACCATTCAAGAAATATGTTTGTTGATCTTTTAAAGAAAGTCAAACCAATGAACTGGTGAAGGTCACTTAAGCACTTGTATTCAGAGTCTGTTGAAGTGATAATCTCACTTTTAACCGCAGTAGAATATTTTCTTCCTTTGGACTAATTCATTCCAAATTGAGAAATTGTTTGGGACCTGAAAAGGCAGGAAAGCTTGTTTTTCTTTTCCATATTATGAACAAATAGGAAAATGAAGGTGAAGGCGACTGAGTTAGCTGCAGAAGATAATAATTTAAGTTTCTCATGTTGACCTGGTTGACATAGTTGATTTAATTTTTTTAAATATTTCATTTAACTATTTTAATTAAAAACAATTTTAACAAAAACAAACCTGATTTTAAACAACTCAAATGTTTTTAGCTAAATTCAAAAACTCATATGCTTGTTTTGTTAAAATATTATATGTTTGCTGTTGAAGAAAAAAAATCCAGAATACATAACGTTGTTGTTTTAGTTAAATAAAACAATTTAAATATCTGTCTGGTGATGTTCTCCTCCTAATACAGCATGGCAAGAAAATCCTTCAAATATTAATGATTAACCTGTTGAATTGGAGATTGTTCGCCTCCCAATGACTTCATAAAAATCTGCTTAAATTACCTTTGGTAAATGAAATAACCAAACAATCATTCATTTTCTGATATAACTGTAAAATTAATCGGAAAAGTGTTCAAAATAAGTCACTTGAAAAATGTATAGTATGTACCTTCGAAAAATGAAACCTACATCTACCTCTGAGTTGTGAAGAATATGTATTAAGGTTATAACAACCAACAAGAATGCACTTTTATGTAGAAATCCATTAGTAAATAGTCTTCCTGACTAGTGATGTAAATCAAATCCACCCTGGTTGGGAGGTGAGTATGAAAGACTGTGTGTGTGTGTGTGTGTGTGTGTGTGTGTGTGTGTGTGTGTGTGAGAGAGAGAGAGAAACGATGCCCCTTTAAGTATGCTGCCCTTTAAAGTAGATCGGCACACCAGCAATCTGAAGCCTGCTTGTTCAGAGACAGCAACAGCTGCCAGCAAGCTACCTCCATCCTATGCCCTGTAGTGTCTTCCCCGCCCTCTCTGTGGAGATGGGTACAGGAGCAGGGGGAGGGCAACACCCTGACATCAGTGCCTTCTCCCCACTCTGCACAGCAAGCAGGAGGCTTCCAGAAGCAGCTGGCCAGAGATTCCAAGGCAAAGGGCAGGAGCAACACTGCAGTCAGGGAAGAGACACCTGAAGTGCACGACACTTGACAGCCTGCTGGGTGGCTTCCCGGCTGTGCAACTTAGAGGGAACTTAGCTCCCTGGTGTGCAAGTGTGGGTCCCTACAGCAGACCATCGCACATATCACTACCTACTGCCTAATTTATAAATATGAAGGAGGCATTACTGCAATAAATTCTGCTACTCCTGATGTAGCCATTTGGCTCGATCAATTTCAGGTGAAATTGTAGTTGCTGCTCTACACCAGCCATATGAAAGAATAATAAGAAAGAAAGCATACATAATGGGCATGGGCCTAGGAAGTTTATGAAACATTTCCAAGGTTCCCAGTAGCTCTGAAGACTCTGGCAGTCATGTGGCATCTGGTCCAAACTGATACGTTAAGTGTTTTAATTGTAAGTACTCAAGTATCGGGGTAGCCGTGTTAGTCTGTATCCACAAAAACATCATCTGAAGAAGTGGGTTTTTTACCCATGAAAGCTTATGCCTAAATAAATATGTTAGTCTTTAAGTTGTAAGTGCTGCCACTCCAATGAGGGTGACATGTCACTCTCATTGCTTTAGTGTTTAGAAAAGAGAGAGCCTTCATCCTTGACTAATTGGGAAATCTGTATGATGCCCTTCTTCAACTAGTTCGTCCAAATTTATATTTTTTCCCCTTCAATTTGCAAGTCTGGGTTACCCCAGGGAGGTGTTTTTGCATGATGTCGAGGATGAAAATGGTACGCCTTAGCTAGGATGGCCCAGACCCTTTGTGCAGTCACCACTGTAGGCCCCTTATTTTTCTCAATAGGACAAAAAGAGGAACTGAGCATCTGCAGGGGGAATTAGATGCATTGATATCTGTTTGATTTCCACCCATGTGGGTATAAGGGTATTAGCTTGTTGGAACCAGTGACATCTGTGGTATGATAAAAGCATAATAATAAGTTTGTAGGTCTGGGAATCCAAATCCCCCCTTGGCTATAAGGAGCTGGAGTTTTTTAAGTAATAGTTTTGGGCATTGACTCATCCCCCCAGTCTCTAATAATATTATTAAATTTTCTAAAATAAGACATAGGGCTATATACAGATAGACCGCTTAAATATAGAGGAGCCTAAGCAGAATATTCATTTTTTTATCGTTTTTATTCTTTTCCATAGGCTCAGGGAGAGAAGATGCCACCTATTTGTATAACTAGTTATTTGAAAGAGCACAGGATCTAAATTTATCTTCACTAGTTTAACGTTTCTTGGTACTTAATTGCATCAGTTTGCCTATGGAAATTCTATTGCGAAAAAGCCCTACTATATGGCGTTTGGGAGATTTTGAATAGTTCTGATTTTTCCATGTTTATTTTGTAACGAAATATTGCTCTGAATTTTTGAATTAGTGATAGGAGGCCTGGAATAGTGGTTTCTGGTTTGGATATGTACAGAAGGGCATCTGCATATAACATTAATTTATACTCCATGGAACCAAGTTGTATGTCTTAAATATCTGGATGAGCCTGGATAGCTATTGTCAAGGGCCCAAGAACCAAATAAAAAAGTAGTGGAGTCAGTGGGCACCCTTGAGTGGTATCCCAGAAGAGACTGACAGTGTCTAAGGTCACATTGTTGGTTGTGATATGAAAGGTTGGGTGAGAATATAATGGTTGTATCCAGGAACTAACTATGAGTTCAAATCCAAATTTTTGTAGGGTATAAAACATATTTCTCCAGTCTGCTCTATCAAAAGCCTTTTCTGCATCTAAGGCTAATATAGCTTATGGTCATCTTATTTCACTGCGATAATACCAGTAAGTTGTCATGACAGCCTCTGACAAACCCGACTTGATTTGGCTGTATGATAGAACCTAAAACCTCCAGTCTCATCTCTGGAACTTTTGCTAATAAATTGATATCACTATTAATATGTGAAATTGGAACATAATGTGGCCTAAGTTCCCTCTAAGCTGCGTGGCTGTGCAGCAGCCTATTAAGTGCAGATGCTCAGGGCTGTGATGGGGAGAGATGTAACTCTCCCAGCCAGGACCTGCCACGGCCGGGGGAGAGGTGCCCTGGCCCCAGCTCAGGACCTGCCGTGGCTAGGGGAGAGGTTCCCCTCCCACGGCCCCAATCCAGCCTGGACCGGCTGGGGAAGAGGCGCCTATCCCACGGCCCCAGCTCCAGAGCTGCTACGCTGGGGAGAGGCATCTCTCCCACACCAGCCTAGGTGCTGCTGCGGGGAGACAGGGCTGGGGGAAGTGCTCTCTCCCCGCCATAGTCCTGGGGCAGCCTGCACCCCAAATCCTCATCTCTGGCCACACCGCAGAGCCCTCACCCCCACAACCCTCTGCCCCAGCCTTGAGCTGCCTCCCAAACTTGGAACCCCTCGGTCATATCCCCGCCACATGAATTTTGTTATGTGCATCAATATGGAGGTGATATAGATTCATAGATACTAAGGTCAGAAGGGACCATTCTGATCATCTAGTCCGACCTCCTGCACAGCGCAGGCCACAGAATCTCACCCACCCACTCCTATGAAAAACCTCACCCATGTCTGAGCTATTGAAGTCCTTAAATCATGGTTCAAAGACTTCAAGGAGCAGAGAAGCCTCCCTCAAGTCAACCATGCCCCATGCTACAGAGGAAGGCGAAAAACCTCCAGGGCCTCTCCAATCTGCCCTGGAGGAAAATTCCTTCCCGACCCCAAATATGGCAATCAGCTAAACCCTGAGAATATGGGCAAGATTCACCAGCCAGATACCCAGGAAAGAATTTTCTATAGTAACTCAGATCCCAATGTCACACATCACCTCCATATTGGTGCACATAAGAAGATTCAGTTCACACATGTGTGGGAAAAATTAGAGGGAACACTGATTATGTGACATCTCTTCCTGGTTTAGGAATAACTGATACTAGGGCTTCCGTCAGTGTAGAGGGAAGGTTGTCCGCTAGGAGTGACTTATTACACTTTTAAGCATCTTGTCAGATAGAAGATCAAGGAAGTAGCTAAGCCATCTGGCCTGGGGGCTTTCCGCACTTGCATGTTCTTAAACACCTCAATTAACTCATCCCCTGTTAGGGGTGTGTCAAGGTTTCTGTGTTAGGCCGCAGTAATTTGCGGAATGTAATATTTTTGAAAAATTGATTCAAAGCATCTGTGGAGGGCTGTTGTACATATGTTTATGGAAATTAAAGAACACTTTATTATTATGTTTAGTTGATGTCCATAATTTACCATGTTTATAGAATCATAGGACTGGAAGAGACCTCAAGAGATCATCTAGTCCAGTCCCCTACACTCATGGCAGGACCATTCTGGACAGGTGTTTGTCTAACTTGCTCTTAAAAATCTCCAATGATGGAGATTCCACAACCTCCCTAGGCAATTTATTCCAGTTCTTACCTACCCTGATAGGAAGTTTTTCCTAATGTCCAACAGAAACCTCCCTTGCTGCAATTTAAGCCCATTGCTTCTTGTCCTATCCTCAGAAGTTAAGAAGAACAATTTTTCTCCCTCTTTGTAACAACCTTTTATGTACTCGAAAACTGTTATCATGTCCCCTCTCTGTCTTCTCTTTTTCAGACTAAACAAACCCAATTTTTTCAATCTTCCCTCATAGGCCATGTTTTCTAGATCTTTAATCATTTTTGTTGCTCTTATCATGGATGGCCGTGGCCGTGTCTTTTGTATTAGGTGGTATGCCAGCAACTTGCCAGCTCTTTCACCCAATTCCCAGAAGTTCTGCCTGAGTCAAAATAGGATGAATTCAAACTGCGCCAAGTGCAACTTGTTAAATTAATATCTACAGTTCTTCAGATCACAGCAAATCTGGAGATGCGTCTGTGGCATAAAAAAAATCAAGCTCTTTTAATTTTTTTCTAAATGGCTATCGTATTTTCTCCATGATCTCTCTTCTTGGCAGATGCAAAACTTATAAATCTACTCCTCAAATAGTCCTTGAGTGTCTCCCACAATAGCTGCTAGAAGATGGTGAGGGTTCGTTTGCCTCCAGGGACAGGCCAATTTCTTTCTCCATGATAATTCTGAAATGGAATGTAATAGAAATGAAAAATGAAATCTCCATCTACATGGCTGTTTATCACCTGGGACTGTTGCTATTTTATAGGGACATGATTTGAGACAGCAGTTTTATTAATGGAAGAGTCAGTTACAGAATTAACCAAGCCTCTGGAGATCAAAAAGAAATCTGTATGAGAAAAGGACCCATGTAGCAGAGAAAAGTAGTCCTTATCCAATACAGCTTTTTTGCCAGAAAGTCCACAAGAAAAGTTGTCGTGCACTCAAGTTCTATGGGATAGTATTTACTTTGGAAATTGAATAGATATGAAGTACAGACCATGATGCTATCACCTTAATTGGGTCAAAACAATCACTGGAGTTGCTAAAGGAAGTTAAGTTTGGGAAAGTAATTTTAAAAATTGTACCTTTTAATTGCATTTGCAGTACTTGTTACTGTATTTGCCTGCTCCCTGTGAGATCTATTTTCAGCATTTTGAGCAGGGAGTTGGTCATTTCACTTGCATTAATTTTTATAGAAGATGTATGCCAGGTAAATTTCATGTCATATCTGGTTAGTTTTTTATTGTTCTCAATGAGAAGTTAAGACTCTGGGAAATTGCAGGTGTCTATTTCCTAGAACTAATGTTTAGATGCGTAATGGGATTTGGCTGTCATTTGATAGCTGCACCATTAACCCCAGGCCTTTACTTCACATGTTTTTGGCAGCTCTCTGTTTTTCACACTTTTCAGTCCTTTAGGGTTGCCTTGCCTTGCCTGTTAGTAAATTTTCTTAGCAATGTATTAAGACAGCAAACAAAATGGGAAGATTCTCTGCCCAGTCTGTAGCACATCAGCATTTAAACTCCAATTAAGCCAATCAAATCTATGGAATTGAAATGGAGAACAAACCAATCTTCAGATGATAGTTCCTCCCTACTCCTCTGGACCTAGCGCAAGTTGGAACCAATGACATAGAGGTGGTGGGTTATGTAAACTATTTTAAATACTATTATTAAATGAAGACCCTCTCCGACTATATGCCAAGGTTCTAATTTGACATTACCAATTCACCGTTTACTAGTCAGACTGCAGCTGTAGTTACTAATTGGACAGAGAGACTGTTATGTCCACCCTTCACTGTTTTCTTCAGTTGGAGAAAGAACTTTGGGTGGGTTTTTTTACATATTTTCTTCTCTCTTTTCCCCTCATTTTCCCCTTGTTTTGATTTGCTTTTTCAATTTAAAAAAAGTGTAATTGTTCTCTCCAGTTATGTGCTACTTATAACTCTTTTTGAAATATTAAAAGATACACTTAGCTAAATTGAAAATAAAATTAGCAAATTAGCAAATAGTTATGATAATTAAACAGTAACTCCATTGATAGGTGCAGGAAGGCAAGGCAAGTCCATTGGCAACAGAGGTCATTAAACAGGAATTTGCATTACTGCTCCAGTTATCTCTTTAAAAACTTTTGTAATTAACTTTCTGTACTGAATGTGACTCTTTCCTTTAGATGTTTTCAGAGATGTCTGCACAAAATGACCTTAGTTCCCCCACCTCGAATTCTGCTTTTTCTGCTGAGTGAATAGGTACCATGAGATTGAAACCGAAGGCCATAGTGTCAGAATGTGAATTTAGGTAACTTCTCCCCATTCCCTCAGTGTAATGCTCTGCTTTTAATTTAGTTACGTGAAAAAGGTGTTTTGGTTTCCTTTTCTGGAAATGAAAATGGTGGAAGCAGGTGACTTTTTGTTTTGTCCTGTAAAAGGGATGAATAAGCAGAATTTGCAGTTAATTGCTTTTGTACATCTCTACTTGATAATCACGTTGACTACTTATGACCCAGAACTGGAGTGCTACAATCCAAGTAAATAAGCAGAGTTCTCTGCAATGCTATCTTAAAATGCATACAGTTTTATCTTTTTCTCCTTTTCCACGAAAGTATAATCCCTTCAGGTTGGCAGACATGGGATCTCTTTAATAGCTAGAGTTGTGGACTAGTTATGTATTAAGACTAGGGTTTAGATAGGCGCGTAATTCCAGCAGGCTAATTCCTATTGATTTTCAATGGGAGTTAGTTGCTTAACTTCCTTAGGCACCTTTTGAAAACACCACTTTAAAATAATGGTTGAAACCAATACCACCTTTGTGTGGAAGGTGGAAAGATGTGATATTATTGACGTCTTAAGATACATTATTCATTTGATTATATAAAACAGCAGAGTAAATCAAGCACAATATGATCTGTGTTTTGCTTTTATAAATGCTTTGTGAAACAATAAAATACATGTACCTGTGGGAACCTGGGTACTGGGAGATGGACTATTGAGCAGATCTGGCATGGCAAATTTTACATTTTTGAACTCACCATTGTTAATGTCTGTGTGCACTTGAAAAGCATTTTTTCCCAAGCCTGTTGTTCAACTCCATATTCTGAAAGTGTTGTTAATGTGTGTAATGTATCATTCTGTTTCAGACAAAACCCGGAAACAACATTTGAAGTGTATGCTGAGGTAACCTGTCCAGGGACAAGCAGCATTGGAGCAGGTACTATTTTGCATTTGAATTCTACTTATTTTTATGTAAAACTTTTCAGAGATCGTATAATATAATCTACAATAGTGATGCAAACTATAAAATGTTTTCTAAAAACTTAAGGGAGCACGTTACTATGATGTACAGTTTTAGTCTTTGATTTTACGGATTGAATCCTCTAAAATTTTAAGAACAGGATTAGGAGTTAGGAAATTCTCAGTTCTAATCCAGACTTTTACTCACTTCATGGTCTTGGGCAAGTCATTTAACTTCTCTGCCTCAGTGTGCCTCATAAACTGGGGATAAAGTTTACTTCACAGGGATGTTGTGAAGATTAAAATGGCAGCATCAATGTAAACATCGAACTATGAACATTTTTTATCTGATGCTGTTACAAGTAATATTTAAGCAGAAACTGAAGGTTTTACAGACTTTCTGGATAGCATTTCTTACAAGGCAGCTTTCTCCTTCCTCTTGTTAATATACTGGCCAAGTCTACTCTCCTCTTTCCTCCAACATTTTCCTTTCAAAGAAGTAATAAAACCTAGAAAATAGTTGTAAAATGGTTTGATTGCGACTTTTCATTATCAAAAATTACTTCATGTCCAAATAGTCCAGGCAATTTTTTCCACACAGTATTCTTCAGGTAAAAATGGTTCATATGAGTATTTCAGAAAAATTCCATAATCATCAAAACATGGATGTAGATGTACTTGGATGATTTAACTATTTTTTCTTAAACTTAAGAAAGATTGACAGCAGGCAGGGAAAGCCAAAGTTGAAATTCTTAATCTTGGAACTAGTTCATAGCACTCTGTTTCTGAAGTCATTCTCTGGTGGGCCATCTGATAAGTGATATGAAAAGGAGAGATGATGAAATCAGGCTACTCCGATTGGTCAACACTTCCTGGAGTAATATCTCCTTGAGGTCATTCCTGGAGTGAGCAGACATGAGCAAACATGTAGGCTGATGGATTATAATGAGCCTGAAGGTGGCTGGGGTTTTTAGGAGTGTACCAATAGGAAGCCATTCATCTCCAGTTACCAGCAATCAACAAATACCAAATTATGAATTATAATCAATGAAGACCAAATAGCTTTCTTTTTTCTTTTTTCTGCCATTTATTTGTCCTGTCCAAAAGAGTTATAAGTAGAGTACAGTGCTGGCGTGTCCTACTGTTGTATAATCCACTATCTCTGCCATTTGACATAAATGCAAGGGTTTCATTTTATAACTGGTCCTTGTTCCTGCACATCTGATCTGTTTTTCCAGTGTCAGAAAATATGAACAAATTTAACCATAAACGTTATATTGTACAGTACTGGTGTCTGGGTATAATCTTCTCTTTGAAGTTTGTTTGCATCCCCCTGGAGGGATTAATTTCCTGCTGTGGGAAGGGGGTTAAAAAGTGCTGCAAGTACTTTACTGTTTTTTAATTGGAGGATTTAGTATGCACTTTGTTCTATAAACAAAGTGATTCTGTCGGAGTTGAATTTTGGTTTTGGTTTTTGTTTTGTATAGTGATATCTTGGCACCAGCCAAATCTTCAGAAATTGTTCTTTTTTAAGTGATTGAAAAAAAAAATTGGGGAGGGGGTTATGTGGCGCTAATCTGCTACCAGATAGCTTTTAAAATAGTTTTAAAGTGATTCATATTGAATCAGAAATTTCTTAATGTATATTCCATCATTTAAAAGATTTTTTTTTTACCCTTTTCCAGACAGGTTCTTGACATGTTTATCCATTCTAGTACATGTTTAATCCACGGAGGGTTTTTTTTTTAGTGATTTTATGCTAAATGACACAAATGTATATACATGTTTTATTGCAATAAAGAGTGACTGGAAAAGGCACATTAAACAGCTGCTGTGGACTTCTAAGTGTTTACAATCTAAGTGTGTATAAAGTGTAAAAAGAACAGTTTTTTCAGGGATGTGTAATCAAATATATTTTCCCTCCTAATGGGGCTGAAATCATCTGATGATTTCGGGACAGATTTCTTTGATGTTCTGTGTCTTGCATGATAAAGCTACTGACCATTCTTTTGTAATAGACATAATTCTTCTGTAACTTCATCTGTTTTTTGCTGGTATGGATTTGAGAAAATGCTGCAAAGTTTTAAAGCCACTGATATGTTATACTGAATGTGTGTCTGCTTGTGGGGTGGTGAAAGCAGCCTCCATTTTGCTGAGGGTACTAATCCAAAAGTTTACATGGTGAATTGTTTCTTGCCATGTGTAAAATTTTAAAATAATGCTTTTAATTACAATTGGTATGTTCTAGTTCAGTGGTTCTCAACGAGGGGTATGTGTTCTCAGAGGTCTTCCAGGGGGTACATCAACTCATCTAGATATTTGCCTTATTTTACAACAGGCTACGTAAAAAGCACTAGCGAAGTCAGGACAAACTAAAATTGCATACAGACAATGACTTGTTTATACTGCTCTATGTACTATATACGGAAACGTAAATACAGTATTTATATTCCAATAGATTTATTTTATAATTATATGGTAAAAATGAGAAAGTGTTACTGAAAAATTGCTTAATGTGTTGTGACTCTTGTATTTTTATGCCTGATTGTGTACGCAAGTAGTTTTTAAGTGAGGTGAAACTTGGGGGTACACAAGACATATTAGACTCCTGAAAGGGGTATAATAGCCTGGAAAGGTTGAGAGCCACTGATCTAGAACACAAAATCAGATTATGAAAGTTTATGGGTACTAATAGAGTAAAGGCCTTTTTGTCTAGAAATAAAAGCATTGAAATTTTGTGAAAACCTAAGTGAGTAAGTGTGTTAATTTCTTTACAGTTGTTGTTTTCCACTCAAAATCTAAAATTGAGTGATATACTATCTCCTGTATTTTGCTTAAAGCTGATTTTTAGGATTTAATTTATTACTTCAAAATAAAAGCCTACTCATGTTGCAAAAAAATCTGTTCTATTGTGGTTTCATGTCTTTTTAAAGTAGCTAAGTGTATACAATTAACTACTAAAATTCTGATTGTTCCATATAGCATAGGCAGAAACCTCTGGGAAAAGGATGCTTTTTTTTAATATTGGAACACTTGTTATAACCATCTTCAAAAATATATAAATGTACTGGTTTCAGCTCAGACGCATGTGAACGCTGATCATAATTATAAAGGCATTCCTCGTACTTTGACATATATTTTGGTTTGCATGGGAGAGAATATGTATGTTGTTTGTTTTATCTCCTCTAATAAAAACAAAAGAACTGCCAGCCTTTTTAGTAGTGCACCAAAATTTAGTTGAGAGATTGCTTACATTAGGTGAAAGGCTATTATGGCATGAAAGAATATAATAACTGTGCAGAATATGTTGCTTTAGACCTAGAGTACCACATTTCAGAAGGGTGAAGTTGCTCTGAGAGGACTCCCACTGCATGAAGGAACCATTTCCCTGACGTTTCTGTGCTCCAGGATTTCTTCCCCAGAAATTATAGGTTGAGGGAAAAGGATGGCTGACCAGAAGATAAGTTCTCTGCTGAACAAGGTGGAGGAAGAAAAAATTCCACCAAATACAATGAAGTAGACAAAGCAAGCACCTATTATCATAGTGCATAAGAACCCCAGTAATGGATCAGAATCCCATTGTGCCAGGATTCTGTACAAACAGAACAAAAAGACTGTCCGTGCCTCAAAGAGCTTACAACCTAAGTATAGAACAAGAGAGAGATGAATACGAAAAGGGGACAGGACACACAAAGTCTGGTTACTGCAGGCAGGGCAGGTGGGGAGGTACTGGGTCATTACCCATGCCAGCCCCTACTCAGCCAAGGCCACCTCTGATCTGTGTCGAGTAGCTGCAGCTCACAGCCCTGGCAAAGCAGGCTAATCCTTCCTGATCCTGGCAGGGGAATGGGAGCGGAAAAGCAGCGAGTGGCTGAAGAGGAGTGGATGGGGCAGGGTCTCAGGGGGAAGAAGAAGGGCAGGGGAGGTTCTAGCGCTCCTACTGGAGTGTCCGGTTTTTAAATATTACCAACTTGGCAACCCTAGGGGGAGTACAAGGAAACAGTGAGACAGTATTGTCTAAAATAGACTCCTTCCCCTACCCTGTTCCTGTCTTGTCTAACACATGTAGAGGAGCAGTGTGATGGCAGCAAACATCATGTTAGTTCTACAGCTGTTTTTTGATAGGGTGGGTTTACTTTGGAGGAGATCAGCTAAATGGAAATAAAAAAGGGGAGGAAAGAAACGTAGGGGACAGGGCAGGGGAGGAGAGTGTTAGGAGGGGTAGGTGTGGAGTGAAGCTGAGCTGAAAACGCTGTGAAGGAAAGGGAGTTAGAGGGCTGGAGCAAACAATCACTCAGCATGGATAAAGGAAAGATGCTCTCGGAACATTCTAGTTTTGACTGGAATGTCCAGAGGTCCTTGCTTTTAGTGCTTTGACTGCTCCCCTTTCTACCAGCTGGGGACTCTGACTGGCTCCTCTGCAATTCTCACCCAAGGCCACATGATAAGGGGGATGGGAAGCACTGCCAGGGTACCAGTTACCCCAGTGTGTGTGTGTGTGGGGGTGCTGTATTTCCCTTCACAGTTCTGGGTCTAGGGGCCTGCTGGTGGGAGGAGTGGTCCTGGCTGGGCCCCATTTTATGTGCTTCCCCTCGTGCAGCAGTCCCTGTTTTGCTTGCTTCTGTGCCAATTGGCTGGAGTCTTTCAATGAGTTGGGGTCTGGATGGAAGGAGAAATATGTGGAGGATGTTTGGTTTACTAGGTAGGAAATAGCCAGATCCTCAGTGCTTTTTTGTGTCTACCAGACCTGGGTTGAGGGTGTTACAAATAGTTTTTATGACTCCTCTCTCAGCTTTGCCCATCCCTTACTGAGCCTTCAGTTTTGAGGTTTGTTCAGTTCTAGTGTCTAATCTGCAAAATGAAAAAAGAAATGTGAAAAATGTCTTTTAATGTTTGCTGTGTACTAACAATAGCCTTCCAGGAAAATCTTATAATTTATTCTCTGTGGTTGTGACTTATAAATTTTGTCCTTCCACATTTGTGGCATTTAATTCAATTCCACCATTTACTTGTCAGTATCAGGAAGATGTGTGAGCTCTTGCTTTTGTATATTCATCAACCTTATTTTGGCAATTGTAGAATTCCCAGTGAATCACTTCTGTAACCTTCGAGATGCTAAATGAGGTGTGGGATGCACATTTTGAAAATCATTAGACTAACAAATCTCATTTGCAACTACACACATTTGAGTAACTATAATGCTTTTAAGGAAATAAGTATTTAAGGAAAAACCATTAACCAACCAGTTTTCCATCCTTGACCTCTTGGCGGCTGATCTTGACTTCAGTGGGGGCAGGTTCAGGCCCTTGATGAATTTAAGATGGGTAGTCATTTTTTAAGACCTTACTTTCTAGAATTACATGAGAACTCGTAATCGGTCCTATCTTAGCTTTTCAATTGTGATTCTTTCTTAACTGGGTTTGTCAGGACTTCACACTTTTTTACTTAATACTTGAATAATGCAATTTACTAGGGGTTTTGCTTTTATTAGTTCCACTGTATAGCACTCCTCTGAAGTTGTTACCATGTGCTGATAAAAATGCTGACGCCTTCACAGTAGTTGTCTCAGCTGCAGAATAGAACAGGAAGAATAGAATCGGCAACTTTTTTGGCAAGTATACTGTATTGAAGTGATCTGGTGGGGATTTTAATATCCCCTGTGCTTTTGAATGATGTCGGGGGGCCTATACTAAATATATACTTCTCTCTAGTGTTCAAATTGAAGTGGTAACACAGTGTTACTTATTACAATAAACATTGTAATGGATTTAATAAACTTATGGAAAGATTGTGGGAGAGAGGAGTTCCCCTGGTTAAATACTCCAATACATCAATACTCCAAAATTTTTAGAAATGGTTATATACGTCAAAAGTGTTGAGTCAACACTATCCTTTTCTTCATGGTATCCTGTAAATACTAAGTAATGACTTGGAACTGTACCTTTTACTTTATTGAGTCAAAGTTGTCATAGAAGAAGAGAGCTAGCTAAGTGTTCTAAATTAAGAAGAGCCCCCAAGATATATAATTGAAGTAAAATAAGCTACTAATATTATGCAACTAGGGACTAGAAGGCCAACTCTTTATTCCACACAGAATTTCAATCATCTTTTGCTTTCTCACATTTCAAGTGAATTGAGGGTTCTTATAAAGGTAGACATTCAGAAGGATAGCAACAGCAATTTTATTGAGGACTTTATTCGGTAACTTGAGAGACTGGTTCCTAAGCTAAACTGTGAATGGCAGAAGACAATCTGATACTGGGTAATGTTTTATGAGTGGTTTGTATATCCCTCTGCCTTGCCGCATTTTACAGAGCATCACTGTCTGTATTGAAGAGTAGAAAGGTTATAATTCTGACTGATTTTCTTGCTTTGCTTTACATTCAGGTGTGAACGGATACTGCCTGCCGCTCTGAAGAAGAGTTGTTGTAGTCATGTTGATCCCAGGATATTAGAGACAAGGTGGGTGAGGTAATATCTTTTGTTGGACCAACTTCTGTTGGTGAGAGAGACATGCTTTTGAGCTTACACTACTGTTTACGCTAGTGTAAGTAAGCTTCCGCTAGTGTAAACTCAAAAGCGTATCTCTCTCACCAACAGAAGTTGGTCCAACAAAAGATATTATCTCAACCACCATGTCTCTAAAGAAGATTAATTTGAGCTGCTGCTAAGAAGGCTGGGTTCTTGGATTAGGATGTCTGTTTTAGAGGCTTCAGAGTTGTGAATTAGTCTTGCCTCTGGAATTAAATTACATGCAGCGCAGATGAAAGCTGATGTATCATAGGATAATAAGTAATACTTGTTGGCCAGAAGACATCAGTGTTGCATTGTCTTTGTCTTTTGATTGTTTTGTTATGTAATATAAAATGAACATGATAGAGTGGTAAGTTGATTGCCTTGGGTGCATATTCCTATTTAAAAACAATTACTATAGAGTTTAGAACTTGATAGGATCTTAAAGATTATATCTGTTGTCATCGTTTGTATCTTCTGTCAACATACTGGGTGCTTCAGGCTCTGCCTGCGAGCTACTTGAAGTTGCCATGGTTTAAGATAAGAACTTTTATAATCAAAGTCAAATGTAAAGTCTTAAATGGCTTTCTCAGACAATATCAAAACGCGCGCGCGCGCCCTATGGGACAGACACTGTTGATGCTTTTCAAAGTTGACTTAATAAAGAAGCAGTAGTAGACTGTTGCTTGAATTAAACCTGGAAAGATCAAGTTTTCCTTGCCCTTCTCTGAGTTAGATGAAAAGCAGATAACAAAAGGGTATGTTGGATTATGGGTGGGTCGTTCTTAAACTGATAAATGTTTTGAACATTCTATATTAAAGCTTTCCATTCGCATTTTAACTCAGTCCATTATGTTTAGGTATTGCAGTGTGTATCTCTGGTGTGTGATATTTTCTTGTTCATTGCAGTACCTATGTGCAGTGGATGAATTGGGAACAAAATAAGTTGCCTTATTCTTTATTATTTTAAAATACATGTACTAATGGTTTTTTAAATTGCATTTCCTTTTCTTAAATTGAAAGAAGGGGACAAATGCATTGTATGAACTCAGTGAAGCCTTCACCTCCAGAGGAGAGCTAATATGCTGTACTGACCTCTCATAATAATCAAAATTGTGTAAAATGAAAGTGTGCAGGTGGAGTTTAAATGCAGAAAAGGACCAGTGCTGTCATTAACACAGTAGTCATGCAGCCTTCTGACTAAACTTTGAGCCTACTGAATTCAAACTTGATAAAACAAAGAACAAATATATGGGGAAGCAGAGAACGTGAAAGCTGTCCAATTCCAGTGTGATGCAGTGTATAATACGACCAATAGCAAAGTTACTAAGGAAAACAGCCTTTTGTGCATTAGATTTACTTTAATTACATAATGTAATTAATTGCATCAATGCTAAAATATATTGGAATTGTTTTTTGTATTTTTGAAGCTTAGATACATGACATTAAATAAGTCACTCTGCACCAGGACAATGTTTGTGGTGAGAATGAACACTAAAAATAAAATATTACAGAAATATTTTATTGAAATGTTTTAATTTTTATTTGTACAGTCTATCGAAAATCTAAGAAAATTGTCAAATAGTGTACTAAATTAAGAGTGCAAAATCAAACCTATTAGTTGTGTAGCCTCTTTTCCAGTGTCAAGAAATTCTTTTGTTTTCATAAAGAAAACTGCTTTGCGTTATGTCAGAAATAAGTTGTTACAGAAATTCAGGGATCTTTCTAAGACGTGTGCCAAAGATCCCCTCTCGTTAGAGGGGGAAGTGAAGAGAATTTAAGTAGAACTATTATACTAATAGTATAGAAAAAGTACATTTGTTAGTCTAAAGTAACTGATAAAAATGGTCTCTAAAGTATGAACATTTGAAGGTAAAAGCTCACAAAAGTATGATCTCTTCCCCCAGTGTAAGAGGGTATAGTGTGCTTTTGTATAGGGTTTTTTGGGTAATCGCCAAAGCAGATATTACAAAAGTAGGTTGAATCCTTAGCTTTACCATGCAGTGTGGCAAAAGGTCTTTCTCTCCAAGAACCTCATTTTTCATCTTTTTGTGAGTGTAGCATAAATTCTTGCTGTGTGTTCAAGGAAAAAGCTAAAATGGTTTAATACAACTAAAGCATTTTTCATATTTTTAAGAGTATCATAAGTTAGAAACCTAAATATGATAGCATGGACAAAGTGGTAAGTGTGCTAGAGTTTAACAAATGTTCGCTGGATTAGGAAAGGAAATGTAGTTCATACTGCTTCTTTTATGATAAAGAATTTAAAGGGCCTTGCCCTAAGCCTCACCATGTGTTTCTTTCTTTTCTCCAAAACATACCACTAAGTTGAAAAAGGAGATGAATCTTAGAGGGAAACTAACTCTGAGGGAGTTTATTATTGTTTGAGAGAAAGGACAGCATTTGCATTTGAATTGGCTCCGAGTGTAGCATGTACCTCTAATCTTGTTCCTACTAGAAGCTGGTGAGTAGTTTAAGTACTTCCTATTTTACTTTTTATGTTCTGGCCTTGTGTAGTAACATCTTTATTTTCTCAGCAGATCACAAATGTTATAACTTAAAATAATCAAAGTTCTTCGCTCAGCTAAGAGATGCTATAATGTACTCTGGTCTTGGAAGCACTTCGCAGTTGCCACTGTTTCCATAATAGGAACTTGTACAAGTATAAAGTAAGAACCCTGTAAAATGAACCCACAAGCATCTTACAACAGAATCTGCGGTGCTGCTATATTCCTCTATAATGTACAGAAATTTTAGCACACGTAGCAATGCCATGTCAAACCATATGAAATATTGAATATAGAAAATAATAATCTCAGTAGCAGCAAGGATGGGGGTAAATTTTCATGATGCACGTCTGTAAGCTATATATGTTTGAGTTCTAGAGTAACTTGTGACAATTGCATTGAATTTTAATACCTAAAAAAATATCAGGGTTGCCTGGCATAACATTATGTAGTAAACATTTGATTTCTATGCTTAATTAACAATGCAAGTTTTAAACTCATTTATTACATAATTTAAAATAACAGCAATTTTGTTTAATTTTCATATTGTGCTCTAAATCTGGTGCCCAAGTTTGTGCCCTTCTGACTCCCTGATGCTATATCAAGGTGCATAACTTCCTAGATCAGGACTCTAGAAAACTAGGAAAACCTGAGTAGAGAGAGAGAGCATTTGCAGCTATGACTCACCTCAGTGTTTTCTTGTTCTTCATCTTCCTGTTTCTTCTTGTTGGACTGCTTTCTATTGGGATACCAGCAAAATAATTATAAATGATGATTAGACCTTTGACAAAGAATGTGGCTGAGGTGTTTCTCCCTTCTTCACCTGGGACTGAAATCCTCAAAATTGTTCCCAATAAACCAGTGTGTCCCCAACACTCTATATACCTTTTGGATCAAGTAAAGTCCCAGACGGGATGTGGAGTTTAATTGAAGTGCCTGGCTCATCTTGAACTAAAAAATGAAGCTTTCACCAATTAAACAATAAATCAGTAGGGATCAAATTTGTAGGCTATCATACAAATTCCTGTTCACCATTCAATATTCATGAGTACATTCTTTAGCTGTTGATGCTAGATTTGATAAAAAGCAATGATCAGAGTATTGCAATACAGTTATGGAAATGCATGCTTGGCACTTCTGCATGTTAGTTTTGTAGGAAGGGAACATGCAGTGTATAATACGACCAACAGCAAAGTTACTAAGGAAAACATGGGTTGCCAGTCTTTTCTTGTATCTTTTTAGCTGTGTTGCCTGTAAAAGATTATAGACAGAAGTATTCCATAGTTGGCTGTTGGTATATTAGTACTACAGCTATGTTTAACCAGAAAGGGAAACTCAGCATAGAAAAAAAATCTCACTCACAAGACTTTACAAGAAAAAACCCTTTTGTTGGTTTATATCTTTTTTTTTTTTTTAAAGGAGCTTGACATCTTCATCAAGTTCACAGTGGGCCTGCTTTGTTTGCTTTCTCTTGAATGTTTGATAAGATTTTTCTTCTATTGTTTTGTGCAGCAAGAACAGAACTTGCCATGGCTGAGGTGGTTTTTTTTGTAAATACACAATATGGTCATTGTCTGGTGCTGAATAATTGTGGCTGCTTTTTGTACCACCAGAACTAAGGCTTTGGCTGTGAACAGATTCCTTCTTAGTGTGAAAAGAGACTAATCCATGTAAATACAGCCCAAAAATAAAGCTTTACAGAAAAAGGGAAAGGCTGCTAAGCAGGAGGGCACAGGTCAGCAATTTAACCTTTAACCTAACAAATAAGAAGCATGAAAGTTCCCGAATTGGTTTACAAAGGCAAGCTCCTGTGATCTGTCAGTTTTTCTTTTCATGATAGAGTCGGGTGAGAAAACTGACAGCTAGTGTCTTTTTAACTGCAGGTTGAAATTAACTTCTAAATTGAAACTTTTTAGGAGGGTAAATTTTTTTTTAATGGTTTAGACAAGTTATTGATGGTCACTAGCCCCCAGTTTTTATAGATTTCCTTCAGTTTAAAGGGCAGGATCGGTGGTTTTCTTTCTTACTTTTTTTTTTTTTAAGAATTTTGAGAGGTTCAAGTTAGACATTGTTCATGATGACATTTCAGCTTTTGATAAAATTGAAGATTAAAGGTTTAATAAAGCACTTGTTGCAATTAACTACATGTTAATGAGTTTAAGGGGTTGTATTGTAATAACTTACTGTGAACGGGTTTTATTTTGAACAGAGTCAAAAGGTTGTGTTACTTGGTGGAAAATAAGATTAATTTAAGGATATGATTTTAAACTCTAGAATATGCTCATTCACAAAATTTGCAAACAAGTTTTTTTTGTTTGTGCTTATTTAATCACAACAGGTAATCTTGTTAATGAGTGTTAATTTTTGCTTTAAGCTTAATGCATCTGAAGTCAGCTGTTATATCTCTCACTGTAGAAAATTCTGTAACTGGTAAAGAACTTTAATTAGAGTCATTCAGATGAAAAAGAAACAATGAACTAATGACTTTAAAGTAGACTCCCTGCAGATTATTAAGAATAGTGATTATGCTGTCTTGCTCAATATTGTAAGCAGTGTTGCAGTGATGACTCTTGCCTTTGTCCATCAATGGGTCCACAGGTGCTTTCTATAAAACTTTTTTATGGAAATTTTTGGATTTTAGAAAGATATAATCTGTTTGGGATTTATGTCAGTAGTTAAATTCTGTGCAGAGCACTAATTTTTAAAAGCAGTTGAAACAAAATTGAAAAAATGTAAAAAAGGACTCAGGAAAAAGTCCAGATGAATTTCTGTTCCTGATGTTTTTTGTCTTAGACAGTGAGTTTCATATAGAGTTTCAAATTTCAACTAGAGAACTGTAGAACATAATTGAAATAGTTGGGTATTAGTGCAGTTTATAAAACATCCTGGACTACATTGTTCTCTCCCCATCTTGTCTGACTTTTCTCAGGACAAAAATGCAGGTATATGTGTTTTTTTTTTGGAATGTGGATTAGCGGCTGATGGTAAGGTTGTCTGGGATATAAATTAAACAATCAGTTTAAAAAGAATTAAGGATTTTTGATATTACATCAACAGTGAACATGACAAAATGTGCCAGTACCAGAGACAAGATCATACCTAAGTCTTTCTGAATTTCATACAGGATATGCTGAATTATAACTAAGGGCAAGAGTGTGATGAAATTCAATTTAGTGATGTCGTGAGTAAAGGTGATGAAACGCACTTTAATCACGAACTCCTGTACTATATTCCTTGAATGCCCAAACAGATTCTGAATCTGTGAACATGCTTGTAGCCCTTGGAGTCAACTAAATCACATCATTGGGGTGGGAATGGAGGGATGAGATAAAATGAAAACAAATACATGAACAAAGGATTTTTGTACTGTACTTTGCCTTAACAATCTAATTTTTGTAAATTAACCCTTCTGAATGTGAAAGGGTAGTGTATCAACTGCTGGGAAGAGTATTCTAATATCTTCTTTCAGATGGAAAATAAATTTTTAGTAAAAAGAAAAGGAGTACTTGTAGCACCTTAGAGACTAACAAATTTATTAGAGCATAAGCTTTCGTGAGCTACAGCTCACTTCTATTCATGATGCCTAAAGCCTAATATTATTGGCTAGATTTGACAATGTGCTCCTTGTAATTATGTGTTTAGCAGATCTAACCCTTAAGATGTAGTTAAATGCCTTTCTTTCTAAAGTTCTTTTACTGTTCAGCCCAGACACATAACATTTTGAAACATTTGTCAATATGCATTGGCAGTGATCCTCTTGCGAAGTGGAGCAGAGAGGGTTATTGCACTCAGCCTAGAGAAATTTTTTCCAATAGAGATTGCAGAAGAAGAGGAGCCACTAGGAAACTCCCTTCATATAAAGAACAATCGAGTTCTAGGTAGTCTGTATCTCTTCTCCTTATGGAGTGACAAAAATAAACCAAGATCTAAGCCTGTTTTAAATCTTTTCAACTCTCTCTCACCATTAAGAGTTGGAGGGTGATGTCTCCAATTTCAGTAGCAAACTGATGGAAACAAGTGATGCATACTGTAGATAATTAAACTGGTCACATGCAGTTTTTACTTTTAAGTCCCTGCAGAAAGCTCTATTTTTTTTTATTATCTTCCTCCCAAAAATTAGAGTAAATACTACTGTCTCAGTCTGTAGAAGATTGTTGAAGAGAATAGGCAAAGAAATCTTTACTATGCCAAAATGTCTGGAGCTGGATCTTTCTTAAATGTGTATTTTTACTGAATATTTCAATACATAAGGAATATAAGGAAGTATAAGGAAAAGATGAAAAAAATTAATTCTTAGGGTGACATGAGAATGTTAAGGCAACATTTTGGATTTTGTGGCAGAGGATTTATATATTAAAGCTGACATTTTGAAAGGGGCTATGGGAGTTAGGCACTTAACTCTCATTGAATTTCAGTGGGATTCATTGGATCCCAGCTTCAGCTCCTTTGAAAAATGTCAGCCTAAATAACTACTTAGTCTTGAACTAAAATATCGGTTAAAAGGAATTGTGTTAAATGTAGCCTTATCACTTAAATGTGCAACTGTGCTTCAGATTATTTCTTGTGCTATAGAGATGCAAGCCACTGAAGAGATCTGTAAGACGATGTCCCAACATAAAGACCTGCAGTCAAAGGGTCCAATACTGCTCCAAAATTTAACTCAGTGGCAAACTTTCCATTCAACCAAGATCAAGAACTAAATTTATAGAATGTACAAACAAAATATTAGATGGGTGACCGATAGTGAAGTGAGACTGCAACAGAAAATCAGATTGCTTGGCTTGTTTAGGGTTAGGCATGCTTCTCGTCAGTTGAAGGTTTGTTCCCATTTTATTTAAACTGTTTGCTTTCATTTTTTCATAAGAAGCAGGAGAGTAGAGTCAATAATGTATGAGGAACAGCTCAGGGAGGGAATTGAAGAGGAGGTGCATACAAATGAGCTGGTCTGGTCTATTTTGATCAAATGTGGCAGAGTCAAAAATCATATCTATATTTTAGGGTTCAGTTGAGTCAAACTGAATTCTTAAGAATTTAGCCCTGATGTGATGTAATGTGAAGCCACAGTAGAGAGAGCTGGGATAGCTCAGTTGTCACGGCGTCTCCGGGCGATGCTCTGGAACTGCTCCCTATGAAGCCAGTCAGGACTCGGGTGAAGTCTTTGGGCTGGCTGGGGATGTGGAGTGAAGTGCAGATGTGGTTGTCTGGCTCACTGCTGAGGGGCCCTGTTTTCCTCTTTGTGAGTAGACTGTCTGCAGGGCAAAAAGCTCACACGGCTTCCACCTTCCTGGGTCTGACCTCGGAGCATTCAGGATCCTCTGCCCCTCCATGCGCTTCCCACAGTGAGCCCGCCCAGGAAGGATCCGGGGGAAGCCAGAGGGTCCTGCACCCCAACTTCGCAGTCAGATGTGACTCTTAGCCAGCCAGTAAAACAAAGGTTTATTAGATGACAGAAACACGGTCTAAAACAGAGCTTGTACGTAAAGAGAACAGGACCCCTCAGCCGGGTCCATTTTGGGGGGCAGTGAGCCAGACAACCACATCTGCACTTCACTCCATGTCCCCAGCCAGCGCAAAGACTTCACCCGAGTCCTGACTGGCTTTGTAGGGAACAGTTCCAGAGCATTGCCCGGGGACTCCGTGACAACTGGTGGCAGTGGTGGGATGCGAACCCTCGGCTCTTAACTACCTTCCAAGGCCCAGGATAAGGACATTGGTGGTATAGGGGTGAGCATAGCTGCCTTCCAAGCCTTCAAACCTGCTGGCAGACCCTGCTCCCTTTCCTGGTTGGTGTAGTGGAAGTACTCCCAAACGGGTCGGGGACTTCGACTGCAGAGAACAATCTGGTGGTAAAAGTGTTCTATTGAGGAGTTTTGTTCTACTGCTAACTTATTGCTGTGACTTAATGAACTATTGGTAGAAAAGTACAGCTTATTTTATTTACAGCCATTGCATGTCTGACTAACCTTCTCTCTGTAGTACAATCAAAGTGGCTGAATAAGGAAAATTTTACTAATACATGAGGATGCTTTGAACTCGGTAACTACTTTTCTGTTCAAGACTTTCTCCCAGAAATTTACAATGTAGTAATTCAATCCATTTCTTCCATTTCCAACTCTATATTACTTTGCTATGTGTTGTTTCCATTTTTACTAGTGTCCAGTAAATAGATTTTCCTAGAAGCGTTCACCTGATGATGCCTATCGCCTAGAACACTTTCCCTGTATGATAGATGATGTTCCTATTTGATCGAGTGTCCAAAAATGTAGGAATGTCACTGTACATCCTGCATGCTCCTTGAGTTGATTTGGGAATGGTTTAAACTTATTTCAAATTAATTTAAAAAGAAAATGCTAATTCAAATTTTCTGTAGAAGTCCTATAACAGAGTGACTCGAGGCATTTTATAATACTTGTAGTCTAAAATGTGAGACCCAGTGGAATTCTCTTATTTGGAAGCATCTATGCCATGGCTACTTCCCTTTTTTTAAACAGCAATTTCAAAATACCTGTGTAGTTGTACAGAATGCATATATGGGCACGTAGAGTGTTTCCTGCATCTGGGAACAGATTCTAAATCTGAAGATATTTTGAATAGATAATCTAAATATATTTTTATCTTGTATACCTCTTGAAAGAGTATCAGAAATAAGTAGGAATGGCTACTGAAGCAGACTTTGGTGGAGGAAAGTATGGCTGCAATTTGGAACAAACATTCCTTCCAACCACAGATTGAGTAAACAGCACACAAGTACATGAGCATGGCCAATTAATTTCCAGATTTCATTCCTTCGTTGACTTTTTCCTGGGTATGGTATATTGCTTTTGCATGGAAAATGGCATATAGACATTTCCATCAGGGTCTTTGGCTCCAATGTAATTTAACTTGTCAGAGACAAGGTCTTAGCCATAGTCTTAGTCATAGTCATAAAGGGTATGATCCTGCACTCATTAAAACCAGTGGCAATACTTGCATTGGCTTTGAGGTGCAGGATTGGGCCATATTATATTGAGCTCTTCTTAAAATGTCCTGGTTGACATCAAGGGAAGTTCTAGTTTATCTGACCAGAGCTGGCTGTACTTTTTATGCAGCACTATGAAATGAATTCCCCACATGTACGTGCTTAACAGATGGTCAGAGGCAAAGAGGCAGAGTTTTTTCTGACTTCAGTGAGGCTCAGCACAGGTGCAGGGATGCCTACAAGTGGAGTCAGTTGTAGGACTGGTGCCTAATTTGGTCACAAAGCCAATACCTTAAAACATTTTCTTTTGTCTCTGTTATGATAGGAGAGACACAAACTTTTGAAATATATACTCACATTTCATAATTTCTGAAAAAGAATCAAAACACCTTAGTAAATTAAATGAAGTAAATGACAACAGGTTAGGGATATTTACTTTGTGATTTTTGATAATACTTTGTGAATTGCAAATTCCCATACTTTTCTCTTTTCCCTACCTTTTTCCAGTAATAACAGGGGAGCAATTTTTTACAAAGCTTTAATTATGCTCCTCAAACTGTTTCCTAGTGTGCTTGTACAACAAATTATCATATATTATCCTGAATAATTCCATATAATGAAACACATCTCTGACAGCTACTCTGTCTGGTTCATTATTTTTGGTATTGCAATACATGTTAATTTTAATCTTAACAAGAAATTATATGACATGTGTTGCCTCAGGGCTCCGGATAAAGTATTTAGCTTTAGAGAAATGTACTTGGAGAAATTTCTTGGCTTAGTTAAAGATGATACCCTGTTTCGGGGGTTTATACAGTACACAATAGACAGAGCTTGTCTCAACCAGATTTGGTTCTTTGGCAATTGCTAAAAATCATTGAGGATTTACTTTGTATTAAAAATAATGTGTCTGATATCTGACTGGAAGGATTTTTGAAATGGCTTCCTGAGATTTAGAGTTTGTTGGATGCATGAGGTGGAAGAATATATCATTCAAATACTTCCATTTAAAATGTTCTCCTAGATTACTATTTTAAATGGAACATATTTCTTTCATGGCAGCGAGTTCCACATCCTGCCCTGAGGGTAACCTATAACAGGGTATTTTCATTAAACGTTAAAATGGTTTGGAATTTTTTTCCAGTGGATTTCCGTTAGCCTTTTTATGTTTTTAACAAAATTGTTTCAAGAAATTTACAGGTTTATTTAAGAAGAATGTTTATAGTAGTATGTTCTTGCTGAAGAGAATTGTTTTCAGGATTACCCCAACTCGGATGGCCAGTTTTCCATGAGTTAGTTAATTTTTACCTTTTGAAATTCAAATCATTTGTATTTAAGCAGGATTTGAAAAATTCACTCACCAGTGGGAAGACTTTTTTGTGGTTAATGTGGGGGACTAAGCAACCATTTTTTAGCTGGTTTTTTGTTAAAAGAAAGTTAAATAGTTTCTCACCTTTGTTTAAGATAATTTTCCAAATGTGAACTAAATATAAACCAATGCAGTTGTCTTCCGAGTCTGTAGATTGTCATGTTGTTCTTTCTTTGCTGCTGGGCTTAGGTCTTCCCAGAAGCAGTATGTAATAAATAGGATTTATCCATTTTTGTTCAGATTATCTGATCAGGAGAAAAAACTCATGAATCATGTGAATTCCATGCTGCTAATACTTGGAATTATGTAGGCAGCTGCAGACACAGGTTCTGGAGTTATTAACTTTTTTGCTTTTGGGGGAGGCATGGGAAAAGGATCCCCAAAAAGTTGGCGAAAGGGCAGAGACTTCCTCTGACTCCCATCTCAGTGGGCAGGTGACTGGGGGAAAGGGTAGAGTAATGAAGTCTCTGCACCCTGCCAGCCTTCAGGTTGCTGCAGGGAAGTGATACAGTGGAAGAGACAGAAAGCTCCTGTCTTCCAGCCGCTGGATAAGGTGGAGCTTCAGATTTGCTATATGCTATTAGCTATATGCTGATATGAAAGAGAACCTCTAAACCTTGTTCAGGTACAGCATCCTGATAGCAATCCCTGCACCATCCCAGGACTTGGATGCTACAGGAGGGCTGGGTTTATCTCCAGGTCATTGCCTCGGTACACTACTGGTCAAACTCTCCCCACTGTCCTTCTTCCCCCGTCTACCTCTGGCTAGTAGGTTTAATCCTCCAGCTAGTAAGTGTTGGTTTCTGTTTTTATTCAAGTCCTTAGAGTGTGTGTTTTTTTGTTTTATAACTGCTTAATTTCCATGGGCATATTACCGATATGCTGCTTTGACCACATATAATTTTGTAAATGACATAGTCACATCTGCAAATAGCTTGAGTTTTTTATTTGAACAAAGATTTAATTAAAAAAAAAAGTTTGTTCACCTAATAGAGTGGGCATTTTATTGGCCACACTGACTAAATGCTTCTAATGCTGTGGAACTTTTATGTACTTTTTTTTGTGGCCATTCCATTTCTGTAAAGAGGAAATGAGCAATGTATGTTGTCTATGCTGTCTTCGTTCTTCCGCATTAAACATGAGACTGTCCTTTAAACTTGCCCTCCAAATGCACCTTAAGTAAAATCTGCTTTTATTTTGTTCAGTTCATTTGCCTTTTGGTCATTCACTCATGCCTGTTTGCTCTGAAAAGGTTTCTGTTAAACACACTTAAAATGACTTAAGTAGAAAAATAAATGCCCATAACTTAAATCCACAAATGCATATAAAATCATAGTTATGACAAGAATTGTGAACTGTTGCTCTGACTTCATCTCATCTCATTGTATATAGAGGCAGTATTTACACATGTCGAAGAATAGGGTGGGATATATTTTTAATGTATTGCAGCATTAGGTACAATCCGATAAGATAAAGATTGAGTGTTAGTCCACAGTTCCTATCTTCTTGTTCTGTGCTTCTGTGGCCCCAAGACAATTCTTTGATATATTTTTGTGTACTCATTACTTTTTTAACACTGAAATCTTAAAGAAAAACTATTTTGGCTGTGTGCTTAAGAGAGAAAATTTTATCATATGAGTTACTCAAAGGAGAGGAGGCATTTTGGTAATCGTATTGGTTCCATCTGTACTATGCAATTAAGATATTATAGAGAAGGATATATTTGGATAATATTCTTTTGAAAGAACTGATGTGTTGCAGTAGCTCTGCAATATATTTTCTCTTTTAGCTGGAGTAGAATTAGCCTGTTAAAATAGCTGTGTTGAATTTGTATTCCATTTTGTGTAGACTTCCAGTATTCATGTAAAACTTGATGAATGTCTTCTAAACAGAGCAGTAATTTAAATTAAATTGTCCAGCTTGCTCATTTCTTAGTTCTGTATAGAGCCCTTAATACGTGAGGTGTAAAATAGCAGAATTTCCCATTGTGCCATCTGCCTTGACTGTGCAGATAGCAAAATGCTTTTTTACTTCTGAGTATCAGCATGATGCACAGTATTCAGCAATAAAGTAAATCCAGAGATTTTTATTTTCATATGCACTCTTATTCAGTGTTTGCTTTACACTGGATTAAATCATTGGATCAAGTCTATTTTAATTAAGGGCAAGTCTGCACTTAAAATGCTGCATTGGTGTAGCTGCACCTCTGTAGTGCTTCAGTGAAGACATTCTAAGCCAGGAGTTCTCAAATTTCATTGCACCGCCACTCCCTTGTGACGATAAAGTTACTACATCACCCTGGGAGAGGGGGCTACAGCCTGAGCCCCACCTCCCCGGGTAAAGGTGGAACTCGGGCCTTAGCTTCAGCCCTGGGTCTCAGCAAGTCTAATGCTGGCCCTGATATACGTCTGTAATGTAGACCAAACCTTGGTAATCTATAAGAAGTTCCATACTTAGAATAACTCCTTGGAATATGATGGGTTTCATATGGACAATTTAAATAGAATTGACACATTGTAAAATAGTCATTTATCTCATTCTTGTTTATTTCAAACTTTTGAAAACCTAATGACCTCATTGCAGCTTGACTATAATTATCATGTTTAAACTTCTGAGCATTTTTAGTTTAAACAGCCTTTGTTTTTTTTATACCAAAAGAAAATTAATGAGAAGAGACAGAGACATCAAAGAGGTTTTCCCTCTGATTGCAGTGTTAGAAGTTTTGCCTGAAAATAGGTTACATTTCTTCTGCTTTGAGCTGAATCCTCATTAACTTTACATTTTAATGATGTCCACAGCAAATTATACCATTATGGTAGATGCCTTAAAGGGAAGCTTAAAGGACACCTTTTTAATGTTTGAATCTTTATTGGTGGCTGAATTAGACCTAATATTATAAATAGTGTCAGAATGCTAAAAATATCCCCCCCCCATGCTACAGAAATATTTTTGTTCTTGCCATATATAGATTGATTTTTTTTATTTTTAACATGGTTGCAGCATTTTAAGGGAATGTCATATTTATAGATGTTAGAGCAAAAATGATGTCCTTTATAACTGTTTACAAATGACCTCTCATTTTTTTCTATATTTGCAATAAGTTTAATTTATAGTGCCAAAATAACTTGAAGGAGAGTTTAAAAAAAATCAGTCCACCATAAGATACATTCTCCAATATCTTACAAAATAAAGTTGATTGAAATGCTAAAACAGTGAGAGATTGTATTTGCACAGCAAGAAACAATGTTGAAAAGTGGAAACTGCAGAATTTCAAATTACTCAGTGTAGAACAATAGCAACTGTAGTGCTGTACATTAGAGCAAACTTTGAATTCTTAATTATTAGTAGATGATAAATTAACTGCAGGGATGAAGAATCCTGTGTCAAATACTGTATACCTCATTGCTGCTACATTGCAGAAGTGGATTAACTAAACTTGGCACTAGCTGTAATGGAAGCTGAATAATTGTGGAGAATCCCTATACAGTTTCAGGTAATCTTAATTTCTGAAAAGAGATTGCTCCTGCTTCTTCTTAAGATGGTACTTTAGTTACCTGTTCCGTGGTGAGTACAGTTTCTACCAGCTGTAGACCCTTGAAAGGTCAAGGTCAGAGGGATACTTGAAGTGGATGACCTGTTGACTCCCAATCCAAGCACCCAGTGACTGAATGTGTTAAGGAGATCACAAGTTTCTTTGCTTTTTAGCTTCTACGTGGTGATGCTGGTTCCATGCCCATCTGCCAAGCAATAATGAAATACAAGAGATATTTTAGTAATAAATAGAAAAAGCAAAATGTCCAGGGGAAAGTCTCTTGTTGTTGGTACCCTTCCACTTAGCTTTATTGGGCTTTTAATCACACTTCTTTTATTTATGTTATGGACAAAGTAGTGCAGACCCAGATGGATGATAAAATGAAGGAGGTGGAAAAGCTTAGGCATGAAGCACATAGTCATCTTTCAAATGACAGTCACGCAGAAGACAAGGTCCCATTTCCCATCACTAAACTGTTAATCACAGCTCTTCTCTCCTGCCTTTTTCTCATCAACGTAACTGTTTTCCCTGCAAAATCCTCTCACCATCTTACTCCACCAAGCAAACAATTCAGCAGTTAAAAGTATTCTCCAGTTTTTAATTCAGGGGGGAGTTATTGTGTGCTCTGCAAATGCTGAGTTTTGACAACATGAAAATACCTGGTCTTTTAGGGGAAGGTGAAAAATATTTTCCTAGGCTCAGCTGGTGCTCATCCTCGAATGCTCTGAAGCAGGAGTGGTTTTGTGACTTTTATTCCAGCTATGATCACTGACATAATTATTATGCTTGTAATTATCCAGCTTTTATGAATACTTCAGAATTGTATTTGCATTTTTGGAGGGACTTGTATGTGTTGCTGGAATAGCATATAATGTAGTGATAGTGATTGTTTTATTCACATCCTGACAGTGAGGAGAAGTAGATCTGTGAAATTTCAAAGCGACTGTTCAGCATGTCAGCCTTTAGACAAATAGATGAAGAAAAACAGATCAATGTGCCCCAGCTCAATGTTTTCTAGTATTCTTTCTAGTTAATATTTTTTTTTATTATGGTAGTAATAGTAACTAGACATACGTAGGTTTCTAATTTTTCTCTGGTTATTCCTGTAAGCATTGGGGTGTGGTCTGTGTATAAATTCTGTAAATTCATAGCTTGCATTTTTACCTCTTTAATCTTTCTGAGATCTCTTTTTTACTGATAGATGCAGTTCTTCATGCTATTTACTGTTTTATTTCAGTAAAATCAACTCTTGGGACATTACAGACTTTAGCTCTTAAGAGCTGACTCCATGCTGTAATGTTGCATAAGAAGAGGCTGCTTGGTCAGTGTTGCCTCCTGTCTTGAGGTCTAGCAAGGTATTTTATGGAGATGTGAACCTGAGTGCCACTTGTATAACAGATATGCTATTAACTAACATGTGATGCACCCTACCCACAAATATTTTTATTGTCATGAGTGTCCAATTTCTACCCCCCTCCGCCTTTTTTTTTGTTTGGCCTTGAGAAGGCTATAGAGCAAGGGTGCCCCAACTTGATGGTTTGCCTTTTCAACCGAAATACTGACTAGCTACCTCAAAAGTCCTAGCAACTTTTTAGTGTAACACAGCGCTCAATACAGATAATAATCTCATTTTTATCTCAAACTCTTAAGAAATGAGTCCTGCCAAATAGATTTTTGGATTGTATATTGGCCTGGAACAATTGACCAAAGGTCGTGATGGATTTTCTCTCTCTGGCAATTTTAAAATCAGGATTTTTTTTTATTTTAATTTTTTTTAAAAGATATGCTCTAGTTCAAGCAGAATTATTTTGGGGCAGTTCTGTGTTCTGTGTTATACATAGGCTTGGCAGAATTCAATTTTTATCTTTTGTTTAATTTTGATAATATCAATGTTGTATTTTTAAGCTTTTTTTCTATTTTTGTCTATTTAAATGGTCACAGTTGTGGAAAATTATGGAGACGTCAGACAATTATTTAATGACAGTAGATGAGACTCGGAAAGTTAAAGCTTTATAACTGTTAAAACACAAGTTGTCAACATCACGTATCAAAATATACAAAGTAAATATTCTTAAATCAAACTCTAATAAGTTCTCAAGCAGCATTTTTCTTTGCCTGTCTGTAAATTTCAATTATTGTTTTTTCATTGGTTTGTGTATGTATGGTGAAATCAACATTACTCCTGGGGGAATTCTGTGCCAAAGAATAAAGAATTGTGGGCCAAAAGATTGAAAATTCTGTACACAATATTTTAAAATTCTGCATATTTTATTAAAATAACACAATATAATCACACCAATTTCAATTATTTTGATTATTTATTTCAAAATACCTGTCAACAAGTATGTCTGTAACAATGCAGACAATGAAAAAGATTTAGGAAATGTTTTTTGTCAAATAGATTCCTTACTAGGCATATAATACAGAAGTTTGAGTAATTCATTTAAATTACAATACAAACCCGTATTTCCTGGCCCCCTCAGAAGCAGTGAAAAAGGCTTGGGGAAGTCAGGGGTAACGGAGGAGCTGAGGAAGAGGGAAGGAGCCTGGTAGTCAACTTGGAGGGTTGTTGTGGGTGGGTGGGAGAAATATGGAATGTGATTTTGTTTGCGGGGGCAGAAAGGGATTGTTGGGGAGCCTCCACCATGCAGACCCTGGCTGACCCCTAGCGTCTCTCATACAGTCTCATACCTCTTCCCCATTCCCATGTGTCCCTGTACCCCCATGTGTCCTTGCACCCCCTCCCCTCTGTCCTCATGTTTCTCCACCCTGACTGACACCCACTTTTCTCATCCCCATGTGTCCCCTCACCCCACTCAGCCATCCCATGTGTCCCTGTGCCTCTTCTCCCATCCCCATGTGTCCCTGCACCTCCTCCCCCTGTTCCCACATGTCTCTATGCCCCCACTCAGCCATCCCCTTCCCCCATATGGCCCTGCACCCCCGCATCTCACTTGTCTCTGTGCCCCTCAGCCAGCTCCCTCCCTCAAGTGGCCCTGCACCCCCTCCCCCTGTATCTCTGTGCCCCCTCAGCCACACCATTCCCCCATGTGTCCCTACACTTCTTCCCCATGTGGCCCAGCACCTCCTCTCCCATTCAGCCTCTGTCCCAGTCTGTCTTTCCTCATTAGCCCTTATGAACCCCAATCTGTGACCCCTCCCCAGCCCCATGTTGTCTGTCTCCTCCATATCCCTGTCTCCTGACCTGGCCCCATAGGCATGGCACTGCCAGGCAGCCAACCTCTTCTCTTCCGTATTGGCAGCTAGCACCACAATGACCCCAGTGGGGAAAAAGGCGGAACTGCAGCAACTTTCCAGCAGAAGTTATTTTCTGCAGGGAAAAAATTATGCATTGCACAATAATTATGCGCACATGCAGTGGTGCAACATTCTCCCAGGAGTACAAGATTTACTGACATTTACCAATAAAAGTCTAATCATTCTAAGCCTGGTTATGCAGAAGGTCAGACTAGATGATCACAGCAGTCTTTTCTGGCCTTGGAATGCATGCCTCTATTAATCATTTAAAGTACTCTCTCTTTTTGGAAACTTTTACTCCTTCAGTAACTAGCTGATTAATGTAAAAAATATTGGGCAACAAAAGTAAAACCCACCTTGGTCTGTACAACACAGCATGATTGTATCAGATGTATTCTTTCTGTTTATTAATATTCATTCTTTTATAGAACCATTTCAAAACCATTGGGTTTTAGCCACTGACTAGTGGTTTTTGAATTCCTTTGTTTTTTTGAGTGCCCAACTTTATGCCTTAGAGGAGCCTGAATTTCAGAAGGTGCTACACCTGCTTTCTGAAAATCAGGGCTCTCTAAGGTGTCTCAAGCTTGATACTCAGAAACTGAGCCACCCAAAGTTAGTCAGTGGTAAACACTTGGGCCAAGATATTTTGACTTATTGGAAAATACTGTGGTGCGGGTTACTATGGTGGTAGTATTTGTTTGGGGAACATACAGTATTTGTATACAATGTTACTTTGTCCTTGGAGAGATATGTGCATCTGATAGTGGTCCTCATTCCTCGGATGCTTGTAGCCATAGATCTTTCTATTATCACTCTTTGCTAAGGATGTTAAATAGCTTAGTCACTGATTTTATGTGGGTTGCTAATACTTTGAATTGCCATTCTGAATTTGAATCCTAACTTTCCAGTTTTGAAAATTAGTGTGTGTGTGTATAAAATGAAAGTGTCCACTTATATCATGAGCAGAAATTATGAAATAAGAAATACATATTTATCAGAAATTTAGAAGTGAGTCAGATGTTATCACTTTTTAATATTCTTCGATTAGCACTCCTATGTATTAATGCTGTTTCATTCAGTTGCTGTGAGGGAAGCATGGGACAGATTGATAGATAACAGAAAGGTATTCTGTAAATTGCAGTGAGTCAAGCTTTTCATAACTATATATCTGGTGGACCATTTGTCTATATTCTTAACTTCTCTCCTCTTTAGTCTAGAGATTATAATTACTTGAAAGAAATGATAGTTCCCCCGTCTGTTTCCCCCCTTATTTTGTAATTATTGTATTAAAGAGGATTCTTAATATTTTCCTCAGTACTTATTTTAAAGTTTAATGTAATTTATATTTTTAAAACAACAGTAAAAGATATTGACTAAAAAGATCCCTCCACCAGAAGGACATCAGTGTTCTTTGTTTTCTAATTTTCTTGGCATGCAAGTTTTGAGGCAGAATCAAATTAGCAATAAAAATATGAAATGTAGTTTCTGGAAACCCATTCTGCAAGTGTTTGTAATCTGGCTATTTCCAACCATTTATGTGTTAATGATAGTGTGTAGTTGAAACATTCCAAGCCTAGCTTCCCTTTCTAATATTTGCTGCTTTGCTCAGGTTTTTTGCCTTATTTCTGTAGCTTTGTTGTGGTCAATTCACTCAGTATAATAGCAAAGACATTTGCTTTGTTTTTTACTATAAAGAGAGTTATTTTAGAGATACAGTTTACCAGAGATAAGAGCTATTTATGTCCTAAGCTATTGATTTTTAATTAATGTTGCTTGGGCTCACACATGTTGGCAGAATTGCTAACAGCTTGTGGCATTTTTTTAATTCACATCTTCTTTTGGTATTTTGACAATGTCATTCATATCTCATGAAAAAGTACCTCAGTCAGGTTAAATGTGTTAAAACACCGAGCAGAAAAGGAGAGAATGGAACATAGGGCTGCTTGGAAACCTTGATCTGTTGCCAAAGTATTTAAACAATTTAGTGTTTTGGTTTTCTAGCTCCAAGCTGCTTCTCAAATCCCTTACTAATTAATCCATTTAATTCTTTGTAGACTAACTATGCAGGGGCTTTTGCTTGTGCTTCTATCATTGAGAACTCTGTTTTGTTTTTGAAGCAAACCTAAGCCCTGTTAGAAAGGTTGTAGTAGTAAACTGAGTGCGAGCAGATGTGAATACAATGTTTTGGGTCTTTTAAAAAGAGTGTGTTTTTGAGTGTGAAAATTTTTTATTTTACAGCTTCCATGTTGAAAATGTAAAGGTAACATGAATACTTGCATAAAAAGGTGAAAATATTTTTCCTATTAAAATGCTCCCTTTTAGTAGGGAACAAAGCACTATGGGTGCTGTGTTGGTGTTATTAGTATGCTGTTATGTATATAGTTCTGTAAGGTTTTGGGGGAAGGAAATTTTAGAATATTTTACTACTTGAAAAACATCAGGTACAATTACAATTTAAATACGTGAACAGATAGACAGGTGTAGAAGCTTGAAAGCTTCACAGACCAGAAATGTTTTAAGAAATGTCCTTCATGAAGTAAGCATTTGGTGCACACTAATCAAGAGCACTCCACGCATCAGAGGTGGCATGAGGTTAGGAGTGGGAAAAGGAGACAAGGAACAGCAAGGAGAAAAGCCTCAATAGAGGGAAGGGAAGTAAGAGTAAATAAGGGCAAGGATGTCTGCAGGAAGAGAATCTTGAACTGTTTGTGGATGAAGAGCATAAACCAGTACCTAGATTCCAAGGCTGGTGTGTCATGGTCATGTTGGTAGGAGTGGAAAATTAACTTGCAAGCAGCATTTTGGGCATGTTGCAGGAGAGAAGAGGTGTGTAGGAGAGGACCTGATGACAGTAGTTGAAGAGAGACTACTAACGCATGGACAAAGTTATGGTTGTAGAGATGGTGAGGAAAAGACTAAAATGTTTAGACTTTGTAGAGAACAGGTCATGTGATGTAGTGAGCAATAAAGGGAGAACAGCTCCTATCGTTTTCTGGGTTGTGTATCGGTGATGGAGAATATAGTGGTGGTTTAAACCGGGTGGGAGAGGAGGGCAGGAAGAAAGGGAAAGGCTACTTTTTAGACATGTTGAGTGTGAGGAAGTGGCAAGAAGAGTCATCTGAGACACTGGCAGAGACCTGAGTTTGGAAAGAGAACTCTAGGAGCCTCCTCATAGGCAGATGCTATATTGAGGCCAACTATTTATGTGTTGAAATAACTTTTTAAAAAAAATTTTTTTTGAGGGAGGGTGCTTGTTCAGATTGATGACAGTTACTAAATGATGATCCTTTGTTAGGAATCTATCTGCTTTGACAATGGCATGGATAATAATGATACTCTACAGTGCTATAGCACCTTTCATCAGTGTTTCAAAACACTTCACAGACTCATCACCCCAAGGAGATAATTATTATACCCATTGTACAGACAAATTAAGGCACAGTGCGGTTTAGAGACTAGCCTGAGGCTTCATATGGTGAAAGACCGACAAAACCCAAGTAAAAGCCTAGAAGTCATCCTGACCTAGTTCCCCAGTTATGACTAACTCAGCTACTAATTACTTTCAGATAGGTCTGTCATGGCAGAGCAGTGTGTACAGTCCAGAACTCATGCAACCCTACATTGACAAAACAGTGGGGGCCTGCAGGAGAGAGACCAATTTCAATAAGAAAAATGATTTCTCTTTCATTTTTCCAAGAGTTGGCTAAGAATTTTAAAATAAAATATTCTTTCATTTATTTATTTTTATGAGAAGATTTCCCTATATTCCATCCTTTTTATGCTACATGAAGCACCATTTTTTGGGTTTATATGATTCTCCTCACCAAGGAACTTGCATAAATAGAATTTTGGGTCTCAAAATGTGGGTGTTTGACATCTCTGAAAATCGGATACTCAGTCTCTAACCTGAGCTTCCTTTCAAACCTATGCTAATTTGGGTTGGATCGTTCCATAGGGACTGAAGTCTTAGCAAGTCTTTTTTATGTGGTGTCACATTTTGAGGTGCAAATCCAGATCAGTAAGTGGTCACCACTTGCTTTGTACCCTGAGTGCCTTAAAATGCTCTGTTGCTGAAGATCCCTGTCTGGACACTTCCAGCCAGTGTACAAGCATGAACTGTGTCTCTGTATGTTAAACAGCCCTGGTTCAGCAACTCTGACTCCAGCAGCCAGCTGCTTATACCATGTCCACAATCTGGTCTCCACCAGCCTTGGTTATTACCAGCCAAGTGACCCCAACACAATCCCAGTTCCAAATTTCCCCAAAACCGTCTGCCCTAAAGTATCCTGCTCTGTCATGAAACACTCAGAAATAGTAAGATTCATTTGCTCTTTGAAAGAGACAGTAGCAGCAGTTTGCCACATTAACTGGAGTTAACAATTTCTTCAATTCAAATATAGCACTAGGTTGGTTTATAGTAAAGTAAATAAGGTTTATTAACAACAGGACATAGGTTAAGTGATGGCAAGTAGAAGAAATAAAGATGGAAAAGATACAAGCAAATAAAAGTGAAAAGACACATTTAAAAGTCCAAAATTTAACTGAGCAATGTACAGTCATTTGTTTAAGATGGTTTCTCTCACCAGTTATTCTTTGTCCAGCGTGGTTGACTGTCTATCAGTCAGGAGCTTCCATAGAAGTATGAGGTGCTAGTTTCTTTTGTCATGAAAGATAGATGGAATCTCACTCTGCCCCTTATGTTTCCAAGAATTGTCTTTGTTCTCAAAGTTAGAAGGCCTCCTGAGGATTCAGTCTTCTGTGTCTCTCTCGATTAATTCTCTCTCTCTCTCTCTCTCTCGTTCAGGCTCAAGACCATCCCTGCTGGTTTGCATGATAGCTTTGTTTATGGCTAATATGTAAATAGAGGTAAACTCACATCCTTTTGTCTAGGACAGACCTGTTTCTTCTTTGAGTGCTTGCTTATGTCCATTCCATATTAGGTGTGTGTGCTCGCCACATGCACCGGTGCTGGAAGTTTTTCCCTCAGCAGTGCCTGTAGGGGATCGGCTCTGGTGCCCCCCTGGAGTGGTGCCTGCCTGGCACGGTATAAGGGGTGCCGCTGGCACCCCCACCTTCAGGTTCCTTCTTGCCGCCAGTGGTGGTGCTGGAACTTCTGCTGCTTCAGCTAGCATTGTTTCATTTTTTGTTCTTGTGAACTTTGAAAACCTGCAATATAGTTGTATATAGTTAGTAGTTTCTTAGTTACCCTTAGTAGTAGTTCTCAAACTCTTAGTTAGTCCCGAATGGGACTCAGCCGGGGGACAGGGCATTCCTTGGTCCCCAGGCTTTAAGCCCTGCAATCGCTGCAAATGGCCTATGCCCATCAGCAATCCACATACCAGCTGTCTAAGGTGCTTAGGTGAGGGGCACATAAGTGACAAGTGCCGTATCTGCAAGTCCTTTAAACCTAGGACGAAGAAGAAGCACAATATCCATTTGAAAGCACTCCTGATGGAGTCGGCACTCACCTTGGCACCAGAGCAGTGGTTCGACTCTGCACCGAGCACCGTGGCCTTGTGCGCACTGTTCCGGCTCTGCTGTCTAGAAGCCGGCACCGGTCCCCCTCCACAGCTCCGGTCAGGAAGCCGAAAAAAACTGTGAGGGGAAGATCTCCTACTTCCCGTAAGGGAAAGGAGAGCGCTGGGGGTGAGCCACGACCTGTGTTGGGCAGCTCAACACCCCCCTCGGGAATTCAGGCTCTAGCTCAAGTCGAGTGGTGCAGCCCATCCCAGACTTCGTCTGTGACTCCAGATAGAAGTGCAAGCTCTGGCCAGCTTCAGGTGCTGTTGATGGCCGAAGCCCTTTAAGCATCTCAGGAGATCCTGATGGTCCTGGTGCCATTCACACTGACTCCAGTGGTACCCCGTCTTGGGGAAAACCCAAGCTGAGACCTGTGTGTGTTCCACACCTCAGCGGCACTGTTCCCCGTTGAGAGGGACGTCCAGCCATCACTCACCTGCCCGAAGCCGTCACATCTCAGGACAAGAGAGGCAGGCTCAGCAGTACCCCCTTTGGTCTCCGTACAGGGGGCACCGATCGAGGGACTCGAGGCATACCTTGCTGGCAGATTGGTGTAGTCCCTCTGAGGCACATCCCACTCAGCAAGAACTTCCGGGCCAGCCCCGACCGTCTCCAAGGGCCTGGAACCAGTCACTGGACTGATCGAGGATCAGAGATTGCAGATCGCCGGGCCATCATCGCCCATCTCCTAGCAGTGGGTTGTGCTACTCGGGAAGATCCTCCCGGCAACCAGCTCATATTAGCTCCCCGTCCCGTTCGAAATCTGGGTACCGGTCAAGTAGCATGAGGTGTGGATCTCCAGGTCTCCAACATAGATCTGCTGAGTGCCATCGGTCCCTGAGATCCCGACCAAGACTCCCGTCTCGCTCAGACAGGTCGGCTTCAGGACTTAGTGGCTGGGACTGGTTGGACAAGAGCTACTGCTCCACCTGATCCTACATCTCCAGCACAGAGCAAGGCTCCTTGATCGAGGCTCCAGTCGGCATCGGGAGCCTCGGAGAGGCTAGTGGCCTCAATATCCTGTTCCCCTCTGGTACTTGAGGCTTCGGGCAAGTAAGACCCCACAGGTCCAGAAGGACCCAGAGGAACAAGCTTCTGGAACACCAATGGAAGTAGAGATCCCTGCGGCACTGGCATCATCCTTGTCGCCAGACGAGGCCATCACGGGGCCCCCTCACCCAGTTCTTCAAGGTGACACCAAAGCACACCAGGAACTTTTGAAAAGGGTTACGTCCAACCTGGGGCTTCAGGCAGCCCTTGGACTCCATTTGATGGCTTGTGCTCCTCAGCTCCTGCCAGGGTGTTTCCAAACTTGAAGGGGTTTCCAAAATCACTAATGCCCTGTGGCAGACCCCCTCTTCCCTAGAACTTATCTCTAAGAGGGCTGAACACAAGTACTTTGTGCCAACCAAGGAGAATGAGTACTTTTACTCCCACTCTGCCCCCAATTCCCTTGTGGTAGAAGCAGTTAACCACAAGGAGAGGCAAGGACAACCTGGGACCACCCCCAAGAATAAAGACTTGAGGAGACTGGATCTCTTTGGGCGTAAGATTTATCAATCTTCCAGCCTTCAGCTGAGAGTGGCAAACTACCAAGCCCTCCTTGGCTGATCTGATTTTAATATGTGGCAAGCCATCGAAGGGTCAATCCCCAACGCTTCCAAGAAGGAGTTCCAAGCGATCCTTGATGAGGGCACATCCCCAGGGCGGCCCTCCAGGTGGTGGCGGTGGCGGATGCTGCTGCTGCTGCCCACACTATGGCTTCCACTATCTCCAGGCAACGAGCTTCCTGGCTGCTCCTCTCTGGGTTGTCCTCTGAGGCTCAGCAGTCAATGCAGGACTTGCCCTTCGATGAACAAGGCCTATTTGTGGAGCAAACAGACAGCAAGTTGCATGGCCTTGAGGACTCCTGCATCACCCTGAAAACCCTCGGTCTTTATGTCCCAGCCTTAGCGCATAAGCGGTTCAAACCGCAGCAGTCTCAGGGCCAGGGGAGCCAGTCTCGGCAGGACCAGCCCTACAGATGATCCAAGGGCTAGAAGCGCCATCCCAGCCGCCTGTCTCCACCCTTGCCCAGTCAGGCTTGACCTATGCCAAGCCGGGGCCAAACGGTCATTTTGAGGATTAGCCTGAGGGTGACCTACCAGACTATTCCCCGGATCCATCTGTCCGAGTGTTCTCCAACTGCCTTTCCCTTTTCCTCCCTGCTTGGACCACTATAACCTCGGACCGATGGGTCCTCAGCACAGCGGAGCAGAGTTATACCCTACAGTTCCTTTCTACCCCCCTTTCCCACCCGCCTTCCCCATCCCTCTTAGGGACCCTCTCATGAGAGTCTCGTTGCACAGGAGGTAAAGGGGTTGCTACAGCTGGGTGTGGTGGAGGAAGTTCCTCTTGAGTACAGGAACAAGGGGTTCTATTCCCGGTACTTTTTAATCCCAAAGGCCAGGGTGATCTACAGCCCATCCTGGACCTGCGAGACCTCAACAAGTACCTAAAGAAGTTAAAGTTCTGCATGGTGTCCCTGGCTTCTATTATCCTCTCCCTGCATCTGGGAGACTGGTATGCTGCCCTCAACCTGAAGAACGCATACTTTCACATAGCGATCTTTCAAGGACACAGACGCTTCCTTCGGTTTCCGGTGGGGCCCCACCACTACCAGTTTGCTGTCCTGGTGACAGCACCGAGCGTGTTAACCAAGTACGTGTTGGTGGTAGCGGCTTACCTCAGGTGCCAGGATATCCAGATCTACCCATACCTCAATGCCCTTGTCAAGGGCAGCTCCAGGTCTCAAGTCCAAAGGAATGTTGCGGTGCTTCAAACCACAAGCCGCTCTCTGGGCTACTGGTGAACGACAAAAAGTCCATGTTGGTGCCAGTGCAGAGGATAGAGTTCATCGGAGCGGTCCTCGATTTGACCTGTGCCAGGGTGTTCCTGCTGCTGGAAAGGTTCCATGCATTGACTAACCTCATCGCGGAAGTCTTTGTGTTCTCTTTGACCAGAGCAAGGGTCTGTTAGTGCCTGCTGGGTCACATGGCAGTGGGCACTTACGTGGTCCGCCATGCCAGGCTCTGGATGTGACCCCTGCAACAATAGCGGGGAAGGGTCTATTCCCAGGTCCGGGACCCCCCGGAAAAGATCATTACCTTCCCCAGGCGATACTTTGACAATTCCGTTTGACAACCCCCCTCATTCCACCGAGTCGCCGTTGGACACCTCGGACCTCGGCTGGGGTGCGCAGCTCAGCAACCTCCAGACACAGGGGATGTGGTTCCCGGAGGAGGCGAAGTTGCACATAAATGTCAAAGAGCTCCGAGCAGTCCGGCTGGCGTGCGGAGTCTTCCTGCCCCACCAGTCTGGCAAGGTGGTACGAGTTCTGATGAACAACACTGCCTCGGTGTTCTACATCAACAGCAAGGGGGAGTGTGCTCATCAGCTCTTTGTCAAGAGGCACTCAGTCTATGGGACTTCTGCATCAGCCACAAAATCCACCAGGAAGCTTGTCACCTTCCCGGTGTCAAGAATATGCTGGCAGACCAGCTCAGCAGGAACTTCTCCTCTCACCGCGAGCGATCGCTCTATCCAGAGGTAGCCTGTATGATCTTCCAAAGGTGGGGAACTCCCCAAGCGGACCTGTTTACTACCAGACAGAACAGAAATGCCACTGGTTTTGCTCTTGGCAAGGTCTGAACAAGGACTCCCTCTTCGATGTCTTTCTCCTGTCGTGGTCAGAGAGCCTGATGTACGCGTTTCCTCCGATTCCACTCATCAGCAGGGTCCTGGCAAAGATCAAGAGAGACAAAGCTCAGGTTGTTGCGATTGCCCCGGCGTGGTCTCGCCAACATTGGTTCGGCATGCTCATGAGCTTGTCAGCGGCCCCTCCCTGGCCCCTGCCTAACCACCCAGACATGCTGTCACAGGGCCACGGTCGGCTCCTACATCCCAACCTAGAGTCCCTCCATCTTTCGGTGTGGATGCTGTGTGGCTGAACCCAGAGGAACGGACCTATTCAGAAGGAGCCCAACTGGTCCTCTTAGGGAGTAGGTAGCTCTCAACCAGACTGACGTACCTGGCCAAGTGGATGAGGTTTTTCGACTGAGCATCCGAGTGTGGCATCTCTCCCTTGCGTTCTTCCTTAAAGGCGGTCTTGGAGTATCTGCTCCATTTGAGGAACCAGGCCCTGGCACACTCTTCCATTAGAGTGCATCTAGCAGCCATGTCCACTGTTCACCCTCCAATCCAAGGACAGACGGTGTTTCCTCATGACATGATGGTCAGATTCTTGAGAGGGTTTGAGAGACACTTCCTGCAGGTATGGACTCCTGTCCCGCAGTGGGATCGTAACTTGGTCCTCTTTAGGCTCACAGGCACGTCTTTTGAGCTGCTGGGTTCCTGCTCATTTTCCCACCTGTCATGGAAGGTTGCTTTCCTGGTGGCGATGTCAGCAAGATGGGTCTCTGAAATTAAAGCCTTGACCTCAGAACCGCCGTACACAGTCTTCTACAAAGACAAGGTTCAGTTGCAGACCCATCTGGCCTTCTTGCCAAAGGTGGTATCCACCTTGCATATGAGCCAGAACATCTTCCTTCTGGTGTTCTGTCCCAAACCACACAAGACCAGTGAAGAGAGGCATCTTCACATGCTGGATGTCCTAAGGGTCTTGCTTTTTATTTAGAAAGTACCAAGCTTTTCTGTAAATCAACTCAGCTCTTCATTGCTACAGCAGATAGGATGAAGGGCCTTCCGGTGTCCTTGCAGAGGATTTCCAATTGGATCACCTCATGCGTAAGGACCTGTTACGACCTGACCAGGATTCCACTCCCGCCGATTTTCAGAGCCCACTCTATAAGAGCACAGGCATCTTCGGTGGCCTTCCTGGCGCACATCCCTATCCAGGACATCTGTAGAGCTGCAATGTGGTCCTCTGTCCACACGTTCACAGCTCATTATGCTATCACTCAGCAGGCCAGAGATGACGCTGGATTTGGCAGAGCTATATTGCAATCAATACATCCGTGAACTCCTACCCACCTCCAGGGGTACTGCTTTGGAGTCACCTAATATGGAATGGACATGAGCAAGCACTCAAAGAAAAAAGTTACCTTTTCTGTAACTGGTGTTCTTCGAGATGTGTTGCTCATGTCCATTCCACAACCTGCTCTCCTTCCCCACTGTTTGGAGTTTCCGGCAAGAAGGAACTGAGTGGGAGGGGAGCCGGCGGCACCTGTTATACTGCGCCATGCAGGGACCACTCTGGGTGCACCATAGCCAGTCCCGTATGGATACTGCTGAGGAGAAAAACTTCCGGCACCAGTGCAGTGGCGAGCACACACACCTAATATGAAATGGACGTGAGCAACACATCTCGAAGAACACCACTTACGGAAAAGGTAACTATCTTTTATCACCTTTACTTAGGCTAGGATGTCTTCTTAAACATGTTTTAGTAACATTATACAGAGGTAATTCATAACTTCATAACCAGTCAGCAAACAATGTCACATTAAAGAACACTCTTTGGGGGCATGTGAAGTATAGTTGACAGATAAAAATCTAAATTAGCAAAATAGGACTAATTAGTATGCAACACATAAAAGATGCATGCACCATGTTTATGACGTTGATACTATTTCCCCTTGGCGACCTTCCCTGCACTTTGGTTAATCTGTCTCCTCTGGAGGTACTTCTAACACTTCAAACTTCAGAGTTACTTATTTTTAATCAAGCTGCCAGAAAATGATTTCCTGTTTCCCCAATTCTGTAGTTGAAACTTGAGTAATAAAATTTATGTTGTGTGAACCAGAAAAGAGTCCAGCTCATGCTCCCATAGCTGTATTGGCTCTGGAGTGCTAGCAGGAATAAAAAATTAGTATACATGTACTCTGAGATATTAGATGTGACTCCAAATACACATGGAGAGATCTGTTGAGTGACAAGGTGCCATTTTTACATAACTTTTTAGCAGTGAGTTGTGCTTTCAAGTCTAAGATTTGGTCTGTTATCTTGATGTTATTAAATATTAATGATCTCCACACAGATTATAAACAGACAGGCAAATGTATGTTTTCTGTGGCATTGGAAGAATTTTATTAATTTACACAGCATATCCTTGGTCCAGGAGTTCCATTAGCTGGGAAATAACTTGCTGGTAAATGTGTTTTGCTGTAAATCTCACAGCCTGCCAAAAATTCTCAGTGAACATAAAATATTCCTACCAGTTTTAATTTGCAGTTAAAAACATTTTGAGACCCTTGCCTTGGCTAAAGAAGGAAAAATGAAGCCAAGTTTAGGCATTCTTTTTCTATAATATGTAGTGAAATGATAAATTTCCTGTCTAGTTGGGTTGAATAGCATCAAGCTTCTTCCTTTTTAAAAACAAACAATTTTTAAGCTAATAGTATTGACTAAACATGTGGTAAGCTTCCTTTCTTAGAAATCCCTCTTATTATACAGTATCAGATGTAGCTTAAAGCTAGCTTTGTTAATACTAGCTGAAAGCACACTGTATTCAAGATAGGCCAATCATATAAATGTAAACACACCCAAAGTTCTCTTCTGTGTGATATTCCCCAGTTAATGAACTTTACCCCAAAAGAGATAAGTCATCCTAAGTAGGAGAACACTCATTTTCTTTTTGGTTAATCTCCTTGTCAGTAGATAGACAAGATCTACTTTTTCTGAGCAGGGAACTTTTTGCTCCTAGGCTTTAAATACTGCACAAGGAAGACAACTATGTGGAATTAGGTGTGTTGATCTGGGAACTTTCCAGAAGCGTATTTTGAACGTTTTTCCTATTTTTACACCCATTACCCAGCCCATTTATTGTATATCATAGACCAATGGTTCTCAACTTTTCCAAACTACTGTACCCCTTTCAGGTGTCTGGGTACGCAAGACAAATCAAAGTGGCAGGGGCTGAAGCATGTAACTTAGTTTCATGGGGCCCCCATGGCATGGGGCCCCAGGCAGTTGCCCTCCTTGCTACACCTTAGTGCCGAACCTGAACTTGCAACCCCTCTAAACCTTTCCTGGATCCCCAGGTTGAGAAACGCCGATCTAGATGATTTGACATACCTCCGGAAGACCTCTGCATACCCCCAGGGGTACGTGGACCCCTTGTTGAGAACCACTGTCATAGACTGCATTGGTGTAAAGCTATCTAGATATGACTTTAACTCACAGCATTTTCATAAAAGCTCAACTACACCTTTGTTTCATTTGAGGCTCCCTCTGAAAAACAAATCAGTACAGATGCAGTACATTATTGCTGCAACTCTGTGTAATGATATTTTTTTATGTATTTTATTACTGGTTGGTATCTGAAAAGAGACAATAATATGAACTGTGTGTGTGTATAAATGTCAATCAGTTCAAAGCCTAAGCACAAAGACCAAATAAAGCACTGATGCATGTATGTTATAGGTGCTGAAGTACATCAACAAAATAATAATTAGTGGTGTTTAAATACGACCTTGAATATTTTAAACATTAGTTGTTGGCTGCTGTATTAAGTCTAGTGGTCACTGAGAACCCTTTGATGCCATAGGTTTGAGTTTCCCAGGATGCCTAAATTATAAAGAAGAGTAATATTGAAGCCATAGTTTCTGTAACAATGTCTCCATTGGGATGATATTTGGATGTGATTGTCCTTTGCAGGTTATTATATATTCAATTAATCAAATTCCATGTAATACAGAGAACAAATTGTATTTATTACAAACTGCAATCCAGCAGGCATCCTATGAAAACTATGAAGTTTTGGTTTTATAGAAACTCTTTTGCTTAAAGAGCAAATCTGTTCCTATGTTTGTGTAATCTCACGTTGATTCTGTGTAAATAGATCAATAGTGGATAAAATTAATTTTTATTTGGTGTCTTCTGTCCAGCAAGGGTACATATTTTGTAGAATCTACATTAAAGCAACTCTGAAGTTCCCTGAACCTTTGTGTCTTTTGTCAGATTTTTTTTCTGCTGAAAGGACTTTTCTTCCTCAAGCATGTTTCTTATATACATGGATAACTCGACTATATATTCAAGGGCAATCTCTTCAAATAAACTAAAATAGATTTTGTTTTCCACCGATAATGCCTATGGTTTGGTTTCAGGTTGGACAAGACAAATCAATTTTTTTTTATCTTAAATGAGGGGGAAAGGCACTTCCATGGTTAAGGCATTAGAATGGGACTCAAGATCTGGGTTCAGTTCACAGGTTTGCTGCAGACTTCCTGTATGAATTCCATAGAACAGTCTCTAAATGTAAAATTTGACTGTATGGCTCATTCATTGACATTGTATCATAACTTGAGTTATAAGGGGGGGGGGGGACTATTGAAACTAATTCACCTGAAAACTGAGTCTTGTCTTATAAACAAGGGGGAGTAAATGCTATTTCTTTCTTGCTAGTTCCAACTTGAGAAGTAGGTAGTAAATACTAAGCAAACAAAAACCAGAAAGGGAAAGTTTAACTGATCGGCAGTATGTCAACTATTAGATCTTTGTTATAGCTAAAGCCTTAATAGAATTAAATATCAATTTAATACACAAAAATCTTAATTCAAAACAGTTCTGAATATTTTTATTATTGCATTTTCTACATCCTAGTCAGAATCTGAGCAGAGTTGAGCGCAATATGCCAGGTATGCTTCATAAGCAATTGAACCTGTTAAATCTATTACACCACTCCTTCCTTGTTCAAAATAAAAAAGGAATGTGTCAAACTTAAATGTTACGAGTTTATTGGAAGTGACAGAAAATTTAGAGGAGTTTAGGGCTTTGGGAATAATTCAAGAGGATATCCGTATGTTTAAAGAAATAAAATGCCAACTTCAGTATCTCATGTTACTTTCTAATGGAGATTTCTTTTTTGTGTCTGTCCTTTTACAGTTCTCTGTAGAAATTGCGAAGTTCAAAGACTTTAGGGTTTTTCAGTACTGGAAAAAAACCACATATATTTCAGAGAAAATTGTTTTTAATTCTATTGATTAATACTTTGCTTTTGCAATTCATAAGGATATTAAGGCTTTCACATTTTTATTCACAGTATCATTTTATATTATGCAGTCTTACATTATATATTTAAAATATCTTACATTATGATATTCCTGTGCACAGGTGAATTAAAGTTAGGGGAATAAATGCATATAACTAGAACTCTCTTCAGAATGTTTTATTTCTGCTACATACTGGATAATATCTGCTGTTTGGCATTCAACAAATCTCTAAATGCTACTGAGCACCAATGCAGATGTATTTTGGTTAGCTGTATAGTTGAACATGATTTTTATGTAGGATTTTGGCGCTTACCTTTTCTGGCCATCTGAAGAAATTGTACAAGCTAACACCTTATGAACCCTTGCAGGTTATGTAGCTATAAAGGCACAACCACCCTCAGGGGGAAGAATATAGAAAACGTCTGACTAAAAGTAGAGCAGGGAAAACTGATTCAATGTAGTCTATTGCATAAATTTCAGGTTGAAATTATTAAATATCCTGGGAACATTAGGTTCAAATCCTGGCAGTCCTTTAGCCCATCCCAGGTTGATAGTTGAATTTTGTTAAATGTAATCTGTGTGTAGGTCTTCAGGGTTGACATTTCTAAAAAACAGAGGTCCTTTCTAATCTGTATGGAGATTAAATATTTAATTATACTCTTTTTGTAAGAAAACCCCTTTGTCTAGCATGTGGTGTGCCAGTTGGTTATCCTGGAGATGATGTCAGCGGGTCGGTCCATAGTTTGGGAAGCTTTTCGGAATATTTTGGGGGGTAGTAATATAAATTATTTTTAATTAGCCTTCCACTTCTGGAGTTTCTAGGGTTGCTATCTCCAATTTTGAATGTCAGTGTCGCTGCAGTTTTTGGGGTCTTCATATGCCAAGATGAGCAGATTGTTTCAAGTTTAAACAAACCCCAAACCTTACAACCATAGCTGAAGAGGACTGAACTCTGAATGTTTTCTGTAGCATAGACAATGAGAAGTCCTTGTGACACCTTAGAGACTAACAAATTTATTTGGGCATAGGGGAGCAGAAGGGAATTTCTCCAACAAACATGAAAAGGTATGAAAGATAAAGATCTTTTATCTGATGCAGTAACATTATGTAAGAATGAAACACTGGCTTGCCTTTTCGATTTTTGCATGATATTTATCTCTGAGCCTGGACATTTTCATATCTCTTCATGAAGCAAAGCACTCAACTTTGGTAGATGTATGTGTTATTCTATAGAGCTGTTACTTAAGTTTAGAATTCCAGTATAAATTTTTACCTTTAATTTCAAAGATAAAAAACCAGTCATTAGACCAAGTTAACACACACACAGATTTCTCTTACCATCCTTATCTTCAGTTATCATTTGTTATATCTCTTTCAATTGCCAAGGCAACAATTTTAGGTTGTAGAACCTTTCACTGTTTTTTTTTCCAACTTGTAGTAATTTATGTGCTTAGGTAGCAACCTATATTGAATTTTCTGTAGCAGATTATCCTTTGTCTTTGTTTAAAGGGGAAGTGCAGCAGTCTAGATTGGTATTTAATTCCACCTAAATGTTACACTTTGATTTCTTCAAGAAAGAAAATCTGAGAAATCCACAATAGTCAATTTAGTAAAAATATTCTGTTGTTACCTTAATAAAACTATTATGAGTTCTTATTTCAGTGTTTAGTGAAAATAAAATTTATGTGCTGTGCTTTATATCAACATAATAATTTTCTACAGAATACATAGTCCTTTAGTTTAAGAAGTTGTGGCACTTTTAGAGTGTCGTACTTCAGCCATTTGCTGCTAATTATCTTTCTGCTGGTCAGTAGTTCTTGAAAACAGAAGGTAAATTGGTAGATAATACTTGGTGTAAATATTGTTTGCATTAGCATCTGTCACAGTAGGAATGCAAATTGCATCTTGAAATAAGCAAGTTTTAATGGATACAGTGATCTGTAATATCTTCATGGGAAATTTTTTATTTAAATATTTTAAATCAGAACAGAATATCATGACATTTCATAGACAACAAAATGCGGTCTAAATCATATTTTTCTACCAGTAAAGATTTAGGTATCCAAAAGGTTTTCATTAGAGATGGCATTATTATTAGCCTGTGACACACAACTGCAGTGTTGAAAGTGTGTGTATAAAATTTCACAATATTCAAAAAAGGTAACACACATCATAATTTGTAAACTTTGAAATATAAACCATCTGTTTTCAGACTGTTTATTCAATGCTATTGACAGTATGATAGTTAAGGAGTGCTATTTAAACAGTTTGGACTTCGTGTCATTTGGTCCTTGGAAATCAGTGTGCATTGTTGCTTATTAACAAAGAAGTAATTCTCTACATGGTTTAAACAATTGTATGAATGTTGGGGAGTAATGTTTTTTTAACTACAACACTTCAGGAACTGCTGTTTTCCTAAGACACTTTTGTTCTGAAGTTCTTTTTGAGTCAGTTCATATTAAACCTGAAATGTGACAACCTGTGTAACAATGAATATGTTCCTACAATGCAATACTTGTATGTATTTGAAGAAAGCCTAATAGTATGACTAATTGAGTTTATTATGGTTGATGAATTTTAGAAATATAGATGTTTTATTTTGTGCCAGTTATAGGAAAGATTTCCAGGTTGTAAAATACACTATGGAATATGGAAAACGTAATAAATCTGAATAGACTTGAAGCATTAAATGAGAAGCAAATATAGTGGCAATATAGAAATTCTGGGAAAATGCTGATAAAATGAGACAAAAGATTTTCTGATAAGGGGAAGACTGTAAGTAAAACAAGAAAAATATTTCTTTCTTAGTAATTCCTCTGAGTTCTTTGTAGTGTAATTGATTACAGTGTATTTATTTGGTAAATTATCAGTGGTCATAATATGTCTGTCTTTACATGAGTTTTCTGTGATGTAATATTTCTAAAAAGTACCTTAAAGTAAAATATTATGTCTGGCTTTCTTCACAAGAACATAGCAAATTAAAAATTAGCTGGTTGACACTAGTAAGTAGAAAATATGACATGTAATTACTTTTAAGAGAATTTTTTAGATGAGGTTTAAATAAAAGAAATAATGCTTATTAACTTGACAAAGTATTTGTACAAATTAGATTTACTATAATCTGTGACTGTATTAAATATATGTCCTTTATTTTTGCTGTAAAAGCTTAGCTTGGAAAAGGTGTACTTTCCTATGTACATTTGACCCTTTATCAGAAGTAGTAATCTTTTGGAAAGTAGGTAAGGATCCACAACGAATTTGAAATACATGTTGTAAATATTTAAAGATGGTGAATGTTTCTTGTAAAAATGTCAAAGCCGTAGTCCCTCTGGGCTTATTTTGTGTGGCATGAGACTTTGCATTCTGTAAATGTAAGCTAAATTGATAGATTTATACTAGGACTAGGGTGACCAGATGTCCTGATTTTTGGGTCCTTTTCTTATATAGATTCCTATTACCCCCATGTCCTGTCCCAATTTTTCACATTTGCTGTCTGGTCACCCTGACTAGGACCTGCCTGTGTCTGGTATTGTCAGATTCTAGATCGTGCACTAACCTTCTTTGGATTATTTTTGCTGCATGTTGCATACAGGTGATGCAGATCTGTTGTATTTCTCAGGGTTTTTTTTACCTGCTGCAACCTTAAGAAAATCTGTTTTATCTTGTAAACCCTGCTCTGTGAGGCATTGGGAGTCATGGCCTCTCACATTTAAACAGTAGTGTGAAATATTAGTTAACTATTTCTCCCAACATTTTGGGGACAAGGAGGGCTTTGCCAGCTGCTGTTGAAGTGAATAGGCTGTCACCAGGCAACTCTGCTGTCTGGGAGTATAAATACAAAGAGCCTGGAAAGGAATGAACATCACTATTCATGACCTGAACACTTAAAATATAGCTCCATTAACTTCATATTCTGATGAGAAGGTTATGAGAAAATATACTTGTCAAACAGAAATTGAAAAGGTTCCTTTAATAAACTTTTCTGTGGAAAGTTTACTTACAGAATATATTTCTGTTCAACATCTAAATGTAATCTCATTGCGTAATTATTACAGACAACCTGGAAATGTACAAAACTTGGTAAAAACATTAAAAAAATGCTTCTTCCTTTCTTTATGGAATTTATGATATATGATGCTCTTGAGCATTAAATTAAACGACTTTAGAAACTTCTGTGAATTTCCTTGCTAGTTTTAAACAATAAATGACTTATTTATTGAACCTGTTCAACAAAATGAGGGGGGAAAAAACAGTTAAAAAAATAACCTGTTGAAAAGCTGAATGTCTGCTATGGGTGTACTCAATTGGCAGGAGGTTGTATGTTGTCTTAGATTTCCTGTAATGCTGACTATCTGGCTTAGTTGGAGAACAGAGGATTATGAAAGCTAACTGTTTGTTTGAAATGTGGCTTGAAATTGACCATGTTACCTTCTCGCTTTTTGATACTGTACTATATTTGGTTCAGGTATAGATTGTGATTTTTTTTCTATTGTTTGTCAATTTAGTTTTCACACTGTGTGGACCTTCATCTTAAGCAGTCTGGGCTGCAGATCTTCTACTTTTCTTCACCAAGAAATAAACAGTATCATCCCAGTAACACTGAAGATGCTAATAGTTGAGGATAAATAGAGATTTCTATCTTGACATTTTGTATCTGGTGGTAGAGTTGTTCTGACAGATTCCAGTCTTTCCAACCCTCTTTTTTTGCCTACCCTTTGCCTATATGTCTTCACTTTATTGAATCACCTCTTCTCTTTTACCTGGCGATTTTTGGCCTGCTCTTGTTGAAGACTGATGTCCCTGTGAAAATTCATCTTATTCATTGAACTGTTGAGAGAACAAGGACTCTCTTCATTCTAAACACTAGGTTGATATTGAAAACAGAAACACTGTTGTTCTTCAACTTGTTGTTTAGTTCTCTCTAAATTTTAAGCTGAATGGTATAACAGCTTGTCTTTACCTGGCCTGAAACTACCAACCAGCCTAATGTAGAGCCATTGAGAGCCCCTCTTTGCCGTTAAGTTAAATGAAGCTCTTTCATTCTCACTTATCCACAAAGATAATGTTGATTCTGTTTGGAAGTCCTCATCTTCCAGATTCTGTTCACAAGGCTTTCAGTATGCTTTAGCAAGGTCCCCGGTTGGAAGGTCAGGTTCTGCTGCTTGAAGCAGTGAAGAGTCTCAATTGGGATTTACACTTGGCAGGATGTTATTGCCGGCTGGTAAGCTAGTTCATCCGCTGGAAAATGTACTTGAGGATCTAACTTCGTACTCAAAAGCCTTTGACATATTGAGGGTGTGTGACAACCTTTTGTTGAACATCTTTAGCAGCAGAAAGACATCATCTTTTGCAGTCACTACGTGAGAAGGAGGAATTTACTGACAATGCTGTCTTCACTGGGCTTGGCTCCTCAGAGTAATCGGAGGAGATAAGAAATGAGAGTCTGAGAGTTCTTAGTTACCTTGTGATAGCCTTGAATGAATTATGGACCTTCTCCATATACTCTTTAACTGAAAGCAAGCTTCCCACCAATGCAGACACTCTTCAGTCCTCTCTCTTCATCTTCGTCTTTGTCTGGTCCTGGCACAGTCATTTTTTTTTTTTATATCTTTGCAGGTATTTGAGAAGATGACAAAGTGTTCTCCACTCCATGAATAAGTCTATTGAATGCTTTTGCAATTTTTGTTCTGAAAGTTCTCATATAAAAGAACTGATAGTTTCCTATAACATCATGCCTTCTCTGACTCTGTTTTCTATTGACAAAGGCCCATACTTGATTAATGAGAATCTGTTGTAATTTAACAGCTTTTGGAAACATTATTAAAAAATGTAACATCTGTAAAAATGATCAAACCTGGGTCCTTTTTTCTTTTATAATTTTATGTATAAATCAGAAGTATGTCTTTCAGTTTTTATCCGTAATCTAAATAGGAGCATCATGAATGGGTAGTATGTATTTTAGTGTCATCCTTAAAATGAATTGTTTTTGTGAATTCACCAAAGTGAACTAATTTAGTACCATATGATGATAAAGGTCAGACTAATGGCATCTCTCTTTCATAGTATGTACTTTCAATGTGGAAGTAAATTCCTATTCAATTTTGTTTGAGACCAGTTCTTTTGTGTTATTAAAATGCTGTAATTATGGCAAATATCATGGACTTCAATTTCATTGAAAGCCAAGACATAAGATGCATGTCTTAATGTTTGTCAGTGACTTGAAAACAATTGCTTACTTATGAATGACAATATGTAGAAGTGAGACACATATGTATGCACTTTCACCAATGAAAAAAAACTACGATAACTTAATTTGCTACACTTCATAATAGTCATAACTATAACCCAAGCATTTTAATTTAACAATAATATTAGAGTATTTTGATTTTTTTAAAATAAATGTTGCTATTTTATCTTAATTTGGGTTTCACTTAGTAGAGCATTGGAAATGCCTTGGGTTCAGAATAGGTGGTATAATTTGATAGTTGTTGAAATGTGAAGTTATACCTGTATACTGCTAAAATCAGGAGTTAAAATATAGTTGGTTTGGCTCTGTGCTTCTGGGGTGTGTATGCATGCATGTGAGAGATATATAACTACTCCACTTCATCAAATTGAAAGGTACAATAGCTTTACCTATTCTGGCCATATGTAATAGCTTATTTTTAAAGATATCGTAGTATGTAAATGACACAGCTGTGAATGGGTGTGACAAGTAGAGTTGCCAATTTTAGTTGGACATATTCCTGGAGGTTTCATCACATGACATAATCTTTAATAAAAGATTAATTTTTAATTCCTGGAGACTCAAGGGCAATCCTGGAAGGTTGGCAACCCTAGTGATGTCATACCCAAACAAGTGATTACAGATGTCTGACCTAAAACAGTCATTGTATGTGTATATGGTTTATACAAAAAAATTAAAAAACTGATATAAATGTGGCTTTTTTTTGTTTTAAAAAGTCCATTGAAATTTAGCTTGAGGGCATAATGCAAAATATAGTACTGTGTTTTTGGTGTCTTATATATAATAGGACTGTTACCTCTCTTAACAAGTTTGGCACTATGCCTGGTCATACTAACTAATATAAACTGTTTTTAGTTTGGAAAAACATGGTCCATTTCTTGAAACCATATGTAATTTCAAGTAAAAAGTCATGAAAAGGTTCCAATTTCAATCAAATTACTTATTTGATAGATTTTTAAGCTCAAAACTAAACTTGAAAACTAAATAGTCTTGTTTTTCTGTTAATATGTAATAGGAGTAAAACCTATGATCAGTAATTGCTTGAAAAGCTACTGAAATTGTGTGTGTGCCTACTATTGAGCGCTTCCTTTAAATTCCATTTTTTTTCCTTCTTCCCTTTTCCTCAAGCAGGTTTTTCCTTTTCACTTTTGATACAGCTTCTGTCCTCAGTCGTTCCCACTTCTCGATCATTTTAGTTGAGTCTTTATGTGACACCATTTTGGATACAAATTGTAAACTTCATATGTTGCTTATATATTAATTACAGTGGATATGAACTCACAGGGCAAAACTTTTCAACATTTTCTGAAAAAAAATCACAATCCCTCAACCCACAGATTTTATTGCATTAATGTCAATGGCCTCATTTGTACAACAGCTGATGTATTAAGTACTTGTTGATTATCTTAATTGGTAACTGTGCTACATTCGTAACAACTGAAAACAATCGGTCAGTGTCTGCTATTTATGCATAAATAGTCACATAGATGCAGATTATGTTTGAAGAATAGAATGTTAGTTTGAAAAGTAATCTGTTACATGAATGCTTCCATTGCTTGCCACTCTCAGGTGGGTTACGCTTTCACATATTGAATCTTGCTGTATGTACTTACTATAGGTGTTGATAGTAGCAATTTGCATAACTTCACTGGTTTGATGCTCTGAAATGACTGGTATTATGAAGCTGTATTTATCATTTTTAAATACAGATAAATGCTATAGTCATGTTAGCGTAGTATTTTGTTTAGGTTTTTTAGCTATCTATTACATTTTCTTGATGCCTTGTATAGTGTAAAGAACTTTATTTATTAAATGCTTTTTTGTGTTTATGAATTTGCAACTTGAAAACAAATATTTGTGGCTGATAGTTTCTACCTGAGTTTGTGTTCTGTTTTGTTTTTTCTGACTTTTGTACATGCCCCCCCCAATATGTTATCTATATTTAATGTTGCAGCAATTTAGGGAAAGGTAGAAGTGTTCATCTTTACTGGTTAGAGCACATTGAGGAGTTGGCAGATTTCAAAAGAAGTTTAAATATCTTTTTTGTTATACAACAGTAAGTACTATAGTATGTGATGGCACCTTAGAGACTAACAAATTTATTAGAGCATAAGCTTTCGTGAGCTACAGCTCACTTCGCTCACGAAAGCTTATGCTCTAATAAATTTGTTAGTCTCTAAGGTGCCACAAGTACTCCTTTTCTTTTTGCGAATACAGACTAACACGGCTGCTACTCTGAAACCTATAGTATGTGATGTGTCTCAAAATTTAACTTGCTACTTTGTGAAATGCAATCCCGTTTTATCTTGAAGGGCCAAAAGCATGTTAGTAACTAATTTCTTTCAGATCTTTGTGTTGTTGCAAAAATCACTATTTAATTAAGGTAGTACAAATCTACCTTAGTTATTTGTTGCTGAAACAGATTAAAATAGCTTGCTTTTCATTAGAGTAATCACAGTTCAGTGTTAATTTTTTTTGTCCGATTAACTGTAGAAAAAATTGTCCATTGTGCGATATGTACATAGAGAATAATGTTTCTTGTTTTTATAATTTGCACAGCAATTTAAAAAAAATTTAAGAAGCCTTGTCTTTTGAAATAGTTAAATTTGCTTCTTAAAAACCACAGCTCTTCACTTGATTGTCATACTCAAGTGTGAAACTAGTGCAGGAATAACAGAGAGTAAAAGAGAAACATAGCAGACTGATATGCCATAGTAGCATATTCCCATCCTGTCAGCTGGAAAAATTAAATCTGGTTACAGCATGGATTAACATTTGGCTTGTGGGGAGGGGAAACTCGATGTTTTAAACTCGATGAAATTGAACAATGAGATTATATAGTTTACAGCTAATTTCAAAGTCCTGCTTTTGGCTTTTTGTTGAGCAAATTTTTGTAAGGGAGAGTAGTAATTGTATTAATTGATTGTCTTTAACTGTCCCCTATTTAATAAGATATTAAATATTTGTCTGAAATGGTGTTAAGTACACCATACTGTGTCTCATATCATATTCATAGTTAACAGAGCAATATTATATGTTCCATTGGGAAAAAAATCTAATAAAACATGTTAGTTAAAAAATCTAATTTAATAAAACCCTTGTTATAGAATATGGAAACACTGTTTTTTTGCTATACGTTTGTATTGATTCATATATGTATAGGATGGAAAAAGCCAGAGTACTATCCAGATAATACAGGGAAGTTAGTTGTGTCATTTCTTCACTGAGAACAAACAATTTTTTACTTCATGTAAAAATATTTTTTTATAATTGATCATCACTTGCAGTGACACACTGTAATTACATATTACAATGTGTGTTTCAGATCTATGGAGAGGGTTTATTGTATCCACCTATAATTCTTTGAGTGAAAGAGCAGTAAAAATTAAATAGTGGTAAAGGAAATCTTATATTTATTTTCAGGCATGTGATCTATGTGTTTCGTTTTTCTTCTTTTTGCATATTAAGTCCATTGCAATTCTTTCCCATTGGTTCTTCCCTGGAATGGGGTTTCTATGCAAATCATAGTTTATAGCAGGGCGCTATGTTTTGATTTGACAGCAGCTGCTTTTTGTGATGTAAGCTGCATTCCTTGGCAAGAGGACTGAGGTGGGGACACATCATTTTTGTAATTCACTTTGGGAAAATACTCTTGTCTGAATTTACTAGGCAATTCATATTTTACAGTATAGAAGAAAATATTTAAATATCAAATATAAATTCTAGAAAATAGAACAACCTTTGTTTCATTTTACTCAATGCAACATTCTTAGTTGAAATCTCTAACTTTTCTGTTGGTACACAGACATGCATTTTGGAATGGTATCATACGTATACTTTCCCATTCAGAACTGTGTTACTCCCTAACAACTTGTAGGACTGCATTTAACCTTACAGATTATTAATATTCATCTGCAGGTATATTCCTAAGAAACTTTCAGATATTATCTTTATTTAAACCTTCTCAGGGATAAGTAGATATAGTCTTTAGTTACCTGAAACGTTTATTTTATCTTTCTTAGTTGAAAAAAATAAAATCATAGCTAGTTCATAAATTTGTCTCTGCTAATTCAGCTATTTTATAGGTTCTTCATTACTTCTTTACAGTTGTAAATAATGTTCTGGAAACCGTTTTTTAAAAAAGCCCAGTAAGTATTCAGACTTTTTTTTCTCCTACTGTAAATTTTGTGTACCATAATTTATGTTTAAGCACCATTCAAGGAACTTTAAGCCTAAGGCAGATTTCAGCTTTGTGGAGTCTGTGTAAAATAATTTGTGTCTCTCCAGTAAATACGGGCTAAACTCTCTAACTGTACTTTCTATTAATTCAAACTCAACTGGGGAAACCCAGGGTATCTTACAGGAATGAAGTATGATGAAAATGTGGTTTTAACCTGTAGAATACATATAGAAAAGAGGAAAACTGTGGGGCTTGTTTTATTTTAACTCTGCATTAGAATTGTGATGATGATGACCACTTACTGCACAAGTTTAATCTTTGTCTGACTATCATGTGTCCCTGATGCTTCTTTGTCCATATGTATGTTTTGTTACTTTGCATTGAACTGAATGTGATCAGTTCTAAAAAACATATTTCTGCATTATCCTACCAGCCTATTTCATTGACATCTGTGAAAATTTGTGTTCATGAACATCCCTAGAATTCCAGGTTTACCAAAGTTGGTAGTTATTTTGGTGCCTGAGGATTTTTTTTTTGCCATGCCTTTTTAAGCTCCCTTCATTGGCACAGGCCCAGTCGTTTTGTGCAAGTAAATTTGTAGGTGACTGGCACACTGAAAATCTTCAGACCCTGTGATTTCCCATAACTACATTGTAGGCTAGATAAAAGGCTTTCAGGATCTCTGCTCTCCCATGCTTCTGCCAGTAAATTCATTCCACCCGTCCTAATTGAAGGCAAGTTTTTAGATTGTAGTGGTCCCTGCCTGAGCAGGGTTAGAACTGAGAAATGTTAGAATTCCTAATTGAATTGATGCTCACTTGCAAGCATTGAGTAGGAGTGATTACCATACATTGAATTGGGAAGGCTTTTTCTCCTTGTCTGTAACCACAGTTGGGAAAAGCCACAGCCAGTTTTATTTATTTATTGGTAATTGCCAGGGACAAATAGATAATAAACCTCAGTGGTGAATGTATGTCTGAGGAATCCCCATAGGTGTGTGTACCTGGTTTCCTATGTGCTGTTATGGGTACTCTGTCCATGGTGGATTGGGCCTTGCATGTGTCAGTAGACATCCTGGACCTATTTTGATCCTATAGATAAGGTTAGCATGCCAGGTAATGTTTTCGGTTTGCTTTGCAGGAATTAGTTTGTAATAAGGCCTTTAATTCTGAATGTTGTGAATTCAGATGCATAGAATCCAGCAAGGGTTACTCTGCACTTATATACTTCATGTGTTTAGTGTCCAAGATAAGATTTTTAAAAAAATGCAGTTGTTTATTAGCACTGTAGTACAGTAGATCCATAGTGTGGTAAATATATTCCTGCAGAATTATATTTATTTACCCATCTGAAAATCAAGTGACAGTTTGGGAAAGAAAGTTGGTAATAACACGGAATAAAAGAGACAGTAAGTAAGTGTTATGAAGTGGCATTTCCATAGGATCATTGTATCTAAGTTAGTTCTGGAGTTCCATGATCTCAGAGTGCATTTTATCAAGATGCACAGGGATTTATTTATACAAATAAAATAAATGATGATGAGCACTGCTCCTAAATCATCTGACATTGTGGTTGATGTACCTATTAACATGTATATGGTGCTTTCTCTATCCCAGTGATTCTCAACTTATTACACATTGTGGACCGCAGGAGCTGGGTAGCAGGGCAGTAGCAGCCCAGACCCCGACTGGCTGCCTGCCCTGGTCCCCCACTGTTCGTCTGCCCCAGACCATGGAGCCTGTGGGACTGACCAGCTGCCCCGATTCCAGATCCCCGCTGTATGGCTGCCCTGGACCCTGGAGCCAACGAGGCCAGGCGGCTACCCTGGGCCCCCAACCCCCTGGGGCTGGCCTGGACTCCTGAGCCCATGGGGCCAGCCGGCAGCCCCGCTGCTGCCCCCACAGCTCTGGGCGGTGATGCAGCCTGGACCCCTCCATGTCAGGCAGCCAGGAACCTGGTGGACCCTGGCACACAGGCCGGCCTTTAGCACACAGCTGAGCTGGGCTGCAGATGTCTGCTAATTGGATCGCATGCGGTCCGCGGGTTGAGAACCGCTGCTCTATCTGTAAATGGCTCTCTGGTCATAACACCATAGTATGTGCACATATAATACAATCTTCTAATCTCTGTACATTGTTGAAGTTTTTTCAAATGGTTATGGACATATAGTGGAGAAAAGAATTAAAGTAGAAATATAACGCGATGTACTCTTTTCCAGTGTGTGTTGTTTTCCAAATAAAGATATAGAATGATTAATAAAATGTTCCCAGACCATTTAAAACTCAGAGCAATGGAGCTGACGTAATGTAATACACAGAGTACTTGTAAAAACATACAGACACACAAGTGAATTGCTGCCAGACAGAGACTATAGAGTTAGTTTGCTTAACTGCAGGTTGCCATGTTTTGTACATATGCCAAGCTGGTGCTGTTCAAGAAGTGTGTTCTGCAAAGCTGATTGTATACAGAACCTTTATATTTTAGCATCTTTATTAACAAGCTTCTTGGTGACCTTGGGCTTGATCTTGCAAAGTGCTTAGCACCTCCTGCTAGATATTTAGTGTCCTTAGTTCCCATTGAAACCAATGGTCTGACAATGTTCTGCGGGATCAGTCCTATTCTCAGCAGCATGATTCATAAGAGTTGTTGTAAACTGTATAAAATAAGTTGTATTTACATGAAAACCAAAGTGAAATTTGTTTAATTATAGGCAACTGAATGGCTGTATGAGGTTTTATTTAGGTTATCAAAACTTCTTGTAGTTTATAGACATTTTGTGAGCTCATTTTAGCAGAGCATGTAGAACTTAATTACTTTTGTGATCTAAAATATAGTAAAATTATAACCTGTGAATGCAGTTTATGCATTATGGGTGAAATTCACACACGCCTCCTCCCCCCACCCCTCAAAACATCCTGACTGTGTAGGAAATGGATTGAGTGATGGATCGCTCCTCAAACTGGGAAGGGCTGTGTGGTGGCAACATAATCTCTCATTCCATCTTATTGGCTGGAATTGAAACTTGTATTATAGTTTATATGAGGTTTCTAGGCCACCAAATCTTAATGTGGATTTGCTAGTCCTCCATTGGGTTGCTGCCAAACAACCATATCATCTGCTCCAGCCTGTTTGGTGCAGTGTTGTTGTTGCTGTGTTGGCTCGCCTTGTCTCTCTAATAACCAGCCTGTTAAGGTCAGACACAAAGTCCCCTCCCAGAATGCAGAGGGTACAGAAACCCCTTTGCACTCCTAAACACTTGGAGGGCTTAAATGTTGCAGAGAGCCTTGTAATGAATAGTTCTCTGCATTTACCTCCAATAACTTTAAAGAGCTTGGTAAAAATTTTTATCCTAAGTTTTGGAAAATAAAAAACAAAAAATGTCTTTGGATAAATAGGAGATGAAAAATTAGAATGTTGATCATAAGATAGAGAACAGGATATTTAACAAAAGATTGCTGAGTGTACTTTAATATTCTGCTTTCCTGATGTTTTAAAACATTGATCCCAGGTTATGTTGGTGAAGCTGCTTACATTATGGATTTTGGTAATCACTCTTCACTGCCAATGTTTTTGTAACTTTCACATATTTTATTACTCATTGAATACACAATACAATTTGCAGAGATTCTTGAATATTTACCCAGAGAGTACATGTATTGGTATGGTATGTTGGATAGTTTAATACAGAGCAAATCAAAGGTAACCTGCTCTTTGTGTGTTGATTACACTTACTTGCTTTTTACTAATATTTTTATTATCCCTAAAGACTAAATCCCTAATATCACTAAATATTTTTGTAAATTCAGCATTTCCAAAGATTAAGTACTTTTGTCACAAATCAACTTTACATAAAACTGTCATCTAAAATCCCAGTGCTGTTGATCTTCATAGGTAAACATTATGTATCTGGGACCATGTATACATTAGGAGTGCTTTGTGAGTATAGGTATATGGGTGTATTTTACCTACAAACAGCTCCTACTGTGGATGACTCTTGTACCAGCAAAACTGCACTTATTCCAGCCATCCCAAATGAAATAAGCGATACCGACATAACTATATTTTTGCCAATATAATTGCATCTATACTTAGGGGTTTGGTTGGCATAGCTGTATCGGTCAGGGACCACACCCTCTTCATACCTCTGATTGACATAGCTATACTGGCAGAAGTTTATAGTGTAGATATGGCCATATTTTATGGCAATCAATACTTTTTCTCTTTTATAGAGATGCACTATTAAACATTTGTAATCTGTTTTGGTTAGTTCACATTATAGATCCCTTACATGGCTTTATTGGCCAACAGGCAGTACTCTTGCATCTACCAGGTGATTATCTTCTGAGAAAAGAACACCATTTATATGCATCAATTTCAATGTCGGTTGGCACAGTGTTTCAAGAAGGCAAAATCTGTGCTTAGTTAAAATCTGGCAGATCTGCACCAAGAGATGGCTGCCTCTGGTTCCATCAGGGTACTAGCATTCTGCAGCGGAAAGAATGTAGTGAGAGCAGGGATTTTAAGTACATGCAGCTATTTAAATTCTAGTCTGGCTTTCTCTGAGTGGTGGGGAATAATTTTGCCAAACCCTATTCAGCATGTAGCCCAATCAAGACACACGGACTTGAACAGGCATGTTGAAAAAATTTAGCTCCGCTCTTGGTCTCTTCTACTCAGCAGGTTATTTGGTTTGATATCACCCCCTTCCCCCCTCCCCACCACACAGACACATTTGGTGCATATGTGGAACAGAGAACTGTTTAAAAATCTGCATTTTAGAGAGCAAATGATCTATTTGATCTACAGGTAATAAACACTATCTGTGGTCTCCAGTCACTTGTACTTCACCATGGCCCGAGACTATTTCTGGGTGTGGAACCCCATAAAATGTAGGCTGCCTTTTCTGCAGACATGCCTCCACTTATACCCCTGACTACTTCTGAGAGGGAAAGCAGGATTGTTTACAGGGAGGGAAATATATAGGTTTTTGTAAAAGTCAAATATCAAGGTGAAGACTTAAAGCCTATGCTGTTCCACAGACAAAGTTAAGATACTTTACAAAATCCCTTGGCTAGTGTTTCTGGAGTATTGATCTTTGGTTGTCTTTAGTCATTTTTAAATGACTTTTATACAGTTGCAGTTGAATGGGGATGACTTCTAAGAGGAAGTAAACCTCTAAGATATCAAAGCACTAGCAAAAACCATTGAAATTTTATTTGCTCCATGACAAGTGCCTTAGGTGAAAGTAGATCTTGGCCTATAATAGCAACATGTTTGCAGACGTACAAGGTAATTCAGTTTGTTGGAAGGATGGTTTTTGATGCAGAATTGCTTCCCAAGGTATATGTAAACATGTGGAATGTGAAATCTGTTGAACAATAAGTATGTACTTAGTTGAGGCCTTTGCACCAGTAAGTTGCTTAAGTAGAGGATCTCATCCAAGAAGTAAGAAATATATAAGAATTTTGATAAATATTATTGGAATCTTGGGTTGGCTTATAATTTTTTAAACTATCATTTTAGTGGAGAATGTGTCTTGGAAATTCCAAGAGAGCCAACTAAAGAGCAGATACCTTTTACTATGTGGCCATTAAAGGAAGTGTGGAATAGAAATTGTACATGACATGAGGGTTTTGGGTTAAATGTTGTTGGTTATAAAGTTTGATCCACCTTGATAGTGGAAAGATCTAATGTATACAGGCAGGACCTCTTGGACCCTAATTTTAAAGCAAGGTGGTAAACCATGTGTTACGAGAGTATATTCCTTTATATCTTTTGATGATTTTAACTGTCTCAGAAAACATGAAGGCCAAAAAACATTTATTTTGATAAATGTGTCTATAAGGCTTGTACATATCCCCAGACAAACCTGAGCAAGGCAAAAAATTAAATATGCTCAACAGGGAATTTTCTCAAATTGGGAACAAGATGGCATGTTTTACCAGAAAACTGTTGTTTAAATGAGAATACCAGTTCCCTATTATCCCTTCATCCAATTTTATGAGATGTTTAATTCCCTAGATTCCAAATTAGGCTCCCCTCCCCCTCAATGCATTTCTAGAAGCTCATGAAAGTTTATCTTGAAATGTAAATGACGTAGTTCCTTTTTATGAATATTTAAAATAGAATATCCATCATAATAGTCTGCTTGATTCTGGTTGTCAAATCTGCAACCTACTAATAAATAGTGTGTTCATATTTGTGAGATGTGGAGATGTGTTCTATACAGCATACTGAAAACGCATGTGTGTGTAATTTCATGTGAGTAAAATTATTCACAGGTATTCAAAGGATTGGACCCTTAAAATATTTTATATTAATCTATATGTGGATTTGAGAACTTCCCCTCAAAACTGAGGACATATTAGAACCTGAAATCTTCTATTATTTTTATATTAGTGGCTTATTTTATTTTTGCATTTCACATTGATTATATTTGTATTTGTTTGTACTGTACTTGCTTGCCTATAAAGGTTTGAAAATATAAAAATCAGAGTGAAGTATTAAAAATACCTAAACTTCTAACCATGTAGAAAATTTAACATAAGTTATTAACTTGTTCTTAAAATATCCTTACTGTGTATTTTAATTACTTTAGTAAAAGTGAATCTAGCTTTGTGAAAATTTTGCATCTGTTAGCAATTGAACAGCCAATCAACTAATGCATTAGTAAAACAAACTTTGCCAGTGAGAAATCTAGGGTGGGGACCAATTTTAAAAATAAAAGTATATGGTGTATATGTCATAAAATGATTCTCTTCCCCTCAAGCCCTAACTCCAGTGCAGTATAACAATAATTGAGCAGTAAAGATTGTTTACAAAACCTTACTCCCTACATAATGATCAAAACTTATGGAAACATTTTATAAAAAGTCAAGCATCTGGTAACAATGTATTCAACATGCTAAGCTTCAAACAATTGAAAATGATCACAATTGCACACAAATGTTAGATACTATACAGGATACTGATAACTTCTTTGAATAAATAACTATTTTTTCTGGGTATAATATTTTAGACACTGAACAGTATCTAATTTTTATCTACTAATTTTCATAATTAAAGAACGCACTGATAATATAAAACTTGGCAGTCTTGGAAACACTCCTTAGAAAAACAGATGGCCTTGAAAGAGTTCTGTTTTAAATAGACTGTTGTATAAATTATTTGTCTAGATTTTTTTGTTTTTTCTTAACAAGTCTAATTGTATTAAATAGAACATAACTTCATATTAGGTTGCATTACCATATTTTTTTATACTGACAAACCTTTGTCTTGGTGTGTACTATCATGAAACATTTAAAATTTGTTTCCAAATGAGCAGAGATGTTCATGGCTACTTTAATTAGTTCTTTCAAATTGTTGATAAATATTGTTGTACGTTTGCAAAGGAGTGTGCTTTCTCTCCCACTATGTATTTGAGTCAGCCTTGAAAGAGCTGTGATCTGGTCCCACTTAAAACTGTTTCCTATAGAGGTTTATCAACCCAGTGTCTGTTGGCTAAATGAGGTATCTGATTAAAAATAAAAAGTCAAAGCATATTTGGAAACTGTTTTTTGGCAACATATGTAGCTGGCAATTTGCAGCTAGTAAGATTTTTGCATTAGGTAACAGCCTAAAGTTAACAGTAGCATTGAGTCTTTTTATTTCTTTTTTGCCTTTCTCAAAGACGGTAAAGGGAGAGCCTTGAAGAGTCCTTCCTTGCTCTTATCAACATTACAGCCTCAGCTGCCCTCCTTGGATCCCCTGCCAGGGTTGCTATCATCTTCTGATCAAATATTAATGTGTGATTCTCTGCTTGCTCACTAATCCAAAGCCAATTAATATTATCTGTCAATTATTTACAGATCCTGAGGTGCGGAGGAAATTCCCAGAGGACTACAGTGACCAGGTTTGGAATGCGTAATTAATTTTTTACATGACAAAATTTATTTCAGGGTTGTTCGACATATTATTGCTGTTCTTTTTACTGAGAGAGATAAATGCATTTTTAGAAGGAAAGAGAAGCCATAATTAGGAGCTGAGGATAAAAAAAAAAACGTGTTTGGAACTGGAACTGAAAATATTGTTAGAAGAATTTTGGATCTCAATGAGATCCTTTTACAATCTAATCTTTACAAGCAAACATGAGAGCAGGGAAGAAAATTAATTAATAAATTTCAGTTTTTGCCTGGAGGTGCTATAGTCTGCAGTTGTTTTGGCAATCTTCATCTCATTGTCTGAAAGTTTATAACTTTATTTAACTGGGTACCTGGCACTACAGTACATTTTTAAAATATTTCCCTGATAAAGTAGAGTCTTTAAGTCTGTTTCATAGTGATGGTATAAAAATGTGAATGTGCATATAGAATGCATGGGAATTTTTGCATTTTAGCATATAAACAGAGTGAATGGGAATCCTTCCTAGGACTTGTTAGCTGAGGTTATATTTGTTATAACTGAATGCTACTCCAGATTTTGTTGGCAACTTCTGTATTTTACTATATCTCATTAGGAAGGGATTTGGGGGGAGGAGGGATTATTTTTGTGGTGTTCATGAATGGCACTGAAGTTAATGCTCTGTTGCTGTTTGCCTAACTAGCCCTGTTTGTCAGAAGACTGCTTAAGGCAGCCATTACCACTTGGTCTAGACTAAAACTTGGTCTTTTATCT